>NC_136902.1:19939620-20577804 GCF_949606895.1 Notothenia rossii
AGCTGCCTGGACGCTGCAATCATGTCGCGCACTATCCGTGCTGAGTGTGCTGACTTTTCGTACAATGTCCCAGTGTGTCTGGCTACCTGCATAAAGTCAAGTGCACGGCGCAGTTGTCGGAGAAATGTTACGCCTCTGTTTTCATTGAAACAGCTCCTTATATCCCTTAGCGCAGCTAACTAGCACCAGGTGCTAACAACAACAATACACGTAATGTGTGCACGTTCTCTCTCTCTCTCGCTCGCACCACACATACACACATCCTCCCGGTCCTCCCGATAGCCAGTCCGGGCCTGCTGGTGATAGGGGTTTCACCAACTAATCGACTAGTCGACTAGTCGACTACCTTTACCACTAGTCGGCGCTGTAGGCCCTAGTCGACTAGTCGTGGAAAAAAATGGAGGTAAACGAGGTGCTGCAAAATGCTACAAAACACGTCCGACATTCTTATGTATAGCAGTACTTCAACG
This sequence comes from Notothenia rossii, assembly GCF_949606895.1. Lineage (NCBI taxonomy): Eukaryota > Metazoa > Chordata > Actinopteri > Perciformes > Nototheniidae > Notothenia > Notothenia rossii. The sequence goes on from NC_136902.1 coordinate 19,940,091, forward strand.
AAGATGTAACCAACTCCACAGTGAGGTGTCAGTTGTGTACAGCTGTACTGAAGTACAATACAAATGCATCTGCTATGCGCAACCATCTGAAGATGAAACACCCGCTGCCGACAGCTAGCACTAGCAGTAATGCTAGCACCAGTGAGCAACGGACCGGCGTCAGCACTGAACAGAGGCAAACGAACAGCAAGAAAACACGGGTCAACAGTGATGCGGATGATGAGCTACGGGATTACTGCCAGCGGACACCGCATATCCCCACAATGGATAATCCACTGGAGTGGTGGGCAGAAAACGTGCACCGCTTCCCCCGCTTTCGAGGAGCTACCTGGCTATTCCAGCCACAAGCACCCCGAGTGAGAGGGTTTTTTCCCTGGCAGGCAACACTGTCACCCGAAAGCGATCAAGCCTCCTTCCCTCACATGTCAATGCGTTGGTGTTCAAACCAAAAATATGGAAAGGTGGACGTTATCGTGGAGGACAGCGAATAAAGTGTTGCGCAATGCGCTGTTGCGCACTGGATTTACGTGGCATTTATGTAAACAAGAGTTTTTTAGCGTCGATTTTGGTGAGTCCAGTGTTTGTTATTTACTCAGCCATGTAACACAAATGAAAATGCAGTGTTTAATGTTACTGTATGAGTTCCAATAGAAAATACAGTTGTAAACCTCTTTTTGTGTGTCTCTATTATGACATAACGACTAGTCGACTACTATTTTGAAAAACTAGTCGACTAGTAAATATTGGTGGTTGTGAAACCCCTAGCTGGTGAGCGTGGAAGTGTGGTCCTCCACAAGCGGGCGGCAGGAGCGGGGCTGTCAGCATCAGCTTGTAGATGGTATTTTAAACTCGATGCACTCTGAAACTACGGGGTGGCCAAGGACAAAAAATACACATGCGTTAATCGTGTTAAAATAATTAGTGGCATTAATGTTTTGTTTGCGTTAACGCGCGTTAAATTGGCAGCCCTAGTTTAAATGCATGTTAAATGCCCAGCAGTATACTTGAAATAGTGGCTCTGCAGCAGGTATACTCGACATTGAGAAACGGCCCTCGTACTGAATGGAAATGCTTTGCTCTGAAAGAAACTGTAAACTTGAGTCATTCAGGTTTCCTTATTTTGTATTTTTTCAGACTTGATGTAGGGCTGTGCAATTCATCGTATTTTAATGGCAATTACAATTTTGGCCTGCCACAATTACGAAAACAAAATAATCGAAAAAAAAGATTATATTGCTTTGATAGGTTGTGAACATATTTGACTAATTTATTTTAGTGTAATTTATTTGTATTTATCATATTTATATATTTTTAGTAGCTTGTTGAACTGCGCTCCAAAATATGTGTTGATCTTGTTTATTGGTATTTATTTTATTTTTTTGTATTGGTTTTTCAGTTTAATTATACGTTCAGGGTAATCAACAGTTAAAAAGATACTGTTCAAATGATTATTTGTATTTGTTTTAAAGTTCGATAAATGGATGTTTTCAAAGTCAATGAATATCCATCCATCCATCCATCTTCTCCTGCTTATCCGTGGTCGGGTGGCGGGGTTAGCAGTTCCAGCAGAGAGCCCCAAACTTTCTTTTCCCTGGCCACATCAACCATCTCTGACTGGGGGATCCCAAGGCGCTCCCAGGCCAGCGAAGAGATATAATCCCTCCACCTGGTCCTAGATCTATCCCTTGGTCTCTTCCCAGCTGGACGTGCCTGGAACACCTCCCTAGGGAGGTGCCCAGGTGGCATCCTAACTAGGTGCCCGAACCACCTCAACTGGCTCCTTTCGACGCAAAGGAGGAGCGGTTCAACTCCGAGTCCCTCCCGAATGACCGAACTTCCCCCCTTATCCCTAAGGGAGACGCCAGCCACCCTGCGGAGAAAACCCATCTCGGCCGCTTTTACCCGCGATCTCGTTCTTTCGGTCATGACCCATCCTTCATGACCATAGGTGAGGGTAGGAACGAAAATGGCGCGGTAGACAGAGAGCTTTGCCTTCTGGCTCAGCTCCCTTTTCGTCACAACGGTGCGGTAAAGCGACTGCAATACCGCTCCCGCTGCTCTGATTCTCCGACCCATCTCACGCTCCATTGTTCCCTCACTCGAGAACAAGACCCCGAGATACTTGAACTCCTTCACTTGGGGTAAGGACTCATTCCCTACTTGGAGTGGACAGTCCATCGGTTTCCTGCTGAGAACCATGGCCTCAGATTTGGAGGTGCTGATCCTCATCCCAGCCGCTTCACACTCGGTTGCGTACCGATCCAGTGAGTGCTGAAGGTTGCAGACCGATGAAGCCATCAGAACCACATCATCTGCAAAAAGCAGTGGTGCAATCCTTAGTCCACCGAACTGCAGACCCCCTCCCCCATGACTACGCCTCGAAATCCGATCCATGTATATTACAAACAGGATTGGTGACAAAGCGCAGCCTTGGCGGAGGCCAACCCTCACCGGAAATGGGTCCGACTTACTGCCAAGGACCCGGACACAGCTCTCGCTTTGGGAGTACAGAGATTGGATGGCCCTGAGTAGAGACCCCCTCACCCCATACTCCCGCAGCACCTCCCATAGTGACTCCCTGGGAACCCGGTCATACGCCTTCTCCAAGTCTACAAAACACATGTAGACTGGATAAGCGTACTCCCAGGCCCCCTCCAGGATTGTTGCGAGAGTAAAAAGCTGATCCGTCATTCCACGACCAGGACGGAATCTGCATTGTTCCTCCTCAATCTGAGGTTTGACAATCGGCCTGACCCTCCTTTCGAGTACCTTAGAGTAAACTTTCCCGGGGAGGCTGAGTAGTGTGATGCCTCTGTAATTGGCACACACCCTCTGATCCCCCTTTTTAAAAAGGGGAACCACCACCCCGGTCTGCCACTCCATCGGTACTGTTTCCGACTTCCACGCAACGTTGATGAGACGTGTCAACCATGACATTCCCTCAACACCCAGAGCCTTCAGCATTTCTGGGCGGAACAACTTTGGTGCCGCCCGAAAGTCCTTTTCCATGTCTTCTCCAAACTTCTCCCACACCGCTGCTTTGCCTTGGCCACGGCTGAGGCTGCTGCCCTTTGGGCCTGTCGTTACCTTGCAACTGCCTTGGGAGTCCCCCGGGATAACAAATCCCTGAAGGCCTCCTTCTTCAGTCGGACGGCTTCCCTGACCACCGGTGTCCACCAGGAGGTTCGAGGGTTACCGCCCCTTGAGGCATCTAGGAGCTTGAGACCACAGCTCCCTGCCGCGGCTTCAGCAATAGAGGCTTTGAACACCGACCACTCTGGTTCAATGTCCCCAACCCCCACAGGAATGCCCGAAAAGCTCCGCCGGAGGTGTGAGTTGAAGGCCTCCTGAACTTGGGCCTCCTCCAGACGTTCCTATTTCACCCGAACTACACGTTTTGGCTTACCAGGTCTATCCAGAGGCTTCCCTCGCCACTCGACCCAACTCACCACCAGATGGTGATCAGTTGACAACTCCGCCCCTCTCTTTACCCTAGTGTCCAAAACATACGGCCTCAGGTCCGATGATACGATAACGAAATTGATCATGGACCTTCTGCCTAGGGTGCTCTGGTACCACGTACACTTATGAGCATCCTTATGTTCGAACATGGTGTTTGTTATTGCCAATCCTTGACTAGCACAGAAGTCCAGTAACAAACCACCACTCCGGTTCAGATCAGGGGGGCCGTTCCTCCCAATCACTCCCCTCCAAGTGTCTCCATCATTGCCCACATGTGTGTTGAAGTCTCGTAGCAAGATTAAAGAGTCCCCTTCAGGAGCCCCATACAGGACTCTTTCCAGGGTCTCCAAGAAGGCTGTATACTCTGAACTGCTGTTGGGTGCACAAGCAGACACAACAGTCAGAGTTTTCCCCACCATAACCCGCAGGCGTAGGGAGGCGACCCTCTCGTCCACTGGGGTAAACTCCAACAACGAAGCACCAAACCGGGGACTTGTGAGTATCCCCACACCCGACCGGCGCCTCACACCTTGAGCAAGTCCGGAGAAGAATAGAGTCCAACCCCTATCCAGAAGTAAGGTTCCAGAGCCGATGCTGTGCGTAGAGGTGAGCCCAGCCAGATCCAACTGGTAACGCTCCACCTCCCGCACAAGCTCCGACTCCTTCCCCCCCAGAGAGGTGACGTTCCACGTCCTCAAAGCCAGCTTCTGTCGCCCGGGTCTGGTCCGTCGAGACCCTCTGTCTTCACTGCCACCCTTCTGGCAGTGCCCCCGAACCCATCGCTGTTTCCCGTAGTTGGTGGGCCCGCGGGACGGAGAAGCGGAGGTGTTGCCCACGTTGCCTTTTCGGACTGTGCCCGGCCGGACTCCGTGGCAAGCCCGGCCACCAGACGCTCGCCGACGAGTCCTCCTTCTGGGCCTGGCTCCAGAAGGGGACCCCGGGCTTCCTCCGGGCCGGGTATCCTTACTTTGTGTGTCGTCTTTCATGAGGTCTTGTGAACCAATCTTAGTCTGGCCCCTTGCCTGAGACCAATTTGCCATGGGAGAGCCTACCAGGAACACAAGGTTCCAGACAACACAGGTTCATCAGGGCACACAAACCTCTCTACCACGGTAAGGTGCTGGTTCTTCAGAGAGGTAAGTCAATGAATAATCGTATTTAATAATCGTGATATCAATTATTGACCAGAATAATCGTGATTATGATTTTGCCATAATCGAGCAGCCCTAACTTGATGCTACTCATAATGCATGAACTTCTAAAAAGGAGCCACTGAATGTAAATGTTACTTTGTCTTATCCACATAAAAAATATTGGCATATCTTATCTAGAATGTTTACCTGAACTACTTTACATAGAGCACATCAAAAAGGTACAGCTTTCCATTTTTAGCCCCACTGTACATGGAGATATCGGTTGGTAATTTAAAATGGTCCAAGGATTTGCTTTAGGGTAAGATGTAGCTCTTGGAAGACTGCTTGGAAGAATACGCTAAATGCTTTGCTATCCAATACTATGATGAAATATGATGATATGTTGGTGACCCCTGACATTTCAACAATTAAAGTGGCTTACTACTGCAGAACAACAACATGCTCATAATAAATGTTTGCAGGTATGATTTTTACCATGTTCAGTTCACCATCTTAGATTGGCATGATAACAATCGCTGGTTAGCAATGAACAAAGTTTAGCTGAGGCTGATGTTAATGCTATTCTTTTTTTTTCATAAACTAGTTAATTTTGGACACTTCTTGCCAGCATTATGCCAAAATGCCAACATTATGCAGGATATACTGCATGTATTGGCCCCATTAGTAGATTAACCTTTCAAAGCAAAGGTTATAAATGCTATTTAGCTTAAACAACAACATGGCTTTTTCCATAAATTGAATCAAAATGTAAATAGATATTTGAACCAATTAACATTACTATTAGGTAAGTAGGGCACCGATAATGTGCTTATATGTAATACACACATGCCCATTTAAAAACTAAATTTGCATCTGCTTTTGTGCACCTATACAATAATTCTCTACATACACTCTCAAAGTCTAATTCATTTATAACTTGGGAAAACATAATTATATTTCAAATCAGACAGTCTTCACAAGTCTATATAAATATGTTTTTTATCTGAGAAGTTGCAGGAATTGAAAAACATATCACTTTATGTACAACTTCTCACTTTTGTTTGAGAATTCAGCACAAGTTGATGTGATATTTGCTCCCTTTATGAATATATTATATATTATATTATACCTTCATATTAAACCGATTCTGGATTAGCATTTTATTTGAGTGAACTTTATGTGCAAATGCCATTTCCCTTTGTTTCATAGCAGAGGTTTTTTACTGATTTAAGGGAAAAATGTCAGATTCCCCTGAATTATGTGTGCAAAATACCATCTGTTCACTGTCTACTTTAGGGGTGCAACAACTAATCGACTTAATCGATTAAAATCGATTACCAAATTAGTTGGCAACTAATTCAGTCGTCGATTCGTTGGTGACGTCATCACATGTGTTCTACACCCCGTTAAGCTCCAACGTTATCGCTCTTTTGTATGGGTACAGGAGACATTTAAAAACATATGTTATGTATTATTGCTACATAAACATTATATCGCAGTCTTAGTGTCGCCAACTCAGTTTCTAATATGCAATATGACTACAAAATGCGTCTATAATGTATTTTCGATCTTCCGAATTCAGACGAGCGATCTCTCCCCCGCCTGCTTGCGAGGGGGCGGGGCAGTTTACACACACACGCAGGAGATGGCGGAGAGAACGCGCTCCGAGGTGTGGTTAAACTTTATCCGTCTCGATGTGGACAATGCTCGTTACCAAAATTGCAATAACAGTTTATCATATAAAGGCGGTAAAACGAGCAATTTGTCTAAACATTTAGCAAAAGTGCACCACATTCAGACGGAGAAATGCACCGGGTTCGGCTGTCTTTCTAGTAGCTCTGTAGCCCCTTCCAAGAGTAACCTTTCCACGTCAGGTGTTATGTATGCTAGCAGCAACACGCAGAGTTAACTCAGTTATAAAAACATAGGTTAATGATTAGAGGTAACTGAATTAGTTATTTTGTTAAAGTTTCAGCTATTCTGTTTACAGTTCTGTCATCACATTATTTAATATGATTTGTTAAAACATTGTTGTTTCTTTTGATGTGAAATATTATGCATTTAATTCAAATAAAAAGCAATGTTAGTTTTGTTCACAATTTGTTGAGTTAGTTTACCTTATTTCTTGTCAAAAGAACCGTTAATACTATCGTTGAAAGGACCGGATCGATAAGCAGTATTGATATAAGTAGTAGTACAGTTAAAACCTTAACGATCCGAATAATCGATTAATCGTTTCATTAATCGATAGATTAATCGATTATCAAATTAGTCGTTTGTTGCAGCCCTAGTCTACTTGAGGAACTCCAAAATCAATTCAAGACGGTGCTAAAAAAAATTAAATTACAAGATTCTGCTGCATGGAAAAGCATAGTCGGATGGATAAACAAACACGCACGCACAAACACACAGACACACACGCACGGCTTGATGAGGTTGTTATGATTAATGGAGGTGAAAATCACTTGCAATGTAAGAGGCCCATTTGACTCCCCTAACTCTTCAACACACACATATCACATGCAGAGGCACTCAGCCCTTGGTGCTTAATGGAGCCCTCATATGGGTTATTGATCGGGCAGACCACAGCTAGATTAATTTATTCTTCCAATCAAGCTTTAATTAATAGCAGGACACTGGTAAGACCTCCATTAAAAGTTGTGGTCATTACTCACAGCAGGAACATAGAGGAAACCAATAATCAAAACATTGCTGAAGCTCCCTTGTCCCATATTCAGGATTTCAGAAAGTTGAACCAAGGACACAAGATGTATTACAAAGCTGGAAAGTTGCCTTTGCTTTTGTTTGAGAAGTACATACATACTAACGCACCCAAGTAAAAAATACAGAAATACGCCATACAGCAATAAATAAATAGCTGCAGCTACCCTCAAACACAAACATGCACACAGTAAGTGAATGAGTGGAAAGAGGGGAAGAATAGAGGGGCAGGATGGAGATGGTTGTTAGAAACAGACAGCTAAAAGGTTCAGATGTGAAAGCTGGAAGATCTGCCAGCATGCATTCAGCAGACCATAAATCTCTCATGTTGCTGCCCATGCTCAGAATGATTATGCTAAAAGTGGATATTGGACCTCTCCCTGAAGTTGGTGCCATTAGCAGGCAGGAAGTAAATACTTAGACATGCACAGAGAGAGAGAGAGAGAGAGAGAGAGAGAGAGAGAGAGAGAGAGAGAGAGAGAGAGAGAGAGAGAGAGAGATAAGCTTCCTTTCACTAAGATGGGCCTTTAGTCATAAATGTGTGTACGGTGAGCATGAAAGGATGAGAGGAGGGAGAACTTAACAATTAGCGTTCATAATGAGATCAGGGTTATCAGACGGCTCGCTGGTCACGGATGATGAAAAGAACACTAATTCAGTTTGTCTCTTCCTCTGTTCCGCTGGCCCCCGCTGCTTGCTAAGGGATGGAGAGAGAGAAAGGGGAAGGGTGGGGACATGTCGATATTAACAATAACTCCTATCACACATGTGTAAAATCATCTCTGCAATGTCATTTCATTGCTTACAATGGTTACAATAACTGCAAGCTTAAGAGAGCAGAAGCCATAATGGAAATCTCATTATTTGCAGCTTGTGGTCACTGCCTAGGTTTATGACTTTAAAAGAAGCCTATTATTTTTCTCGCATGATGTCATGTTCTTTTTATTTAATTCTCTCTTGCTTCCTGTTTACGTTGTTATTCACCTGCTGCCTATAAATACCTCAAAGGTTGCCCTGGCTGCACCTCAGTTGGAGCTAAATGAGTGTAAACAGCCCTGACTGAGCCAAAGACGAATGAGTGGCATTGTAGAGGGAGGAGGCCAAGAGATGGATGGAGACACAGATAGAGGAGGATAAGAGTGAATAAGGGACTTCCACACACTCCTCACTATAGAGTTCCTTGTGATAAACGGCCTAGGTCCAGCCCTCCATGATCTAAAGGCAGACAGCAGACCCAACACGAACAAAAACACAGAAATACTCATCAGCAGACAAGTAAACACACTCCAAAGCACGCAGACACATAGTAATGTACTTAAAGTCCTTAATACACCTTCTGGGTGTATTTCCTGTTTCCAAGAAATGTGTTGCCACGCCCTAGACCCACAATCACACTCATCAATGCACCTCATCAATAGAACCTAATCATCAAGACTGATTGGGAGACATCTCAGTGCGAAAGGACCGCCACACAACTAATCTATCACTAACACACACAGAAACACACACTCACACATAAATGCAGATGCACACATACACACCAACGTGTACACACACAAACAGGCCTCATCCATCACCCCCTGTGGCTGGTCTATCTGAGGTCTCAGTGATTAGTTGTCCTGCCTGGCTGAATTATGATGTTAATAAGTCACCATTAGTTCCCATGTCCACACCCACTTCACACATGTGAGAGAGAGAGAGCACACACACACACACACACACACACACACACACACACACACACACACACACACACACACACACACACACACACACACACACACACACACACACACACACACACACACACACACACACACACACACACACACACACACACACACACACACACACACACACACACACACACACACACACACACACAGCGACCTAAGTCCTTCTGCTAAATCATCCATTTGATTGACCATCGTATACACTAGAATGAATAGCAAAAATAATTTACCCCTGCTGAGTTTTAACCTTATTTCTTGTGCTTCAAAAATTAACTAGATTTCAGCTATCACAGTGACGCAGAAGAATATATAATAATCATAAACCCTGATGCTAACAAAATAAGTTTGTAATACAATTTTATAACTAAATAGATATTTTTGATGGGAGTCATTTCCATTTTCCCTAAAAGGTCATAACATTTCTGAAGAAATTACACTAAACTGCTGGCTTGAATGTTTAAGATAGTAAGCAGGGATATTTGGAAAAAAGGAACTGGTTTCAATCCAACAAACGTCATAGAAAAGTTATATTGTAAAAAATGTGCATACAACTCCCAATATATGAAAAATGTGAAAGATGTAAAGCTTTGTATGCATCAGGCACATTTTAAAGTTACAACTAGTATGAACAAGGATATGGAGATCCATGGAAATGTTGAGTGATCAGAGAGGGGAGAGGCGGTCGTTTTGACTTTGCATTCAATGTCTGACATTTTTGCCTCCTGCAAAATAAACTATAGCTCCTGTTGATGAAGTAAGCCAATGTCATGGCCTTGCTTTGTGCATGCTGTCCACAATTAATAGACTGAAGCCATTATTGATGTATTGAGGTGTGTGACACACCTGTGCTTTTTCTATTATGACATGTCAAAACGTTTACCATGAAAAAAGGTTTATAGCAAGCTCTAAAAGACCATAGGGTTTCTTAATGCCCAGCATGAAGCACACTCATCATCATGTCAACATGTTATTGGCAATAGAAAGTCCCACCAAGAAACAAGGACAACATAGCAAGTCTTATATGACCAAACATCAAATGCAAAGACTAATTGTCAAAAATTACCATACAGACAGATCTTTTTTTTTCTATGTATAGCACGGTGTGAATAGATTTTCATTAATCTGTCACAACAACAAAAATGAGAAGCATTTTGGTCTACTAATGGCAGGGTAGCTACCATCACTCAACTGTACAAAAGCTGAGTCTACAGAATTATTTGAACACAACCACTCTCTGTCAACAAAGAAACTGTGCAGCCATGAGACTGTTGCCAAAGTCTAATCACAATAACTCATCAGCAGCTGAAATACAGTTTGTGTAATACCACACATTCAACAGTTAACCACAAGCACAGCTTTAAATAAATTATAGATCACACTAATTGATGAGATTTCCCAAATTGATTTCTATCAGATTGTAGGGAAAGAAAAGCTCTAATTATGCTGATGAGCCTTTATGATAACAACAATTATAACTCCATGTAACATTTGCAGAAAACCCTGCAAGCATAACCACATTCTAAATAGTCTACAAATACTAGCTAACTACAATGTAAAATACAAGTATATGCAACACATTTTAATTTGCTTTCATACTACCCAACAAAACAATATTCTGTTAAACAGGGTTGACTTACCTGAATTACCCAGTATTTTTGATAAATGGAACCTCGGCTCGGCAGTAAAAGTGTAACAGTGAGTGCCCAAGGTCTACTCACAACGTGTTCATCAACAGATACACAACAGAAACACGGCCATAAAACTGTACGGACAGCACTGGCACGGCGGCCAAAAAAAACATAATAAAGATGACTGACAGTTTGTAAACTTGTATTCACCAAGCAATGGCACGGCGGCCAAACAATTTTAATAATGTTTACTTACAGTTTGTAGAGTTTCATTCATCAGGATTGTGTTATGGCATCCAGCATCACCAACTTACGCACATTGGGGAACACGCAGGTAACGCTATGTTAGCATTAATATTTACATTGTTAGCATGGTCACAGAAGTTCATTTTGGCCCTTCCTCTGACTCAGACTTGTGGCAGGGAATTGTGTCTCCAAAACCATCGCTCTTCCTCTGTAATGTCGAAAACGTTTTCCAATGTTTGTTTATGTCTACTTTAGCTAGCTTGCCAACTACACAGGTGCCATGCGTGGTGCCAAACTCTTCTTCTCTCCAGCAACTCACGTTAAGGAGCGTTACTGCAACGCAGGAATGCGCACCAAAGTTTAAACCGGAAGAGGGTCCCAAAACTAATTGAGAAAAACGGCGAAGACTCCCTAAGATTAAACGTTTTAGACTCTGAAGTCTGAATTATTTCAATATTTGTGATAAGTAACTCCTCTTTTGTTTCTTTTTGTAGGCAATAGCCTGTCACACTGCCACTTCAGAGAGGCTTCACAAACAACTGGATTACATTTAGCAAATCATTCACTGTCTCAGCACCTCTTTCCTTAGGAAATTAACTAGTAGCTATTATATTTTTACAAAAAATCTCTCGTCTGGAAAAAGTTTTCATTTACCGGCATGTCCTTTCTACGAAGAGATGATCAGTTCATCATATCATTGTAACTGTAAACTGAAAGCCAACTGAGCCAAATGGATATTTCCTTCCTTTTCATTGGAATATTGAAAACATTTAGTATTTACACCTTTAAATAGAAATTAGTGTCTAGGCATATCAGCAAAAACATTCATAGGGAACATTGATGTACAAATATAAGGCATTCTTATCAACAACAAAAAAACTTAAAATAACATAACAAATGTGAATAACGTTGACTCCTCCACTTTGTGAAATCCATGGAAGACCTTTCATTACCAATGGAATGAACTTTGATGAATACATACTGTCAAAGTCAATACAATTTTGGCCAGACATTGTTCTACTCAATAACAGTCATTTCTTAGCTTTTCTCAGTCAATATTAGAGGGAGAGGGAGGGGCATAAATGGCAGGGACAGATAGATATAGCCATTAGGAGCTGTAAAATATGCTGGTATGGCCTGGCCTTAGGATTAAATAATTGATTAGGATGGGTCGATGGTGATATGTATCATTGTTGTTTAATAAACCATAGCACCATCTGAGGATAGCCCTAGAGAAAATCTATAGGTTAAAGGGTCCGCTATTTATTAGCACATATTTTATAGAAGGTTGCTCTGATGACAACTAAATATGTGTCAGTGAAATGTTCACTAAATCAATTATGGACTCCTCATAAGCACCATTATGTTTGAGCAAATTCGTACTCACTTACCTGGCAGACTTTAAGCCTTATTGAACCACCGAGTCATATAGCTCAGGTTCACATTTTTACATTAATACCTATACGAGATGCTCAACCAAAGCACACCGTTTTGTTATTGTTACTGTGTTTCCAATGTTGTTGTTATTCCTCAAAGCATCTGAAACTTTTTTTTAGATTCACGTTTATTGTACATACAGCATTTTTAAGCAGATTGCCTGGACAATAGAAGCTATGACAAACACTACTTGAAATAATTGCAACATATTGCTTTTCAAGCAAAGATTCATATCATAATTTTCCTTTTCCATTGCCATGGGTCATTACCTACCACAGTAATGCATAAAAAATATTACAGACAATATGTCCTTGTGGTGGTTGTTGGAAGCAAATTCCAGGCATGGCTTTAGGCCATCTGCTCCTGAGTTTCACCATAATGACTGGCTTATGAAAGCTCTGTCCTAAATGTGTCTCTATGTATAGCAACAGACAATGAGCTGTCTGCCATCTGGGAATCACAACAAGTCCACTTTCCATTAACGCGCACACTGTGTTGAAAATGATCTGAAAAGGTTCCTCAAACAACTATGCACCATACTGCGGGAGATAAGCGCTTTGGACAGATTGCTTTTGGTTCTCATATTTGGCACCAGAAAGAGGAAACTGGATTCCTTGTTCTATTTGTCAGGACATGTGAAACACTAACATAATTACATGTGTGTGCAGTTTTCTCATCTGACATCAGAGAAACTCTTTCTTTATTCTGCCCTTCTATCTCTCTACGCACTCGCTCACAGGGAAGTTTCAACTCAACGGAGCGTGAATATGTTTGAGTCTGAGCAAGGTGTTGAATTTTCACCAAAGCTGTGAAGCCTGGGTGAAATGGAATTGTCACTCTAAAGTAAGCTGGGATCACATTATTATGCTTTGATACAGAGTTGCTACATTCAGCTGACGTAGTGACTGCGCACAGATATGTACACACTCACTCACAGAGACACACACACAAACACACACAAAGAAACACACACAAAACTGGATTTCCCAGTGTGCTGAGTGTTAGGAGGTAAGCATTATGCAGCTTCAGTTTCTCTCTGGCACACAGAATTAACTGAGGTTAATGTCTGCACCTCAGCTTAGAATGAAAATGTAGTGTACTTTGCAAGGTTGAGTGTGTGTGGAGAAGCACTGCGGGGTTGACCATTTACTCCTCCGTAACTTTATTAAAGAAATATAAAATGGCAGGCCATTAGGGCAAACGCATTCAGCAGCCTCTTATTGAGAGATGCTTTTAGAAAAATCGAATTCACCACAAATTGTATGGCACCCCAACACTCCATCACACACACACACACACACACACACACACACACACACACACACACACACACACACACACACACACACACACACACACACACACACACACACACACACACACACACACACACACACACACACACACACACCTTCCAAATATGACTGTGAGCACAGTGAGGGCTGCAAGAGGAGGAGATGGGTGGCACCGGGTTTCCACATTGATAAAGTGGCACCCAAAACATGGCCGTCTGTTCGCCCTGCCCTCTTATTAAACCAAAAGAAAGAGACCAACAGAGTTTGCAGAACAGACACATTCACAATCATTTTTCCTTTACTTCGCCTCTCCTCTTACAGCCTCGCCACTCTCTCTCTCTCTCTCTCTCTCTCTCTCTCTCTCTCTCTCTCTCGCTCTCGCTCTCTCTCCTTCTCTGTGTGAGTTATTAGGGATGAGACGAAGTCATTCTCTGTCTGTGGTTATTAGTATTGATCTGCCCGCCGTTCAACAGCCGTTTCCTGCTGATTTCCAGTCGTTCGCCCTCCCTCCCTTTCTTACGTTATATCCTTTAATAGTCCCCCCCACCAACCATCCATCTTAGCTGTGTAGCTGGTCTACAGTGAAGTTTCAACATAGCACTTTGCCTGCTGTGTCTGACTGAATTACCGGATATTGTGGCCTTAATACTGCTACAGACGCCCATGCACATACAACTAACTGACCGCAGAAACAATAAATTCACATTCCAACTCAGGCCTGAGTATTTTTATTGACCAATAAAGCCACACACACACACACACACACACACACACACACACACACACACACACACACGCACACACACACACACACACACACACACACACACACACACACACATCTATTAAACGATCACTATTTGCTGTGGGTGTCCTCAGACACACAGCATGCCTCCAGAGTAATACATGGAGGCATGTATTACTCTGCCTGGTTTGCAGCTGCTGAGTTGGGAGTTTGCAGAATTACAGTAAACAGAATGACATTTCAAGGATTGGCCATAAAAGGCAATAAATCAGCTAATTGCCTTCTAATTTCATTAAATCAAAGAATGTCAGCTTTAATCACACTTTCTATAACCACAAACACCCATCCATTTGAATGTACTCTCTCTCTCCCTCTCTCACACACACAAACACACACACACACACACACACACACACACACACACACACACACACACACACACACACACACACACACACACACACACACACACACACACACACACACACACACACACACACACACACACACACACACACACACACACACACACACACACACCTCACCCACCCACCCACATACACACACACACACACACACACACACACACACACACACACACACACACACACACACACACACACACACACACACACACACACACACACACACACACACACACACACACACACAATCTCACCCTCTATGCCAAAGAGCCTAGAGTGTGCACCTTACATAAAGGTGCAAAGCTCATGGTCAGCATCTCTTAATAATTAATGAAACATTTAAATAACACAGGTTGAGGTATGTTCTATTATTCATAGTATTACAGTAATGCCAGCTCTAACCTCACAGAGTTTATCCTGCCAACATCATCCCTCAAGAGATGCAGACACACACAAACCACGATCAGTCATGTCAAAATTAAACTCAGATTGGGAATTACTAGCAACAAGAGTTGATAACAGTGCTAGTGTGTTGTGGCTTACCTCTTGTTTGCCACTGGTAAACAGCTGGCCCCTTGACAGTTTACATGTGAGATTGTCACTCTAACCTCAACCTTTATCCTTAACCTTAATCTTGCCACCAATTCAATGGATCGTTACCTTTAGCATATTTAGTGCTATTGGCATGTCCTTCCTCTGTGACCATGTCTATTAGTCTTGGCTAATAGAGCAGCCATCTGTAATGAAGACACACTACATAGTTCCTAATAGCTTGTGGAAGGGATGTAAACAAGGTCAAAGGAAAACCAAAACACCTCATCACAATAAAAAGAAAATGAGAGGAAACCATCTTCACAGTCAGACAATAACTCGGCTCACAGCAGCAGTAACAAACAAAGCTATTTGTAAAAGGAAAGGGGGAGAAAGAGGCCGGTTCTAGGGGGAAATCATTTTGTTATCTAAAGTTCAACTTGGTCTGTCCTCTGTTGTTGAGAAGCTGAGGAACACGGCGAATGACTCTCCAAAGCTCTGTGCTGCTCAGTGACCAGGAGAACCCTGTTTTTGTTTAAACACGATTTATAAATAGAGACCAGCTTCTAAGGGACAGAAGCAAGGACAACTGACACACTCACAAAACCAGCCAGGGACACAGAGGGCGGTGGTGGCGAAGTCCATATAGGGACTTGGCTTGGCAACTGGAAGGTCACCAGAAAGACCAAGTGCTACTGAGGTGTCCCTGAGCAAGGCACTGTTCCCTGTACTGCTCCCGGGGCGCCGTACTTAATGGCAGCCCACTGCTCCTAACACTAGGATGGCTCAAATGCAGAGAAACCATTTCGTTGCATAGTACCTGTACTATGTAATGACAATAAGTTGAATCTTCAAGAAGAGATTCAAGATTCAAGGCTAATATTGTTATTTGTACATCGCTCCTGTGTAGTTATGACAATGAAAATCTTAGGTCAAGGGCTCCTCCAACAGTGCAACACAATAAAACAGATAAAATAGTGCAAGTAAATCGAATAAGAGTGCACATACTCTAAATACTTTGTACTGCACACTAATACAAAGGACTTTGTATTTTTTGAAGTGTGGACCTGGTTGTCCCCCTGGTCATTTTCTGGTCAATATGACAAAGAACGAGGAAAGAGGAGAGGAGCAGAGCCAAAATTATATAAAAATCCTTAAAGTAAACATGTGGAAAAATGAAAAAAATAAATAAATTTACATTTGGAAGTGAAATTCATATCAATTAATTACAAAACATAATGTTTTTGTATATAACATGTCGCATATTGCAGTCTCTTGTATGCCAAGTTTTCAAAAAAATCTAATGTGGAACACAAAAAAGTAATTTACAAAAAATAAAGCATTCCCTTCATGGGGCACATTGGTTTGAAAATAAATATACAGAGAAAGACGGAAAAGATTATCCAGATCTAACTGGCTGCTTTTAGAAAATCGTTAACTGCTACAAAAAAACGGAATTTCTGCTTGAATACTTTGCATGGAAAAAGGAATCGTTATACTCCATGGCAGCAGCGCTCTGGATTGATGACAAACCTGTATAAGAGCCACTTGTGTTCACTTCACCCTACCAGAGCAAAATGCTGAGTTACAAATCTTTCTCTCATTTGTACTTGTTCCCTCTCTCTCCCTCCCTCTCTGTGAATATGAATAATATTCAGCTGCACATTAATCCGCCCTGGATATTAATTAGAGTCTCCATTAACATTTAATAAATACTTCCCAGGTGGGCTTGCTGCTTAGTGAACTGAGAGCCTTATCAAATATTAGGCCCTTTAATTGGTCTTTCTCTCCAATAAATGGCTTTTTAATTAGCGTGCTGTTATCATCCCTCCACCAACCACAGGGCCGGGCTGATCAGCACGCGCAGATGTACCAGCTTTGCTGAGTGAGGGCATCTTAATGACCTGTGGTAGGCCACTCGTTGCATAATGCCCCATTCCCTTGGCCATGGGAGGAATAGTGCAATCTGTGGGTTGCAGGCCACAGCCAGACACTAAGTGATTGTCTTGTTAAAGCATGGAGATATATTGAGATGACAGGGATACAGTGTTCCAATAGAATATAGAAATAGTCAAATGTTCACTTTTTGAAATTGGTCATTGACAGTCAAGTAAACATACGAATAATATGCATATTTTATTCCTTTGCTTTGCAACATATTCATTATTTTTACAGCTGATTTTCTGGTGCACTGAGTTGAGCGGGGAACCACCCTGGACTGATTTCCGAGCCCTGAGCTAAGAAAATAAACTTCAAACTCTCACTACGGCTTCAGTCGAGTCCACCTGACTAACATAAATCAACATTTTCCAAACATCACTCTGCTACTGGGTTTCCCCTCATTTGGTTTCTTTACTAAATAATTGATTCCTTATTTCCTTTCGATTGAATAGGCAGGTTACTGGAAACCCAAGGAGATATTAGGACCTGGTTATAAAATGTATAAATCCACTAAAGAAACCTAATTTGTTACCTTAGAGCTTTAAAGTATTTCTGAGAAACACTTCATATAAAATTCTATTTTGTTATACAATCTGCATTGACATAAAGTAAGGATGCTGAAATGTGTAGACAATGAGGGGAAAACACTCCATCGTATCTGATTAGAAATAATAATGGAATAGTACTCTTTGTTCCAACTTCAATCCATCTATCTTTTTCAAGGCTTTCAAGCAAAGCTATTTTCTATAAATTCTGGAAAGGAGACTTCCTCCCGCTGGGGATGTTGGGTGTGATGCAACACTCAAATGTGAATCACTGCCATATCCGACTGCCACCAATTACTGTATTATACACACACATACACCCAGGCTCAAACACACATTCACACCAATATACTGCGAAAACACAGCAGGCTGTCACAAACACTTGAAATCACAGAAACAGAAGAACCGCCTCGAAGCTTTGGATGTATGCACATACTTACAGCATATAACTCACACATACATTAATCCCTGTAATGTCATCCACCCTGTTTTCCTTGAATTAACTTACTGTAGCTAGACCATCATTTGTTGAAGGTAATACCGAGGAATATATCCATTGGTCTTCTTTAACCAAGTCAAGATAAGCTGTTTAACCAATACTAAGAGGTTTATAAGTGCAAAATAAATGAGTGTCTGCAAGTAATGGTGGTAGGTGACGGGAACAATTTGAACACAATTTGGTTGGTCATATAATTGTTATGAAGGCAAAGAAACGTACAGCATGGTCTTTGATTTTCAAAGCACTGTTATCTCCTTATTGATCCAATCAATGAAGTTCCTGGGATTCTTTCAGTTGACGATGAACACTGATGATAATTTAAGCCTGAAAACCTAATGAAACACAAGGACATATAGCCGAAGGAAATGCAAGCAGTCGGTTCAATAATAATTCCCTTCTATTTTCTGTATATTACTTTCTGCCTCACTTCAATAGTAAATCATGAATTCTGTAAACTTTTTAGCTACCTGTATTAACAATTCAAATACGTTTGTATACAGCATGCAGTACATTGTGTGTGCAGTCCACAGGCATGTTTGCAATATATATCTTTCTGGTTTTAATTTTCTCTGTATCTGACCTCATCTAAAAAACTTCTCACTACCTATTAATGATGGCGATACGTTGTAACAGTAGCGCGAGCGACACATGTCGTCCAAACTGTGGGCAAGCTGTGCTAAACACATGAGATTATATCAAATACTTTATTCAAAGACGGCACACCTGGGAATGTGAACACAAAAAAGCTAATACAGACATACAAACTTAGTCGATTTTAGGTGCAATTAGCTTTGAATTGCAGAAGAGAAAACAGCTATGAGTTGTAGACTGCTCTATTTGTTTAAATGATATATCCCAATTCACCTCTTCACTAAAAGGTCGCATTGGAAACAGAACAACATTGGTAAGATATTCCACTCAGCTTTTCCTTGCATTTTGAGCCAGTGTTGTCATTACTTTTGATGTTGCTGCAAATCCACAAGGACTTTAAATGCATTTCAAGATGTTAGTTGATGTTCAGTCGGTGTGACAGTGGGTAACAGTGACTTTGATCAAAAGGTTAGGTGTGATGTCCTCAGAAAACATTTCACTTTCAGATTCAGACCTCAGAAGCACAGTGTCACTTCGGTTCTTACACAGAGGTAACAGAGTTTATGACAGACCAAACTATTTTAATGTATTTACACGTGTTGTCCAAAAACAGATATGCTGTAAGGTTGATGCATGTCTGAGCTTCATGGCTGGAATTATACGTTTAAATGGGGAGCTGTGTGAGGAGGGACTGAAAGGACTCACATAATACTTTAGAATGATAAGAGCTCCCTCTAGAGGTCAACTCTCCCTGCATTGGACAAACATCAATTTGCTCTCTCCCCTTTTTTGTTTCTTTGCATTTGATGTGATGATGCAGATTTGAATGGTTGATGAAGGATCAAGACATAGCACTGACTTTATTGAATTACAGCAGGTTAGTATGGCGTATTGACATCAACTGTAATTCTCTTACAGTCTCCTGCATACCTATCAGCCTCCAAAATACACACACCCACACATACACACACACTCCCTTTTTTCTCCAGCAGCTCCTCCATGGCTTCAATGCAGTCTGAATATGTGTATGTCAGTCAGACTCACTGTATTTTCCATTCATTAGACTTAAAGGACGGGAAATGCCTTTCTGTTTGGCATTTGCAGTTTCCTCTCTCAAGTAAGGCTGATGAGGAGCACACACACTTAAATTATTTACACTTCTATCAGCGTTAATGGTCCCGTCAATTACATTACAGGCTCAACCTATAAGTCTTCTGCAAACCGTCTCCATCCCATAATGAACAACATCTTCATGTATATTTAATCAGAAAGAATGTATATGACACACTGAATAATAATTGATGGTCAGACCTGCCTTGTACTATATGAAAACCTCTTTTCTCTAATGGTGAGGATAATATCCTTACAGTTGAGCCTTACAGAAATCTCTTTTGTACTTTTCTGTTCTTGACTTTACTCCTTCCTTCATAAAACCAAATGTAGCCCTGTTATTGCGGGAAACGGAAGCTTTCCACCTACAATATGTGTCCACTCAACTGTAAACAGCCGCTTCCCTTTGACCCCTCTCTCACCGTCTTCCCAGTGCCTGTCTTTTCATTGGCGTCTCTCCCTTCATCCCTCTCTCTGTTCTGCTGCCCTGTTCTCATGCTCCTTTGTTCTTTCACTCTGATCTTTCATATATAATGCATGTTAAACAAACAGACATGTCAGAGTCACTCAAATGCATGGCTGTCCCCTTGCTGCTGCTCCATTCACCCTGAGAGTGGGGGGTCAGCTCTCAAAGGCCCCTGTGTGCTGTGCAGGCCCAGCTGAACTACGGTCAGCTACAGCAAATACAGACAGACTCTACTGAGGAGAGTCTATTTATACAAAAAGATTAAACCTGTTTCGGAGCATAAAACCCTACAAGTTCTGAGAGGAGCTTTTATACATTTCTACATCTAAAGCTTTTTGTTAGGTGGATTCTTATAGAGAAGATTTTTAACATTGCTTCCTTGTAAATGAATCCTGTTTGTGCACATTTGTATCTTTGTTTACACTATGTATTGTGTAACAAAGCCAAATGTAAACCTTACAAATGTACATATAGCTCAATTTTGTTACGGTTGAGAGTGCTAAAGACCGTCAGTAAGAGCCATTTTCCATGTCTGTCATTTTACATGTAAATATAATTTATCTGTTAAGGCGTGGGGGCATAAGACGCTGCGCTGGCTCTCTCAAATTGAATACATGCATAAATAAAAGAACACACACACACACACACACACACACACACACACACACACACACACACACACACACACACACACACACACACACACACACACACACACACACACACACACACACACACACACACACACACACACACACACACACACACACACACACACACACACACACACATAAAAAAAACACACACACGATCTATTGTACAAAATCCCAATTTTCCCTGTGCAGAGGTTTGGAGAATAAAGCCAGAGCCACTCATAAGGAAACTGCATTATTTTCCATCAGCACCGTGGAGCGTCCAAGCTATTATACCATCCACCAATAGCATGCACATATAAATGGAGTTTACCACATGACAGAGAGTGTGATGGGGCCTGAAAAGCACAAGGGTATGAGTGGGTTCGTGCTCGATGAGCGGCAGAGAAAGTTCATTTTCATCTTCCATATAGAATATGCTCCACTTGTGTTCCACTCATTTTAATGCAATATGACTAAGTGCACATTTCACAGGCACATTACACAGCAGAGTGCAATGCATAGTGTCAACATGTGTATTTTCTTTTAGATAATTAGATCAGTGCGTTTGAGATTTGTCTTAGTTTTCACAATGTATCTTCTCAAATAAAAACTGAACATAATGAAGATTTAAAGCATAATACAATCATTAAAAGTACATGATCATAAATGGACTCTACTTATATATATATATATATATATATATATATATATATATATATATATATATATATATATATATATATATATATATATATATATATATATATATATAGATAGATGAATGTGCATTCCTCTTTGAAACAGCAGTCTCACCTGGGTGGTAAGAATAAACAATAGGAATAAATGGTGGTTCTCTACTTTCCACCTACTGTATGCAGAGAGAAATCTGGATTTATTCAGACAGCTAATACACACACAGGGACTCAGAGTGTATACTGTGTGTGGATGAAATGGGCTCCAGAGGCTTTACCTCTCACACAAAGCAAATATCTGTCCAGGAATAACATATTGATTTGTCATTTCCCAGAGCTGAGGCTGAGTAAACAGACTAAGCAGACGTGTGAACAGTGGTGGCTGATAATTTTCCTCCGCTAACAGTCAGAGACCATGGCAGGAAATTATACACTAAGTTCAGATGCACTGTGTATTCCACATCATTCACATGGCCCTGCATGTTCCTGAAAACACACCTTCTGTTTGGAATTCATTAAGTGAATCTTTTCTGCTCAAACAGATCTATCAAATATTTATTTCCATGTTAACAGCATTTCCCTTCCACAGTATGAACAACAACACGTTTCTCGAAGTCAACATAAATGATTAAGCTTCTAGTTTTGAGGAAGAGTGCTGAGAAGAAGAGAATCCATTTAGTTTTGGTTAAACAAACGATTTTATCTAAATAGATAGATAGATAGATAGATAGATAGATAGATAGATAGATAGATAGATACAGTAGATAGATACAGTAGATAGATACAGTAGTTTATATATTTAATTATTGTAGTATTACTGAAGTTTAACTGAATTTGGATATGACAGATACAAAACTATGTGGTTTGCACACTTCATATAGCCTTTGGCAATAGACATATTTTGCTCAAACTGTTAAAGTCCCTTTTCACTTTTCTCTCCAAATATCTCTCATTTTTTATTTTTGCTTGATTCTGAACCTTTTTTCTCTGAGTCGGTGTCTGTTCTGCTTACAACATGTCAATCAATAACGTCTTATCTTTGCTTAAACATTGTGTTATTATGATGATATTTTCCTTTCCACCAGATGTCACCAAATCACCACGACCATGGCACCTTCCTGCGGTTAAGTCATCCGTCCACTGGATGGAAGCACACAAAAATGCTGCAGTCTAAGAAAGTACGGAGAAGGAAATGCGTCTCAGCATTGTAAACACAAGAAATGTTTTCCGTCTGTTGAAAATAACTCTTTTTAATCGTGTTGTTACTCCAGCTGTTACAATAAATGGTAAGAGTCTACTATATACTATCTGTTATATAAAGTCGTACTTGATGCCTATGTACTGACATAAATACTGTTAATAACGTAGAATATACCGGTTAATAATGTTGTTTTTAAATCATAAGAAATAAACATATTGTTATCGAAAGTTCTGTTGATTTACAGCATTATAAAACCTACTTAACCTTAGAATGACTGTTTCTTATAACACTTCACATTCTTCAGGACCAAAGCTATTAACTTTCCCAAACAATTAGTCGGCTAGTCGTATTCAAAGAAAGCATCTTATTTCATCTTCCTTGATAGAGTGGCTTTGGCATTGCACTTAGAACTACAATAAGCATGTTAATGTTAATCTAACATCTCCGGCGATAAACCCCCCCCCCCCCCCCCATTTTGCATTTTGAAATGCTCCCGATTTCTGACTTCTCAATGTTGGCAAGTATAGGGACTTGCTACAATGGCCTTGAAAGTGTTACCAAGAAAAATCCATTAGGACTAAGTGAAGAAGTCCTGTTATCCATTAACAGTTGTCCAATCTATTCAATCAATAGAATCCGTTAAGTGTTCATTTTGACGAGGAGGAACATACCTAGGACTGCTTAAAGTCAATGCTGAGAATATTTTATGCTGTGTTTGCTTCTTTCTTTTAGTGTGCTATGTGTAAATTTGTTCTTTGGTTCAAATTGTGTTTAAGTTACGAAAAGGAGGGGTCTTGGCTCCTAGAGCTTCCCGGGGCTTCAAAAATTCCACTCACACTGATTTGTGGAAGTTTGTATTGCTGGCCATCACTTTCAGTTTTATGCTAATCTCACATTTTGCAGTTCATACTTGCAAAATGCACTTTGTGAAATTCGTTGCGTGTGGGAACTCACGCAGCGTCAGAAAATAAAACCCTTTCTATTTTCCTCCGTACCCAAATCTTTTAAAAACGGGTGTACAACGAGCGGATACAGATTCCATCCGTCGACGTTTTCCATCCGCTGTGACGTCGGCGGACCCACAGCAAGTTGCTTTCAGAAACAATGCCTGACGTGTTTTGGACGTAATCTTGTCTTTGTTTACATTAGCAAGCCTCGCTAACACTCAGAGCTAACCTGTACTGAAAAGCACATGTGTTTAAAAAGCAGGAAATAAAAAAAGAACTCACCTTGTGATAAACCCGCAAGAGAAAAAGCATTTGAGCTCCTTACTATTTTTAGAAATAATCCTTGACGTGGTTTAAACAGGATTGCGTTTTATTACAACCGAATATAAAATTATATCCGGTAGAATTCTGATGAGGCATTAGCTCCGCCTCCTCTTCTTTTCTTTTTTTCAAGCTAAGGACCCAAGATCCGCTTTTCTCTAACCAGGCTGCAAAAGAGGGGTTTGAACAGTAAGAGGCATGGCTACAATGGGTGATCTGTTTGGTATTTTGAAAAAAAAACTTCACAGACATGTTTTATATAGGTATAGCCCTACAATATATTTTTCAAATGTAGCATGATAGGTCCACTTTAAGTAGGAACTTACTTCTTGCTGAGTATATTTTCTGTTTTGCAAAGCTCTTTCTTTTATGTTGCTTCTGATTGAATGGCCAATGGTGAGTGAATGTGTGTGAATGTCCCTGAGCAGGTGGCCCCTTGTAAGGCTGCCTCTGTATGAATGTGTGTGAAGGCTGACTTGTAACAAAGAGTCTTAAAGACTAGAAAAGCGCTATATAAATCCAGCCAATTTACCATGTTACCATTTTAGTGTGCTGTGTGTAAAATCTGTTCTTTGTTTAAAATTGTGTTCACATTCCGAAAAATTCGGTTTCTTCAGTGGAGCTTTTTCGGACTTCAAAAAGTCGACCTACATGTTCCTGATTAGAGTGTGAAGTGTGGCCGTTTCTACTGTGGGCCATTGCATTAAATTGAATTAATTCATTGTATCCCCTCGTCGTTATAGCTATAGCAAAGTTAGCCAAGTGAGTTATCAAGGCTGGTGTCCCTATAAACGAGCATTTTCTTTAAGCGGCAGTCTCAGCAGAAGGAGACAGATAAAGACAAAGGAGTCTTGTAGGAGTCTGAGTGGAGGCCAACTCTACTTTGACTCTGTTAGGTATCTTATTTGTGCTTTTGCTTCCCTCTCCCTGTTCAGATGTGCATACTCTCTGTTCCTGTTCACGTGTTATCCCGTAATACATGCATCGCACATATCCTCATCACTCTGTCCGCTCTCCCCTTCCCACAGACTCCTGTACACCTAAAACCCCGTCACACTCAGCCTGTAGAACTGCCTGTCAGAAACTTAAAACACTGAGTTCTGCAAGTTTTCTGGGTGGGACACTGGACAACAAACTGTCCTTCTCTGCCAACATCGCTGCTTAAACTTCCTCGTGCTGAAACACTCTTTACAACATCAGGAGGATACTGACCCAGAAGTGTCTTAACGCAGGTTCTGGTCCCGGCTTGTGTCATCTCACGCCTTGTCTTGACTTCTCTAACTCCTTGCTGCTTTGTCTATCTGCAAGTGCTGTCCATCCTCTGCAGCTCATCCAGAATGCAGCAGCCCGACAGTTTTTCAACACTCAACTGCTCTCTGCTCTCATTACTGGCTACCAGTGGCTACAACTGCAACAATGAATTCAATACTTGTTTTGCAAATATTTCCGATTTGATCTTTGCTTGCATTTCAATGATGGATGAACACTTTTTTTTTTTTTTTTTTCTTCTCATTGAAGTAACATTCAGACATGGCTGAGGAACCAGCAGCAGAAATCCAGCTACTCAGAAGCCTGAAGGTCAAGCTAATAGAAATTCTAAGCGCAGATGCTGATTTTGTCCTGCAGCATACAGACTCTCGCTGCCTGCTGTCTGTTCACGGCTACCAGCAGGTGAAAGCATGCCGTTTTCCTAGTGAGAAGGTGACTGACCTGTTGGATCTCATCATCCAAAGAGGGCCTGAAGCAGCGCGGGGTCTACTGAAACTGCTGAACGAACACGCCCTGCAGGAAACCTTCCCATTGCTTTGCTTTATTAAGGATTTGGACATAAACACAGTGTCTTCAGGTAGGACAAAGTCTGTTCATTATTCAGTATTGATGTTCTTTTAGATTTCCATGTTAAATATAAAACGTTTCTATTGACAAGGAATAATCAAGAGAAAGAGAGAAACTCCTGACCTACAAGAGATCATTCCATCCAAACAGATCTGCAAAAAAGGTGGGTGTCAGGCTGACTGAGGGGCAGGGGAGATAGAATAATAAAGAGCACACTATGTAAGTAGTGGGGGTTTGTAGCATGTAGGGAAGTGTGTTCTTCCCTGGTAGATCACTCTTAAAGGGCCCTAGTTGCATATTTGTTTACATGAGGTCAATAAGGGGAAGCAATACAAAGATATTCACCTTAATACATTGTAGAGACCTTGACCAATGTCTGATGTGTCTCTCTCATTGCATAGGCTCTTGCTTGGTTCAGGAGAAGCAGCTGATGACCGTGGCTCGTACCATTGGCAAATCTTGGAGGGAGATTGGCAGACTGGCTCTGGAAATCTCTACTGTGAAGATAGAACAGATTGAAGAGGACAACTCAATTCATGTGGAGCGAGTGTTTGCCATGCTGCGCTACTGGAGCACCTGTCAGAGGGAAAAAGCCACTGCTGCGAACCTGCACTCGCTGCTCAGTCAGGGAGACTGGGCACTGCCACCTGAAAGCATTGACTTCCTGTTGGATATGAAATGAGGCAATGGTACATGCTGTGACCGAGACACTGTTTTTACTGTGAACTTAAGTGTTCCATCATATAGACATCCATCATATTTTCCATATCAGAAAAACCACACTTGAAGACTTATTACTTTGTTAAATCACCCCACATTGCCAATAAGTACCAGTGACTTATTTTGTTCTTCATATGTGTTTCGATTTATATATAGCTACAACATCTATTGTATTTCTGTTGGACTGGGTCCAAGGTTAATGGGTATTAATATGTGGCTAAGTTTAATGATCAACTAATGTTACCTTTCTGTAAAAGTAATGATATAGAAACTTCCCGTCCGCACAGCAGCGTTAAAAAAATCTTGAAAATCTTGGAGCTGGGCGTGTCTGAAAGCTTGGGGATTTTTTGCGAGCAACGCGACCAACAACCAATCACATGAATCTACCGCCCCTGACATAAAAAGCAAAAAAACCCGGGGATTTTATGCGAGCAATATATATATAAACTCCCCAAACAGGCGAAAACCTACCAGTTTCACCCACTGTCTCTGCCACCTCCCTCCATGCCTGGTTCCTCCGGTTTGTATTCCGGTAAATAGTTACTGGTCGTAAAGAATCGGGTGATTTGCTACCGTAATTTCTCGTTTGGAATATGAGGAAATGAACTGCGGTATGTCTCTCCCAGTTTACATGCGGTTTGATTGGCTAGCGCTTGTACTGTCAGATTTGCATAAACGGGATTTGATTGGCTGACGTTTCCACCTCAGCTTCAAAAGTTGAACATTATTCAATTTTTGAATCGTGAAAATCCTGGAAATCTTCGCTTTGCTTCCCCACAATGCAGTTCGGCGAAAAGCGAGGCAACGTGACGTCACCCCATTCAAAGTGAATGGGCAGAAGCGTTGGAAGATTTTTTAACGCTGCTGTGTGGACGGGCCGTTAAGTCTTTTCTTTCTTTTTCTGTTTATTGTATCTATGTGTGGGTTTTATTCTTCTTCCAGTCCAAGGAGAAGACAAACAACAGAGTTGTGCTCATTTGAGTTTAATGTGAATAAATACTCTAGGTAATTAGTTAATTATGTCCTGTTTTGCTTAACTTGTCTTTTTATTCATCTTGAGTTTTTTGGAGAAATTGCATTTTGTCTAAGTGAGCAGATTATTAGGTGTCACAACAGTTATGCTGATGTGTTCCTTCTTGATCTTTTATATTGTTGTTTTTAAACAAATGTTCCTTATTTCTTAGTGTATATGTTGGGATATCAACTCATGTCATCATGCAAAGTAGGAAAGAATAGTAGTGCCTATGTTTCACAACTACACTTCATAAACTTGTATAACATTTGCTGACTCTAAGTTTTATTCTCCTCCTTCCGCCTTTTCTTTGACAACATTAGGTAACTTAATTGGGACAAAGGTCAACTACCTCCCCCTTCTTTTGTTCCTCACTCTGCCTTTGCTTTTTAGACAGTTGCTGTCTGCCTTGTCAGTAGAGCCAAGCAAAGGGGTAGAGATTCACCAACTTGGAAAGGGTGGAAATGGCCAACATGTTTCCACTCATGTAAGTACATTGTGCTATGCATGTTTATTCATGTTTGTAATCTTTGAATTCTTTTTTAAATGTTCAACTTCTCTCCTAACAGCGGATGGGCAGGATCCAGCTAATCTCTGTGACATAAATGAGCCTCTCATTGACCATTCAGAGGGCCAACTCTTCTTGAATGAAGCCTTCAAAATCATTATAGAGGAGGTTCTCTGCAAGGGTACAGACGTCAAGCAGAAGGTGGCCTAAATTGACAATGGCGTCAGATTACAGTGAGTTCCCTGAGCAAAAACTAAAAGTCCATGTGTTCTTCCTGCAGGTCTGTGAGTGGAAAGGGCCTGAAGATCTGGCTCTGCTGCTGGATTTGGAGCTCAGGGCGGAGGGGGAGCCACAACAGAGGCTCCTACAGAGAGTAAAAGATGTTGCCAAGTACAGCATCAAGACAAGTGAGCCTGCCAGAGACAGCAGAGACATTTACATGTTTAGTAAACCTTATTTTCTGTAATGATGAGACTTTGCTTTTTTCTTCCAGGTCACCCACGTTTCTTTAATCAGCTGTTTGCAGGAGTGGACTATCATGCCCTGGCTGGACGATTCCTCAGTGAGGCTCTTAACACTAACCTGTAAGAATCTAAATAAAATTAATTTTGGCGTTAAGTTAATAAATTATGTAAGAATACAGTACGAAATACAACTTTTTTTATGTGTTAATTGCAGCTTTACCTATGAGGTGGCCCCAGTGTTTGTGCTGATGGAGACTGAGGTTTTAAGATCACTGCGGCAGCTGGTTGGCTGGACAGAAGGTGATGGTATTTTCTGCCCTGGGGGGTCTACCTCTAACATGTTTGCCATGAACCTCGCACGCTACCGACTTTTCCCAGAGGTGAAAAGCCAGGGTCTGTGGGTTGTCCCACGGCTTACCATCTTTACATCTGCCGAGGTCAGGAAAAGCTGTTAAACACTGCATGCTTGAGGAGTTTATGTCGCTGTGGAGATTGAAACTGTATCAGAGGATCACACTCTCGCTACTGTGTTGTCTCTACATAAATATGTTTGTTTTTCCAGAGCCATTACTCTGTGAAGAAAGGGGCTGCCTTTCTGGGCATTGGGACAGACAATATCATCGTGGTGAAAGTGGATGAAGGGTAATGTATTTTTTATAAAAAGAGCTGAAACCATTGATAATAAATCAAATTATAATAATCAATTAATGCTTGAGTTTAAGGCAAAAAAAATTACTTTCATCTTATTAAATGTGAGGACATAAAGTTTTCCTTTTATTTTGTATATTGACATCTTTTAGACTGTTGGTCGGATAGAAAAAGCAATTTCGAGACATTACGATGTGAAAATACTTTGGTATGATTGGACGTTTTATAGCCTGGACGATTACTTAAAGATCTATAATAATTGATAGCCCTATACACTATGACAATCAGGGTTCTATATAGTCAGAATAATACATTTTCCATTATATTTTGTGCGCTTTAGAGGCCGCATTAATCCAGAGGACCTGAATGAAAAGATAAAGCTGACAAAATCTCAGGTAAATTCACTAAGCACTCAAATAGATTATATTTAACATGAACTTTTGTCCCTTAAATTCGTTTTAACAGTGATTATTTGAAAGTTATAGGTTTAAACAATTTGTATATCCTGCAAACCTGAATTCACAGGTGCAAGGATGCTGTGTTCATTTTCAGTTTGTTTCCATCAGGGTGCAGTACCTTTACTTGTGAGCTGCACATCAGGGACAACAGTGCGGGGTGCGTTTGACCCACTGGACCGCATAGCTGATGTCTGCGAGAAACACAACGTCTGGATGCATGTAGACGTGAGTGGTCCTCAAGGAGACACATTTAAAACAGTGGACAAGCTTCTGTTGTCTTTGCTCAAGTTTAAGGTTTTTTTAATGTTTTGTTGTGTTTCAGGCTGCCTGGGGGGGGAGTGTGCTGTTTTCCGAGCAGCACAGACATCTGATGCAAGGGGTTGCCAGGTATTAATATGCCTGATAAAAATACACTTTCACTGTTATAAATGATACAACTAGATACACAGTTAGGCAGATATGGTCAATATGAACAATGTTCGTGTTTGTTCATACGTTTGTTTGTGTGTGTTAAGAGCAAATTCAGTAGCCTGGAATCCACACAAGATGCTGATGACTGGCCTACAGTGTTCTGCCTTGCTGCTGCAGGATACAACGGTTTGAGGCTACAGCATTATCTGATACAATAATCAAGTTTAACGTTGTATTAATCAGTGACAGTATTTTACTTGTGCTTGTCCTCAGAACTTGTTGAAAAAGTGCCACAGTGCCAATGCCACCTACCTCTTCCAGCTAGACAAATTCTATGATGTCAATCTGGATGTCGGGGACAAGACAGTACAGTGTGGCCGCAAAGTTGACTGTCTGAAGCTATGGTTGATGTGGAAAGCTGTTGGCTCCATTGGCTTGGCTGAGCGTGTAGACAAAGCGTTTAACCTTGTAAGGTAGGCATCCAGCTGAAGTAAAACACAAACCTAGTATAGTTGAAATTCGAATTGATATTATCCTATTGAGACAGAATAAAAGCACTGCTGTCTATCTGTTTGTTGAGCTGTAATGAAGATTAACAGAAAATGTTATTCTGTTATATCGCCTCGTGCGGAATGCTTTTGCAATACTATGTTTAAAAGGTGGTCATGCCAATAAAGCCCCCTGTATTGTATTGTTATTTGTTAACATCCCTCTTGCAGGTATCTGGTGGAGCAAATGAAGAAAAGGGAAGGGTTTCATCTTTTGTGGGAGGTGAGTAAATATCTCAAGCATGCTGATATCATATCATACTGAAGATTAAATGTTTTCACCCAGAGTACCTGTTTGTTTTTCTCCACGGGCAGCCAGAGTTTCTGAATGTATGCTTCTGGTTTATACCGCCCAGCATGAGGGGAAAGGAAGGAAATGCAGATTACCAGGACAGACTGGCAAATGTAAGTCTCACTGGATTGGGAACAGAAAGACTAAATGATTGTGTTGCATGCTTTGTTAATAAAACACCAAGGCCACCATCTTAAAGCATTCACCTCAGCAGAGCTTCTGAATCAAAAAGTGTGTGTTTTTGTTCTTGATAATAGGTAGCTCCAGTCATCAAGGAGCGAATGATAAAGCAAGGCACGATGATGGTGGGCTACCAACCTTTGGGAGACAAGGTCAACTTTTTCCGCATGATTGTCCTCTCTACGCTGGTTTCCAAGGAAGATATGGACTTCTCCCTTGACGAAATTGAAAGACTGGGAAATGACTTGTAAACAAAGCAACTTGAAAGAAGTGTTTTCTAGACCTTAGAAGTTGTGCATTATGCGTTGTATTTTAATGTTGAAACTTTAACAAACAGCCTGACTGTACCATTGAGATATTTGATTTGCTCAATTAAGACAGTTGTCATATTTACAATGATATACTAACAAGTAACATGTCATATACTAAAATCTGACGACCATGGATCAACATCTGTCTGTTATGAATCAATGGACAAACAAATTGATATATGTTTCTTATTATTTTTAAATATATCCACTGAATAAAACTGCTGTTCTGAAAACATATCTAAAGTGCATCCAGAAATATGTAATTCTTCTTATTGTGTGAATTGATTTTTAGATGTAAAATGAAGGAACATATTTGTTTACAATCAATAATTAACTTTTGTTTGCTTAATTCTATATTGGCAAATGCAAACTCAATGACTAGACCTTTTTATGTTGGAAACCGGTGCTGAACTAAAAATGTATAGAAAATAGTGCAGGTCAATGCACATTGTAACATTAGATTGTATATATATATATATATATCAATGATAAATACCATATTATATAGTTATATACCAACATATGTTATTATACGGTATAATATAATGTGTAAGAAAACCAGAACAACAAATTCGGATGTGTGCAATCAAAGGACACCACTCCCTCACAATTATGGCCGTAAATGTGGGTCATGCTGCTTCAATCACGTGACAGGGAGTCTGGCCAATCACAACGCTTCCCGAGAAGCTCTTCCGGTGGCGTTTCCTGTCAGTGTTTGTAAACTGAGAAAAAATTGGAAGTGCGACAAGAAATAATAACCTACAAAACTCTAAAAATCAAAAGGTAAGCAGTCCATTTGCGAAAGAATTTCACTCTCTGCTGTTTGACCGTGTTTATACTCTGCTACACGCGTGTTTGTGAGCGCTGTAGCCGGGGAGGAAGGTGTTATTTAGCGGTCGGCGCTGAGCCTGCACGCCCTGCTGTTGTTGTGTTGTCTGGGGCGGGGGGTGGGGGTGCTCTCACACAAGAGTTGTCCCACAACCCAACTACTGGCTAGCTAGCAGGTTAGCCTATTCTGTTGTGTTCAGCAAAGCCTCTCAGCATGCTGCACACTTTAAAAGCCACCGTCTAAATAGTGTGTCCAGATATAAACTGCATTACCCAATGTGCTCCCGATTAATGAATAAAGCTCATTTGTGCAGAGAGGTTCGCTTTTACAAAAGGATTTCCTTCGTTTTTATGTCGCTAGCTAGCCCACTTGTGATCAAATGCATGTTTTCTGCAAAATAATTTAAACCACACGGTTGGACATACATATAACAATTAATATTCAACGTAAAGATAAATGGAAACGTGTTTTACTTAAGTGATGAATAGCAGTGTTTGTTGACCATCAAAGCCCTTGTGCACGGTCTGCAAAGGTAAACATCTGATATATATTTTTATTCACAGCCTTTGATATGCACTTAACACAGAAGACTGCAATACTTACAAACATCCATCTCTTAAGACTTCTGTGAAAAGGCCAAACTGTGTCTGACCATTGTAAGCCTTGTGCTTAATGCCACACCATGAGAGGCACTTCTTTCCACCATAGCTCTCTTGGTAAATTATAAAATAAAAATGTTGAAAGCTTTTTGATGGGATATAAACTTACTTCTAACCAAGGTGTTCGTTTTTTTTACAAATGTGTCAGTACATTTAACACAATGTATTGAACCTAGGCAGCATCCTAGAGGATCAAATAAGTAATTAATTTTTCTCAGTAACTCTTTACGTAGGTACAAACAGCCCATGAAGTCATGTATTTTAATCCTTAAATCAATCCATTGCACGGTATGTTCACCATTATACACTACAAAATACAACATAAAAGCACAAAACCGTGTTTGTTCATCATCAGGCACAGCTTTTGACTTGCACCGCAGGTGTTTGGGTTCCAAAACTCGTAGAATCTGCAACTTAGGTGCCAAATTGTATTGTATGAAATCGATTTCACTGTTAACTGATAAACTGCTACTACTGAACTCTCAGACACCTCAATAATTCTCCCCATGGTTTTGAAATTTGATAAAAGACAATATAACCTTCTAAGAAAGAAGGCAGTACTTATTCAAAACCTTATCTTATCTGCGTGGATATTCTTTTGAAGTGCCATTTTTACGGTTATATAAGGACGCACTTTAGCTTTGATCAGTCTAAATGAAACATCACATGGTGCCTGTATTCCATTTTATTATGCCCATAAACATTGAATCTAGGGGAGAAACAATTGTAATTTACAGTGAACTTGCCGCTCCGAAACAGCAGATTCATTTGAGATATTAAAAAAAAAAAGTATCAGTATTACACCACAGTATGTTAGAGTAGTTTATCACATTTTGTGCATGAAGCATTTGTTTGATCAATCTTTTCTACCGAGATTTTTGTTTTCTTTTTGACAGTTTCCATTTTCCCTTTGGACGTCATAACACATCAAACTAAAATGATCATGGTGTATTCTCTATTAGTCAATTAGGAATTCATAATGCAAAGACGAGATCAAATATGTTTATATATATATAAATACAGGATTGATCTCAAGGAAATACTTTTGTGGTGTTTGGTCATTATCATACAATGCTTTAGGATTGCACCACCGGTCATTGAGTTAAGGGATTCCGCAGCCTCAGTACCAGACTTGCTTACCTGACATCAAATTCACTCTTCAATGATTAACTGACTCCTGAACTCTTTGTTACATCAAAAGATTCATCCTTTTGGTTTTGAAACATCACAAGAGCCAACATAACTGTCTTACATCATGGTAGGTCTAGACCTATTTACGCTCTTATCGGCATGGACATGTTTTCCAGCATCAGATCCAGGGCTAATAGGACCCCCCTTACCTTTAATCAGTCAAACAAACGTCACATCGTCCCTTTATCACATTTTATGATACCCTTGACAATTTAATTTAAGGTAGATCACATTGTAATTGATAGTTCACTCGCTGCTCTCAAACAACAGCCTATTTCTTTTAGTTTTGTGTCTTTTATATGTTTTGTTATAACCTCATGTATGAAAACCTTTTGTGGGATTTATCATATCTACAAAGTTTTCTTTTGTTGTTCATTGTTTACCTATTCCCATTGGATGTCTTTATTTTTTCTCAAAGTTTTATTTTTTCTTCTGTCAACCATTGAAACGTGGCGTGAACCAAATCACTAGGGTTGTCTTGCCTGGTAAACAGCCCTTACTAAGGCTGGACCTACATTTCTAGTGGTATATCCAGATTTGAAACATTTATTAGATTGGTCTGGTTTTCCAGCTCCTGATTCCAGCATGGAAAAATTGTCTTTACTCTACTTTCAGGCTTTGGCCCCTGATGATTTGGGTGGGTGTGGTCTCTTCTGTTACCCCTCATCCTAAGTGAAGCCCCCTCTGTTCCCCCCAAACACACACGCATTCAAACCACGGCGATGACACACCATACAAACAACTCTGTTCGAGACCATATGAAATGGGTCAGTTGAAGTCTCTTCATCTCCAGAATCACCGTCATGTTTTTAGTTTGTATTTCCATCCTGATTGCCAGTTCATTTCTCTGTTATTCCCATTACTCAACTCCCTCTCTGTCCCCTGACTCCTTGTCTCTGTGAGGAGTCCTGCGGGCCCCCCTTTCTGCTCTGACTTGCTGTTTGTGTTGCCAGGCCGGGTTGCTGGGCTGCGAGGCGGTGCTGTCCAGCATGGCCCTGATGCAAGCCAACAACATCCCAGGCCAGAAGAGGATGATGTCACCCTTGGGTCAGGGGCACAGGCCCAGTCCCGAGAGCCACCAACCCCACTCGCAGCAAATCCACAACCAACACGGACACCAGGTCCACCACCAACAACCTCACCAAAGCCACATGGGCCACCCCTCAGCCGGGAGCTGTCCACCGCTGGTAAGAAGGCAATGAGTCTGGGCGGGGTCACTCAGGAAGCCTGTTAGAGCTATTCTTTCTACCTTTGTAAACTTTGCCATCAGGAACAAAATGTGAGCTGTTAATAGACGAATGTTATGGTGATGGAAATAAACGTAACTAGACTTAAAACTCATTCTGGAAACGGGTAGCACCAATTCTCTGGTGAGACTCAAAAGGAAACGTCCATTGGAGTTGTTTGATAAGATTATACATGTGCCCTCTCCCTCCTATTTAGACTTTATCATCACTATGAAACATTTTAAACATGATTAATAACACACTCAAATTAAGTTGTAAGTGTTTATTAATATATTTTATAACTTATCCAATGAAGACATTTTGTAATATTACAACTATTTTTCCTACATTACATTTGTTATGTATATATTACACATATATATATATATATATATATATACATACATACATTAGGTTCTCCTTATGCGTTGTAGTTGTTGGAAAATACATGAATATCTACTTAAAACTACATTATACAGAAATATTTAAAATGTATTAAAATGGTTTAGACAGCATGTACATTCTAAAGGGGTCAGAGTGCTACCTTGTATATCTGACTTTGTTTGCTGCTTGATTACGAGCTAGCATACTGTGCAGTTAACCTACTACCATTCCTTCCTCCTAAAGTTGATCCGAAAAGACGGGGACTACCACTCATCAAGACTGGCTGATGGAAAGGACATGCAGGCAAACCAGAATATGCAGCCCAAGAAGAAG
Source organism: Notothenia rossii (assembly GCF_949606895.1). NCBI lineage: Eukaryota > Metazoa > Chordata > Actinopteri > Perciformes > Nototheniidae > Notothenia > Notothenia rossii. The sequence continues at coordinate 19,976,405 of NC_136902.1, forward strand.
CACAAAAAAGCAGGATCCTCCAGCAAAGTTAAAGTCGAGGTGAGGATACTTACAGAGCATGCCTTTTTTAAAGCAAACATGCAAAAGTGCAAACACCTAATCCTGATGTTAAGTTCACTTTAAACTAATTGTGTTATTCTTGTTAGCATTTTATTCCAACAATGGAAATGGACGATGATGACAGTTCCTTGAAAGTCCAGAAGAATTTCATCTGTGACCACTGCTATGGAGCTTTCCGGAGTAGCTACCACCTCAAGCGACACATACTGACACATACAGGTGAGAACCCACAGCTCACCTCTTCAATGTGGCCTTCCTCACTTGCATTTATGGGTAACTTATGGAAAACAGGGCGGTGTGCTGACTTGTGAGTCCACTATTCAGCCAGAGGACCACCCTTAAGGATCTCTCTCTGCTTGTATTAAACTACAAGAAACCCACAGGCTCTAACAGATCAAATATGCCATGAGTCTTGGTATGCTGCTAAATAATGGGCCTGTTGTTGTTTACAGGAGAGAAGCCATTTGCTTGTGATGCGTGTGATATGCGGTTCATTCAGCGTTACCACCTGGACCGACACAAGAGGGTGCACAGCGGGGAGAAGCCGTACCAGTGTGATCGCTGCAATCAGGTTAGAGAGCCTTTGTTTCGGCTTCATTTATTTTGTGAGCATTAAACCCAACCATGTGTTAGCCATGTCAGTGATGTTATTTCACTAACTTCTACTAAACCCTTGCCTCCAGAGCTTCTCACGGACAGACAGGCTGCTGAGACACCGGCGGCTATGTACAGTGGGGATGAGCAAAGAAGAGAGCCAGTACGCACAGGAAGCATCTGCCCATACAGCTTCCTGGAGCCCCCTACAGCCTTCCAACAACCGCCTGACTGTCTGACCCCCGCTCCACACAGAGACCCTACAGATAGCAGTCTGCAGCTCAGTAATGTCGCACATTGGAGCTCAACAGTACTGTAACGAGAAAACAGCCTAGCTTATACACAACCAAACTTTACTTTGCCCTCGCCAGCTCCTTCACAGAGCTTGATAGTGGATTTTTGTATTTTTCTTATCTGCTTTCCTTTCACGATACAGACACAAAGTGGACGGACTCATTCACTGGTCTCGGTATTACGGCAATAACTAAATGAGGGGGGAAAAAATCATTTTATCTAAAATGTTTCCGGTATTTTCGGGGGATTGCTTCTGAGGCATTGGATGTATTTTTGAATGCAATGTATCGTGCAGCAGCTCTTAGGTATCCTGTTGACACGCAAACATCCCAGTGCTGCCCTCTACTATATATGGACAGTTCGCTAAAGGACCCGCATACATTACTGTTAATGTTTTAGGGTTTCATTTCTCTCATTTTGTGTTCCGAATGCTTTTCAAGTACCAGCTACTGCTCATAAGGGAAAGATAACTGCAGTCCAATAGTGAAGGTGTTTTGTGACCTGAAATAAAATTTGATGTAATTTTATATCACGTAATTTTAAACATGAGATGGGCTCATTACAGAGTAAAATGCTAACTGGTAATTCATTGTCTTTTTATGAAGAAGATCGCATTATTTCAAATGGATCTAAAAAGCCTGTCTTACCTGCTACTCCCCCAGCTGTAGAACTGAGGTACAACAACTCACAACCGTGATTTGTGCAAACAGCTTGAAGAACACTAAAGGTTAACTAGTTGCTCCTCAGATGTAAAATGTTAAACTAATCCTGGTATTAGTTTAGTTATGTTGGCTCTCATATCCACTGCTCTACCTTGTTTTAGAGGGTTTTTATCCTGGCAGTTAAGCGGCTGCACTGTTGAAGTGCAGTAGAAGGAAGGACACATTTAGCAAGCTGTTTTATTTAAGAACTGGATGTAAGAACAACCTGTCTGTTCCAGGAATTGTGCTTCTGTAATAACCCACTCAATATAAATGAATGGTTTTACTCTGTCTGTTCCTAGAAAGCACCGTCAGTTTTATTGTTTAATACTCAGCGATTACAGTTTTCTTATGACTTTGAAAGACTGTCCTTTCAAAAGTGTTTCGGTAAGCATGTTCATCAGATTTACATAAGAACACAATTCGATTCAAAACCAGTCCTAAAAATAGTTTTTACTGGAGATACTTGGGAAATGTTCTTGTATCCAATTAGTTTAGCCTAGCCCTCACAATCCAGAAAACAATTCAAACAGTTGATAACGTAACGTGGCTCATCCATAGATTTGAAGTCTCCTCTGTCTTGACCTGACTGAATGTGATCTACAGTGCGTGTCACTTCATCTCCAGTTTAACCTTGAGCATCTTCAATGAAGGTGATGAGCAGAGGGGCCACGCAGTGTTTCGTCCAATGATGACTTGCATTATATTATCTTCAGGCCTCTGGGTGAGAGCATCTGACTGAAAACACTGGACAGAAGATGTTAGCTGGGTTGTAGAGGATTGTATTCTAGACTGGTACTTCCAGACCGCCAGATGTTTAGATAATGTGAAAGGACTTTGGGGCCCCATCACTGACTTGTCTACTTTTTATGAAGTTAATATATATTTAAAATGTACTAGGGGTAGAAAATTGTATGTATGGGACCTACATTTCAAAAGAAAATCTAAGTATTGACAAAGTTATAATCCTTAGTCTGATGATTCCTTGTGAAAAATGGCAAGACATCCTTCAACTTGCCGTTAGGTGTAAAGTAAAAGCTGCCATTTTTTCATTTTTTTTAGTATAGCAGCCATGATTAGTCAACATTTTTCTTTCTTCTGCATGTATTTGTTGGAGGATATTGTATACAATTTGTTTTAGTAAAGATATATTTTTTAATTTGAGCCCCACTTCTTTTCTCATTTCAGGGGTGAATTGAAATCAATTTTGACTCAGTCTATAATACTGTAGTGAACGGAGTTTTAGGGCCTCAAGTCTTAATAAAGCTGTTACACTTTTTAAACAAATGTCAATTTTCTTTCACTTATGTCAACATAATATAATACACAAAGTTACTTGTCATCAAATATCACATTACTTCCTGAATGTTTCAGCCTACATTTTCAGAAATATGTAATGCACCAATCTTGTCAGCAGATGGCATCCGTGATCATGTGCGGTCCAATTTCTCCAAAACTACATTTCTTTCTATATTTACAGTATTGAACATTTTCACAGAATACCCTGGGTAACAACTCGTCATGGAGTGAGAAAATGTACTGTAATCTACTCCTGTCTCTACATTATTCTGGCTTGAATACAACGTTTTAGACAAAAGAAAATTGATCTCCAAGGAGACTACCGAAAACATGGCATCATACACAATTTTGGGTAAGGATTACGAGACAATTAATCATTATAAACTATGAGATGAGGCTGCAACATCAGCCTGTTTAAATCTACTAACTACTCTCACCTATTAGATCTATTAATCAAATCTACCTCTCATTCCCGTTTTTGGATTGGATCAAAAAACAAAACAATTTCAGTAATTAGATGCAAATCCTCAGTTTGATAAAATAGCAGTTGTTTAGGTTGATAAGATAGTTATAACAAGTAATACAAATAGTTAGTGATTCATTATTATCAATCACCTACAATGACCAACTTGCACAACTATGCATTGCAACACAGTCACTTTAACAGATCTTTGTCTGCACCACAAGAGGGAGGTGTATCCTTAGCTAATGTCTGCTAACAATGTTCCTCAAGACATTAAGATTAGATACCCATGGCACTCGTTCTGAGACAGCAGATGATCAATGCACATCTAACACGAGCCAATCCCTGATAGTAACATGGCCTGGAGCTGGTTGAAAATACATGAGCCAGATCTAAGTTTACATAGAAACATAAAAGCAGTTTAGGTCAAAACAGACACAAATTATGAGTTCGTAAATCCAACCTGATTGCTAAAAATAAACACAGCAGTCAGTCTTGTTCAGAGAAATATGATTTGTTATAGATGCTGCAGGTAAGAAGTATCAACGTCAAACTGGGTGATTAAACAGTCATAACCGTCTGTGCGGTGATAGCTGATACACACATTCTTCAGAGAGGAGGAAATAATTTACATTGGCCTGTCATTCTGTCTGCGTAGGTATTGCCACATCAGTCCTGCGTTAGGAAGTGCAGATCATACCCTTTAGCACCTTCTTCTTTGCTATTGACCAGTTCCTTAATTAAAGCATTAGGATAGGCAGGATGAGATCAGCCCGAAGGCTGCTGGGAGTGTGTGCCTTCCCCCATGGGAGACATCCCCTCCCTCTGCAGTCTGATTTACAGCACCCACAGGCCCCTGGCACTTAACAATGGACCTTCTTAAGTGAGGTAGATGGCGAGGCGACCAGAGAGAGGGAGATAACACTCCATCTTCATACACAAAGTGCTGAAATCATCTAGGTTTGAAATCATCTCTGCGAGACAGACTGATCATGGAGTCAGTCCAGAGGTAAAGTGTAGGAGTGCTGCCGTGTGCTCAGACTGGCGTTCTCCATGAGGGAGGAGGAGTGATAGCCAACGCTCTACATGCTCACCTCTGTCACAGGGATAAAAGGAGAAGATCTCCAAACAGAAATGTACCTAACAACTAGTAAATCTCAGGTGACGGTGTAAACATGTGGGTTGTTCAGAGGTTTACAAAAACAAGCGCCTAGCAGCAGCCACGTTGTGTCTCGTACAAATGTTTGGATGCCCCCTGATCAAATACATAACAGGCTCATGGCGCATGATTGAAACCCTCCCAACAATAGCTCCTGCTATCTCCCTCTCCCCGAGGTGTGGGAGAGCCTTTCATCTCAGGCTTTGATTAATAAAGGAAGCGCTGGTTGGTTGAGAGCAGCGATCTGCGCCCCCCCCCTGGAACATCCATCATGCCTGTGACAGCCCACCTCTCTGTGTTAATTAGCGGTGGTATTTAAGCTGTCTGAGGTGTTCCATAGCCGTCAGCGTGGTGGTGGTGGTGGTGGTGGTGATGCTCGTCATTAAAATTTCAATTCCTCTTTCCAGGTTACTCCCATTTTCCTGGACACATCAGTGAACACGTCCTCCAACATTCACGCTGAGGAACAGATTAAGTGTGCATAGTAAAGAGGCAGTGGAGACTTGACAAAAAATGAGAACACAATAGCTGTTTTCTCTATGTGAAAACAGAAAGGTGAGGAATCATGAATTAACCGGGAATATCTTCGTGTTGGTGCCCTCACTGTTTCTTTAACATGCATTGTATGTTAACCCAACTGAGTCAGCATAAATGTATAAATTTGACTTATCACGCTTCCACAATAACTGCTTAGGAAAGTATGCCACAAATCTAAAGTCATCGTCAAACAATGGGCAGTAAAAGTGTTCATGCGTTACTTATTAATGATGACCAAATATTTTAATAGGTTCTAATACTGCAGGCTATAATGCAGAAATAAATTGTGTATGTAGCTGAACCCTGGTCTGCCTTACAACTAAAAGGCATCCTGTAACAGTATGAAAATGTATATGTTATTAGAGATTTGCTTGATAAGCCAAATTCGTCAGCAAAAATGAAACATTTAACATCAATATAAAATGGCCTCCAAAGTGTTAAATAAAAATTGGTGTATACAGAGCGTCCAAAGTATCCCAGGGTATTAATGGTACCAAACTCTAGTAAATGTATGGAAATTACGGATGGGATGTCTTACAGCCAACTGCGTTACAAAACATCTCTGACGGGGAATTTCCTGTCACATCGTGTTTCAAACTCTCCCATATTCAGATTTCTGCCACTACGACTCTAATTAGTTTAACTCAACAAGATGGACGAGCCTCTGCATATCATTCCCACTACAACAGACTAAATCACAAAGGAGAAAATAAGTGAAAGCTGTTACCCATGTGACCAGAAACAAGGGAAAAATAAAGTTTGGCCTGCATGTTTTGATACATTCAAATCATGAATATTCATACATGTAAATTAATCTCGAGTCAAGGCAGAATTTGCAACCTAAATCTTTCAAATGTATTGTTTGCAATGTAGATCAATCACAGGCATGGAGTGAAGAGATTTGAGAGCAGGAGACAACTGGTTAGGGGGAATGGGGAAGCAGAGGTACAAAGAAGACTTAAACCTTTTAATGTGTGACGAATGGCACCTATGGTCATCATTTGATAAATATATAAGGGCCACATTCCACAGTTCAGGTTCATGACTGATGGTTGAGTTTCTGATGTGCAATAATCCACGCTGGACTGCCAGTTCACAAATATATCAAACACTACATTTCTGCCTCAGTTAAATACTACCTAGCACTCACAAAGAGAGGAAGCCTAGACGCTGCTGAGTATGAGGGCTTCCAGGTCTACAATGAACAGCTTTGGTAAAGGTCTCCATTCTGCAGATACATTTACAAAGTTCAAGTTCAATTGCGCAGGACCTTGTTGATGAGATTTATTGGGCCACAGAGTAATCCACATTCCCTTGACAGGAAGGACATGCCGGCGCCCTGCCGACTGAGTAAAAATCACTTTCCAACCGAGGTGCGTTGAGCCTCGACAGATACATTAACATGCCTTGGCCTTACGCCTCTCTATTAATCTGCATCTTGTTGAAACAGAGCTGCCTCTCTAGGGAACAACCAACCGGCCACAACAAGAGTCCTTATTGGGCTTCGGAGGGGCTGGCCGCGCTGCACTCCACTGGGGAACATTTTTCTAGCCAAGAATTTTCGTTGTTTTATGTTTCATGAAATACACCAATATTGGGAGAGTTGATATTAAAACCCATTTGTTTCTCTCAATTCCTTTCCTCTAAACATTTATCTAAATAAACATGTTTAGTTACCGCAAAGCTGCAGATTGGGTAAAAAAAATAGGGCAGTCTTTTTTTTTAATACTACAAACAACAGGGCAGCAGAAAAAGGTAAACAAACAGAGCATGTCTTAACAGAAAAAACCTCACTGAAATGGTTAACTCCATGCACGTATAATTGTCTCAACCTCTTCAAACACACTGCCGAGCTATCAATCATTCCCCTGAGTTCAGAAGGATCGTATCTCTTAAGGATGTGAAACCTGTTTTCTTTCTCTTACATGGTACTTTGTCAGAAGGCATGTGTGTAACCCCAAGTTATCAAGTTCAAGAGAAGGTCTCTGGTGAAATTATGCAATCCCACTTGACAAGGCAAGTCCATGGCTTTCTTCTGTCTCTTTATTTTCCGACAATGTTCCACTTGAGCAGACGACCTCAAGTGTGAAGTGAAAGAGTAAAGAGAGGGATTTGATATCCAAGGGAAACGGAGCATGAATTCACTGGGGGTTGATAGACAGGGCAGGGGCGGCCATGCTTTTTACCCTTAGAGATTTCCATGGGTCAAGGCTGTTACAGGGCCACGCTCTCGCTCTTCTTGATCTTGTCAGGATAAACTCTCAGGCTGATGAAGAGATATGCTGCAGATAGATGATGGCGTTGCACGAACACCGGGGCTGCAGTGAGTGGATACAATCAGACGCCAAAGTGACTTTGGCAGTTTGCTGCTGTTGATCAGCTTTGAGATATACACATGATTTACTCTGTCACTTAGGATCTTCTGACCCTAAAGTCAAGCGGAAACCTGCAGAACATTAGAGATGTGGAATGAGAGGAGAAGACAAATGCACATTCCCATGCAATTATAAATACCTACAATCCCAGGCAAGATGTGACTGAATGCATGCAGACGTGCACAATCACACATTCCCATTTCTCTCTCTTTGCAACATTACTGAGTTTCTCTCTTTCTGGCATTAGCAGAATATGTTTTGACCTATTTAAAGCCTTTTCTTGGACACTTAGCATTTTAATGTATCGCACATTTCTCTGTTCTTCCTCTTTGCTCACAAGAAGGTCTCTTCTCTCATGACGTCAGGACTATTATACTCCAGCGCACCTCCCTTCAGGGATAAGGTTTTACGATTGCAACCTGACACCATTTCTGTGTCCTATAAGCGACAGAGCTGTAACTCACTTCAAAGGCAGAAGGCATCAAATCACAGTGCACCTATAAATTAACCTGCCAAGTATTGGCCAATGAGAAGGCGGCATTAAATCTTTGCTGTCATCCTGGCAGCCAATGGAAAGAAGATGGCAGTAAATCTGTCAGGGCCGCGTCTGTTAACGGTGTTGTGGTGTGGTTGGGGAATCCATGGGGAGGGAGGGGAGAAAGTGAGAAAGACTACATGACAGAGGGAGGAGGGAGCAAATATGGGGTTCAGATCTTCGCACCACAAAATGCTTTTCTGTACATCCTTCGGTCCTGCTGCAAACCTTCACACACAAACCAAAATAAAACAGTAAATGGCTTGCAGAGATTTTTTTTTTTAGCAAAACAAGACTAAACGTGGCCAGAAAAAAAAGGTGAAGCAGACAATATGTTTCCCTGATGGATGCTGTGGGAGTGGAATACCACCACCAGAAACACTCATAAAGCTTTACTGCCAGCACAGTGTCTAATGTTGACTGTATACAGTGAAAATGATAGATGGCCATTCTTTAGTGCTTCTTTTGCATCACTGCGAAACCAAAACTTGGTGTTGACTCTTTGATTACAGCCGTAACCGAGTAACCTCTGTCTGTCATGACAAAGCACCATCAGTAGCAGCAGAAGCAGCCGGCGCCCGGCTACACGCTGCCTTCTGGATTACAGGCAGAGTCCAGTCGAGCCCATCCGCAAACCAGATGTGCCCCAGTTGTGCAGCTACAAAGGATGATGGAGTTAGCTCTCAGCAAACCTGAGCCTCGACGCTGCAGGATTTCTTTTGCCATCTAACCCCAAAGAAACACAAAATAGTCCTGCAGTGCTGCATCTAACCAATTCCACATGTTTACATCCAGAAGCTTGCACTATCCCTCTTCTTCACAGAGCCATGCACTGCAATGGCACAAGAAAACTGGAGGAAAACAGCAGAGGGAAATCACATCAAGTAGAATATTTTCTCGATTAACAATGCCCTTGGTGGTGCACTTTCATTATCCTATCAATGTTGAACATTTTCATGCAATAAATCTTAAAGGTATCGTAAAATTACTGGCAAAGCTGATCCAAACCAAAGAAGAAATCTTTTCCTTAACAAAGCCCACAATTTTTTCACCAATCTGTAACGACATCCAATAAACCAGCCACATCTGCGGTGACATTTTTATCTTACATCAACAAAAAAAATTAAACATTAGCATCAGAATTTATAGTCATCTTATGTCATTACTATGAATATTTTGTTTCCTTGGTCAGAAACATAAACAGGGTGTTGAGTTACGGCAAAGGCAGGCAAGAGAGCAATGGTGGTGGTGTTGTTTTTGGCTGGGTTTTCCTGGGGTGGCCATGATTCTCCGTTCTATGGGAATCCATAAACAGACCCAGAGGGCAACTGGGGCCATAAAGCACGTCAGGCTGCCGAGGGGAGCAGGCCCGTACCTCCTTCTCTGCACACACACACAATCATATGTGCTTTGAGCAGCCTTTAATGACCTATTTCAAATGTTTACAATGATTTTGCGGATATAAAAGGTGGTGCATTATTATTTTTTACTGAGTAAATGCATCAATAAACAACGGATAGGAGGATTTCCCAATTCAGGGATTTTTTTTCCAGATTGTATGTATCATGATGGTAATGTTTTCTGGCTAGAAATGAGAAAGCAGTCGAGGTAAAATGGCCTTGTTAATTTTAATACACTAGGTCATTAAACATCATGTGGGTCTTGGCCTTTGTCCTGCTCAGACGATATAATGACACTTCCTTTAATACGTTTACTGCGGTGCATCCAACATGCTGTCATTGTTTTCCCTAGTGTTGTTTCTCTTTAGCTGGGCGAGCCATTGGATGGGTGCTCAGGCCCATTGACTATGACATAAAGACTCTGTAAGCTTACAGATGATGATAATTTATTGACTCTAATTCACACAGTCCACTCGCACACATACACACAAGAGAAAGAGGGCGACTCTTTCACTGTATGCATCGATCAATTACAAGGCTCTAGCCCACACGTCTCTGACAATTTTACTGCATGTTATGTACAGCATGTCAAGCCATGGCGTTTTAAACTGTTATACTCATGCCTGTATAATTAATATCAATTACCTTGCTGTTTTTTTATGATGGTGCAACTGTAATTAGTGGATGAAAGCAAGTGACTGCGCCCCCGATGGTGCTGCAGGGCTATTTTAGATTAAAAGTGAGGGTCTGGTCAGGCACCTTGGGTGGGATCTGTTATAACCCTCTCTTTTTTCCGCCGTGCCCTCCCTGGGATCTCATCTAATCACATTTACTGCCGTCTACTTCCACTAACCTCGTCCTCTTTAACCTTCATGTTTCCCCTCCCTCACTGAAACCACACACTGAGACAGAAGCTGTCCTCATTATACCAGCAAACTGGTGCGATAACAGTAAACTGGTGCGATAATGGAGTCCATTTATAATGATTACCTTACCCTTTCTTACTGCTCTTTCTCCAGTAAAACACTTGGAAAGTAACATCAACATGGCTTCCATTCATGCTATCTCTGTAGCCATAAAGAGCCACAGATTCAAGGGCTGAATCAAACTGGAGCAAAGCCAAGACAAAAGGTCCACAGGTCAGAGACAATAACAGTTTCATTGACTACTCTCCTCTCTGTTATGTGGAAACATCAACCCACATGCATCTGGCACAACCACTCACACATTATGTTGGGCTGTTTTACATCAACTGCTGTCTGCAAGCAGTTAACTGTGATTGATACATAACGTACAGAAAGCTATTTATTAGTTGTATAACGTACCGTAATGTTGAGTTGAAACCAATTAAATCATCTGTCTCTGAATAACTCAAATGTAATTTCCTTAGAAGATAAATACGCCACGAAGCTTAAAGTATGTGCACATTAAAATGCAGTTATTCTGTGCATCACAATACCATGCCTCCCTGTGTGCTGTTCTCTGTCCTACATTTTGGGATTGAGATAAGCAGATCCTATCCAATTTCCCTGAGGGTGCTATAACTGCAAGATTTAACTGATTATTTGCCCGTGGAAGAGGCGCAAAATGCTCCAATTTACATTCTGTAATCTGACATTACCGCTCCTTGTGATCCTTTCCACAAACTGCTGCAGGCCATAGACATCTCTACATCAAGAGCATTCATGTATCTGCTTTGTTGTATGATGAAGAAAGATAAAAAGGCAAATTCGTTCTACAGACCGGTTTAAAAAAAGGCTACAACCAGCAGCTTTAGTGACCTTTGACTCGGGCTGTCTGACTAGTCCCAGCATGCCGAGTACAATAGGGGGTGGGGTCTGATTTAACATGGAGGATGTAACAATACCAGCTCCCTAATATGGTCTGTATTAAGCATGGTTGAATGTATTTGCGCCCTAACACAAATCTCTCCTGACACGAAATACCTTCATGTGATCATCATGATAACATACGTGGGTAACTAGATAGAAGAGTGCACTGCATACGGATCTTTTCTTCTCCTGTAATATGCATCAGGTGCCAACGTGATGTAGTGGCCTTTCCTGCATCTATTTCTCTCTCAAGTGTAACCTTCATCTGCATTACAATGGAGTATGAGGTTAGTGTGAAGGTGGGGGGTGCATACATTGAAGCACACAATTCATGTTGCACAGTATGTCTCCACAGAGCAGAAATGAATCAAGTATGACTCCATAAAACTATCTGCATGTCACAGCAACACAGCACGGAGGAAGCTCCTGATCATAGCGGCATGAATGGGTCCCCTCCCCTCTCTACCTTCTTGTCTACAGTATTTATGTCCCTCAGCCTGGCACTTTGCTGCAGACGCCAGGAGGTGGAGCCCTTGCTCAAGTGGCTCTGGCTGTGGCCCTGAAGAACAAAGAGCACACAGCATGGCAGCTCTGAAATAAGGAAATACCATTTTGTACTACTTCTATACACATCAAAAGTATGAAACACCACACCCACAGAGAGAGCTAGTCGACAGTTCACAACAATTACACATTCATTAAAACAATTACAAAGAATGCACAGACAAAAGGTAATGTTAGACATCAAACCTGTTCACACATCATTGTCAACAAACCTTTATTATGTATATCTGATGAATGGAAGATCCCCGGACGAAACAGATTCAAAACAGACCTCTGTGATCATTGGTATAACTACAGTACTAGTTTTACACTTTCAAATCACAATATTCATGTGGATTAAATATCAAGATAGTGCCTCAATACTTTGTACAGTAAGATGACCGGGTGCTGTCAAAACGGGAGAAAATGTCTGGTGTAAGGAGACTCGAGGAATGTTACCAGAGGCTATGATGAGGTTTATCAATGTTTATAGACAGATACACTGGTATAATAAACCATATTCTGTATCGCAAAAACAAACACAACAGTCTTTGTAATGGAATGTACATCATCTCTTATCCACATGTTACACAATGCCTGTAAAATAGAATAAAGGAAAGAATTGAGCAGTAGTCCTGGGAGTGTGACTGGATCAGCCAGTGGTACTCCTCACAGCTTTGATTTCAGGAGTGGAAATGAGAAGGAGAATGCCGATCAGTGCCACGAAGACTGGACCGTACAGCGACTCATTTTGTCGACCGGTGCAGCGGGGGCTCTACCGTAGAAGAGACCACTTGATCTGTTCTTTGGCAGACTGAAGAACCTGTCGACGAAAACTAGGTTTGACCAAGCAGATATCTCCAACAACAACTGTACTGGACACTATAAGAATGGCTGCAGTGTTAGATAACCCAGAGGAGCGTATCACATACAAAGAAAATAGAATGCATTTTGTTGGAGAGGTGAAAAAGGAAGAATGATAAAAATATGTATATAGCATTATTAAAAAAACAGGATAAAGAATGATGAACGAGTAATGTGAATGAAGAGAAATATGAAAGAACTAATTAATCATCCTAATTCGTTGAATGAAAGCTGAATCATAACCATAAAGAACGGGGATTAGGGACAGCCATTAATCACGGCCGGAGGAGGGATGGTGGTAGCCGGTCTCAGGCCTCTTAAATGACAACATTAATCAAGAGGAGCTAACACGAAGGCAGACTCGCGTGAAAGCTGAAAGACAGGAACCTCCGAGGGCAACCAACACTTTAACGCTGAATAATTAGTAAGCATGTACACTGTTTTGCATAGAAGATAACAGAGCGTGTGACATCTCGAGGCACGGGACGGAGTAGAGGAGAATGACGAGAACAAGGTTCTGATGTAATGAGCTTTAACGGTCAATACACTAATGGTGCTTTTCAACATTATAGCAGAGAGAGGAGCAAGGAATGTCTTTCTCACCTGGGTGACTGTCTGCTCGGTCAAAGGCACATCATCCCCCTACAGACACATTTATATTATGTTTACATCCAGCACAACCAAGATCAAACTTTTTGGAATATTTCTGAGAGAAGAGGAGCTTACTCTGAGAGCCACACGGTGCACAACTTGCTGTGGGTCACTCTCTAGGATCACCCTGCAGGAGGCAGCAGAGAGACAGACCGACAATTAGTCATCAAAAGGGTGAAAATGCTGTTGTCTTTTTAACAAGGCTTGGCTTCAAAAGTCTCAAGCCGTTCAATTCGCACATACCCTCCATCTACAATTTCATCCACAGCCAGGAAGAGGCCCTCCATATTCTCCAACAAGGCCCTCCTTTCAACGTTCTTTCTGCACATTTACACAAAAACATGCATGTCAAGAATAACTTTCTAGACATTAGACAAAGATTTATAGCAAAAAAGTTCTGCTGAAGAGATTAAGGATAAATAACAGCTGCCGAAACGTACCTCAACATCTGACTGAGCGAATCAAAGAGGCAGTTTAGAACAGCCATGAGCATAAGCTGTTGAGAATAAAAGAAAATGTTAGATGTTGTTAATCTCTTATCAGCGCACATTGTTTTTTATCATCTAGAAAGAAAAAACACTCAAAAGATATCATGTGTGTAATCATATTTGATGGTTTTCACTATCATTTCTTTGGACCTCAAGGCACAATATTTTTCATTTTCTACTTAAGCGAAACTTGGTATCCATCTGTACTCTACTACTGTGGCTACAAATAAATGACTCATGAAAACTATAAATAACATCGTATTTTAGAACAAATTCACTTATTTGTATTGCAGACTTTTGTCAAATAGAAAATGAGTGAACCCCAAACAAAGACAGCTTATTTTACATTTACACACATTATTTATAGCAACATGCACTTTTAGCCTCAATATTGATATGCACATGATCATCAAAAAAAAATCAGACCTGGGGCAATACCAATAAATTAAATGTGCTCATCAAGTCAAAGCCATAACATCTCTGATAAAATGTAAACTAGCCATTATGTGGTTGAGAATTTTTTATAAAAATAATAACAGCGTATCCATTATTTCTTTTTTTTTATCTGAAGATGCATCTGTTGTTTCACATAAATGTTGTGGTGAAAACACAACAAATAAATTGGAATAAACTACACCCCCATAAGTGACACGAAGTAAAAGTACAGCGTAAGAGTACTTTAACTCGGCAAGCTATTCAACACATCTTGTCACCAAAATGAGAAAAGACTGACTGACGGAAAAATGTAAACTAGAGATTGGGCCGTGTAAAATGAGGAGTCATTATAAATGACCGCTCGAGCCGGTAACAGCTCTGTAGTTTCATATAACACTTGGGAAATGATTATTTTCACACATTTTTGTTTCATCTCATACGTTTAAAAAAACACCCCAGTTCTCTGAAACATTAAGGGAATACTAACACTTTTGCTAGGTTTGGCTTTCTGTGACATTGTTCATTATTTGGGTTACAAATCTTACTCAATAATAATAATAATAATAATGATTCATTATAAAATCTTAAAATAATGCTTACCTCATTTTCATGTGAACTTCCGATCACATAGAAGAAGAGGTCTATGTTGCTCTTGTAGACAACAGTGAGGCCCTCGAGTAATGCTATTTCACCTATAGACACACAAAAAGCAACAACGCATTGTAATAGACATGTTCTGAGTCAGGAAAGTGACAGCCTGCAGTGTAGTGAAGATTTCTTACTGTCCGTCCTGTGTGTTTTGTTGAATATGTTCTTCTCAAACGCCTTCTGCTCCTTCACTGTCGGGTATGTATCATCATAATACTGTAGATAGATGTTAAAAGAATACGTTATTATATGCTGATAATGTAAATCTATAACCCAAAGCCCAATTTAACAAGGTGGAATTTTGATTAAAATGATAAGGCTGGAGATATTTAATATTTTCCTTAAAATAAAGTGCAGTGCTTCTTTTGAATATAATTAAGGACTATATCACTTTTTACCAGCGTGGTTCTCTGATGTGTTTTTACTAGAAAAAAAACCTTGAGGTGTTTCGAACAGAAAAAAAGGATATTTGATCATTGATAGGGTAATTACATTGTTGGTTGCAATGTTTGATTGTTTTCTTTAGTACTGCATTCAGTATTGTGTTTTTATCTGTATTTTTCCTTCGTATTTATAAAACATTTTTTCATAGTTTAAAATGTTAACACTTCCTAAGCTCCCACGGAATTTTTAGAAGCTTTGAAAACCCTATAAACAACTTACGAGTTGCAAAATCAATATTTAAAAATAAATACATTTTCACATTAAATAATTCAATATATACAGTTATTTATGGGCAAACATGCTTTGTTTGATACCTATAGATAAGTGTACGGAAAAGGTGTGGTTTTAGTGTTTGAGTGTTTGTTTTTTTAAACAGTTGGCCCAAGAAATTTGAAGTTCACCAAGAAAATGCTAAAGTAAAGTTAAACTAATGAGGGTCATTTTGTTGTACAACTTCATACCTTTGCATAAAGCCTGTCTCCATCGTTGTCTAGAATCAGAACGGCTTTGACAGTGTACAAGGATGGTTCCTGTTAACACAGAAGACATGATGCAATGGCTCAATTTACGCAAGTATGATTAATAAGGGACAGTCATTATAAAACATTTCTCGAAATAAACAACATCTGGTAACATCAAACTCCGACTGGTCAGCCTTGCATGCGTTAACAATGGATGAATAAAACGAAAGCTATCTGATCATGGTTACCAAGTTGATACAAATAACCGATTATTTGCGAATATAAAAAGGAAGACATGACACTTCCACATCACCAACAAACACAGACACCCGAAGCTAACTTCTCACTGTTTAGCTTGTTAGCCAAACCGACTACTTTAGTAAGCTAGCTCCCTGTCGACTTAAATGACCTTACATCGCCACGTTTGGAAACCAACAACATGCGGGTATGTGAGATAGTTATGAGTTTAAGCTTGGATAACACATACACTATCACACATGAATACATTCGCAAACATTACCAGTATGGGAGAATCCATCTTCTTTCTTGTAAGCTAACCAGCTAGCAAGCTACTAGCTACTACTGCTGCGGCTACGTATTACGTTCAGTAAATGAGGCTCTTTCTGATTGGCTGATGCACAGCCTGAGTTGTGCACACAGGGCAAAGAGCATTACAGTACAGGGCGTGGAGCCAAAAAATAAAACAAGCTACATCTTAATGTTGACGAAAGTATATTAATACAACATCGATTATCCCTTGAGTGGGAAACGTTGCAATCTGATTAAGTCCTTAATTAAGGTAAAGTCAAACATTGTAAAATCTCCATGAACCTTACTTTTGTCCAACTGTGAGTCTTTTATCATGAAAGTAAAACATAAAAGTTATCTGGTCTTTAATTCAGATTGTGATATGGCTACGATAGGTGGAAGAAGTACTCAGATATTGCACCTAAGTAACAATCCTGTATACAAAATCTTACTTAGGCCTAAGTAAAAGTAGGCTACTTAAGTATTTGCATCAAAATATACTTATTGTGTGTAATGTCCCATCATATTAAATGACTGGATTGTTATCATGAATCAATGTGTTCATCACAGCTGGTAAAGGTGGGGCTAATCTAATTAATTGATATAATACTGCTGGATATCCTAACCTATAATTATATATTATAGTTTATGTATTAGTTTATTTATATTTTGTATTTAAGAAATTGAATCTGTAAAGTTACTATACTAATTGTGTTAAATACATGTAGTAGAGTAAAATGTACAATATTTGATTTTTACAATGTAGCGGACTATAAGTATGAAGTAATATACAATACTTAAGTAAAGTACAAGTACCTCCAAATTGTACTTAAGTACAGTACTTGAGTAAATGTACTTTAACAATACATTACACCACTAGGTGCAATGTCCTGCCAACTAGGCACACAATAAATATTTTGTTTATTTTAAAATTCACTTCCTACATTCTATTCCTAATTCATTTAAGGCTATATATTCAACTACTTTTACTTGTAACTGTAGTTAATTGTAGTTCCGTTACATTTTAAGGGTAACTATAGCTGTAAGATTACCTTTCTCAAGTAACTTTTCAAAAACATAAGAGACTATATTTGGCTATATAAAGTTCAAATCTCTACCATGGTTATTGTTATCAAACCAAATGATCAGGGTGTTATGTACCATTAAAAACTTGGAAACTGAAAAATAGGACTCTATGGTAACATACAAAAAAATGTTGGAAAAACTAATTTAGGTTACAAGCCGTTTTAGCTTGCTTGTACTCATCAACATATTTTTTCAGGATCCTCCTACATGTAACCAACCCCAATTATCTTAGTTCCCACTTCTGGGAAGCATAGAAACCCAGACTGATGGGGATTTCCCTGTTTTTCACTCCATAAATGACATCACTGTTGGACCTTACTGTAAAATATTTTCTCAAGGCTTGAGTTTGAAATAATACTGGAATATCTATGAATATCTATGGTGTACAGCTATTATATAACTGCCAAAAAGTGTATCGCAAAAAATAACTATTCTGACATGCATATAACACTACTGCGGGCCACCATGAAATGTTGCAATACTGCACCATGTTTACTCAATTCCACCACTAACATTTCAAAATGACCAGGTCCTGAGATTAAACATTATGCTGCCTTGAACCTATATGAGTTAAATATTCCCAGATGTTAGAAGTCAAACATACCTTTATATCTATTTAAAATAATTCTAAACAATGTTTATGATGGCAGAGTTGAAGATGGGCAGAATGAAAGTTATTTGATTGCTTCAAAGATGAAGGAACATGCAATGAGAGAGTGATATATGTAATTCTGCTGGCTTCAAAATGTAACCACACTATTGATATCTTTTAGTGGTATAAAATATATGCAACTACAATACGTTGAGGGACTTTTCTCACAATTATGAAAATTATAAATACATTTGAAATGTAGCAATAGATAAAATGAAGTTATAGGGCTGCTCTCAGTACCAGCAACCACAGCAGTTAGCAGTTCCCTTCCTTAGAACCAAGTGCTTCTTTTATCAGCATTAAGCAGAGCTTCCGCCAACCAACATCCTCCTTTCCTTACCTTCCCTCTGTCTGTAGAAGACTTGATGTTTAATGTTATGAACACATTGCCTAAATATGCAATTACATATAAACACTCATGCACACAAACACATCTCTTCAAGAAAAACAAACCACTTATTTCTGTTTAATTAAACTGTTTAACTATTTTTATTTGTAATTGTGTTTTCCATCACTAATTATATGTGAAAAGATTGAAAACTCTTGAGAAATAAGGTACTGTTGTTACAAACGTTATCTTAATCTGAACATATTGAGATAAGGGCAGACTGTATTGAGACATTCAGAAGAATGATGCTGCATATTTAGGTTCCTCATTCTCCCTTTTTTAGGTAGTGATAATATGTGGCCATCTTTACAGCGATGAAAAGGTTTATAAATCCCATTTATATTTGAATCTACAGTTGCAATTATGCATTTGCTTAATTGAAAACGATCAAAAATGTACAAATTACATTATGCATCTTTAAAATCCTTCACAATAGGACAGGCAAATATGTGAAACTAGATATTAGCTGAACAGTCCACCTATATGCTGTAAGCTGATCAAATTGCAAATCCTTTAGAGTTGAGTACCACAATGAACAATTGCACAGGTTACCATTTGTATTTCTCTAATTTGCAGTGTTGTTTGTATTAAGGTTGAATATTAACAATAGAAAATGAGTAGAATATCTTATTTTTTACAATTCCAATCAAGATACTGACTTGTTAGTTTATCGATGTAAGAAGAAAAAAATACTCCAACTGCCCTTTCTATTTTTTTTTTACTTTCCCAGAAGCTGACTCCAAAAATATTCCCGTTTTGATACCACAACCCAAGGCACACATTCATTGTGTTTAGTAGCGAGGTGGTTTTCGCTCATGTCTGATACAGCGTCCTGGATGTTAAAACAAAACCAAAGAGGCCACACTTCTCCATCTTTGATTAACAAATGAACTGCCACAGAAACACCAGGACTCACAGAGGAGGCAGGGAACAACTTAAAGGACGAACATAATTAACCATTACTTTGGCATAACATAGACTTAATACAACTCAATGATTATAGACATAATTCAAAGGGGGTTTACAGCAAGAACAAGTCTGACAATGTGGAGAGGTTCAGGCAAGCTGGAAAGCAGAGATGTCAAAGACTAATTGAAGCAAACAAACACAAACAGGGAAAGTGGGCGTTGAACTGGGAACTGTGTCCAGATTCAAAACCATTGTGGTCGCAGTAATAACAGGGTGCTCTTGGCATGCTGTGGCAGTGGTTGAGTCAGGGGCTGGGTGCTAGGAACTTGGGTTGGGAAGTCCCTTCTTTGATTCCTGGTAGACATTCACCTTTCTTGACTATGTCAGCCACCTACTTTTTCCATCTTAGAACAATGACAAAGAAAACATTGAGATTTATGTCTGTGGGATGTGATATTGTAATGGGCCGGACAAAACCTTCCATGTTCTCATGGCTTTGTAATATACAGTGCCTTACTGAAAGCCTTACTGTAACTCTGGTTTTGTTTATTGCAAGTCCTAAAATGTATAATTATTTCACAATAAAAAAGTCAAGCTTTGGTGAGTGTTCAGAATAAATGTACCGAAACATATTTTTCTTTTCATCTTATGTGTTGTTAGATCATTTAAAAATAAATAAAAATATGTATGCGAATCATCACTGTAAGTATCTCAAAAGGCCATCGTATAATATTTATATTTTTTTTATCAGCTTTGTATTTCTGTTAAAAAAGCAATTATGTGTTGTTTGAAGCAAATCTGAATGTACTGCTTGGCTTATTTTTGCTTCTTTAGTTTTGTAGAAAATGGAGTTCGGTTCCTTGTATGCAGCATTATGTTAAAGCAACAGAGACGCTGAATCAACATACATGTATTTCATGTCCATCAAGTGATTTAATCAACAATCGCTTTTAAAAAATGAAATCTATCCACTATGTTGTCACAATTTATACAGTAGGGGGTCTTTTACAGTGCATGAAATATCTTGAATATTTGATGTGATGCCGATAACTTCCAAAATTCTATCGACAAATTGTTTTTTGAAACAATAAAAAAGCAACATTTCGACTATTAGTTTGTGTGAAAGCTGTTGCACAATAGAGCAGTTCTCCATAACACATAGTCTTTGTGAGTTCTCTGCTCATAGTTTTTCAGATCAGGGCAATGAGGGGATTTTTCTGTGAGGGATTTTAATGGTCACTTGCTATGTAAGACACGCTCCCCTCCATTCTCCCCCTGCTCCTCTCTCTCCCTTGGCGGTTGCTCTGCCAGATAGGGGAACAATGTAGTCTTTCTTACCTGTCGGAGGGTGTACATTCCATCTCTGCTAAACTAAGTCTCAATCCTGCCTCAAACCCACCCCTGCTCGAACAAGGCCCTCAGTGCAATGCCGGCTCCAGGTGCTCCACATCACACTCCTCAACCTTTCGTTTTGGAGGATTTGAAAGGACACAGTTCTTGTACGGTTTGGCCACGACAGGGACAACAATCCTGCTAGTTTCACTCACTTTTAGGGCGTTTAACGTAATTGTTGTGTGTGTATTGTCATAATATAATTAGAATTAAAATTGCTTACAGCTTTTTGTTTGTTTTTGTAAACATCTACCTACCTCAGTGTGGACTGACAGAATGATTGTCGTGGTGTATGCCAGACTGTTGGTTTGTGGTTTGTCATGTGGGCTAAAGGGAAATTTGGAGGTTGGGGTGCAAGTGTGCTATTAAGGATACAAGAGTGCAAAAAATTGTGGTGTGGGTGCTTTACAGGAAGATTGCGTTTTGTCTGCATAGAGCCATCCCATTTATGCCGGTGGCTGTAAGTGCAGCTGAACAGAGAGAGACAGACAGTTGAATAAGAGATAGAGCAAGAGGCCTCGTGTGTTTTACGTCTTGTGATCTGTTAAAAGTCAGCAACATCACGACATATGTGAAAAAAGAACAGTTTTCCTTTACTCATTTTTTTTCCCTTCTTAACACCAGGATTGTGCTTCACATCTGAAGTTATTTTTGACTCATCACCTGTTGAAGAAGCAGAGAATGTTGCTAAGGTATGTTCATACTCATCTAACTTTTTCTTATTTTCTAAGATCTCTTATTTTTATTAGGCAAAGCTAGCTTAAATGTACATTATTTCAAGTCAAAAGCAAAACTTTGTTTCCATATATTAAAGTAAAGTAGTAGTGGTAAAGTAGGTGTCGGATAATGTTTCATTACATATCATCATATAACAACGTGAGCTACTAAACAATGTAATTATATTGTTGCTCACGCTTCTGAGCATATAAGTTGTAAAAGATACAGTAAATGTAATGACACAGTTAAATGTATTTCCACAAAATAGATTGTATCAATGGTATGTTTTGTCTCACTGTGTAATAAATGTACTTCTTATACTGACTGGACTGCTACAAGTTTGAGTTTTGACTGTGAATTATGAGAAAGAAACAGCTTTTAGAAACATAACACAAACACAATGCAGGATTTAAAATATAACAATGTTACAAAAGGTCTAAACATTAAAAGATATGCATAATATTGTAAATTATATCACATTGCCTTAAACACTAGTTCCTCTGAAATAATAAACAATATTGCAAATAGTTTGTGTTGAAGATTAGTGGGAGGAAGTAAGATTCTACATTTTGAATTAAAAAAGAAAAAACAAATATATAAAAAATACCTGAATATGTACTGTAATGTACCACATGTTGTATACATGTCTGGATTTATATATTTGAGATATTATTACAATGTTATTGATCCAGACCATTGAAGTCTCTTCAAAATTGAATTGGACCAAGTCTGTAAATTGGCACACCTCAGAATGGAACCAGCTGTTGTTTGATACACCACTCCAATTAACCTGACATTGATTGCTTTCTAAAAAAACGTTGTATCCCTTTTAAATGTCAGATAATTTTAACTATATAGGTACCTTCAAACACACCCTCGGCTGTTTCAAAACCGAGAAGTAGTATTTGAATTTATGTCAGTTGAGCTTGAGCCCGGGACTTGATGAGCACATTTTGCATTTATTGATGGGAATACTTCTATTAGTTCAAATCTATTTAAAGAATCAGCATGTCATTTTGAATGACATAGGCAAGTTTCAACTGTAAACTCTGAGAATTAAATGTTTGTTCTAGACAACGAAAAAGATGTGCAAGAAGCTCATTTGGCCCATCCCTGAATGTTTTTTTTAGTTCAGGTTAAAATAAAAAAAAACAGGCATATTCGGTTAAAACACTAAATAGATAAAACAAGAACTTATCTGTTGGTTTTTTTCATGTATGTGGGTGATGTACAAGTCATTGTAAGCCATTTATATGTGTGAGTATGAATATAAATGTACAGTGCGTAGGTGTTCATTGGACAAGTGGATCTATTCAATACAGTGTTACCATCTCTGTTGGTGTTTAAGATCGTTTATTTATGTGCTGAAAACCTTAAATACTTTGTTTATACTCAAATGGAAGTTGAAGTTTAAAATAACAGCTACTGTCAAGCTTTACCAAAAGAGTTTAAAGAAGTCTGCAGACATGTTGTCAGAGACCACAGTTTTCCAAAGCAGCCATCAGGCCCCAGTGTGTCTTGTAGAGAGCGCTGTTTTCCCGCAGATTGCCTTATCAGGAGTCGGCATAGCTGCAGCCAGGACAGCTGTTGGGAGGAGTCAACTTAACTAAACTGAACCTGTGTGTGCTCCAAAAAACCTACAAAACACCCAAACAGTCATTTATGTGAAGCACCGACAAAATCTACATATATGTTATTTACCGTATGTTTAAAAAAAAAAAAGTGTGGTGGCGGTTTTAAACGATATGCAGAAGGGTTTTCTCTTTATTTCTTCTAGTGTAACATAGGCTACTGGTATCATGAATTAAACTTGTTGTTCTGTCCTCACCAGGTTGATCTAGCAGCTAGAGTCTGTCCTGAATGTGTTCAACAGCCAACTATGTTCTCCCTCTGAGGAGAACCTGTGAGGTAGGTTTGTTTAAGAGGAACACCACAACACATAATAAATCCTAAAATAGACACGGTAATCAATATTATTTTCTATTACAAGGTATTAGCTACTCCAGGCAGGCTGTGTGGGGGAGTGTCCATGTCAGCTAATTTCCCTGGAGCCAGGTCTCATGGAGCTCCTCAGGACACAGAGATGGATGTGGCTTGGCAGGAACTGATGGCCATCACAGAAATGCAGGTAGAATTATAATTTTTTACATTGTTTTTTATTATCCCAGATGCTCCAAATATTTAACCTTATCACAATACCCCATGCTGAGTTAGAAAAGGGGTCCATGTGCAAATGAGGACACTTTGGATAATAATAATTATTGATTGTTTTCAAAATCCAAAAGTCTCAGCGGATAAGAAGGTATTTATCCATTAATATAATGTGTTATTGTCAGTTTCACGTTCAAAGAAAAGATTGAAACACAACAGTTGTGGCTCACTAATGAATAATTACTTAACAAAATATGTATTTAATTCTATTGGAATAAATACATATTTTCCACTTTTCATGCTGACTGTTGAAAAACGAATACTCTCAGCTGGGGAAAGCAACAATGGCCCATTTGAGTGATGGTAGGATGAAGAGATTGTGAGAGGGGGCAAGTGCTGTATGTTCTATAGTGGCCCCCTGCACCGTACAATAGCCATCTGTTTCCAGGTGAAATCGGATCACATCTATGAAGCCTTCATAGGCTATGGGTGGCATGCTGAAGTGGGGGCAAACTGTGCTCGATATTAAGCCAGATAAAATGCAAAAAATTGTGTTGCATTATTGATTTTTAATATTCCTTATAATTGCCTTTGATCATTTTATGCTGTTACTGTGTCATATGCTAATTAATTTTTAATTGCCAAGTCATAACCAATAATGCTGATTATTTATTTTTTCCAGGAGTTTCAAGCCCCCAGTGAAGGCTCCTATGAAACAACACAGTACCAAACTATGGAGCCCATGGTCCATATGGGAGGATATGGGATGGCCCAGTCCCATTCCGAGCCGCCTCCTGCTGCTTGTGAGCTCGGCCCTGCTGACACTTTTGATGGATGTTATTCTGAAGAGGTGCCCTCCTGTCATCGTCTCAGAAGCCATTCAGAGGCAATGTATGGACCTGAACCTCTGCACAATCAAAGAATGATCCCCATCTCTTCCTACACACAGACCTCGCACATGGCTCTTAGAGAACCAATGAACATGTCAGGTAGCAGTCAAGGGCACAGGAGGGCAAACACTTCTGTCTCTCGGGATCTCCGTCGGCACATGTTTTGGACTACACATGGACAAAGTTTGCACGCCCGTTCAGCTGATGATCTTGAGTCGGACTCAGGTCTGTCTCTGGGCTCTAGTCCACCTTTGGCTTCCCCAGATAATCCCGTTGGGGGTGCATCAGGTTACCAGAGTGTTGACATAGGGATGACATATAGTGATGTTGAAGCAGACAGTGTGGCTGAAAATGCCAGAAGAGCACACATCCATTACCCAATGGACAACCAGAACCAATCTCATTCATATTTACAATCAGGTGATCAGTCTTATTTCTCAACCCAACCCACTCTCTCTCTTACACAAGGTAATGCTCCAATTCCACAGCCAGTAAAACAGCAGGGAGAGGCCTCTTCACTGAATAATCTGTACATAGACTCTGGAGTGTCCAGCAGAGGGAGCTCCCAACATAACATGTACAGAAAACCACAGGGAAGTATCTCCACTCCTGCACCACTGAGCAGAGATGAGCGGCGGGCTATGTCCTTAAAGATCCCCTTCCCCATGGCGAAGATCATCAATCTACCTGTGGATGACTTCAATGAGCTCCTAACACATTATACCCTCACAGAAAGTCAACTAGCACTAGTCAGAGATATTAGACGAAGGGGGAAGAACAAGGTAGCTGCGCAGAACTGCAGGAAAAGGAAGCTTCAGAGCATAATTCACCTTGAGAGAGAACTGAACCAGCTGCATGGTCAGAGAGAGCGACTGGCACAGGAGAGGCACGAGTTCCAGCGGAGCTTGGCTTTTATTAAATGTCGCCTTACAGACCTTTATTCAGAGGTGTTTTCTCACTTGAGAGACGAAAATGGACAACCATACTCAGTAGATGACTACGCCCTACAACAGACACCTGATGGAAAAATGTATCTGGTACCTCACACCAACATGCAGCAAAGAGAGCAATGCTAAGGCACTGGGGATTGATTATTCTGTTAATACCCTTACAGTATACTGCCCTATTGTGCAGATTTAAAAGTATACAAACTGACTGGAGGTCACAAAAAAGATTATACAAAACATGCCATATATGCATCACTGTACACTTCATGCTCTTACATATGACTAAAACAACACAGGTGTCTTATAAAAATACTTTATTTAAAAACACTGCACAGCAGTCTTCAGTGTAAAAAAAAAAACAAGTTTCCAGCATGATTATTCAGGAAGCCTGTGAAGAACAAATCAAAGATAAATATGCAAGCATTAAAAATAGTAATGTGCAAGATTCTGATGAATGACTGATTTGTACCTGAATTGAGCCATTGTCACAGAAATGGAATCTGGTTTTGGACACCATGTTGAGTTTCCTATAAAGCAGAAATATCAATTAAGTATAACAATCTGTCAACCAAAGAAAGAAAATTATTAATTTTGTACACAGCATGCATATTTGTACGGCCTCTTTGCACAATTAGAAGGCCACGTTATTGGTGAAGTCATAATAAAGTTTTTTTTGCACAAATATATTGTCATTACTGGGCTACGTAACTTACTACCGGCTACACAATAGCAATACATACTATCAGTAGTTGAGAAGTCTGGTCTTACCTACAGACAGCACTTATGCCTTTTGGTAGCTGCTGCATGCTAGCCTCAGGCTTCTGTTCTCACTCTCCCCTGCTTCAATGATCCTGGCGATGGTTTTGCTACTTCTCTCCCTCAGCTGGCTTCCATGACTAGCCTCAAAGACTTTGCATGTAAGCTAGCATCCTCCAGTTGATCTTTGCAGAACTCAGGGTAGTCTGTACCAGGTGATGGGCTCTTTATGATGAAGTATTGTGTGCACCACCTCTCATTCCTCAACCACAATTGTAGATGTTCCCTTCACATTGACTTATGGTGTATGTAGTTACTATTGCAGGTCTTCTCACATCACATGGATATTTCTTGGCTCCTCACATATGCAAATGATGTCCCTCATCCCACAGTGTAGTATAGTACAATAGTCAACCCTCCCTTTCCCAGACCACTGAAGAGGCTAACAACACGTTGTAAAAAAACTGAAAGATGCTTTATTTCAGCTTGATTTGATGCAGATACAAATAAAACCAGACTCAAAGAAAAAGAAATCTACATAAAATCTCATTGGAATGCTTGCTTTCCAGATACACATTTCGATTAAAAAATAAAAACACAAAACGTATAAGTGAAGACCCTCCATGATTTATCTACTGTACATCTCTTCTTGCAGCAGCAGTAACCTGCCACAACTGTTTGGCTGAGCAGATTTAGGACGTAAACCTGCAGCTGCCCTGTCACTTCTCTTGCTCTCCTCTCCTTGCTCTCCTCTCCTAAGTACTCAGTCCTGTTGAACAATACGGAACAACATTGTTAACTGTGCACTGACTTTGTAGAACCTGAGATCCAGAGTGATTTTTTATTTATTTATTTTTTTACTGTTTATCCAAACTTAACAAGTCCCTGCCACTACAAACTCTGGTTTTATGTTACAAAATGAATAGTGCATGCATGTTGTCAAGTACCTACCACTTCACATTCAGAATCGTGCCGAACGACCATATCCACCACCGTTGTTTGAGCCACCTCCATAGCCACCTGCAGAGAAAAAGGATAACTTAGCCTACAGAACCTATGACCAACAATTATACATCCTCCCATCCGCTTTTCTTTATCTTACCGCCAAAGCTCCTTCCTCCTCCTCCTCCTCCTCCAACACTGCCGCCGCCACCGCCACCACCAAAGTTGTTTTTCATTGGGCCAAAGTTGGAGGCCTGGGGGTCGTAGTTGCCCATATTGTTGTAATTATTACCGCCACCTCCTCCACCTCCGCTACTACCACCACCACCACCACCACAGTTACCTATAGGGAAAACAAATATTCAGTTACACACATGTTGAAGACAGAACAGATGTCAAATGTAATACAGTCTAGTTAACACTTACCATAGCCATTGCTCTCATAACCATTTCCTCCATAGCCACCGCCTCCACCACCTCCTCCTCCACCGCCGCCGCCGCCACCACCACCCTGGTTGTAACCTCCTTGGTTATACCCTCGGTTTCCACCATTGTTGTATCCGCCTGGCCCACCTCCATATCCTAAAAAAATAAAAATATTTCAGCACAGCCAAGCTTTAAATCCATAAATTGCTTAAGAATATGCTGAGTCAACTGCCACTTACCACCCCCACTGCCGCCGCCGCCACCACCATCGTTGGCACCACCACCACCACCATTGGAATTGTAAGGACCATCACCATAGCGACCCCTACCACCTAGGGTAACAGTCAGGTTTAAAAACACAATACACTCATATTTTTGAGTCAATTTACATGAATCCCATTATGGCGTATCAACGTTTTTAAAAGTCTTACTCGGGCTGAAGCCTCTGTCATAGTCATAGGGCCTTCCACCTCCGCCTCCTCCACTGCTGCTGCGACCTAAACCAAACAACAACATTAGCTCAGTACATCAACAGTACCAGCATTTAAACAAGATAGTTGATTAATCTGGCTTAAATTCATTCTTTAAAAAAAAAAAAAAAAAAGTACTCTCATACCCATTCCTGCTGTCTGCATCTCTTGCCTTGTGAGAGCCTTCCTCACTTCACAGTTGTGAGAGTTGATAGTGTGGTATTTTTGGACTGTAGGGTTGAAGGGAAAATAAGTAGCTGCTCAAAACCATTCAGTAAGAGACTATAAATATGTGGCAGAAAACCTTGTACTTACTAACAATCCTGTCGACTGAATCATGATCATCAAACGTCACAAAGGCAAAGCCCCTCTTCTTTCCAGAGTTACGGTCGGTCATGATATCAATGACCTCGATTTTGCCAAACTGAGAAAAGTAATCTCTCAGGTGGGACTCCTCTGTGTCTTCTTTGATGCCACCAACAAATATCTTTTTTACGGTCACATGGGCTCCTGGTCGGTTTGAGTCCTGTGGTGAAAGAAATGTGCAATTGTAATTAAACATGGGTCTCTGTTGTCAAATACTCATGGCAGGTTTAAATACATATTTTACTGCCAATATACCTCTCTGGAAACAGCCCGTTTGGGTTCAACCACTCTTCCATCAACCTTGTGGGGGCGGGCAGTCATTGCAGCATCAACCTCATCAACGGAGGAGTATGTAACAAAGCCAAAGCCCCTGGACCTTTTGGAATTGGGGTCCCTCATGACCTAGAGAAAGCAACTTCAATTATTCCCAGTATTGCACAAAATATGCATGATTTCTAGTTACACAAAAACTAAGTAAATAATACCAAGGGGTTAAAGAGAAACCTTACCACACAGTCTGTAAGGCTCCCCCATTGCTCAAAATGAGCCCTCAGGCTTTCATCTGTAGTCTCGAAGCTCAGACCTCCAATGAACAGCTTACGAAGCTGCTCTGGCTCGCGTGGTACCTACACAATAGACACCGATAATAGCATCATCGTACAATCACCTACAGTCAGAATGAGCATTGTGTGCAATTAAATGAACATACACAATATATCGCTCATAGAATTACCAATGGATGAATAGTTTGTTAATTCTGCGTCACGTTTTTTTTAAAAACCGGACAGGGTGGAGAGGGGAGACGTCGCCGCCATTCGGGAAGGGCTCTGGTTATTTTGATTACTCTACCTCCGATTGCATGCATAAGACACATTTGTAAATGTAATGAGTTAGCTTTTTATACAATATTACTGAAGCCAAGGGTTTAGTGAGATTCCGGAAATTCAAACAGAGATGCATGTAGGAACAAAGGCCACGAGGCCCAGCTGCTATAAAATGGCGGCTTTACAAAGCATAGCTGCAGTGGCTCTGACAAGACACGCATTCTGCGCTGAGAATAGCAATAGGCCTATCTAAACAAATACAAATATTTTACGTTTCAGCGTACAGTAAACGGTCTCCATAGTATAATACTCACATCTTTCGACATTGTTGCAGCAGGTGATACTTAAAGACTCCTTGTGGACGGGAGTGAGCTGAGCCGAGCTGAGCCGAGCTGAGCTGCGTGAGATTCAGAAGAGTACAACAGTGTTCTGAAAGATAGAATAAATAGTAAAGGACACTCCTCTTCCACACACACACATTGGCCAGGACTTCCCGCTGCAGTCTGTCGTCACCATGTGTTGATTCTCGATTGGTCCAAATTACATCAATCACCAGCACGACGAATTAGATGACAGTAGGCGGTGCATTCCCCATCACGACGGACAAAATGGATGTTACATGCGTGCAGGAATATGTGAAAGTGACATGATAAGATATTGCATTTGTGCGTGATGCTGTGTAATAATTTACATACAGACAAGTGTGTAAACGAATAAGGGAATGCACAGAAAAGCAGCACATTTTAAATGATCTTCTCCAATCCTAAATAAATCTCAGATTTGTGGGTGGAGGTAGACTGTGTTTATCAGTGATTCCACGCAACCCCACTCTGCTTTTCACCTAGAAATTTCGTGTTTTCTAACCAGACACACAATGCACATGTTTTACGATAAATATTCTTTAAAAATAAATGTAGTTCTTATCCTGGTAGCATTATTTTTAGATGGACAAATATAGGTCATCATCAGCTGACCAAGGGGCGGGTACGTTCATTGTGCGCCTTTAACCCGCGCTTTTCTACGCACAGACAAGCACAGCCCCATTTATGCGATCCAGGCTACATGCTAAAGTAGCACCAGCGTTGGCCTCTCAGACGAAGCTACACAAAAGACACGATATCGCCAAATTAAACGGCTCAACACCACCAGTCTACACAGCCAAAGGTAAGAAGGTATTTACACATCGAACTGCTGCATGCTGGTTCATGCATTGTTATGCATTTATGATTTTATATCAACCTAAGCTAGTGTTAGCTTGTTGAAGCGATAGCCTGTAGGCTAACATTACTGCATAAGCAAGCTTGCCTTTAATGCCCATTGGTTAGCCGATGCTAGTCGTTGGCTAACACAACATAATATTTTTATTCCTATGTTTACATATTACAATTTATGGTAAATGTATCTAACATATTAAGCAATTGTAAATTTACCAAGAGGTCATTAGCTAGCAAATTGGTTCAGTAAACATGCCCGTTGCAGATTGAAACGACAATGAAATGATGCCTTTCGTTGCTAACTAGCTAGTGCCTGCTTTGTGCTTTACGTTGAACAAACGGAATGTATCGGCTATGAAACCCATGTTCTCTTTAACTTTAGTTTCTTTGTCGTTTTCCTATACAGGGAGTTGCCACTGGCCTGCGACAGCGTAGCATTCAGCAACAAACTTTGCTATGGGCAAAAAGACTCGCGAAGACGACGACTCGTCCTCTGATGAGGAAGAGTATGTTGTGGAGAAGGTGCTGGACAGGAGGGTGGTGAAAGGCAGGGTTGAATTCTTCCTGAAGTGGAAAGGATATTCAGAGTAAGTATTTTTCCTGGCAGGTTTGCTATCCAGTAACTTTACATCTTAAAAAACATTACACGTTACAGTTGTTGTGATATTTCTGGGAACCAATGGTGGAGGGATTCACCTAGAAACAAAATAGGTTAAGAGCCATTCACTGCCTCTCGAGTCAGATACACCATTCACAAACACTTATATTCTGTGCTCATTAATGCTGCCCTAAAGACTAATGCTATTGAAGATTCTTTACAAAATTATTGAAATCTCAGATACATTTTTGATATTGTTCATCTCTGATCAGGGCTATAGATTAAGAGTTGTATTTGTACTGGTACTGACTTGCAGAACTGTGTTTGGTTTTTTCCTCAGAAAGCACAACACCTGGGAGCCTGAGAAGAACCTGGGCTGCCCTGAGCTCATTTCAGAATTCATGAAGACCTACAAGAAAGGCAGCAGTGGTGGAAGCTCGTCATCCAGCACTTCGACAAACAAATCAGTCACAACATCCCCCTTGGGACGTTCCAAAGACTCCAGTAGCTCAAAGAAGAGAAGCTCTGATGACGATGAGGAGGGGGGAAGCAAGCCCAAAAAGACGAAGGAGGTATTTAATGTGGCGACTAATTGTTTGCATTAACACTGAAAGTTTGACCTCTATGGAGTAGTATTCAGTTTCTGTAGAGATAATTTGCATGTGAGAAATTCAGACCATTTTCCGGCTTTGTCATTGATATGATGAAAACATAGCAGTGTATGCTGTACATTTTCACACAACTCTCTCTTAACACTACTTAGTTTAATCCCATAATTATCTAGTGGCTCGTTTACATTTTTAGTTTTCAAGTTATTTAAATTGGACCATTTAGCCTTGGTGTGGCCCTTCCCAAAATCGTAGTGGATATATCAGCTTGATACCATAGAGCATAAAGACACTTATCTGTTGATCCTATGGCTCAAACATGTTTTAATCAAATCATGAGCTAAAAATCAAGTCAGGGATTGAAAGAATTGTGGACTACAGTCTCATGAATGTAATGTACATTAGCTTGTCATGTATTTTATAAAAAACCTTTTACCTTCTGTGTTGTCTTTCAGGATGACATCCTTGTTGCCCGTGGCTTTGAGAGAGGACTCGAGCCAGAGAAGATTATTGGAGCAACTGACTCATGTGGAGACCTAATGTTTCTTATGAAGTGGTAGGTTTTTGTTATGTTCATTTCAAAAGGTACATGTGCAATGTAGTTTTGGCCCAGTGGTGTATGAAATGTTATAACTATACCAGCATTGTTATCAAGAAAAAGGTGTTATTACTAAGGACTTAAAATGTTAATAGTTCAAACAATTTGTAAACAGACTTTGAGGAAAAATAATTATGTTTATCTACTGTGTTCCCACACAAAGTAAAAGTGGTTGTCCTGGTCATAGTTTAATCTGAATGAAATGCAGTAGAGGAGGTTGTAACACGCATTTGCTTAGAGCAGGGCAATACCTGTCTAAAGTATCTTATACCGATACGTAAACGATTCTGCTTCAAGAACCTGATTAATCAGAACAACAGCTTATAATGACTGTCAATGCAAGGAACGATGTGAAAAGAAGCAATAACAAACATTAGTGAAATATTTCACTATAATGTGACACAGTGCTGCTTATCAGAGGTTAATGCTTTGCAGAGATGATGGTGAGCAGTACTGTCAGCTATTTGGTTGTGATGCCGCTTAACAAAAGGCTCTGATTAATGTTAAGTTCCCCTTGGTACGCATTGATTCATTGTAGATGTCAGCTTTTATTGTGAAAGGTAGGAACAGAGCATGACGCTGTAATGTGCCACTGCAGCCGTTGACAATGTGAGATAAATCTTCGTTTACTGTCCTTCTTACAGTATCGGTACTAATTAATGAACTCTTGCACAATTTTTAACGGCAGGTTATTGCGTTAGTATTGATACATTCATCAAGACTCATGGTGGCTTGTGTGTTTTTACAGACTTGCGTTCTTTATGAAAGATGAGGGCTGATAGATGTGTACTGATTCTATCTCCAGCATTGGCATCCGTTTCTTAGTATTCTGCCTGTTTGATATACCACACGGGGCATGATCGTAGGGGCTCTGAACATTAAAGATTGGTTTTAACAAATGAGCATGTTTTTGGGTGTTGACCCGGTTCTACAATCGGGGTTTCTGAAACAGTTTCTGTTTGTGACTTGTCATTACATGATCCTTTTAAACTGCTGCTCTCAGTGTGCCAGATTCCTGCTGACAAATTACCCATTAGCGGCACTAATAGCCTAGCTGTCCATTGATATACAAACAGTAAGACACACCATAACATTTTATGTCATTGAATATAAGCTAGATGGATATATTTGTAGTGCCTCGTTACTCATGCCCGGTCATGGTAATTCCAAGGTGTTTGCTGATTCAAAAGGAGGCACAATTTACACTACATGGCATATTATGTTTAAGTTTTTTTTTATTTTTAATACACCTAGAAAAAATCCATAGATTATATATATATTTATATATTTAAAAAAAAGACTCAAAAGCTCCATCTGTGATACTTGCTATAAAAAGTATGACTTGAAAAGTACTTTTTTAAAACAAGTTAATCAAATAATACATGGCACTACCACTTACAACCCAACCCCTCCTATTAAAGACATTTTACCAGAAGCCGATTTGTTTGACGGTATCAAAATAGAAAGGTATAGTTAAATACCCAAAATTAAAACAAAATCTGAGTTTTAAAACTACTGAAATGTTATTGATGGTTTCATTAAACCCATATACTCATGTCTCTTAAAATAAATGTTAAATCTTTCACAGGGATATTTTATAATTTTTTTTTATTGAGTTGACACAGGAACATCTTCAGAAATGACAAAAAAAAAAGGAATTTACAATATGGTACAGGCTTGCGTAAGAACATTTTGTATTAATATACACTTGATAAGCTCATAGAAAGGTTTGCCATATATTTAAGACAATGGGGTGTAACATCCAACTTTCCAACCAATTTTCTTTCTTGCAGGAAAGACTCTGATGAGGCGGATCTCGTGCTTGCCAAGGAAGCCAATCATAAGTGCCCACAGATCGTCATCGCCTTCTATGAGGAACGTCTCACCTGGCATGAAGACAGTGACAAGAAGGAGAAGGACGCGGTTAGCGCTTGAGTGCTCGTCTGAGGGGAAAACCGGACCTCCTCCACTGCAGGGACAACCTTGAGTCAGACATTTTTTCACACCCAAACCTCCCATCCTTGCTCTTCACCATGTCCAACAAGGACCGTGAACACAATCGTGTTATCTCCATCCATGCCCCATTGGAGCACAAAGGCCCCAGGCTGCTGAGAAGGATCCATCAGACGGGAGGGGAAGCTATAGCGGACAAGGGTGACATGCTACTGGGGAGGGTTTCTGCTGTTATGTCTTTGTATTAAAACATTTTTTATTGATTTTAACACATCATATTTTAGTACAGAATACGGTTGCCAGTAATGTATGTTGCATCCATGAGCACATGTGGTCATCCAATAAAACTCAGAACATAGTCATGAACCTGCTTTGGTACAAGCCGTGTTTACTATAAGCTTGTCCCATCAGCTAGTCCTTGTAGGTAGTGCATCTCTTTGCTTTAAGAACCCAGCAACACCACGGAGGATAAGCCGTTGTATCTTTATTCAGGAAGTGATCACCGCACCGTTTTCCTGTCTTCATTATCACTTCCTTTTTTATCTCTTTTAGATTTATCGGTTTTTCCTGTCTACCAGGATAGAACTACTCAATTTGCAAACTTGCGGACATCGGCCAATTAGTTAAGTCAATGTATTGTAGTGATGATGTCCTTGTTTTTGTTTTTTTAACTGTCATTTCTATCTCTACATTTTAAGTTTTAACATGTGAATTTTGTGTGGTGTTTTTCTATTTCTTTACTCTATAAACAGTTTTAGAAAAAGGACAATAAAACACATTATTCTCAGTCTATACTTTTTTGTTTGTATTTTTTAACAGCAGTGTTATCTTTGGACCAGTCTCACGTTCACAGGTTAGAACATCTTTACTGTATCCACAGAGAATTAAACACGCATTTATCACCAGTCATTGGGGTCTGCCACCTTGTGGCTAAAAGATGACAATCTTTTGGACTGATCATTCTCTATAATGTTGACCCTGGCGTTTTAATGGCGTTCTTGAGCTATTTAGTGATACTTTGATAGATTATGTTAACAATGCACGTGGAAACATTCACACCGCAGTTGAGTTATTGTTATTCATATCATTGTAAGGTTAATTTGAAACACTTAAACCACTGTCTGATTGGATTATGCATACCCTGGGTTTTGTTGTTATGAGTAATTTGATCATTCTCTCATCATACAGGGTTTTTTTCCAGATAGATTTAGCTTCCGGGGAGCTTATGTCAATTCTTGTACACAAGATTGATGTTGGTTTTGTAGTTTGCTGTGCTCCAACATGGACTCTTAGGGCCAAATGTTTAGTGGCCACAGACAGATCTCTTTCTTTAATGAGCATTGTTCAGAGAGCTGTTACCATTTCCCCTTTCATACAGTACATTAATCATGTCTCTTGATATGAACATTATGGTTTTGTTGTAATTTCCTTTATATTAAAAAATATGTTGTCCTTTCACACCCTTGCCTTGAGCTTTGTCCTGAGTTTTTGCCGGTGCAGACATTTTCAAAAGAAGCTTATTTCTTGAGTCAATTATATGTTCTGAATATGTGTACAGTATACAGTAGTACCCTTTAATAAACATTTTCAATGGTAAAGTTCAGTCCGTTTACTTTTCTTTTAGGATTTGATTGGAAGTTGTGCAGAGAGATTGAGTAACTTTCATTTAGAAAACTACACTAAGCCTTAACTCTGCATCCGTTGCTGATAACAGACGGTAAAAATAACCATATGACATATAAGTTAAAGGTCACATTTGTAAGACTAAAGCTGTTTAAGGTGGTAGTGGTACTACTGCTGCAGTGAGACTAACATTTCAACTTGTTTTTTAGAGGAAAATGTTTCTGGAGCATCAGCTGCTATCACCCAGCAGATGGTGCCACTGATCAACACCAACGTAAGTCACAACTCCATTTTCATGCAAGTCATTCACAGTTCAAAAACGTGAGCCCTACTCATTAGTAATTTTTTTCTCAACAGCTATTTTAAAAGTATTAATCTTTATGAGGGGTATGGCTTCATGTTGTGTTTACTGGCTAAGATCATAGCTTTCTTCATGTCGTCAGTTGAGTCACCATGGTTCCTCTTAACATCTGCTGAACCCACCTGGTTCACAAACACATGTTGTGCAGTGTTCAAACTCACATTTATTTAAGATTCAATGTTTTTTTCCCCTTTTTTGTTCATTTTTTTCATAATCAGTAACAGATGTTCTAAATAGAAGTGAGGGGAGAGAGAGCGAGATAAATTGAGAATGACATGCAGTAAGGGTCCCAGGCCGGATGTGAACAAAAAACATTATGGTTCATGCATGGTGGCGCCTTAAAGCCCCAGGACATAGGCACCCACTTCCGATTGATGTAATGATGCAGCTGTAAAAAACGTTGAAGCACCTCATAGGTTAAAACTTAAAAAACGCACAGAATGTAATACTGCATGCATATGTGAGGAAAAGGTTTTTGTCCACTGGAAAGTGACACAGCATATATAACACAGGGGGGAGAAAAAGCACTAATGGTGGACTTAAAAATATAAGGACTAGATCCCACTTTGTCACATTCATGACAAAAACAGGAAATTAGTTGGTCTGTTAGTTAGGCCCTTTAATGGGGATCCGCTGCAAAATCGGTAATAAACTGCAGTTAAGGTTGAGTCTAATCCTTGTTCTTCTCTCAACACCCTCTTTTTCATCTTGCTGCCTTTTATAGTGACTCTCTCTCTCTCTTACGGACACACACACATGCACACAAAGTGCTGCTCAGCTACGTCTGAAGTGATGGAATTTTCCTAGCAAAAAGGCTTTTACACTCCAAATGGAATGCAAAGGTCACTAGTAAATTTCCAGCCCCTGGGACCATTAAGCTGGGCAAAGGGAGCGAGCAGCAGGCTGTTTTATGGAGCCTGGAGCTGTCTGCTGACAAACCCAAGCCAGTAGGTTTCTGTTGGGAAAGCCGCAGTGGCACTCGTGGGAGCTCTGCCTGTGACATGTGTGGTAAATAGAGGCAGTTTTTGTACGTGGTCAATGGGTGTGCACTGTGCAGAGTGAAACTTACCGGAGCAAAAAATCAAAACAAGGAAAATCTGATTCAAGCCTCGAGCTAGAAATGAATATATGCAGTGTATTTGGGATGAATGCTATAGATGCTTTGTTTATCTAAAGAAAGTTTTTCAGGATGCATGTGGGTTTTAGGCATTGTGGTGAATCATTATTTGATTACAATATATACCTATAAAATGTACACATTGGAGTGTAACTTGCAGTATATTATTTTTAATGGAAACTAAAATACTTTTTTTGGTTGGGTGTGTCTTGCAAAGTATTATCTGTGTCTCAATGGGAGTTAAAATGCAGTTACATTTTTGGTGCAAATTTATTTATTTATGCAGCAGCCTCCCCTGCACTTCAAACACAGTCCCTTACCAGTAACTCCTAGTCCAAATGAGTTCCTCTGGGTATTGCCCACAGCAGAGGTGGGTCGTTTTGCAGCACATAACACCAACATGGGTGTCAGGGGAGCAGTGGTGAGGAAAAGGACTACTGCAGTGGGCCTCATCAGTGTTACACAGCTTGTTCAATGATACCACTAAAACAGCAAACAAATAAATGTGCACCCACACAGATAACACACATGTGCAGCACAAAGTACTATTCTCTTCTATATGGAAGAAAAAAAAGATTTGTAGTCTTCAGTTAGTGCCCAAGAGGAACTGTGAAAAATGTCTCTTAAAGTGTTGTAAGTCACGAGTATCACAGAGGCCGATGTAATTTCATGTGGCCTTTCCTCATGCTGTGATCATGCAGGCGCAGCTGCCCAACATGTGTGTCTCCATTTTCTTGTTGCAACCAGATCAAAAAAAGTCTGCAGTGATGACTGCTGCATCATTTCTCTGCACAGTGCACTGATCTGTGTGAAGGTGATTGCGGTGTGATGCTCTAATTTGGGTGGCTATCACACTTAATGTGCAGTAAAGCCCCATAGACAAAGCTTCTTCGTTCTAAATGCCCCCTCCACTGCGCCACTGCTCTCCCCGCCAACCCTCTGCTGGCTGTGTTTCCCCTTCACCCCCCACTCCTCCCTTCATCTCCTCTCCCCACCAGGGGAAAGAGTTATAGCTGCCATAAAAGGCAGGTAATGCATTGTTAACTAATTCTGTCTGCTCAGAGCTGATATATCCTCTGCTCTAAATCTCTGTGCTTCCAATAAAATGCAAATGCTAATGCTTGCCCTCCATGAGCTGATATCATTTTTAACAGTCCATAGGTAAATGCGAGAGGAGGGTGGTGTGGGCAAGAGGTATTCAGTGGCACCGCGAGGCTCTGAGCCTTCATGGTATATTCTGGTGGAAAGGGGACCTCCAGACCTAATCCACACACCCCTGGCCCACAGTATGCATGCGTGTCAGTTTGCACATGAGACCTCAGCGTAACATTTGTTTTAATCTTGGGTTGAATGGGAGTGGTTAACTTGAGATAAAGCAATTGTGTATCTTTGTTATTGAAAACCAGCACTGAAGCATTTCAGTCAGCAGTCATTCAACATCAAATAATACCAATATGCCTCTGGATGTAATGCATCACATTTCCATGTTAATAGTATTGTCATACTCCGTGTAACCTTGGGCTTCTAAATATTGATCCACTTCTAGATTTTCAATTATCCTGTGCCGTTTTTATGCCATCTGGTAAGGACCAGTGATTTATGTCCCTTCATATCTGGAGGCTTGTCCTGTAATTAGACCATAAATTAATTTGCAGAGAGGAGAGTGAGCAGAAAAGATTCAAGGCATTAAGTAAGTCCTCCGTGGTTGGAGACAGAAAATCATAGGAAACCACCGCACAATGTTTTATTCACTAGAATAAGATAATTGGATTACAAATTCCAACACCATAACTTTGCTGTCCCTGCATGTGTCACTTGTTTTTCTTGCAAGTATTTAAAACCATGCTGCTTCTAATGATTGCTTGTAAGTCAGTTCTTCAATAAATGGCTAGAAATCATCCTCTGACATAATTATACCTAATCACTTGCAGTGCAGCAGCAAAATGATTAGGAGAAATGAGCCATATTAGTGTCAATATGTGTGTGAAACTTTGCAGTGAAATGTGCTCTTAATCCATCAGTGGATGTGAAATGACCCCCCGTGCAGGCAGACAACCATTGTGCAATCCGAAGCTAGCTCTTATTTACAGCACAGCTCAAGTGGAGGTCCTAAAAATCCAAATGCATCTAGATTGATTTTAAATTGGGAGTATATGCTCTCCTGCAAGATTAGCTCATTGTCCCCCGCTGCTAAATTACACATAGTGATTGTGGCTGTCGCGGCACAGTGTCTTAGCAATTCAACTGCTGCTCTCTTTGCCATGTGGAAATGCGCATTAGACAAGCTTAAGTTACTCATTAAAGCAATTGAGATAAAACTGATATAACAGAAGGGGCTATACTTGGTGGGAAATGCTAAATCAGCTGGATCTGAGTTTAAAACACTGTATAGGCTACAGACTACAAATGTTATAAAGTGAATGAGGGTGCATTTACAGTAAGACTAGCGCAGTAGTCTGACAAGGGAAACTGCACTGGTGTACCTGCTTTACATGATACCTTGGGTGTTATTTAGGCAAGGCCACAGCTGCCATCATATAGCTATATAGCATATAGCTGATCATATCTTGTGGGGCTTGAGAGGCAAGGTCAGCCAATGCAAAGCCCACCTGCTCCCCCATTCTCCATCACACAGTCCCTCAGCCATGGCCTCCCGGAGGAAACACCCCTGCCTGCTACAATGCTACAGACAGCATGTGTCCCTGAATTTATGATGGCGACTTATTGGCGGCCTTTCACGTTAAAAGTCATCTTAAGTTTCCCAGTCTAGCTGTATGTGTGGCGAGCGTTAATCCATTAACATTCAGAGCAGACACGTACAGAGCCTGGCTTCCTGCCAGCCCTGAGCCCTGACAGTATTTGACCCACCGCTGACCACAACATTCCCCTGCCCCTGCTTAGAGCCACAGCCAGCCACAACATAATACAGCGCCATAAACTATCTTATGTTACACTGTATATGAACGTTAGGTATTTTACACTTGAGGTCCAATATACCAGGCTTATGACTGAGTGAGAAGAGTCCAGCTGGGACAGCCTCTTTTTGGCAGAGAAGGGGAAAGAAATCAAATCTGTCGACAGAAATCTACACATCTTATATTTTAATCGTAGAATGTCAAATGAACATTGAGTTTCAGTCCTTTCTATTTCCATCAAGGATTAGAGTTCAGAGGGGCCATGAAATCCCTCGGATTTTCTGCAGTGGTATTTATTTCAACAGGAGATGTTGGAGTTCATATTAAGTGATCCACAAGGAATAGCTCTGGCAGAATTTAACATGCTGCAAGGCTTGCCCAGTCCTCGGAAAAGAGAGCTTTCAACAACATGGGCCGGTCTGCTGCCGGAGGTGGCTCCTGGACTGATTATAATTTTAGTGGCTTATAAAGCCTTGATAAATACTTTATGAAGCCACGTTGCATAACAAATCTAACACTGGATAAAGGGGCTCTTGACAGGTTCTTGAATAGGTTTTATAATTCAATATTACAACCACCATCCTTGTAAGAGCCCTGTCATCTCCCGAGGCCCACAGGATATATACGTTAAACACACATTCAAGCGCTCACAGTGTAGTCCATTACACTGATTAGCAGTAAACACATTTGTAATAAAACTTAGTGAAATAGGGGAGGATGGCCTGTGTGCTGATTCATGGTAAAATCTTGTTGAAATATAAAGTGTCTTAGGTGTCATACTTCCGAGGGCGTGGGAGTGATACAGGGCTTTCTGTAAGGCTAATCGAACCAATTTAATCCAAACAGCTTAAGTCTACATTGAGTCCTTCATCTCATATGTTGGCCAGAAATAAACCCAGGCAGAGCAGTTTGACAGGGTTTCAGTAAACGTGAGAGAATGTGGGAGGCACGGCATTTCGTGTTTAAGTCACGAAATTAATCTATTGATTCGTGTTCACCAACACGATTTTCACATTTTTTTTCGTGTCACACAGAACGATTTGAAAAGCAATGTAAATAATAACAAATTAGAAGGAAAAAGAGATAAACAAAAATACAGATTTCAGTATTCTGACACAGAACGATTTTAGAAGCAATGTATTTATATTGGTAGTATGTTTCGTGCCTGCACCAAATAATAACAAATTAGAAGGGGAAAAAAATACTATTTAAAATAAAAGGGTTAGGGTTAGGCTTAGGGTAAGATATTGAGTAAGAACATTTTTTATGAACCACACAGCTTCCGGTCTTCCAAGACCCGACTGGACAAACATAAGTGCTGGAGTTACGAAACATAGGCCTACTACCAATATAAATACATTGCTTTTAAAATCGTTCTGTGTGACACGAAAAAATGTGAAAATCGTGTTGGTGAACACGAATCAATAAATTAAATTAATGTTGTGACTATAACACAAAATGCCGTGAGACTGGGTTGGGGAGGCAGAGCAGAGCAAACAGATGTCTTTCCACAACAAAGACCCCTCCTGCTCTCTGCTGTCTGTCCCTCACTTTACCTGACTGTCCATTTCTCTAATTCCCTTTGTCTTCTCATTTAACTGCACTTGTAGGTTGTTTGCCTTGTTGGAAATCTGTTCTCCATAAACTAAACCACACATTACATAAGCGTTGTTGGAAGGTTCAATGGTCTATTTTAGCACAGATTGGTTATTAAACGAGGAAGAGAAAGATGAAGAAGAAAGGGTGGATCATGTGTTTCCACTTTTGACCTCT
Source organism: Notothenia rossii (assembly GCF_949606895.1). Taxonomy (NCBI): domain Eukaryota; kingdom Metazoa; phylum Chordata; class Actinopteri; order Perciformes; family Nototheniidae; genus Notothenia; species Notothenia rossii. The sequence goes on from NC_136902.1 coordinate 20,018,392, forward strand.
CCACTGCGGCATGTACACACCTGGTTCAGTTTAGAATGCTGTTTCTGTGGAATAGCTGACGGAAAAGCGGCTGGTGGTTTCATCTGCGGGGAGCAGGGAAACATTTGTACAGCACCAATTCTCTCCAGAAGACTATTCTGTGTGGATTCAGAAATGTGTTTTCATGTCAGCAGAGAAGTGCACAAAAAAATCAAAGACGCATATTTAGTGGTAAACTAGGCAATCCCTGCTTGAGTATCCAAGTTGAAACCTGAATAAAACTTTTTCACCTTAAGGCAACAAAGTTGTTAAAAGAGAAAGTTTCTTGAAGACGTTAGCAGGCCAAGAAAAATAAGCTTTGATAATGTTTGTTAGCGAGGCTGCATTACTTAAAAATGACATCTTTAACAGGCATACTTAAGGCCCAACTATGTGAAAATGTATTTCAGATGTGTTGCCTTGTTGACTTGAAGGGCAAAGCAAGGTCACCTCAGACTTGGAGCTACTCATCTGTTTCCTATTGGAGGATTGAAGTGATTCTGGCAGGAAGGCAGGGGCAGTAGATGAAGGCAGGCTGGGATAGAAGGATGGTAAAAGGAGAGTAAAAGGCTGGAGTAACAGGAAACGGCAGTGTAACCCACTGGGTCCACTTACCAGCTTGCCAGAACCCCTTGGCCACAGCCAACCTACTAGGCCAGCAGTTTCCATCACCTGCAGCTTCTCGTTCCCTGAAAAACCCAGGTGCTTCTGCATAAAGCTCTCTTTCTCCAGGAGCCACAGGGTGCCGGAGGGGAGGCTGTCTGCTGGGGGGGCGGTGCTGTGCCTCCTTGTGAGAACATGTTATGGAAAATACTGCTCCAAATAACGCTAAGCTAAAAGAGGCAGAGAGCTGGGGAGTTCCATCAACCCCCCTGATATTTCAAAGATTCATTCTTTCATTTTATTAATGCTGTCTTTTAATTAAAAGAACCTGGATCATTCAATATAAATTTGCTGCATCTTTTTATTACTGTTTCCTACCTGCGTGGGATTAATATAAACATTGTCCACTGGGAGGTAGACTGTCAGCCCTCCCCAGCTCCTCACTGCCCCCTGGCATCCTGAATGTGCGCAGCAGCTTCTGAGCTGATAAACCCTAGAAATCATTTCCGACTCCAGCCAGAGCTCTTTACAGTACCTTCAGCGCTCCCTGGTGATGGATTAATGCACTGTTGTTGTCATTTTATTGCCATTTTATTGCCCTGGTGCAATTTACCAGGCTTTATGTGCCTCCGCTGTCCGGCAGAGCAGCGCGCAAGCGCATGAGTCCAGCATTCCTAGACAAAGGCCACCGCTCACCCGATCACTGCGCATGCGCTTCACAAAACCACCACTCAACAGAAGACACACACACACACACACACACACACACACACACACACACACACACACACACACACACACACACACACACACACACACACACACACATCTAAATCAAAAACACGATTCTATCAAGCATGAATGGGGTACTATTCACGCGAGCAGATGAAAGCATCAGTAGTGAATCTTTTAGCTGGCTGATGGACTTCACATTCACTGCTGCTGTTCCCCACTCTCGCCACCGGAGGGCAACATCACCCATCATGCTTGCAGCTGCAGTCTGAAGCAACAACACGCTGTCTTGAATATTGTGCAGTAGAATCACTGTGCTTATGCTGTTTGAATCCGGTCCGTACGTAAGGTCATTTTGAGTTACTGTTTTTAAGCAGTAAAAAGTAAAACTGCATTATTGTGATTTTGCTTCGAATCCTGCCTTTTCCATAGTTCTTAGTTTCATGACAAAACCTTTAGTTTTTAGGCCTTCACATGTTTACGTTCAACAATTATAAAAAATAGAAGGTATGTTCAAATAACCTATTTACGCTTACAAACATAGAAAAACACATAGATGTTACTACTATATATACTTTGTAAACATCCCAACCAACCCACCCCCCCCCCCCACACACACACACACACACACACACGCACACACACACACGCACACACACACACACACACACACACACACACACACACACACACACACACACACGCACACACACACACACACACACACACACACACACACGCACACACACACACACACACACACACACACACACACACACACACACACACACACACACACACACACACACACACACACACACACACACACACACCAACTGCTGATTCAAGGGTTGTTGTTGTTGTTATAACATGTGGAGAAGTTTTGTCACATCTCTTGCCAAACTTTGGTCTCCCTCATGCTGTAGCACGACAGCCAACACTCACAGCCAAGTCCTGAGCTTGAAAAACACATTTGATTTGTATTCTGTTTACCTTTCTTATTGCAATTCGTTTTTTTATAGTAGGCTATTTAAATATATACAATTGCAATACACATGTATGATTGCCTTCTTTGGTTATTGTAATTGTTAATGGGATATAACACTTATGATTGATGCAGAAAATTCTCTTGTAGTAAATTTGAATTATTATTGCCTGAGACCAAATAAAGTGAACAGAGTAATAGCAGAACTAACTATCAGTTGACATACCGAGTGATCGTTGCGGGGAACAGCCACCAGAGGGAGCATAGATGCTGCTAAATCCAAAGGAATTACGTGACAATTAAAAACCACGAGGCTGCAACCAAAAGCATTAAAGAGATACATCATTGTCGGTACCCATTTGACAAAGAATTAACATTACAGATGCTTATCAGCTTCAAGGAAATTATTTGAACATCAGACATCTCCAACAGCTCCCCCTAAATGTATTTCATGTCTCATGTTGCCTGTTTAGTTTAAGGGCGTATGCTGGAAGTATGCCTGTGTGTATATTTCTTACACATTTGCAGTGTAAAGTACAATCTTTGCAAGGACCTGTAACCTCAGAGTCTCTTACGCCCTGAGAGGTGCTGATCCATCACTCTTAATGGAAGAGGATAAGTTTCAGCCAGTGAAAGAGAGAACAGACAAAGGCAGGACGATTTATGGCAGACGTAGAAGTGGAACTCCTGGCTGTGGGCCTTGATCTGAGCTGAGCTGTGGCTATGCTAGGTTAGGCTACGCCTCGGGCCAGGGGCATTCACATGAACGCTCACACACACACAAAAATGACTCCAGGCCCAGAGAACTTCAATCCTCGCACCACCTCCCAAAATCCAGTATACTTTCTCTCAAGCTTTTGAAGTTCCCCTGCCCCCTTCTTCTAGACGCTGCACTTCTATCTTTTCTATTTAATGGTGAGCTCTGGGTGGTGAAATATGGAGTGGAGACCTGTTACATGTTAGCTTAGGAGATAACCAAGGTGTAAATTATGTGGGAGTGGCTGGCCAGTCTTATTTATGAGAAGCCTGTCAGGTGTTTAGGTGTTGGAGTGAGATGTGCGGCTTAAAGTGTTTACTTCGCTGTAAATCTGGGCATACAGGCCACAGGTCTGTTATGGTGTGTGTTTACATGTGTGTGCCTGGGTAGGAGGCCTTGTTTTCTGTTTGAGGCCAGGTTGTGATTATGTCAAGGCATAGGTGTTACTGCTTTCTTGTGAATGTGAGGGCATGTGCATGAGTTTGTAGGTTTGTTTTGTCTGTAGGCCATCACAGCTGATACAGATGGGTTGAAACAGTTTTATGCTGTGTGACAAACTAAATTGTTTTTTAAAGGTCCCCTAAAAAACCCCCACATCTGCCGTCACCATTTTTGCATTATGTGCATACCCGGAAACTACCCAAGACTTTCCTGTCTCTTTGTGATGTCCCTGTCTGTCTTTATCCCATACCTATCATGTAGAGGTGGATAGCTGTGGATGTAGCACATCTGAGGACATCAGGTATCACTCAGCAGGTATTTAGAGCTGTCACTGGATGATGGATACTGGCTCTCAGACAGAGGAACTGCAGCAAACAGGTTGCATAGAACCTGTATTTGTTACCATTATTCCCCCACAAGGTGCCGCCTATAGTATGAGCCATGTCTCCGCTTCTCTTCGCCCTATTGTATGTCCTCTGGCTTGGCCTTGTCTTGGCACACAACAATGGCATGGGACTCTGCTGAAGCATTTTATTCCCTCCAAGTGGTACAGTGTCAGTCCTTAAAGGGAGACCAAAGGGAGTGGAAAGTGGAGGAGAGATGAGCCGAGTTAAGGTTGAAAGGGGTTAAGAACATAAGACAGGGAACTCTGGAGAGAGATCGAGAGGATAAAATGAAGGGGTGGAGAGGAGGAGAATGAGGGAAAGGAAGAGGGACAGAGAGAGGATGATGTGCTGGAGGCAGGTACATCTGCATTCTCTCCAAACACAGCATAGGCCTGTCTTAGGTGTCTCTCTCCCAGCAGCACTCAGTGGCAGATTTACGGCCTCTCTTTGTGCATGTGTGTCTATGCATGTGTGTGTGTAGGAGCAGTAGGGATAAATTGAGAGTGGGAGACACAGGGTACTAGAGAAAGAGTGTATGTGAACAGAGGCGAAGGGCGGCAGGCAAATAGCAGCCATGTTGCATTCCATCGATATCACAGCACACCCCCCCAATCTCTGCCATATTTCATGCATCCTCTCTCCCTTTATCCTTCCCTTCTTCACTCTCCTCTCCCTCTCTGTCTCATCACCCGGCTCTTCACTTGGCGCTCGTGGCCCCTCCATTGCTCTGCCGGGTCCCAGGCTGTAAAGCCCTCTCAGAGGGAAGGGTGTAAATCTGTCTCCCTGTCTCAGGAGATTTCCTGCAGCTCAGCAGACTCAACAAAGCCTATAGCTGGTGTGGGCGACCAAACACACAAACACACACACACACACACACACACACACACACACACACACACACACACACACACACACACAGACACACACAGACACACATTGCATAGGCCTAAAATAAATTGTGCATATTATAAATACAAACAGCATGTTTGCATGCATTCACTGCTAAACGCTTGACCTTGTTTGGAAGCTTCTGTGAAAACAAACAGGTATGTCTCTTCTGTGTCTAGCCGTTTGCTTGGGTAACCAGTGTTTGTATTTGTGTGTGTATCCACAAGACACCCTACCCCCAAACCTTTTGTCAAGGGGGGCTGTCCAGACGAGCTTGTTGTCTGTCTTTATTTTCCCTCTTCCCCCCTTCTTTTTCTCCACTCCCCTCTCTGCTTTATTGCACTTGATTCTAAGCGCGTCCATTCCTGAGATGGCTCAGATAGCAGCTGAAGCTAAATTGCCCGTCATAAAGCATCTGCAATAGCAATGGAGCTCTCAGGGTGGGACTGCTGCAAGGGGGTACAAGGCGGTTAGGGCTCACTATGAAAATACAAGGTCCTCTTTTTAATCTTTAAATGTGGAATATGAACTCTGTTTCAACATCCACAAATCATAAGGCCCTTCCTCAAACATTAAACGATTCTGTTGCATGATCGATTTCCTGAGTGCCTCCTAAATCAGTTTTATGCATATAATTTTCAGGAACATTTGGCTATTTGAGCGTGCGGGTTTTGTAGAAAAGTGACTGAAAATCAAAAGTAAAATGATCTAATGGTATTTCGGGACGCCAAAATGCTTCTGCATGATACTACTAATTACTCATACAAGACAGGCTAGTTAGAGTGAGATGCTGTGATTTATGTGGGAGTCATATATTTGGCTGTGCTATGTTCCTGTCAAATGGTTGACAGATAGATGACTGCTGGGCTGTAATTGGCCTTCCTGTTTGTATCTTTTCTCATTTAAAAACAAAGACACTTCCCAGCCTTGACTGTAGAGGGTGCACATCTGAAAGTGCAGCCCTGTGACAGTGTGACAACCACATATTCTACACAGGAAGAAGAAATAAAGGATAAAGTAAAGGTTGAGGAATTAATAGTTTTGTGGGAAAGAAACCAAAAGGTTATCAGAGTGCAACAACAAGGGTTAAGCAAATGTGCACAGAAGAAAGAGAGAGAGAGACAGAGAACAGGTTGGATCAGTTATGTTCCTGCAGGGCTCTGTATTGACTCATCTCTGAAACAGAGCAGCTGTGTGTGGCATTTCTAGAGAGTAATGTCTCATCATCCAGCCAAAACAATCCCCTGAGCTGCCAAATTTTTCTCAACAATGATTTGGAGTAGTCAACACAGCACTGGTGCCAAAAGATGGAGAGATAGAGACATAGAGCCGTAGTGTATTCATAAGTGGGAAAATCCCTCCCTGCCTCACACTGCTGTCTGTAGTGTTTTCCTTTAAAGATGTAATATTTTTGCTTTGGAACTTACTGAGAAGGAGAAAAATTCCAGAGGACCACAGGAGCAAGACAGGGCCAGCAGCCTGCTTGGCAGGAGCCCCGGTGTGATCATCATCTATGGGAGGAGTGACGCCCCTCGCTCCTGCCTCCCAGCTAGCCTTGCCCTATGACAGATGAGCCCAATGACAGCAGGACGTACCAACCTGCAATTGAACATTCCCCTGTGATCTGTCAATGTCCTAGTGTCGTTTCACTCTTAGAAAAACACACAGGGACACGCGTACCTTTACGCACACCCTCACATTAAGTAATTCCCCAAATATTAGAAGAATCATGGCCTGAAACGCCTTCTCTTACCTGGGAAATGCTTGAGATGCCTATTGCAGATGTCCTTTGAGGTTTGTGAGGTGGTGTGCGTGCCTTGCTCTTGTTCCGCATTAGGCTCCTTCTCTAAGTTCAACATTGCTGATAATTGAAAGCCATCTCTCTGGTGGAGTTTTTGCATTGTGTCAGCTGGTCCTCCTTTTGTTTTTGCTGGGTTTCAGCTGGAGCCGCGGTTCTCTGCTTTGACCACAAGGTGTCACCTTGTTCACAAAGAGCAGATGGCTTCAAGCATGATAGGTGCTTTATTTTCCGCTTTGGTGGCAGTGCTGTGGCGTATCACACAAAAATGAAATAGGACAAATCAAAATAGGACATAAATGTGTTTGCCACATGCAGGGCTTAATGAAGTCAGCCTTGCCAGTACATTAGGAACAAAGGCAGCAGAGAAAAAGGCATTGAAGGACAACTCACAAACAGTTTCAAAATAAAAAAGGGAGATAAAGTATGAATGGTGAGCCTCCTCAATGAAAAGCAGTTCATCTGTTGTCAAAGTGGAGATTTATTTTCCAAGCAACTGGCTTTTTATGGTCAAGCTCCTCCACACTGGAGAACAGCAGTGCGTTGTAATATGGCATGTAAAGAATGGGATTCAATAGAAGCGGTCGTCCATTTGTCATATTTAAGAGGGTAGAATAATGACTATAGGCTGCCTTGTGCTTTAATCGCTCAAAGTGGCTTATTTTTGTGTGTAAAATTGTGGATGAAGACAAATGGATTTCATAGGCCTCCATGACTTTGAACAGTTCAAGCTTTCATATCATGTCATATAACTTAAACCAATAGCTGGTAGCTTATCATTACCCTAAGCCTGGAGCAGTAGCTGTGCTTTGCTATGTTTCAGTGGAAATTATAAAACAATCCGGCTGTCTTCAATTGGTTGTTGCAAACTAATGATCGCTTGGCTTCTCAGCCATAAAAGCATGGTGCAAAATTAATTGTTCCAATCAATCAATTGGTCAATTTCATAGCCATCAAGCCTTGCCCAAGATCATGTGCATTCTCTACCCTTCTCCTTCAGGATGAGCCTGGAGAATGCCAGATGATTTATGGCCTCTGTGTGTGCTGCATACATATACAAATACTATACACACATGCTGGCAAGAATACACACTCAAGAGGCAAACACATACAAACATGCACATAGACATGCACGTAAGCACATATATTCACACATTCCAAGTGGATGACACTCAGCAGGGGGCAGATCACGTGAGGAAGCAAGATAAGCAGAGGGAACTCTTCATGCTGAGCATGCCGGTGACACATGCAGCTAAACATAGCAGCACATGAAACACGACCAGCAGTGATAAACTTTCTACAACCTTTTTACTGTGTGAGTCCAACATTCAACATGTACACATTTAAAGTGCAAATGTACATGCACACTATCATGCATTCAAAAACATGCACAAGCATATGCATGCCTGTGCATACATGCACACATATGCATACACTGAGTGCCAAGTGCAGAGGCTTGTTGTTAGCGTGTTGTTCCTGTGCTGTGGCTTGTGGGCCTGTCTGCAGGGCTGATCGATGATCTTTTACTGCTTCCCCAGGATTATCGGTCGAGTTCACCGGGAGGGGAAGGCAATTCATCAGAGCACAGCGGAGAGAGAGAGAGAGAGTGTGGAGAGGGGACAGAGAGAAAAGGAGAGAGGGATGGAGGGAGAGAGAGGCGTCGGGGGCGTTAGTATGAAAATGGAAGGAAAGATATGAGGAGGCAGGTGGGAGGAAAAACAGAAGGAGAGGAAAGAGGGAACGAGACTGGTAGAATAAGGAGAGCAAGATGGAGACAGAGGGGAGAAGGAGGAGATTTGTGCAGATGTGATACCTGGAAATGTATGAAAATGATAGAGGAGCAGACATAGATGAATATCGCCAGATAGACCGATGGAGTGTTAGGGCAACCTCAGGTTGAACCCTCCTTATACTGTATATTCAACATCAAACAAATAGTTGTCAGTTCATTGTAGAAATGGTAGGAGCAATGCTGTTTTTATTGCAGTCAGATGTTGTGTTTTGCATTTAGATTCATTTATTTGACAGCTGAGCAGAAACATAGCTGTCATTTGAAACCTCACTCTTACAGATGGCAGGGTAGAATCTCCAGAATTATTGTTCACTTACTGCTGGGTATTAACTTTGAAAAACCCTTAAGAGTGTATAATCACACATCACAATTTAAATGAAATCATTAACTTATAATTTGTCAAACATGATTACAATTGTCTTAACCGACATGCAAAATACATTAAAAAAAACGCAAGGCAAATTCTGAGGCAAATATCACACATTTCAGCTTTTGTTTGCAGACTTTGTTGAATTCTTTTTGCCAGACTGGAACACCTGCAGAATAAAATGCAAATAGCCAACTGTTAGCTCAGCTCCCAGAGGTCTCAACTATAGTAGGCTGTGTGTGTGCCCACGTTGTAACACATTTTACAGGGGCCATAACACACGTGTTCCAGTTGATTCAGCCCACAGAATGGAAGTGGGGGGAAATGGAGAGGTGATTCAGCATCACTAGCTTCACCTTCAGTGGGAGACGGATGATGAGAGGACAGAGACAAACACATGAAGTAAAACACTGACTTTCACTTTTCAGGGGAAAGGGCAGCGACCAGTCCACCTCTCAACAGGAGTACATTATCACTAATCACATTACTGACCAATAAGAATGAAACATGGATCCAGGCATGGTGCTGCATAGAGAGTATTATTTTTCCTAAATATACATTGCATGTGTTGTGTAAACATATTACTTTGAATTTGTTGTTTATGCTTGCATTCTCCTTTCCAATTCCTCACCTTCTCCTCACGTCTCTATCCCTCTCTTTGCAGATAGACATCCACTTCTTTCTCTCTCTCTCTCTCTCTCTCTCTCTCTCTCTCTCTCTCTCCCTCCCTCTCTTTATTGATGGATGGACAGATCATGTATATCCAATCTAGCAGTGCTCCTGATGCGGTTAGGGGCTGTGACAAGTCTCCGGGCGGGGGAACTGAGCGTAGCGGAGGAACGGGGTGAGGAAGAGGACACGACATCTGGAGAACATGCAGAAAAAAAAGATGCAGCAGAGAGAGAGAGAGAGAGAGAGAGAGAGAGAGAGAGAGAGAGAGAGAGAGAGAGAGAGAGAGAGAGAGAGAGAGTGTGTAAAGTGTCTGCAGAGTGCCGTGAGCGTGTGTGTGTGTCTGTGTGTGTGTTCATCTGTCTTTGTGAGGACCAATTTGTGTTTTAGACATCAGACATTTAGAATTATTTTGGAAAGACAGAACGTCTTTGGCTGCTCCTCATTCCTTCAACTACATTTTTGAGAGTTCAGACTTAGGTTCAGGATAGTGTGTGTTTGTGTTTAATGTGTTGAAAGGAATACACTCCCTGCCATGCCCTTGGCTACTGTGTGGGTCTCTTGTTGACAGTCCTGACAGTCCTGACCCCTGCAGTCCACACCAGCCAATGATAATGGATGAAAATTATATAGTTAGGTCTTCTAGCGCTGACATATTGTGTGTATCAGATGAAATAGGCAGTGTAAGAGTCTCCCTCTTCCAAAGCTACTGTAAGAACCACAGAGTGTTAGGGATGGAGATTGATTATATGGTTGGCTGTTGACATTCACTCATACCCCTGAGTTTCAGGGTGCAGTTATTAACATTAGCCACTAGGGGGTAATGTTATCCTCACAGTATTCAAATAAACCACTGTGCTCTCCAATGAAACTGTGGTGCTTATCTCAGGCAGTAGTGGGTGATTCCCTGGTCCATGTTGGCAGCAGGGTTGATGATAATGTATTATCACAGGTTGTATCATTGCAGGTGGTGGTGTTTGTCTGTAGGTGGGGGTTGTCTTCTCTGCCCCTCCTTCCTGGCTCCTAACTCCCAATGGATCCGTTTTCTTTCTTGATTTCTCTGTTAAAGATTTTACCAAACCAGTCATATGAAGCACTTTGAAATGGAAAAAGATTTGAAAATAATTCAACCTCACGCATGTTCAGTTAAAGTCAGCTAAATTAAAACCACATTTCATCTCTAAGTGTAAAAAAATTGATGTCAAATCTTTGCCCTGGGATATTGTGTCTGAACAACGATAGTGATCAACTGCATACTTTTAAAGGCCTCAAGATATGAAAGCACACTTATCTTCAGGTGAGGAAGTTGTGTTCTGAGCTTACCTAAGACTGTCTGACCTCTCAAAGGCAGAGAGGTCAGAGGTCAACTCACTTGACCCCCTCGACGATATCAACTCCTTTCACTTTGTACTAAACACACAGATAACAGATGCCTTCATACATACCTTTACTCTCCCCAAACGAGTTGTGCACAGCTAAGGAGAGGAACACTTTCTCTTGTGTCCACACAATCAATAAACAAAATGTAAATAAATTGTGGAAGTGATTGTATATCCATCCCCCCCTCCCCCCATCTCAAACTTCGTTTTGCCCCCTTCCCAATAACCCCCCTCAGCTCAAAGATAAAGCAACACACAATAACCAAATACTAAAATAATGGAACAAAAAAAAAGACAATCGGCATTCCACCTCCATTTTAAAGACAACGGGCAAAAGCGCAGCCATTTTCTAAAATGCGGAATGGCCACCCATCCACCCCCCCACCTCTTGATAGTAATCAAATTTGGTCTCATCTTTTCATTTTCTCATCTCTCCTCCCCATCTGTGTGGTGTAACTCCTCTCTTTCTCATTCTCTCCCTCATCATCCCTCACTGTCACTCGGCAGCTCTGAGCCATTGACCTCCGACCCCCAGGCAGGTTCACCAGCGGGTCAGGAGCCTGGCGGGGGAGAGAGGAGGGGGGGAAGGTCTGTTATTGGGGGATGCCAGCTTCCTCCTTTGGCCATGGATACAGCCTTCACTGCTGCTGCCATAGCAACTGGACGAGACGGCAGAGAGAGCAGACTGTGGAGAGCTGCTGGGATGGAGCTCTCTCTTCTGTGATCTGGCTGTAACCTCCATGGGCACTCGCACATGTTCACACACACACACAGTCACACTCATATGCACACATAATGACAAAGTGGCACACAGGCTCACACACAATCCCATACGTGCCTGCAAAATCTAATCAAATTTCTTATTTGGTCTGCCAGGCTGTGCTGGAAAAGACTTTTTCAAGTTAAAAGATTGATGGGCATTCCATGTTGGCTGCAATTAATTGCTGCATAATTAGACTTACAAGTTATTTATTGAAGCAATTTGGAGAATACAAGAGCCTGGGGATATATAAAAAACATTTGATCACGCACCGCATAAACTTTAAAAATGTCCTCTTACAAGCATTATTTGGATAGAAATTAGCAATGCAATCTACCCCCAAAATGTTTCCCATGTTAATAAAATGATAAATGATAATAAATCTGGACCAAAGTGAGTGATGTGCTGGAAGCCTCACAGGGTCAAATAAAGGTGAGAGTGAGCGATGCAGATAATAAAAATGATACGATGAAGAGAGAGATAGTGTATTGTGCACATATTTGGTGCATGCAGGTGTGTGAAGCTCTGAACCAGCATGCTTAGCTTGGAGAGCCTCAGGGGTAAGGGCTCAGTCCAGGTGGCCTCCCACTTCAAATGTGATGTTTGAAAACTCTGTTGCCGCTTGCTATTAATACTCTCTCTTTTGACTCAACTACTTTTCTAATCACACACTTTTTATATTTGTCCTCCTGTTTTTGTTTTGTCAAACTCAATTCAAAGGATTTATTGGCATATGCACAACTGTGTCAATTAAAATCTTAAATTCCAGGCTCTTCCAACAGTGCACCATGCAATATACTAAATACATAAAAGACATAGAATAGTGCAAGTGATACAATGGTGCAAGTTCAAATGCGTAAATAAGTAAACTGTCAAATTCTCCTTTGCTTTTGCTGTCTTTTCATTTAATGTTGTTTCACGTCATCACGTTATATTTAATTCATATTTCTTTTAGGACTTCATTTTCTTTTCTTTATCTGTCTTTTCGGTCTCTTTCTGGTCTTACCTCATGCAGTTGCTTCACTCTCATTGCTCAAACAAATATGATAAATGAGGCTATTGGTGTCTCTTAAGAATGAGCTGTGATCAGAGAGGCTTTGATGTTTGACAGCTTAAATGATGTATCTTGATGAATCGATGTACAGTAATGTTCACTTCATGTGACACACTGTTTAGCTATTGAGCACATTCTTTTTTTTGATCCTGTGAATGACACATGCTATTGAACTGGGTGTGTGTTTTCCCCTATTTATCGTCCCGCAAAGCCGTGCACATTTGGTGACAATGTCAGCGCACTTAAGCTAGCAGGCTTATCTCAAGTGTTTCAAGAGGCTCTTATCAGGCTTCTTTGTAATAATGGGATAAACTACTTTAAGAGGCACATACAAACTTACTGACACACAGGCTAGCACATGTTTGCTCACCCACACACCAAAATATGTGTGCAGGTCATTGTGTATGCCTGTATCTATAAACACATACACGGGTATACATACATCTGGAGAAGTATTAGAAAGAAGAAATAGACATGTACAAATGTATAATATTACATTTTTGTTTGATTATGTATATTTAATATGATATTTCAATCATTTCCAAATGTACCATGAAACCCCACTCCTGTAGGTATGATCTTGTATCATTAATTACTTAAGGTGTACGGGAAAGCGGCGGTCTTGCTTGTGAAATATTCTTGGATTTGGCCCTGTGGCTAAATTCCGAGCCCAATGTGAGTCAGACCACTCAGGCTTGTTCTGCTGTGTGTGCTGTTGCCTGACTTCCCCAATAGGTGGAGCTCTGTACATGAAACAGACGATGAGGTTGCAATGGTCAAATGCCCTCAAGCAGCAGGAAGAGCTAATCAAATTGCCAGTGTGTCTGTGTCAATTACAGGGGGTCAACTTCATAAGAGGAAAATGACCAAATCATATTTGCACCTGTATCCCCTCTGCAGTTCCTGGACCAGAAGCAGAATAGAGATAGGGAGAAGCCTCTTAGTATATGGCAGCAGATATTCAGGGCGATAATGATATGGAAATGATAGTTTTCATAAGCACACATTCTTATGAGATATTAGCCCTTCTTTATATTCCGTAGATAAAGGCTGTGTGTGTCTGCCTTGAGGGATGAGCTTTGCCATTTGTAGATCTTGGTGAGATGAATAGCAGAGTGAGGCTGATACTCTTAGTGCCGAGCCACTATCTTATCACTTCCTTCTATCAGACTGATAAAGTAAATGACTTAGCTATATGGTGTGAAACTCTTCAAATTCATTATGAGCCTGCTCTGCCGACTATCGACATGGTTGTGTGTGTGATGAATGCATGGCTGATTGCCAAGATGCGCGTGGATTGCATGGTTGGGACACACTCCAATGTGAGACAAATTGGACATGAAGATGTTATTGGAGGTGTGAAGTGGAGCAGAGACTCCTGGCTGTAGCTGTAGGATCCCTGTGCCTCATTGAATCAAATGAAAATGCAAATTGTAAAGGCTTGTTTAGGTTAATATAATGCTCAGGGAAGCTGGGAACTTAGACCAGTTATCTACATTCTTTTAATCAATGCACTTGGAAGGAAACATGCATAAATGAGCAACGGGACTTATTTGTGCAGAATCTAATGAGGGAGAGCCTCGCTTGTAGTAGTTTAAAGTTAGAGGGGGGAAATATAGCTTGCAGGTTCTCTAACTCTGCACAGACTGTTAGCAGGCCCCATGAGGGTGTTTTACTAATGCTGTGGGACTGGGAATTGTGGTCACTGTTTGGCACCAAAATGAACACACAAACCTCTCCAAGAACACACACACTCACCTCAGCGTTGTGTTCAAAGGTAGTTAGATCAGCAAAACAAATGAGTCAATGAAGGAGGTTTGGAATTGTCCCAGGAGGAGCATCCATCTTCGTGGTGAGTGGCAGTTTTGTCAATGAGCGCCAGGGCAGTAATGCACTGGTATTTGGAGGGCAGGGTGTGTATGTGTGTGTGTGTGTGTGTGTGTGTGTGTGTGTGTGTGTGTGTGTGTGTGTGTGTGTGTGTGTGTGTGTGTGTGTGTGTGTGTGTGTGTGTGTGTGTGTGTGTGTGTGTGTGTGTGTGTGTGTGTGTGTGTGTGTGTGTGTGCGCGCGTGTGTGTGTGTGTGTGTGTGTGTGTGTGTGTGTGTGTCTGTGTGTGTGTGTGTGTGTGTGTGTGTGTGTGTGTGTGTGTGTGTGTGTGTGTGTGTGTGTGTGTGTGTGTGTGTGTGTCTGTGTGTGTATGTGTGTGTGTATGTGTCTGTGTGTGTGTCTGTGCATCGTCCAGCATCCAGACAGTTGGCTCTCCGAACCGAGCGATGCTGTTATGGAGGATGCTGTTAAGTGTAGCTGAATGGGACTGTGTTGCACCCAAATCAGAGCTCTGTCTCCTGTAGGAACATTAGATGGAGACTGGATCCCTCTTTCCTGCCCCTCCACTTTGCCTGCTCTGCATCTGCTAGTAAAGGTATCTCTGTCTCCAGTCCGCTCATAATGGTCCATAATCCCTACCGAGCCAACCTGGCAGTATTGCAGAATTTAAAGTTATAATGACGACTAATAGGGGCAATATCAATCCATTTGATCACTAAATCAGAACTGTTGCTGAGGTAGGTGATGGATGTAGCCCCCCTCCTCAATTTTCTGAAACATCAGTGTTGGAATAAGTCTTTGAGATCCAGATTAAGCTCCACTTTGAGCTCAAATGCATGTCCATGTGGAATCCCATTTGAAAAACAGTCTTGAGTTATTCAGTTTTCCTCCGGTCTAGGGATTCTGCTGATGATGGTAAATATTGTACAATTTAAGCGCGAGGAGCAGAATACACCACTATCTAAAAGCTTACCACCACAGACAGTAAAGAAGACATAGTGATAATACAAATTTGATACTTTTAAAGTCATATGAGAAAATTCTTTTTTCGCTGACAGGGTATTGAGCACACGAATAGTAGGGATTCAGGGCATATTTGAAACAAAGCCTTAATCCATGTTCTCTGCTATGTGCTTCTGTAGTGGAAAGTAAATGCTGTTCTCAAGGGCTGTAATTCATGATTATTTGTATTGGTATTATTGATAATCACAATTTCTTATGGCCCAATGTTCATCTTTAAAATGCTTGTTTTCTCAGACCAGCGGTTTTCAGCAGTCCAAAACTTGTCTTATTTGTGCAGGCAAATCTATGATGACTCTTAGATCCAGATTTTAGCTTTAAAAAATCAAACAAATGGTCAAAAAGTTGTCAATTAATATTCTGTCGTTCATCATATCGGTGTATACTGTTCATGTACAATTTAAGGTCTTTGTACTAACCATTTAGTCTACTAAATATTTTTCCTACACTTAGTTCATCTGACATCTAAACTTACTGTCACTTTGCAAATTCAAACTTTCGAATCATACAAAATATGATACTATACTTAACAATAAACGAACACACATCATACCATTTGTACAAATATGTAACCTACCTCCAGCTACAACACCTAAACTCAGCTTTATGTTAATGCTTAATAAATAATAATAATAATAAATAATAATAATAATAATAATACATTTGATTTATAAGCGCTTTTTCAGGTGCTCAAAGACACTTTACAGTGGTGATAAAAATAAAATAAAACACAATTAAAACATTAAAACAGCAACACAACATCGTTCACACATTAAAAGCCAGTCTGAAGAGGTGTGTTTTGGTCAGTGTTTTGAAGGTGGAGGGGTCAGTACTTTATCATAATAATAAACTCTAATGCTAAAACATATAGCAAATTCCACTTGAGGGGTACTTTGGTATCTAAGGTCATATACATGACACTCTTTCCTGGGGAATTTGGATTACAGGGTGTTGAAATAGAGCATTTCTTTGTATTACTGTATCTGTATTCGGATCTCAATACTTCTACCACTACTAGTGTGCCATTATGTCATCTTGTTGCCCACGACTAGTGACATCAAGACCTGATTCCGATTAAACCTGTACTAAAAGAATCCCATTCTGTATGTATTGGAGACATTTGTAAAACTCTTCAGGAAAGTCTCTCTTGCTGACTATTGTCTTGGCCAGCACTCAGACAGCAAAAGCCCCATGCCTGCTGCAGAATTTGCCCTGCAGAGAGGAAGTCCTTGCCAGCCTCCTGCATTAGTGATGCCCCTCTGCCCTGCAGTTCCACTCAGGAAGAGAGAGGAGACACACATGGCTGTGGCTGCTCCACGGCTGTCTGCAGGACGCAGCCACATGGTCGCACCTTAGACGCTGATGCTTCCCAATGAGTGAGTGAGTAGGAGACATTAGTGCACAAGCAGACACATAAATGGCACCAAGATGAGATCAATTAGACTGAGAGGAAAGTTGTTAGGCCCCTGTATAGCCAGTGGTCGGAGTGCAATGTTTGTATGATGTGTGGTGTCAGCTGTCAATGTGAGAGCCTGTAAGTCTGTTTGTCAGTGCTGAATTGAATGTTCCTGCGGCTGTATGAGTATGTGCACATTTGAACACCACTGTGGTACAGTAAAGCAGCATTTCCCGTGGTGACTGTAAGCTCGGTAGGGTCAAACCTGCTACAATACCTTGTCGTGTTTGAGTCCCCGGGGCTGTGACACAGGGTTTTGAGTAATCGTGCTGTGTCTGTGCATGCGTTGCCATTGATTTTGTCTCGGCTCCTAGCTCCCCCAATTACCTCCTACTCCAGGCTGCCAGTCCCTTTGCTGTCAGGGGGGAGGCTGGAGACTGGGGCCTCAGCGAGCTGTTTGTTTACACTGCTAATTGCTCCTGTTGTTTCCTTTCATTAGCCCAGGCTGAGCTATTGGGCTGCCTCACACAACTAAGTGCTTTTAGCCTTCTGGTCCCCCAGTCTATAGTAAATATTGGCGATGTATACAGCGCCTCCTAACATATGGCTTCAGACTGGGAATGATAGGCTCTGCTGGTGCAGTAGAGTGTTTTATACAGAGCCTGGTGGAGCACTGCTCTGGTTGTGTCTGAGTTACAGTGTGGTCCAAACTGAAGTAACACACAGAATTGACTTCAGTGATACAAAGAGGAATCCTGCCCAGCTGCACTCTGGCTGACCCCCGCACGATTCCAACTGAGTCGAAATGAAGTTTCACAGTTTACAGTTAATGGTGTTAAGTCTACAAATCTGAGTTGTGTGCATGCATTTATATCCATGATGAATGTGTGTTTGCATATGTGTCTCTGCCTATATAATGGTGTGCTTTCATGTTTGCTTGGCCCCTGTGAATTATGAATCAAAGGGTTGCAAGTCCCTGTGTCTGCAGTGCCCCCTCCCTACATCCACCCGTACTTCCATCCGCACCCCCCTAACACTCACATGCGAAAGCAAACCAATGCAGAAGCCCACAGCATCTCAGCACACACAGCCGTGGCTCCTTAATGACTGCCATCCCTCTCTGTGCCACATTATTAATTAGCTCAATGATCCTTGCCGATGGGACCTGCACCGCGGATTAGAGCCCTCAACACCCGCACCCCTGGCTGCCTGGCCAGGATAGGTGGGGTAAGACTGGGTGGGGGTTGTGAAGTGTAAGGTGTGTTTGAAGGTTCTGTATGTGCTTATAAAATGCAATTGTTTGTTTTTTTGAAGTTCTGAATGTGTGTGACCCGCAGGGCCTCTTGTTCATCCCTCTGTCTGTAAACGTGCTTGTATGTGTGAGCAGAAGGGGTCAGGAAAAGGACTGTGGATTGCACAGAGCACAGGGATGAATCATCTGACCATGAAGGAGGAAGAAGGGTGAGTGCCACCTGGCCCAGCGCAGTGTGCAGCATGTTCAGTGCCCCAGTGCACCACAACTCCCAGCACCACTCAGCAGCATCACATGATTCATGGACTGGTGCAAGTTCACTGTGCCACTGATTCCTTACTATGTTCTGAGTTACCACACACAGTGCAATGTATATAAAACAACAGACACCGAAATCATACTCCTCAGTCTTTTGCCCTGTATAATTGAAAGCCACACTGGTATTGTTTTTCACATTGTGAGGCGGTTGTAGTTACTTTGCTATGTGTTTCTATGTCTTTCTTTCTGTGGACAGATATTGTGAACTTGATAGCATCACAACCAATCAGGAGGCAGTCTCTCAACTCAACAGGTGAGTAGTTTAATTCAAAACTCAAGTTGAGTTAGAAGATGGGTGTGGTCTTCGTAAGGGGGACTATGGGGTAAATTACTTTTTTTTGGACTATATAACATGCATTTTTGATATTTTCTTAATTACGTTTTACGACATCCTATACTATGTCCTATTATATGTTTGTTATATTGTACTATACTATGACTTTCAAAACATGCTCTTTTGTGATGTTTTAGTACTTTTATAATGGAGTAAACTAAGACTTTCTATGACATAATATACTATGACATTTTGTTAGTCTGTCTGTCTGTCTGCGGACAGATTTAGCATGCATTCTCAAAACTTTAGTTCAAAATGAAGGTCGAGCTTGGATAAGTATGTGGTCCGAGCTTGATTTGGTGATGCATTCGTGGTTGTAGTTTTGATCCCATTACAAGGTTTCAGGTTTCAGAGGTGTCTTTCCTCTGGGTTCTCAAAAATCGAATTGTTCATCAAGGGCTTAGTCACTGTGGCATGCAAATCTGCATTAATATTTCTGTCAGGAGAGAAAAAAGGAAAGAGGTGAGGTGGGAGGAGGGAAAAAAAAGAAAACCGCCCCTCCAGATGCCTCACAATTGCACTGAGCAAATGAACATAAATGTCACTGTCAAGCTCAAATGAAGAAAAAATGTACCACGGTGGCAAACTGTGCTGGAGTTGGAGGACAGGAGGACATGTTTTGCATATGAAGAGGTGAATGCCCAAGGAGAAAGAGGGAGACGTTTCACCTGTAACAAATGACTGTAGCCCCCCCCCTCCAAAACCTTTTCCTTCAAAATCCAAGTGTGAGAGCAAAGTGTAAATTCGATGTTGTATATGACAGAGACCTACTTATAAAGTGTTTGAGAAAAGACACAATGCGGGGGATTACAGTCAATCTTTTTGACATTGTAGGACTGGAATAATCCAACTCTGTTTAATGGACCAGAGTACATGTTCACATATTTTGATCACCAGTGGAGCAACATCAATACATCCTCTGCTCTGCATGTCTCCTGTGGTGCTGCTCTAACTCTGCCCATGGCTTCTGAGACCTTAACAAATGTGCACGTTGCTGGGCACTAAGCAGAAAAGTCAATGAGGAGCGTGGGCATGCACGAGGAGGATAGATATGCAGGGCATGCAGTCGCTCCAAGGTGACAGTGAGGTGTGTTGTGATTATTGACTGTGTGACCTCGCGCTGACCCCAGCTGTGAGCGAGTAAAGGGCAGGGAGTTAGTGTGTGCCGCACCGCCTGTCATGCCCGTCAATACACTGATGAATGGAGCTGGCGGTTATTAAAGCAGAATTAGAGCGGGGAGGGGGAGCGGGATAAATGATGGCGCAAATGGTTGTGCAGTGGAGACTGTGGAGCCGGATGGCACAGCATCACTGTCATCAGTCTTTATTACCCTCCAGGGAACAGAGGGGGAGAGACAGGGAGCGGTCAGCACCACGCACCCCTCCACCCTCAGCCTCCACCAACACCTAGGTTGCACCTCCACATCCCTCTCCTGGTAAGACATCCAACTAATTCTGACATATTATGACTGGATACATACCTGCATGTCAGCTCAAAGCATGCACAGACTGTACTTTATCTTCATTCCTACCCAAATGCATTGTACATAATGCACCATACCAATAGATGGAGACATACATGTGAGCAGACACGTACATATACAAATACTGCCTCTATTTTATTCTAGCCATCATGCGCTCTCTCTCTCTCTCTCCAGGTTTTTCTGCTTTACCCATTCCCCTCTCACCTCGTATCCTGTTTTACGTCCTCCATTTTCTCTCTCACCAAGGGAGTGGAGGACCCCCACCACTATCAATCATGCTGAAGTCACAGAGCACAGCGGCACTCTCAGGGCATGGCGCAGATAAGCTGGTTAGAGAAGAGAAGAGAAGAGAAAGGAAAAGAGAAGAGAAGAGAAGGGAAAAGAAGAGAAGAGAAGAGAAAAGAAGAGAAGAGAAAAGAAGAGAAGAGAAAATAAGGACATTTGGAGAAACTGGGGGCAACAGTAGCTGGGAGGCTTGGGTGAGGGGGAAGGGTGCTCTGGGTTCACTGCACAGTCAAAGAGTGGGCATGCTCTCTGCCAGGGCGGGTTGGGAATGGATGGGTGAGCTAATACCATTGGTGAAGCCCCTGTGAGGCCCAGCCCCTCACCAGAGAGCTGTGGCTGCATACAGATGTGAGCGTGCCATTGATATTCTCCCCCTGCGCTTCTGCTGCTGCTCCGCTTCGCTTCTTTTTTCCTAATTAGAGGTTTATTTATTGATACCCCAGTTAATGTCTCTCCTAATTTTGCAATAGTTCTGTCTCCATTACCCTGGAGAATAATTTGCTGCAGTGTTCGGAGCAATGCCTCTACTAGTTTGTGTGCACCTCCTAGCTCACCTTCCTTCTAAATGTGGCCCCTGCCCCATCACCTCCCACTTGGGTTTGCCTCTTACCTTAGTACAGCACCTGCCTGGGACAAAATCAGTGTTATTGTGAGAAGATTTAGAGGCAAGGAGCTTGAGTCAGTAGATGGTTACTTGCTCCTATTTACAATATTTACAATAATCCACAAACAACAAGAAATGTCAGCAATATGGTATGTTTCAATTTTGCACAAAATACTTTCAATAACTTCCAGTGCGTTTCACTGGGACAAATGTTGATGAATGAGGTCCAGTACCAGCCGTAGATGACAGTGATGCAATTGCAGACACACTGGGTATATAATGCATTTAAGTACACCCAACATTTAATCAAATAAGTTTATTGTATTACTTATGCAGAGTCAGACAAACTCATCCGTAATAATCCCATCTCTTTGCATTCTGTTGAAAAATAGCTGTCCCACTGCTGCTAACTCTCTAGCATATTAAGAGGGGAGCTACACTAAGAGCCACTAGCATCTCTATAGTGAGGATAAGGTCTTTCCAGCAACTTCAAGGTTGGGTAGTCAGTCATCAATTTTCATTAGAGGGCCTTACATGTTATGCATCAATAATTAATTACATTTTTAATCCTAGATATTGATTTAAAGGGTGCACCATGGTCTATTTATTTTTGCTGTTGACATTGTTGTGTATTTAGTTGAATTAAACATTCCTTGCTTATAGCAGAATATTCCATCATATGTTAATAACAACAATAATAATAATTGGATATATTTTGTTCTTGGAAGAAACTCCTAAAGTTTTATGAAAAGCAGTTTATCAGGGGCTCTGAGCAACAGATACAACCAGGGGTTAGAGGGCC
Source organism: Notothenia rossii (assembly GCF_949606895.1). Taxonomy (NCBI): domain Eukaryota; kingdom Metazoa; phylum Chordata; class Actinopteri; order Perciformes; family Nototheniidae; genus Notothenia; species Notothenia rossii. Next base: position 20,040,341 of record NC_136902.1, read on the forward strand.
TGTGTCAGAGACGTTTTTTTAAATATCACAGAAAAGTAATAGAAAAGCATGTCGAAAAAGTCACAGTATAGTTTGTCAAAGAATTCATGAAAAGTCATACTATAATAGTATAAAATATAATGAAAAAAGTAATAGTATAGCGTGTATAAAAAGTCATAGTATTTTTATGTCGGAAAAGGTCATGGTATAATTCATTGAAAAGTTCATGAAGAAGGTCATAATATAGTCTGTTGTGTCATAGTATAATATTTACAAAATATATAAAAAAATACAAAGTATAGCATGTAGAAAAGTCAACATATAGTTTGTCAATAATATAATGAAATAAGTCACAATATAGTATGTCTTAAATATCATAAATAATGTATGTTGTCCAATAAATCGTGAAAAAGTCATACTAAAGTTTGTGTAAAACTTCATGAAAAAAAAAAGTAATATTATAGTATGTCAAAAAATATCATGAAAGAAGTCACAGTATAGTATGTCGAAAAATTTATAGTTTAGTATGTTTCTAAAAATATGGAAAAATGTCACAGTATATTATGTCAAAAATGTCATGAAAAAAGTCTAGTGTAAAAACCGTCATCATATTGTATGTTGAAGAATATAAAAAAAGTCATATTTTATGTCTAAAATATCATCAAAAAAGTCATAGTTTGTTGAAAAAGTCATATACCGAAAAAAAGTCATATACCGAAAAAAAGTCATAGAAAACATACAGTATGTCAAAATATCATGAAAAAGGTCAAGGTACAGCATGTAGAAAAAGTGAAAGTATAGTTTGTTAAAAATATCATGTGAAAGTCATAATAGAGTTTGTGAAAACAATCATGAAAAGTGATATTAAAATATGAAAAAAAGAACATAGCATTGAAAAAATGACATAGCATTGTCTGTCTAAAAAATATAGAAAAAAATTGAAAGCGTGTTGAAAGATTCACTTTATAGTACACTGGACAAAAATATAAACGCAACACTTTTGTTTTTGCTCCCATTTTTCATGAGATGAACTCAAAGATCTAAAACATTTTCTACATACACAACATAACCATTTCTCTCAAATATTGTTCACAAATCAGAAAAAATCTGTGATACTGAGCACTTCTCCTTTGCCGAGATAATCCATCCCACCTCACAGGTGTGGCATATCAAGATGCTGATTAGACAGCATGATTATTGCACAGGTGTGCCTTAGGCTGGCCACAATAAAAGGCCACTCTGAAACGTCCATTTTTGCTTTATTGGGGGGGTCTGGGGGGGTCCGAAAACCAGTCAGTATCTGGTGTGAGGGTTAGGGTTAGGGTTAGGGTTAGGGTAATGTTGTGAATCAAGTGGCCCATGGTGGTGGTGGGGTTATGGTATGGGCAGGCTTATGTTATGGACGACGAACACAGGCCACTCAATTGAAAATATTCATTGATTGATGAAAAGAGTCAAAGTATAGTTTGCTGTGTCATAGTTTAATATTTCATTTAAAATATAATGGGAAAAGTAATATTAAAGTATGTCAAAACATATGGGAGAAACATCATAGTATAGTATGTCTAAAAACGCCCAAGTATAGAGTCAAACATTTGGAAAAAGTCACAGTAGAGTATGTCAACATTTCACCAAAAGTCATTGTCTAGTTTGTTGAAGAATTTGAAAAAAGTCTAAGTATAATTGTAAAATGTATTATTAAAGTAAAACAAATATTTAAAGAATCATCGCAAAGTATAGGATAAGAGGTCACAGTATTATGTCATTGTAGTTGTTGTTGATGGACTTGCTGAAGGTGGCTCTAAGCCCCCTCCCCTTACCTGAGTGATGCAATGACTCCGCTGCGGTTTCTTGACCCTTCTTGATACACGGAGCCCGTCTGGTTTAAAATGGTTTGGAAGTGTCTGCTTTATGTTGAGTCATGAATCAAAACGTATGACCTTTCATATAGAACACATTTGTAATAATAATAATGGGTTTAATTTATAACGCACTTCATATCTGAGTTCAGATCCTGAAGTGCTACAAGCATTTAGCATGGAACAAAAATAAAAACAGTACACAACATGGTAGAATGAATAAAAAGCAGTAAAAAATAAAATAAAAAATATAAAAATAAAAGGGTAGTAATAAATAAGATAAAAGGTCTAGGAAAAGGCTCTATTGAACAGATGGGTTTTTCGGCCTTTTTTAAAAGCCTCCACGGTCTGTGGTGCTCTCATGTGCTCGGGGAGAGAATTCCACAGTCGAACAGAAAGCCCGGTCTCCCATAGTACGGAGCTTGGTCCTGGGGGGTTTGAGGAGGTTGGTATTGCTGAAGCGAGAGGGGGGGGGGGGGGGGGGGGGCAGTTCCATGGATACACTGGTGGGTGAGGAGGGAGACCTTGTATTAAATCCTCAGTTCTACGGGGAGCCAGTGTAGTGTTTTTAGGATGGGGGTGATATGATCGTATTTGCGCACCCTCATCAGGATCCTAGCAGCACTGTTTTGAATGTACTGGAGCTTCTGGATGCTTTTGTTAGGGATCCCGATGAGGAGTGCATTGCAATAGTCCAGCCTGGAGGAGACAAAGGCGTGGACTAGCTTTTCGGCGTCAGACAGAGTGAGTGTGGGGCGGAGTTTGGCGATATTCCTGAGGTGATAGAAGGAGTTCTTGCACAGCTGTTTAATATCAGCGACGTAGTCAGATGGGCGTCCATTTTCACACCCATGTTGGTGACTGTTGAGGAGAGGGTAATGTCTTGGCCGGAGAAGGTGATGGTGGTGATGGTGGATGACCTAACTTGGTGTGGGGTGCCAACTATAATGGCTTCGGTCTTGGAGCTGTTCAGTTTCAGGAATGTTTGCTTCATCCACGCCTGTATCTCCTCCAGGCAAGCAGTAAGTGTGGGTGAAGGCAGGGCTGCAGAGGAGGTAGGGTTGATCCCGAGGTACAGTTGGGTGTCATCAGCGTAACAATGGAATGATACTCCATGTCGGCTGATGATAGAGCCAAGGGGGAGCATGTAGATTGTGAATAGAGTGGGGCCGAGAACTGATCCTTGAGGGACACCACAGGTGACATCATGGATACCCGACTCTGCCTCACCCAAGGAGACGTATTCTGTTCTCCCGATTATTATTATTATCATTATAGAACATATTTGTAATTACATTGTTTACAAGCGCTACCCTAACCATGCCTCTTATTGTTGATCTCAAAGTGTGGTGAAAATGTGTGTATATTAAGATAAGCTAAATGGAAGGGATAGTAGCAGTAACAGAGTAAGAATAGAACACAGGATAGTACAGATAAGAGTTCACAAATGGATAATAAAATGAAAAAGAACATTAGACATGTAAGCAACGGTTTGAATATAAAAATCGCAATAACAAGTTAAAACATTGATCAGTTGAATATACATATATGACTTAGGATTGTTAATGTCCTTTACATGTGTGTGTGCAGGTGTGAGGAAGTTACATCAGTGTAGTATTGTAAGATGCAACACCCTCCATATCAAGAACCCGATTTAACTAACACATTTAGCATTCACCTGCAAAATCTGCCAAATTGTTGCTTCAAATACTTTGGTTATGTGTCTTTTCTTTGTTCTGCTTCTGATTAGTTTTGTTCTATGCCCCACATCCCTTCTTTTGAAGTAAACCTTCTGGCACATGTTGGAAAAATTATACTTACATCTTCATTTTTGTGAAGACCTGCCAATTTCATGTTTTGGTAAATACCATTGTGTTTCTGTTTTTCATTTTGCTCATTAGTTATAATCTGTTACATCATTACCAGACCATGATAATAAAAGTCCTGTCCAAAGACAGTGCATTTCTTTTGAATAATTTAATTGATAGTCTTCTTTGTAGTTCACACACACGTATAGCATTAGATCTTGGAATCTAACTGGATGGTAATATGCCTCAAAGTTATCTGAGGTAAGTTATGATTCTGGAAAGCTTAGCCATAATGAAGTGGCGCAACGGTCTCTAACTCCATTATGTTTATTTAGTGTTATTATAAAAGCTCAAGTAAAAGACTCTAAATATCTCCCAGATGATCTATATTAGCCTCAGCATTTCACACAAAACATGTAAAGTAATATAAATTAGCAGGAATTTCTGTCCTATTTGGTGAATTGCCTGTTCTTGGGGCTAAATCTGGCCTGACTAAATGTGTGCAGAGTAAACACTCATACAACATCCAAAGCACCCACTGCACGTCACCATGTGTGTCAATATAAGCTGATTGGCTCATCCCTCTCATTTTGAACCAACTCTGTGTCGTCCTCCCCATCTCTCCCAGCTGCTGCTCCAAGCCCAGGTGCTGCTGCACTGACTAACTCATGGATCACAATCAGGCCCCTCGTTCAACCCGGCAACATCCCTGTCAGTCTCTCCTGTCTCCCCAGGGCTCAGTCTGATCCCATTCCAGCCATCACACTGACTACAGCTGCCCGTGGCACCACACTGGAATTGGATGGGCTGATGACTAGTGTGAATGGTCGATAACTGTCTCTACAATGTGCACAAAACAATGAAACTTACATCCCTGGATATCATTCTGTGGTGGCATCATAAGGTTGGTTTTGCAAATGTGTCAAAGGATTAAGAAGAGGCGTTAACAACATACAGAAGCAGTTCATTTGGGAGTGTCTTTATCATAATGCTCTAATGCCCTTCAAATAGGGAGGATGAGCTTTTGTGCAGCAGGCCTCGGCACCAATGGGTTAACTAATGATGGCATTAGTATGTGGGTGTGTGAATGAGTGTCCCTACGTGCGCATGTGCTTCTGTCTGTGTGCTATCATTTGTGTGTATATGTGTGTATGTGCCTTTCACAGGTGATCAGTCAAGGCTATCCACTCAGCCCTTCTCTTGCAGCCCCCTCATTACAGCCCACTATCTCCTCTAAACACCTGCAGCCCCACAGCCCACCTTCAGCTCTCAGGCCCACACGCTGCCTCTTTTTGTCCCAGTGCAGAAAGAGCCTGCCCATCACATCAATCTACTGCACTGTTTATATTTATGTACAGGAGAGAGGCTAAAAAAGGCCCCTCTTACTGTGGGCTTTATTGACTAAGCATTAAGTGGACATTATCAGGCGATAGCCTAGTTATTTATGAGGCTGTGATAAAGGCTGCAGGACTGAGTTATGTGAGAACCAGGGGCAGGATGAAAGCTGCTCATACAGCAGCACTGATACTCGACACTTGCCTCTCTCTGTTTGGCTGGAGAAGCACAGCAAATGCGCCAAACGGAGCTGAAACACCAAAGGATTTATGGGCGGTAAATTTATGCTCTCCATAGGTCAAACGAGGGGCTGTTTATCTGGGTTTCATTGTCACTGTCCCCGTGGCATGCGCCGCAGGTACTGAAATGTTCATATTTGCCTTAGGCCTGTAGCCAAAAAAAAAGGGGGGGGGGGGGGATTCAGGTGCAGTATTCCATTGACCTTCTGAACTTTGTTTTGAATTTTCAGAGCAACACAGCAACATTATTTGAAGATACTGACATCAATTATGCATGACAGGGTACACCCCTCCTTAACTGTTATGCATGTTGAATACTTGTCTATTCCAGTGGTATGCTGTACCCTTGCACAAGAGGTCTGTGGCTGTCTTTGACCTTAGGTGGGAGGGTTGCATGTCTTACAGCTTCCTGACTGCCATTTGTTAGCTGCATACCACAACTCTTGAATCCTTTACATGGATTTTTTGCACGGTGCCCGAAGCACATTTGCGTCTTGTCTCTTGTATCTCCTCTAAACACACCTTCCTGCTCACAGTTTTGTAGCTCACATTGATTTGAAACACACACTGTCAACCACATTTTTAACATACATGCATCACCTCTCACCTCTGTGTACAGTAAATAGTACCATCTTTGCCTTGCCAAGACCATCTTTCTCCTCAATAAACCAGGTCAACAAACAAAAAGCAATTATATTGGGCAGCTGCCGCCTGGGAGTAGGTAATTACAGTGCGGTGTGGACAGCTTCATTCTAAACAGGTACTAAAAGCATCATTAATCATCCTCCCTCTGATGCCTCGCCCTGGTCATGTGACACAGGCTGCTGATGAGTTGGGGAGGGGGATCCGCCTAAGGGGGGAAGGAACAAGACCTGATTGGCTCCTTCCAGAAGTCCTTTTAGAGGTCAGCCAGTCAGCAGTGATGACCCGCCAATGACCTTGTATCACTTGACCCCCGAGGGCCCAAGGGTCACTCTCTCATATCAGTTGGAGAGCAGAGGCAGGAGGGAAGACGAATGACATGCAGAGAGGGAAGAACAGTAGAAGAAACGGAGCGAGGGAAGACACACAGAAGGTTTGTGCAGAGGAGCATTGGGAGGGGTGAAGATGAAAAATAAAACAGTAGGCGTGAGGTTTGATTGAGCACCTGGTCTACTCCTTTTGCATAAAATGGCTGATGAAAAAAATGTGTTTTTATAGCTGCGAGGCCAGCCTGATGGCTGCTTCATTGCTACCCCCCTCCCTTCCTCTCAAATCTCTTCCTTTCCCTCTCTCCTTTTCTCCCGGTCCATTGTCAAGCTGTCCTCAGGTTGGCTGAAAGGTTGATTACATCATCTGAATTTAATTAGTGAGTAGCAAAAACATCTGTAGCCTATGTGTGTTTATCGTTCATCAGTGTAAACACAAAATGGCCAGAGATTGCAAAATGTGAACACAGCCTTCCAAATCAATTTATTAATACACTTTTCCACTGAACTATTTGCCTATATGGCACCACTGCACATATTGTGTTTTTAAAACTGTGAAGCTGGCACGAGAATCAATCCTTTCTCTGATGAAATATAGACAAGATGGCGCCTGACAGAGACTTGATTGAGAAAAGTTCATGAACTGTTCGCTCACTGAGCGCAGACTGACACGGATGGCTGATTGACAGATGAAACACAAAGACACATCTGAAAGACAGAGCGCCAACATCCTCAAACTGTAACCCATCCCCTTCTCCTCTGTCCCCCCTCTACTCACCCCTGCAGCCCCGCCCCTTCAACTCGGCTTTCCCTCTCCTCTCTCTCCATATGTCTATGAATCTGTCACTATGGCAACCTCACCCCAGGGGCAGAGGAGGAGGGTGTAGTCGTCGTTCAGACAAATAAGCATCGCTGGGCTCATTTATGATGGTTTGTTTAGGGATTATAATACACTGATGAGAGGTCAAAATGTGTGTACTTGCACATGTTTGGACATGAGCGTTTGTTTTAACCCATTCATTCCGAGCACATGTGGTAAAGCTGCAATGTAAACATATTGGAAGCAAAAAGGAATCAAAAACATGTATTTATTTAAGTCTTTTAATATGCTTATGCTTCATGATATTTGAGTAACACAACGAACATTTTGACAGACAGAACTATTTTTTTAAATGTAAAACAAAGGATAAAATGTAGACTGAAGGGAGTACATGCAGCATGCCACCACAAGACTGTTGCCATTAAATCAGTGGATCATATTAATGGCATCATTAGCATCGCTGGTCCTAGGTTATGGCTGATGTCTCAGATGCAGTATCAGCAAACTCTGTTAAGGCTCATTCCAATGCTTCCCCATTGTTTCCCTTCACTTTTTGCTTGTCTGCAACTTTTGAAAGGGCAATTCAAACTAGTGAGTAAACAGGGCTTCGTGGAAGAGGTCAGAGACTCCACACAAACAGATATGTAGTAGGGCCACCTTGGTTGATTTTACTGATGCGGCAGGATGCCACTGGGAGATACTGTGTACACTGAACATAATGCTCTCACACACTACTACGACACAGCACCAGTCTATGGAAACAGGGAATTATCCTATGCAACACACTAGCAACCTTGACACAGTTTCACCTCTACATGCACCCCTTCTCACTCTATTCTCCCTACCATCCTCATAATACCTTACAATGACTTAAAGCCCCCCACCCCCCTTTTCAAGAGCAAATTTCTCTTTGCAGCCCGAAGTGCTGAGTGCTGCTGTTTGCTCTGTACACAGGAATTCGCTGAGGCTGTAAGCTGTCCCCAAACATCTGTTCCCTGGAGTGTAGCAGGAGAGGAGAGGCAAGGACTGGATTGGTGTGTAGCTTGTTCAGTAGCTCTGTCACAATGTGTTATGTATGGATTTGTAATTCAGCGTGTGTGTGTGTGTGTGTGTGTGTGTGTGTGTGTGTGTGTGTGTGTGTGTGTGTGTGTGTATGTGTGTGTGTGTGTGTGTGTGTGTGTGTGTGTGTGTGTGTGTGTGTGTGTGTGTGTGTGTGTGTGTGTGTGTGTGAGCATGAATGCACGTGAGAGTGAACAATTATTTAAAATAGCTGCTTTGTATTTTTTTTAACGCTTTATTAGTAGCACCTCGGAAACAAAACAAATATTTGAGTAATTGTACACAGGGCACCCAAATATGCATTGGCACACACACGCAGTGACACACACACTCACATAGAAACAGGTGCACTTCATTTCAACTTTCTTGATGCACAAATTGTTTGGTAGTCAAATATGTGAATGAGCTTGATCTAAAAAGAGTAATAGTGCAAGAAAGTCTTTGCAAATAAATAAAAACAGTAAAATTAGACGAGCAGAAAAAAACTAAAAAGGGAGGTGAACATTCAAAAGGTCTGTAATTACAACAACAACAACAACAACAACAACAACAACAACGAAAACAACAACTGAACTATCTATAAGTGCTTCACATAGAGTGAGAAAGAGCTTAACTTGATACATTGATTGTATTCCCCTGAGCACTGGTGAGGATATTACATGCATATTATGCATTAAGTTAATTTTAGGTCAACTTAGCATTAATTACAATGAGTTAAGAAGGAACCCACAGCATATGTGTTAATTGAAAAAGTAGTTTAAGATATTCTGTAAACCGTATATGTTCTCTCATTGCTCATGCCATGCAGCACTCCTCAGGAGATTTGAAAAAGCTGCCTTTGAAAAAGAAGACAATACCGAATATGGTCAATATTCTTCTCATGATGAACCATCCCATGATTTAATTGAATATCTCAATTAGAGTGTTTTACCAGAAGAAGACAAATTAACAGGTAACTTCACTGTTATAAATAATGTTGAGCTATTGTATTTCATTATAAAAATATTCCTTATGGATTAATTAAAGGAGTTTAATAAAGTACAGTTTGTAAGGAATTTCATTACAAGACATTATTCCTGCAGGAAGGGAAAAAAATAAAAGGGGAAAGAAATGTGTTCAACTTGTTCAATGTCACCATTGTTTCTACCTGTGGCAGTAATACATTTACAGCTGAGTTATTTTGGTTTTATTTTCCTTCCATTTACCATGTGTTTGGCCCCGTATAAGCAAAGCACAGCTGTCAGTCTCGCGAACAAACCGTACATCTTCAGGAAGAAATTACAGAAGAGCACAAATTCATCAGAGTAGAGTCACACTCAAATGCTTTCGAACTAAATGTCAGGTCTGAACAAACAATGCGGTTCGCCTTTCATCAATTGAGAGGCAAATGCTGAAGCTGCCATGGAATGAAATTAAAGTGATAGTGCACCCAAAATAAATCAGCTCTTCTTTTCACCTTCACCTTAACCCTATAACTCAGATTACGTTTTCTTTCCCTCCACACATTTTCTCCACTATTTTAAATGAATGTGTATTTCTAAGTGAATCTATTATACAGTAGAGGCTCTGATTAAGTAAGGTAAGATTTTTTTTCAAGTCTGACTGCACACCTGCTGCAAGCATCCTCTACACATTAAAACATGTAACTTGAAGCCCTGTGGCAAGGGAACATATTTGCACAAGATGATTAAAGAGTTTAAAATAAGGTCAACCAAACATACTTCTCAGTAGGAAGGGAACATGAGGTACCATTACTACAAACTTTTCCTCACATTGTTTCATCATCCTTGTCCTCAGCATACTAACCTTCAGAAGTGCACACTCATTTGCATTCAAAAAGGACACATTTGATGGTTTTGTTAAACATTCCACTTTGTGCTATTTTGTTTATAGTAAAGCGACCTTAATGGTGTGTATTTTGTTTATATGCAAATACTAAATAAATTGGGCTCAACACATTATTCGTCTGGCTAGCATGTAAAATCATTCATATCAATTACAAATAAAACTTGCAAAAAATGTTTGCACTGTCAAAATGTCCTCTGCAGACCTTTAAGTGTATTCCTTTCTACCTTTCAGTTAATATTAATGAGAAGAACATTATAAGCTATATTGTTTGTAGAGGATTAATGTCTAAATTCATCAACAATTATGTAAGCGGATATGCATGAAATATATAACCAGCGAGGCTGTTATGAATAGTTGTTCTAAATCGTGTTTATAGTGGCTGAGACATGGAATCATATTAGGTATTCAGCATGCTCAAGTAACTTTAATTTGTCAACTTTGTTATTAAAAATAGGTCTGTAGTTTATATCTAAAAACATATTGCGTGAAAAGACTCTTTCTTCCAGTTCATAAAGTGAGCCAAGAGCATATTTTTTGGCTTATTAAAATAAGAGATTGGGCAAAAATTAGGTTAGCTCTAGGTGTAGAAATAATGCATTATGTGGAGTATGAAATTATAATATGAACAATTATCCTATGGCCCAGTCGCCCATCTATTCAGCTGGATGAAATATCGTGTGTAGACACAGACACCCAGAACAAAAGCGTTCCGAGTTTTGTTGGGAGGGGGGGAAGAGAAAAATATATAAAGAAAAAAGTAATCTCAGACTTCGAGGTCATCCAAATGAATGGTGCATCTTTCTCTCTCCGAGCCGCTGACCGGGTCATCGTTATCCCGAGGCAAGACAAAGGTCAATAGGTGAGAGGTGAACTCCAGTGTAACTGCATATTTTAGCTTCGTGTCTACTCCTGCGCATTGCAGAGGAGCAACTTTCTAATAATTATCTTATTAGTATTTTTTACACGCTAAATTTTAATGAGGACACGTAAAAAGGGGATTGAAACGGACCTAATTTATTCATTTTGTTTCTCGCTCTTTATTTCTAAGCGACACCCAACTGGTTTACGGTTTAATTCCTTTGTTGTCATTAACATCCGCGGTGGATCTACTAACGTTCATATCCCGAGCAAACACCGCTAATTGAAAGCTAAACAAAAATATTCCCACATAGGCTATAGAATTAATGTGGCTGATGGCCTCATATCTTGATATTTGAATAGACATTAACATGACAGAAACGCATTGCGATCCGGGAACATAACAGTGTTTAAGGGCCGAGTTTACAATCATTTACTTTATATGAGATGAGATGTGAATCCGGAAGGAATATTTAGCAGCCCGAGCTGCTGGGGCAACACAATTTATTGGTTGATCTGCAAAACAGCACAGACAGCGTTTTATTGTCTGCTCTCCCGCATGAGTGTTCAGGCAAAATTATCATTTTCTGATGCATGTATATAGAGGTAATAAAAGACGCAACAACTCCCGATCGTGATGTTTCTACATCCCATTAACATGCAGTTACAGATGCATGCAAATGCTCGCAGAATTGTGCCTCGAATAGATGGATCACCACCACGGATCAATAGTTCGAATATAAGCGATCAATAAACCTATCAGTCAATTATGGTTTTAATCTTTCCGTGGAGGAAAATCCTAAAACCAATACACAACATTAAAGCTCTTTTAAATTAGAATGATAATTATTGTCTAACATGTTGAGGATGTGATTTTTCTACAACAGGTGCATCGGACTTTTTCCTCAAATGTGTCAGAGACAAACGAATGTCAAAGCAAAGGGAAAAAAGAAAGCTCCATTAAGCTACAACTTAAATTGATTGAGAAAGCAGTGTGCGATCTGGTGAAATAAATAGTACAACTGACTTAATATGTAGTTCCTGTCTTAGCAAACTGAAAAAACATGACCAAATGAAGACCTTAAATAAATAAAAATAATATACATTTTAAACAAAACTAGGAGCAACGTGTCCTGTTGATCATATATATATACGTAAATTCAGTTCCTGGACAAATTGTCCAAAATAAATAGGCAAATAGTCTGCCACAGTTTCTATGGGCAATTAATATAATTTTGTTTCCTTGTTTACATTGTCTAGAGAGGATGCAATGACTCGAATTTTAATATTCAAATCAGAGCGCCAGACTGAAGCCGGGGGAGGAAGACAAATTGTTTTGACCCGTTCTTGCATGAAGAAACTTGGCATTGCGCTTCTTGCGATAAGCATCCATCGTGGTAAGCAAATAAAGGTGAAGCCTGATTGAAACCGATGCAAACTGGAATCAAAACATCTGCAGGCAGGCGCCCGTGCATGTGTGACGCGCTGTGCAGCTCCTGCGGTTCAGGAGTTCAGGGGCAGGTGTTTTGGCGGGGTCGGTCCAGGAGAGGGGCAGGTGTCCAAAAAGTCGGCATTTGAATTCGCAGACGCGGGCCCCGGGTCGGAGAGCAGCCCGTCTCTCTGTAATTTCTTCTGCTTCATGCGTCTGTTCTGAAACCAAACTTTCACCTGCGTCTCGCTGAGCTGCAGGGCGCCGGCCACCTCCACCCGCCTGGCCCGACTCAGGTACTTGTTGAAGTGGAACTCCTTCTCCAGCTCGGTCAGCTGCTTGGTGCTGAAGCTGGTCCTCGGGGCCCCGTTCACCGTGGGCTGGCCATCCGTGCACATGCTGCTGCTTCCAGCCTCAACAGCACCGAGGCCCGAGCCAATACTGAACCCACGGGTCATGTGCATCCTGACTGTGAACAGAACACATGAAAACAGTCGTCAGCAAGATCAATGAGGTTACCCACAAAAGAAGCACAAAACCCTTTTGAATACAATTATACGCGCACTTTTCCAGGAAATAAAATGAACAATTATTCCAGGGCTGAATCAGGAACCAGTCATTTAAGTCAAAGCCATTTATAGTTTTAACTTTTGCATAAATCCTCAGAAATGTTATTAAATGTTTATATGTCTAGACTGCTCTCGTAATTTGTGTTATAATACCAAATACAAAAATAATATTAAAACGTGTTTTTGATATTGAAGAAATTAGTTCAAACATCCATTAAACTATTTTCCAAGATTTTGATTTGTAGGAATTGGTGCTCAGCCAGTTGGTTGATTTAAAGTTTTACCCATAAGTCATTTTTCTGTCTGTGTAGTCGTATTTCACCGAACTATCAACTTTAGCAGAAGCCTATAAGCACATTGTAAAATATTTTGCTGCTATCAAATAGGAATTGTGTGTTATCTAACAACAGAGAAGAAACAAGTTGCAGACAAGATGAGATTTGAATCGACACCTCTGACTTGGAAACATTTTATAGGCTTCACATTTATGTTCTTAAGGTATTGCTTTTATAGCGGGTGCAAGACAAGATCACCAAATAGTTGAACAAAGTATGTCGCTGTATATTGCAGATAAAAGTTGTCGAGTCAAAACAACTTTGTATCGTTTCCAGTCCATTAACTGTATTCATCAGAATCATTAATAATTTGCCTTTAGGCCTTTCTGTGTCAATGACAGTTTAACAGTTTACAAATCCTTTCAAACACTGCATTAATGACAAATGTCTCCACTTTTTCCTCTGAGGTTTCTGGGTCACACATTAAAGTATCATCTGTGCTACTTATGTGCAATGAATGACAGGAACCGCAGCTATATCTTGATTTTTCATTGCTGACATTGTGGCTAAGTCGCCAGTGTATCTTTGCCTCTGAGAAAATGTGCTGCTGCTGCATAATGGAGTCAGCGTGCCAGGTGTAGAGCAATGTCTCCCACCACAATTCATAGGGAGGAAGGTTAACAGGCCTCTAGCCACTTGGAAAAGCATAGCAGATGGAAAGGTCAGTTGTAGGATAAATGTCGACATCTGTGTTTTAAGAAAATGAATGTCAAGGTAACCAAGCCTGAGAATTAGAGGGCAGTGTATATGAAGAACCAATACAGACGAACTGTAATTAAGAACTTCAGCTTTCAGGAGTGCAAATCACATGCACATTCTGATTAATGGCGCCAAAGATAATAGAATTGATGCCGCCAGAAGGCATAAAAGAATCAAACTAAATATTTGAGAAATGACTTGCATGCTTAAAAATAGCCAGGCTGCAAAGGGAATGGAAGGGCCTTCCAAGGCAAGGAGAGGGAAGAAGAAAAGGGATAGATCGATACACATTGCCTCAGTCATCTGGGCATCCAGCCCACAGTAATTCAGGTGCTGTCAAAGCATAATTGAAGAATGACGCACTGGGAGTATATACACTGAGCCAAGAGATCAGGTTACTGCAGGTCTGTGGAGGCCTTTCAACGTGGAAAGATACGCAAGACTTTCTTTGGTGCCAAAACCAATACAACCTCAGAGGAAAGCGTACTTTCACTAATGACTCTTTTACAAGTTACACAGTAGCTCTAATGAGTTACTCCTACAGATGATCCCCTTCAGAGACATAGAGAAAGAGGTTAAAAAGATACTAACAGTAGTGAGAGGAAATGTGTGTGCGTGGGTGGTTGTTAGTAAATGGCTTTCTCAAGAGCTCGGATTTGGATCAGATGAGTGGCTAATGTGTTTTATGAATAAAATGACTCCTCGACCAGTGAAATGTGTTGTTGTAACCTTTTCCTCCCTCACAGTGGCATCATCAGACTTTGGTGCATGTTACAACATTGCAATTTACAGTTCATGATTTCTCCATCAGATAATATTAATATACTCAAATGAAAGGCAATGTCTTCTTTTGCCTCTGTACTCCTGCCTTGATATTAAATGATGTTTCACAAGTTATATGATTGATCATAAATGACCATGCAAGAAAGGGTTATCAAAAGGATAAAAATCGTTTTATGAAGCCACATCAAATGTTGTGAGGTCACATTTTGGGCACACTGACTTAAATATGAATCATTATCAAAAACAATGCGTTTAGTCCACATCATTCAAAAATATTAATGTGAATTTGGCTGCAGCGTTTGTTTATTGCAGCTCTCACAGAGAGGCATGGCCTTTTCTCCACAAACAGTAGTGCTAATGACCCGCCTGCATCTTTGGTCACTGAACATTTGGGTCAGCAGCACCCTTCAGCAGACAGATAATGTGCAATGGGAAAAGAAAAAACTGGACCACCACTGTAGTAAATCTTTTCACATAAAATGAATTAAACCCAACCCAGGTCCAGTGGCAAGTCAGTCAACTGACATTATTGATCGATTGAGTGATCTATATAAGATGCTATTACTCATATAACATTGATGATTGATAGGCATTTTTCACATTAGCCAGCTATTGGTAATTGTTAAGCCTGGGATATGTATTCTTCTGTGGGCTCTGTGCCCAGGACTCATCAGTCAGGGAAATGATGATCTGTGACAGCAATTATGTTAAAAAGGTGGACACATGTAAAGGTGCTGCAAACTGAAATCAATACGCAAGAGCTTTCATTACAAACAGACAACTAATCAATACTCAGGGAGCACTCCAAATTACAGGAGTAAGTTTTACTCAACTTCCTGTGAGTCTCGATAGGCAGTGCTGTGTTGCATTATTTAAAGACTACTGGTTAGTAAGGGCAAGGGTAAATAATTTATCCTTTTCCGGGTTGAATATACAGTGAGGCTAAGCAGGCCTTTGACTATACTCCTCCCTCCTTGTGTGCACAGTCTAACTCCTGCTTGTAACAGCAGATGGAGCGACAATGTTAAAGAACAGACTCACATTAACATGGAACCGTTAAGGAAATAGTGACCGACTCCTCATGTGCATATTCAAATGTGCCTCGACTAAACAACTAGTGCAGCCTCTCAAACGTTTTGATATGCCTTCACACGTTTTACATTATTTATTTTCAATGTACCTTCAATGTTGTGGACGGAGGAAATTGTGGACGATGACGCACAAAACACGTCAGCTATTCATTCTCTCTCCCTTTTTTTTAAAGCATGAAGAGAAAACTTCGACCAAACTTTCCCCAACTATGAATTGAAGTTAACCAAAGCTAAATATTAAACATAAACTCAATCCTAAACATGAATATCCTGAATACATTTAGTAACTTTTTTCCTCCTCTTGTCAAAAACGTACCCGCTCGGTGCTGACTCCTCTTCACTCTCATCCACTCAAAAGTGTTACTGCTTACATCCATATGAGCTACGTTAAAGTCCGAGCCAGCTGATCTCCCCATAGCGACGTGAATCTCGGGGCCATTATGGGAGCAGCTTTGAATTGTCTCAGTAAGTGACCCAAAGCCGGATTGTAGCGTTTCGTTGTTATTTGACGCGCAGTATGATCCGCGTCCTGCAGAGCCCTGCCCCTGCGCCCTGCACCGCCAGGGGACACGGGACGAGTGGGGGCAGGCCGGTGTCGAGAAGCCCTCGAGAGCCTCACACGGTGGTGGAGGAGGAGGAGGGCTGTCCAAAGAGGTGCACAGAGTCAAACTGTTGGAGAGAGTTAAGTACCGGGGATGCGGATTATTACATCTTGAGGCTACTTCCACCTCCAGATTCCCCTCCACATCATGACTGTCGAGTTCAGGGAGAGTCCTGCCGTTCAGGTCCCGGTTTATGACCTCTTTTGCTCGGCAGCAGCCCGTGAACAGAGGGCTTCTCTTCCCTTCGGCCGTTAACTCTTGATAGGAAGTCATTATCACCTCTTCCCTGCATAATCATTGGACGGGGTTGCACTTCATGCCCGGCCTCTCATGCATCCAAGTAACGCATGGTCAGGCGGCTGGACGACCGTGGGGACATTCCTCAGAGGAGAAACAGCAGTCCCTGATTGATGGAGATGACGTGCCCTCCTGGTCTCGGCCAATAGCCGGACATCTCTGTCATCAGAGAGGACAACACTGATTAAACCGAGTTGAGAAACTCACTTCAGGTCATCATTTTAATTGTGTCCGAGCACAAAGAGTGGCAGGCCATAGCTACTAACACTACAAAACATCCTTAAACAGCGAGGAAGTTCTCCAACAGCAGCAGCAGACGCTAGGGCCTTCATGGGCCTCTCACCTGCGTTCAGGTAGGAAATTACGTCAGGAGTGTTTATTTCACACACAAAGAACGAGATACATTTTCAAGACAACAAAGAACATTTATTTGATCCCAAAACTAGATTAGCATAGGCCTACGTTGATGCAGCTAATGGATTATGCTAATGTGTGGAAGCTTCTTGAAAACCCGAGGCCCTATTTAGCGAAGGGCTTAGGTCATGTGAAAGGCACACTTAATGGGTTCAGAGGTCGTGACAGCTGCTATTTAGAAGTTCAGTGGCAGCAGATTTGTAATTAGCCTCGAACAAATACAAAAATGGCTTCGAGCAGAGATCAAGATGTTGTAACGACAGAAGGGACATGTTCATATCGAGGTTAAAGTAGCTCCTCCGCTGGATTAGCTTGTCCATGCGCTAAAAAAAGAGCCCAGAATCTGTTTTAGTCCTGTGCCTTTTTTTTCTTCTTCTTCTCAATACAATTGCGTGTTTACTCAGTCCTGAATCGCCGTGTGATACTTTTCATGCATGTGCAAATAACGCTACATGCGGCTATTCAAACTTGAGTGACATAAACAAACACAAAAAAAAACTCTCCATAACTACATACACAAGAAGAATACACCAAGCCCACGACTTCACCTGCACTGCCCTGAAACACATGCAAATAATAAAACCGGCCTGTGCTGCAGCACACAGGAACACAGCAGCCCAGTGTTGTCACCTCCGCCCAGAAGTGAAAATGTCAATGAGCTCCACAGCAGCAGAAGTTTTTTGTTTTTTCTTCACGGAAATCTGGTGACCTACTTTCCAATATACACGTGTCGTAGAGCCTCCAAGCATTCATTGAAAACATACGGAATTAATGGAGCTATATATAACATGTCAATGTTTAATCCACAAACCTTTTAAATTGTTTTGCTTTCAGTCCAAACTGAAGAGACTTTGTTTTATATTTTCATTAATGTGTATACCTTAACCATTTTTTTTCCTGTGGTTGGAATACAAATGATCACTAAAGCCTAGCCATTTGAAATTAATTTTACTCAAAGTAAATGTGTGTTATTTAGATTTTTTTTCTGAATGTTTCCTGTCCCAATCAATTAAAAAAAAATACATACAGCCAATTAATTAATTAATCAATTATTTTTAAATAATTACATTTGACTTGTAATCATTGTTATTTTCTCAAACTGAGATAACCATACAACACTCACACCCATAGCATTTAACAACAACCTAAATATTAAACAATGGCAGATTACTGATCTTACAGTTTTATTTGAACAATATCACCTATTTATTTTAAGTCTGCAGTAATTACAAAATAATTCAGCGTAATGAACAACTTCTAACTGCATTCTTACCACACAGAAATATGGTCCCAGCTGTGGGAGTTAATGGGATTCTACAGGCAGCGATGTGCTGAATGACTGAGTGCAATATATCCCTTCTCTCCATGCATTTGCAGGGCGCACTGATCCATCTTCATGTCAGCTCGGAGGTTACTCAGGGTTCACACGCTAGCTTGTTTCTCTCCTCCACACTCAATAAATAAATCTCTGCAGCTTTCTGTTTACCGCCTGAATATAAATTTGTTTGCAGTCGATCGAAGACCTGTGCGGAGGTATTAGAAATGGTATTTCTGTAATGGCTTTCTGCATAGGGAGGGGGGTTGCAGATAGGGGAAAGAAGAAGAACAAGAACAAGAACAAGAAGAATGGAAAAAAAAACTGAACAATGTCTGTTTTCCCCAACGCAAACAAATTGTGTGTTTTAAAATGCATCAGCCTCAGCCCATTGCAGCCCTCGGACGTATTCAAATTACATTTAAAACCAAGTAACCTTTTTATCATGTAGGACGACAACAGCAATCCGTTTTTGTTCCCTAGAAGTGCCATATGTTTGATTAGCATATTTGAAGTGTTTTTCCACATCACTTCCCAACACCTTTTATGCAACAGAAGTTATATGATCACATTTAGCACACAAAAACAAGACATCTATAGCTGAGGCTCATTCCTCTGGACAGCTTGTATCCCTTAAACCACAAATTCTGCATGAAAAATAAGAAAGAGAATATTCCTACAATTTAAGTGAAGTAGATCCAATTCTAAAGGAAATTCCCCTCAAACCAAAGTTTGCATGCTATCAACACACAGACCAGAATTGTGAACATTCTGCCCCCAACCCTGAAAACATCTCTTAAGAAGTCAGCGCAGGCGTTTTCCATCATGATCACTATTGTCTCTATTGTTTTGACTGGAGGTGAAGCAAACATGGCAGCCCTTGGGTGGCTGTGTCAGGAGGCAGGAGGAGGGAGAGAATATTGACTGATGCTAATTTGTTTTGCGTCCATGCTCTGATGTGTGTCAATAGGCAGTTGAGGCCCTGGGATAAAGCAGCCGTGCTCGGATTACCTCCGTGGTTTGAATTGAACCCCTCATCCTTCTGCTGCTGACATGATGCTACTGGCCGCCATTGACACCAGACCCTTGTCCCTCCAACACTGTCAAGCCTCATTATATGTCAGCTCTTGACCCTCACAAGACTGGGAATCAACCAGCGCTGACAGACGACTGTCACCAGCACCCAGAGAGGTCACTGCCGTTAATGCAGTTCCAGGAGGGGAAGATGACAGCCATCTTTGCCATGTTTATGGAGCTCAGGCTCATCAATGTGGCATCATGATAGAGCTGTAATGTGGCAAAAAGAAATAAAGAGAGAGAAAGGGTCAGAGCACTGCTGAGGCAGAGGCAGACAGATATTCAAGTGTGGCACATTGACCGGTTGAAAGATGGCTATCTGTATGATTGATAGAGCATGTCTGTGTTTTTCAAATATTGACATTTTTGAGAAATAGTGGTGTCAGGAGTGAGGTTTGGCTCAGTGTATACCCAGCCCACACACAATTTAGGGAATAACATCTGAAAACAAAAAAATACATCCAGTCCCGTTGTAAAATTCTAATAAGTGTCTTTGCTACGTTGTTGAATGGTTGGAAATATGTCCCGGTTCAGGAAGTGTAATCATAAATCCAATGCAACTACAGTGTAAATGGCTAGGGACAGATAACTGCATTCTGCACAGGCTCAACAGTGTGACAATGAAGCAATACCTTGCTAATACCGGGACTTTTCAAACAACAGCCTGTATGCACTGCAGTGCTTCACAGCTTCAGTGAGCCAAGAGGCTTCGAGTCGGCTGAATCCCAAACATCATGACAACAAGCCATCAGTCATCCTCCCTCCAAGCTGCTGCGCACACTTGTGTGTTTCCGGAGTTCTTACTGTGGGAAATGAGCGGGGTTAAACATGAAACAGGAGGAAATGTTCATCATTGCAGCACACTGTGTAACATTCTCCCTCATGCAGCATAGTTTTCGCTGCAGGGAAAGAGTAGGAGTGGTTTTTATTTTTTTGTATTTAAACATCCCCTGCTTGTTCACAATGCAGATCAGTAGTCTCCTGTGCATGCTAATCATGGTTGATAGCAAAAATGCTGATATAAAAATGACACTGTATTAATAAAGCGCTAATCTTCTATTTGGGCTCAGGAAGGATTATTCCTGCAGTCATAAGAGGAGAGATGTCAACCTTATAACATATTTAGATGTCTATCTAGATGAATGAAGTACTGGATATTTACAATATCAAAATATTAGTTTAATGTCTGGTTAAGTAGATTCACAGTTGCGCATTTATCACTGTCTGACAGTGTCATATAATCTGTCTCAGCATGACCTTCGCTGACGCTATTTGATGTTTACATTGAAGAACATTTTCAAACTCAAGACTCCATGAATTTTAGGTGGAAATATTTGATGTCTTGTGCATCATTTCTACATGCTAACCAAAGATGCAGACTGAAATATTTTGTATGAAACTTAATGTTTGGCTTCACAGCATAGGTTTGTAACAACCACTGTCGAACACTAATATGACACTTTGACATCGTAATATTATTCTTTCAAAAGTTTAGTTTTAACATTTGAGGTTCAATAGGGATTCAAAAGGAATTCAAAATAACAAAATGTCGATCTGGATTTCTTGACAACACATTTCTAGATCCACCTGCTGTATGTGTAAAAAAGTCATTTCCAAATGTATTAATTTTTTACATATTTGTTGTTCCATATTTTATGATTTGACAAATATCCAAAGGCTTGTTTAGTTTTTTAAAATAAGAGTTATCCTTCTTTATTCCCTTTCTGAAAGTGTGTAGAAAGGGTCTAAATCTTTGCAAATGAAGTAGGTTAAAGCAACATTTCAAGCAACACTCAAAAAGAGACAAATGTTATGTGTCATATGTTATTCTAATATTGGTCATATTTTAAATGTATTAGACCCCAGACACTTGTTGGGGGTTTGGAAGATCCATGAAAAGAACTGTCAACACCAATCTCAGATTTAGAGCAGATGAAATTCAAAGTATTTCGACGTACATAGATCTGGGTTTCTGTGGCCCAAAAGTTGGTTAACAGGCAAATACAATTTTACTATGCATGTTCTTTGAGCTGCAAGAGGGTCAAGCTCTCAAGGACCTCAAACAAAAAACATACACTGGACATTTTAAACGTTGAATATCAGTATTCTGAAACTGTTGATATTTGCAAATTTTATTATGTGAGATTTTTTCACACATATTTTATGAGAGAACAACCAAAATAAAGCGTACATTGATTAGATTCTTTGTGATGAAGCCGTTGGGTGTTAAATAATTCCTGGGTGATCGATAACGGTCAACATGTGACATTTAGCGGGGTGACTGCTGTGATTACAAGTTCATTCATTTAACCGAAGCCCATCAGAGGAAGAAGTGATCTCCAGCAGGTGACTCGCTCCCTGTGCACACTGCCGCTCACCACAGCTGAGACAGTTTCATCACCAACTTACCTTTTTTATTGTCACCGATCATCCTTAACTGGGAAGCATTTAAAACGTCATTGATCTTGATAATGCTGTGCCGTAATATGACAGTAACAGTTGTATGAGATTCAGGAAGTCAAATTTCCAAGATTGATGAGTCGTAGCAGTTGAGTTATAATCCATCTACATGAGTAATGCTCAGGCTCTGTTCCACATGAAGGGGCAGACAAATAAATAAAACCCATAAAGGTGACACAGGAAATTGATACTTAACAATCATCTTGAGCAACAAGCACCTGGAGAGACTGGTGGGCAGCCGTAACTGCTGTGGAGGGAAAAGGCTGAGAAGGTTAATAGGTCATAAAAAGAACAAAACCTCCTAAAGGCCGGGCATTAAAGTTCAGGGTTTTGCTCAACAATGTAGCAAAGTATCCCATGTAACAGTCACACTGTAGTAAGGTTTATTACTATTATTTTCATCTTACAAATCATTTAACTATCAAACATAATGATTATTAAAAACTATATTTTACAAATTACTCACCAAATATATTGAGATTGTAGCTATTGAGGTCTTGCCCACGTTGTGTTAATACTGTCAAGAAGAATTCTATTATTTGTAGGATTTTTTTATTTACAAAAGGAGTCTCTGTTGTCATGAACTTAAACAGGCTCGGACCAATGTGGTAATAGATTATGGCAGCCTTAAGTGATTTTTATAATACTTCGGTCATGTTTCAATGTAAATGTAAACTCTTCGGACACAGTGAGAGCTAGCAGTTAGTTCTTTCATCAAACTTTTCTTTGTAAGGATAGTGTCTGTGTTATTTTACAATTCTGGTTTGTATATATAAAGTCCCTTCATCGGTCATCTATAAATCACCATGAATTATTGATACAAGACTACAGCACCCGCATCTTTTTAGAGTACCTTGTACAAAAAACCATATCGCATTTTATACGATGTAAATGACCACAAATTAAAAAAAACATACAGTATGATATTAAACCTTAACCTCAAATAATCTTAAATTGTTGAATATTTAATTATTACAATCTTCAGGACTAAACTGTTGAATTGTTTTTATTAATTTGCTGCTTTCTATATAATATTTTAGGCTGAAATTAGATGTAAAAGTAGGAATTCAGTGTTTTCATTTTAACATTTGTGCATGTTATATGTTTGTACATATTCGGTGATATATTGAGAGAATAAATCATTATTTAGTGATAAATGTTCAGTCAAATTGATTCTCTTGGTATTGTTTGCCATGGGCTATCTCAACCTTATATCCTGTTCTGGATGTGTTTTCTCTCTGTGTTTCAGGAGCCTCGGCCCTCTCTCAGCGCCCAGATGACCTGAAGTTTATTCAACAATCAGTGAAGCTGAATACCAGTCTATCCCCCAGACCCATTGCACTGAGCTGTCTGTTTCTGGTGTTGCTCTGTTTCTGGTGTTGCCATTGTTGAAAAACTCTGATGTTTTTTTTGCTTCGATTTCTGCATTAGTTGATTTTCTCGGTCAACTATTTTCTTATAAATAAATCACATTGAATGTTACTGTAAGTGATTCAGCAGCTTTTTCTTTAGCAAACGTTGGGTCAATGTGGTATGTTGCTCATTGTGTCCCCCCAGACAAGTGGAAACAGCAGTGCGTTCAAAATGCTTTAGAAATGTGTAAATCCTGGCATTAATTAGTGACGCGAATAAACGCATGTTGGGACTGTAATGATGAAGATATACAAATAAAAACAGACACTAAAGCATTCCCAAAGTACTGTTCAAGTGATGAGAGAAAGAGGTGTCAATGTTGCATGGATGAATCTTTGGGGACTCAGCTCAACAGTCTATGAGAGAATAAACAGGCAGAGCAAACACACACATAGATGATTTGCATTTATTATTATTATTATAATGTTTTTCCTCTAATAGTGATCTCCAAATAAAGGTTGAAATACCTACATCATAACATTAGACTGCAGTTGACACCAGCAGCTTATACTGTGATGGTTATAGTTTTCAGGCTTTACATTTGTTTAGCACAGGGGCAAATGCTTTGAGAGATACTTAAAGCGGCACGCCTATGTTAAAGACACAGCCGTTTTCTTTTCATGGCAGCTTAAGAGAGTCTTGAGGCATAGAACATGTTTCAAGTCTTACCACAAAATCAGTTTCACAACAGCTGCAGATTGGACAGTGGTACATCAGTCACTGTAAAGGACATCACGCAAAATCTTGAAATTAATGATGGACCGTAACCAAAGCTGGTTTCATGGCACCACGACTGGCGTAATTTATCACTTCAAAGAACCTCTTAATGCAATGCTCCAGTCTGATCAAAGCCCAGAATTTTTCGAACAAAATAACAAGGATTTTTGGCTTTCAAGATCTGCCCTCATGAAAACAGATGTCATCACACTGGGGTCAAGTGAGCAAAAAGAAAATAATGAGTTTAGTTGCTAAGTGGGAGCGAGCCAATGTGAGAACAACTGGCTAACTTAATGTTCAAATGGAAGTAGACTGTTCACCCTAGCACTGGGGCCCTTGGGGGGGGGGGGGGGGGGGGTGCTTTCCTTGACCCTTGTGGATCCCCCTTGACCCCGTCCACTGAATTACTGCACTTCAGTGCATGGATCCTTCTGGCTTCAAGGTCTGGAAAGAGAATGTGGTGAGGAACCAGAGGTAAAGTTCCTATTGAGCCTTGGCTCCATTAACACCATAAATCACCCGGCATATGCAAGAATCTCAGGAATCCAACACTGTGTGCTTCTCCTTCTTCACAATTTCCCCTCCTCTCTCCCTCTCTCTCTCTCTCTCTCTCTCTCTCTCTCTCTCTCTCTCTCTGTAGGCGACTTATTTAAAAGTGAGAACTTTTTCTTCGTCTATTTCTCTTGCCTTTATTACTTTTCTCTAAAATTACGTCACCATCTCTCTGATACAGTTAAAGTGTAGACCTCATTTTATAGAGTCATAGCAATGTATAGCTCCCATGATACCTACTGAGTAAGTCTGAAATGGTGTCAAATATTTACCAAAATGACAGCTGATCCACGGGCTGATTAGCTAATGAATTAGGAGCGAGAGGTAATTCTATCCAGGACCACCCGGGGATCAGCTTTCTCATTTCATTGCTGTCAGTAGTTCTCTGTGACAGCTCATTCACTGTGAAGCCACTGATATAAAAGTGCCA
This sequence comes from Notothenia rossii, assembly GCF_949606895.1. Taxonomy (NCBI): domain Eukaryota; kingdom Metazoa; phylum Chordata; class Actinopteri; order Perciformes; family Nototheniidae; genus Notothenia; species Notothenia rossii. The sequence goes on from NC_136902.1 coordinate 20,065,297, forward strand.
GCATTTCCAAATAATGTGTGATGTTGTGTTAGGAGTATTAACACTCCTGCTCACATTATCATGTGTAAGAGGAGTTTCACTCCATCATGAAAGTTGTTGTCTGTGTTTGACGTGTAAAGCTGTCGAGTCCCAAGAGAACCTGTGGCCTACTTCTGTCAAATGAACGCACAATTCCCTGTGTGAGTAATTTAGCCGAGTGGAAATCATGAAGTCAGATAAAGCAAGAAAAAAAATGTCTCTGTGACATCATTTTCATGTGAGAATCCCCTTGTCTCAACAGCACAGTGGATGATGTTAAAAAACAACGTCTGATTGTTCTTTAAGATAATGTTGTCATTAGTGATTGAACCTCATTGGTCTGTTGTGGCCTATGTGCTGCTGGAAGGACGTCTAAGCTACACAACTAACATGGCCCCTGAGAGGGAGGCCAGCCCCGACTTGCAGCACTACAATTTGGCTATTGAAAAGGCAAGCGTTGGGAAGGAGGAGGCAACAGATCTTGTCATGGTGCCCAGTGGGTTCAGACTTGTGGTTGGAGTGCTGGAAAGACTGCCTTGTCTCAGTGATTAATGGTGGGGAACTCGGAGGCAGGAGCGAGGAAGAGGCTTATGTGGCAAGATTGTGCAACTTGAATGCACAATACTGTAGAGTTTTCAATGAATCTAAAGCATGCCTTAATTTGATTACTTTCCGATTTTTTTTCCCCCTTTGGGATGTAGTCCAGGAATCCTTAATCATGAAATACTGCTGGAAAAATGTAACTCTAATCAGCGATGAATAGGGTAAGCATTGCACAAGAGCTACAGTTTTCCCAAATGTATTTATTAAGCATGTACACTATATGACATCTCAATTAATCAAGAGCTGTATCAAAGACTTGCTGTATCCTTTAATGACTTTAACAAAAATATAACATTGGTCGATGTGAACATTTTATCACAGTTAAAACATTTTACACAAATTACCTGCTATTAACAGTAGATAATAAAACAGGGGCCAAATGTGACACTTAGAAAATATGACAACCACTTAGCTATTCTCTGACAACAGAGGGAAATAGAAAAAAAATACTGTTAATATGATTCACACATGCATTTAACATGCAACAACAATATAAATGAAACAATGACAAAATTACAGCAAAGGGTGTCATTTGTACGTGCAGTGTACGTACAATACGAGCAGCAAGTTTAACCTGCAGTCTTCCACGCCTGAGAAACACAAATGATATCACTGTAGCTCTGCTTTAATTAAGATATGTTCATAGTTTAATTAAAATGTTTCATGAATGGCGAACGTTAAGGGGATTTCAACCCGGGGATGCTAATAAGACATACCGCAGTCTTTCATAAGTAAGTGAAAGTGGATATATCATTGAGATTTGGATGAGCACAGGAGGGATGGCCATTATGGGGCCCTAGGGCCAGTTTAAAATGCCAGCATAGTGATGACTATCTACGGCTGTACAGGAAGGAGGTGGACCATTTGCAACAGATGGAAGTATGCCGCATTGATGGGACAGGTATGCAGGGTGAACACACTGACCACTGCCGACCTCACTGTAAGGGCCATAAAGAGAGGAGGACGTAGGAGCGTGATCCATGAAGTGCAGGTCTGAGGAGGAAGAAGTTCTTAAAACACATGCACCCGGAAACCCCAAGTGATCCCCACCTGAGCTCGAGCTGAAGGAAGGCTTGCAGGGAGACCCCTGTGAGGAACATGTCACCTCTCCATCCTTGTGCTCCTTCTTGTACCTCATCCTGCGGTTCTGAAACCAGATCTTGACTTGCCGATCGGTGAGCTGCAGCCCGGCGGCCATCTCCAGCCTCCGAGGACGACACAGGTATGGACTGAAGTGGAACTCCTTCTCCAGCTCCAGCAGCTGGCTGTTGGTGAACGCCGTTCTTTCCCTCCTGGCACCCAGCCTTCCTCCGCCTGTCAGACCCACCGCCACATTGCCATTGACTGATGCAGGAGGGAGCACATAAAGAAGAGAGGGTGTTAAAAGCCACATTTCTAACAAGTCTATCAACCTCCACAGAAGGACTTCAAGTGCCAGTAAGGCCCACGTTAATCCTCAGCCAATCAACCTGGGACAAAGTAGGGCCCTCAGCTCTTCCTGTGTATTCAGTCATGCTTGAGACGCTATACAAGACTGGCTGTCTACTGTGTCATGTGTTCAGGGAAAGTTACCTCCCGAAGAAACAGTCTGGGGGAAACATCTGATGCCACTACGGCTGCCTGACAGGCCACATTAATCACAGCTACACACAGAAGCAGACCTGTCAAATCCCCATCTCAGTCAGTTAAAAGGTACCTTGGGACCACCACTGAAAATAACCACAATTAGAGATTTTATTTGACATGTATATGAGCGATACCAGGGTCCTGTTGATAACAACATAACACATTGGGGTTAATGGAAACTTAATAAGGCCTGTGGTGACCTTAGAGTGTAAAGTGCTCTCCTTATCACCAGACAGGGAGTCTGTAGCTTCCTGGTTGTATGCTAGCTAATGATGTTTATATATTTCTCTGAAAAAAGCATATTGGGGAATCATATACAGTTTTATTTGATCCATTTAAATCAATTTTTGTAATTATAACCATTTGTCGTAAAAATAACTGACATTTTACACTCAAAATAAACACATTTTAGATTTTTACAAGACGCAACATAATAGAATTAGGGTATCTGCAGATATAGGTTTATAGTTTTATTTAACAATAATTCTTTACTGCAGCTTATTACTTTGCCTATACCAACCCGGAAGTACAAACAATGTGAGTAAGACTGATATATATTTAAAACTGCTGTAACATAAACACTTATAGATGTATTTAACTTAATAGGGAAGAAAGAGCCTTTACATCTGATAAATGTGTTTGTGTGCATGATATAAAAAAACATGAGAAGTAAGACTTTGGCTTGCTCTGTGTGTAAATGTGTTAGTAGAAAGTTTTAACAACCAGGAGCTGACTGTGTAGTTTCAGCATGTGTCTTTGTGCAACAAAGAGTCTATAACAGCTAAGGTCAGATATCAGTTATGAACTCAATGAACAAATGATGGAAATGCTCATTAAATTTAAATGTATGGATTCACCCCATCAGAGCATCTAATGAAGATTATGTAGACTCACGTATAGCTTTAAAGCTTTAAAAAGTAAATGACAATAAAGGAAAGCAGAGTTACCAGATTGTTCAGAGTCAGCTGTCCGTTGATTCATCCAGGGAAAGATAACTCCTGAGCGGCAGATGGTGAGTAAACTGCAGCTCCTGCTCTTCATGTCAAGCCTGCCCTTGGCATGGCAGTGAACCAGAGGCTCCAGTGGGCACCCAAACTGTTCACCTGGGTTCAACCTGCAACTGACACGAGCAGAGGAGGTCATGGTTTGCTGATGAAGACCAGCATCTTGGCCTCCTCCTCCTTCATTGTATCCAGCACTTAGTGTTGGCACTTGTCCAGAGCTCATAGCAAAACTGTTGCCATGCAGCTGCAGTGGGAGGGCAGACGGTTGGGGGTCCATCATGGACCCAGCTCATCAAACTGTCTGAAATAAATCCCTCAACAGTACTAAAGACTTGGACTTCTGTCTGTCTAATATCAGATCACAATTAACATGAATGTCTAAGCCCATGCAGGGATGAGCACTTGGAGTAACCATGTGGAATATTTGAATAATATTTACCAGAAGGGTGCCGTATAGTCACGTGTGACCGTCCTCCAATGGCAGAGCTCTGGACTTAAAAAGTATTCCGCTGGCAACTTGGGGCGCCGAAAGAAGCTTTTGCGATATTTCTTCAGACAACATTGCTTTGAACAGCCTGCATTTCTTTACCTAGGGAGGGAAAAAAACAGAATATGAGTAGAGGCCAACAACTGTAATCCGTGTGAGAGAGAGAAAGAGGAAGAATTGTTTATACGGAGAAAGAAAAATGGCAGAGGGGGGAGACAGAGATTACCATGTGTGGTGAGAATCGCCTCATTACAAATAGGGTTAGTTTCTTGTAACATTCTAAATCTTTTGACAGGACGCATTTTTTTTACAAGGAACCATCGCTTGCAGCTGCACATCCTGAAGTTTTTGTGGTAGGTTTTTATCAAGGCGACGACTTCCTGCTATAGTAGGCTGCTAGGAGCTCGAGTAATATACTGGATACTAACACATTATCCACTACAACTCATTATTCTGCTGTATTTTTTCAGATGTAAAATGGGTTTTAAATACACCTTGTTCCAGGTTTATTTTTGACCAATTAACTCTAATGATAAATCATATATTTATTCCCGTATTTTCTTGGCTGCTCTGTAAATGGGCACTCTGCAATAAGCCTCCTTTTTGCCTGTAAAATAAATCTTTGCGATTATAATGGATAATTTAGTTTGCATCTCATTTAACAGCCCAGTTTTTAAAATTCGGCGGGATTCTTTTTATTTTCTTTAAATAACAATGCTTATAACTGTCTCAGTGGAAGTGTAGCTTTGGCTTAATAGGATTCACGGGGAGTGGTCAAACAAAGGCTTGACAGTCATTGCCACACAAAGACAAAGGAGGCAATCATTAGAGATTTCTTTTTTCAGCGCATTTGCATTAATCAGGCATCACTGTACAGTATCAAGTGTCCCTGTCTATGGCTCTGTGAGGCAACAGTCAAACACTGCGGACGTTTTGGATGGTAAACATCCCGCTTGCTGCACGGCTGGTGGACAAAAGAGCAGAGGGAGATGTTCAGCAGCGCCCGTATGTGCGCCTGTTTACGCTCACCACACAGAGCACACAACACCAGGAACTTGGGAATATATTTATAAAGGTTCAAACCACTTAAATCAAATGGGATTTTTGTAACTTCATTTAAAAAACCCATAATAAATATTTGTAGGGGGAAATTATGTTGGCTAAATACTACATCAAGTGTGGCCTAACTGAGTTACACTTTGAAAAAAAATCTCATAAAACATAATTGCTTAATTTTCACAGTACAATGTATGCAAAGTGGATAAATAACTAGAATAATGAAGCCATCACATTTTTTTAAATTATGCACCCAAAAGTATCTTCCAAAACTAGAGGGCTCTGTATATTTTGTGCGTATTAATCTTAGTTAAAGCAGGCTTTGGATATAAGTTCCATTTGGTGATTCTCTACAACAAAGCTGTCGAGAAAACCCTCTTTAGATGTCTCTCTGCGTGATGGATTATGCACTCAGGGTTGCATAGCTTGGAAGAAAAGGAGCCTTCCCCCTTTTTCGTTTCACCCCTGCTGCCACCGTCACTGAGGTTTTACCTGAACACCTCCACAGTGGAGTCACGTCCTTGGATTTGTTTGTAAATAAATGAAATATTTTTGATTTGTATTTCCTTTCAGTTCAGTTTGGATCAAGGGCACAATACCACAAACATGGTCCCACACTTTGGCGTAGTATTGGTAACCATCGACATTAAAATGACTGCTACATGATGTTATTGTTGATCATAATTAAAGTTTAAACATAAAAAGGCTAGCTTGGAGACTTGGTTTTAATTTGGAAATAAAAACAGGTTTTATTTTTTAAGACTGCCCATTAAAATAGCAGTGAAGTGCTAAATGTCTCTTCTGTTAATCTTGGTATTGGATTAATGTAGGCCATTAGAGCTAAAATAAATTTAAATATAATGACATCTTCTTGTGTCTTGTTTTAACACCCCCCAATAAAAAATACAATAACTATTATTATTATTATTATTATTATTATTATTATTATTATTATTATTATTATTATTATTATTTACAACAACAGGCGAATCGGGCCGTAAGTCAGCGGTGACAGAAATGGAGGAAAGTAATTAAAGTCGTTTTGTTTTTCTTACCTCACACCCTTGAACACACTCTCTGAATTGAAGATAGGACCTATGATATACTAGCTCAGCAAGACCATAATTTAGCTCCTCCGCGCCTCCACCACAATTCTCCGTGAACTCTGTTTGAACCGCCTCAGTGGCAATAAATCATTTTTCTCTCTCACACAAAAGCGCGCCGGTCGCTCTGGGTGTCAACCCTTTTACAATTCCTCCTTACCTTCTGCGCTCTCTCGCCTGCTGACACAAACAACCGAGGAAATCGTCGATAAACTTTTATTTTCCATACCAATAACTAACAGGGGAAACGGTACTGAGGTATAGGGGAGTATATGCAACCGCAGGGGGAATCTGTGCAATGCAACACCATCTTGCATTTTCTACTCGTAAATTATATATTCCTTACACTCAAAAAACATAATTGTTTTTCAGAGCTTAAGAATCGCACGGATGATCAGTTAATGTATTTCCAGGGGATAGAGCTGGACAGATAAAAGGAGACTGAGAGAGAGAAGGGGAGAAGACGTTAATGGGCAGAGGATGCTGTCGGTTAAAACGGTGCATACAAATGGCGCTGTCTTGGCAGAGCAAGGAGAAGATTTATGAGCCCGGTGCCCTATATTGCTGTAAACAATGCAGAGTGAAATGAAAGGACTAGAGTTTGCAGACTGCACTTCATACGTGAGGAAAAGACACACATTGTCAATTTCCCAAACAAGTCCTGACCCTGCATTAGCATGTGCATTAACATAGAGTATTAATTTGGGCCTGTTTAAAGCACAGCTCACTGTAAATCCTGGCTTGTCTCTGCAGAGTGCACACAGCATAAATCCTGCAGTTCTGGACCAGGGAATATCTGAAAGTGTCACATTTTGATTTTTTTTCACTCAGGGGAAATATGTTTTATTCTGAATATTTAAATGTTTCGAATGAAATAATGCTGCAGCATAAAAACAAATATGTTATATATATTTTTCATATGAAATCTTATCATAAAAACATGCTATCTGTCTTCCTAGAAACCTTTAATGTTAAATATTAATATTAATGTCTTGAATTTAGCAATCATTTTATCAAAAGGTATCATTATGTGTGGGAAGGCGGATTGTGTTTAAAGAAATGGAAGGGAGTTTCCCCTTCTGTGTTTACATTCAGATGATGCACTTTGCCGATAACATTGAATTATCAGTATAGCATGCTATTCAACAATATTTAACTATATGTTCAAATTGAATACAAATGCTGCAGCATCTGTCTTCAGAGTGTAAGTATGAGAAGACTGTTGTCGAAATGCAACTGGTGGTCACACAAATGCACAAGAGAATCATTTGAGAGAGCAGATCGAATAAAAAGAGCATTTTCACTTAGCTTATAATTGTGGATCTATAGTCTCAGGATCCCATATTCAGATCATTTTTGCTAATGAAAAGTTGGCCCCCAGTGACACCTTGAACTGAGGGGAAATTACTTTAATTTCTAAGGTCTTCAACGATGCAGCAAATAGGCTAATGACACATTTCTCAGAGGCGTTATGATGACATAAAGTATTACTGGCAAGTTTACACAGGCCATCATTTCTTATATGATGTGATGTTGGAGTGTACAGTGGGATATCAGGGTGTTGATCCCAGCTGCTTTGTTGTCCCCCTGCTTGAAATGTTTGCCAGCTCTGACAGCAAATCATTGTAACATGTCTGATGGAGTTTTAAAATCTAGTTTTATATAAATGCATTAAACACACACTAAACCACACACACACACCCCCACACACAGACGCAAAAGAACAAAAAAAAGAAAGACATGGTGCATCTGCTCTCTTGAGTGAACGGATGGGAGAGAGATTTACGGATTTATGACACACCCACTGCTGGTCAATGCGAGAGAGCCTCTCTGTCCCTGGAAAATAGCAGCGTGACCCCCGTTTCAACTCTCAGCCTTTATGCAACTGCCATGGCTGCCGTTTAAACACACTACACACTAACAATGCACTGGCCCCGGACCTTTCATCACACACCAGAGTGGCTGAAGAAGACACTCACCTGAGACGAGTGGAGAAAAAAAAACACATTTGTACTCTGACAATAATAAACAGGTAATAAACCACACCAACGACACAACATCTGATCCTATTGGTGTCATATTCGCCTCTCGTTCAAACATTTCGATTGCTGTTTGTGTAAAGTTTGTATATCTTCCAAGAGAGAGTCCTCGTCTGAGGTTCTCATAAATCACTGAGAGCCTGCAGCGGTGCAATGTGAGCTGAAAATCATGTGTGATTCAACAGTCTCTCTCCAGTCAGAAAAGAGTAAGTGTTGAGGAATTTAAACACTGAATTTCTAAAAATTATAAAGACTACACAATATTCCGGTGCTGAGGTTAAGAACAACTACAACCACTCAATGTTTACAGATTACACCGAGTGAAAGCGGCTTCAAAGCTACAGGACAAAACTAGAAATAAAACAACTATTGTAAACTGTTAGTTTAAATAGATACTATGTTGTTAATTTTGTTGTGTTGATCTCCTGATAGGTTAGAATAACTTTGACGATAATGAGTTAAGGTATTATTTGCTTACTTAAATCATATGGTGTGCACTTTCTATCATGGTGACGCATAACTGTGCAAATATTGAATTTAACTAACAGCACATAATCTCAAAGTTTAGTATCATAAAGCGAAATAATCCTGATTTATGTCTGACAAACGACACGAGCTTTTGTTTAAATAATAGCTTGAAATCACACTTTCTGTTTATTATCGTAAACCAAACAATGCCTTATAAAGCCGTGTTAAGTAAATAATTTTCCTTGGCATGGAAAAGAAAAAACATAATACCTGCAAAGTATGCCTAATATTTTTACTTTACAAAAAAAATGTTTTAAACAAAATAAACTACATCCGGTCCTTGTTTAGAGTGCAATTTTAAATGTGTCTACCCAAGGGAAGTTGAACAATCACTATACTATCAGACGAGTTGTTTAGGTTTCAGTGACAGCTGTTTATCTTAAAAGGCATGTTGTCGAATATTTTTCTCTCAGCGTTGAATATTATTATTATGGCCACAGAAGTGACCAAACGTTTTCAAATAATCAAAATAAGAATATTTAAGTTTGCTTGCGAAAACAGTAAACATAGTTTCTTATCTAAAGACTGTAGCATATATATTCTGTTTTTATTACAAACAATGATACTGTTGAAGCGTAGAAGAAAACTTGCATGGACTCATAAGTGTATTTCTATCTCATGTGCGTAAAAATGTGCATTTGGATTAAAAATGAAACCTTGGCTGAAGAGTGGGGTGTCAGTAGAAAGTTTGCAAGGTTTTTAGTAACTACAGAGAGTTGAAGGTCCCTGTCCATAAACTAATCACAATGACCAACTGTCCCAGTACTGTCAGAAAGACGTGGCTATAATTGGCAGCTTGCTTTTGAGAGGAAGTTCTGACCTGAGGCCAGTTATTCTCTTAAGCCACACAGAAGTCAAGTGACTATTTGTAACGGCCTAATGTTTTTGGAGACTTTGGGGGATTTAATTAATCCCTTGAAAATAGGACTTTAAAAAAAAAGCTTTGTGCTAATTTCACTGAAATTGTAATTTATCCGTTTAAAATGAGTGTATGACTTAAAAAATGCAATTTTTGTTATGATTATTATTATTATTATTATTTGTTTTAAGGTACCAAACACACAAATCTGATTGCCTGTACACTTCTGTGGTCACTGCATCAACTCGGTGAAAGTCAGCCCACACGGTTGCCAGCTCGGTTTCAGATGCTCCAAAGAAGGTGCATGTTTGGAAGCCCGTCTGTTGGATGCAGAGAAGAGGACTTGTCCGAGAGTTTAACACTGTCCCGGGCCACTCTGACTAACAAAGGGAGCAACACTTTCAGTGATGCCCCACCGCAGGCCTCCCTAAAGGCACCATGCAGAAAGTCCACAAAGAAAACCGAGGCCAAGGGGGACCAGTTAGGGTGCTCACAGAAGGTACACGTATAGAGAGGGAGTCAGGTCACAGGGTGGGAGAGGTCGACCATCCAGACTGAGATGAGCCTAATGGGACAGAAAATGTGTCCTCGAAGTGAACTCGGCCTTCTCCCACTTCGCCTCCTAACTTTAATAAAGTACCTTTTCAGCTTCGCGACATGGAGGCGACAGGGCCTATAAGGGGTTGGAGGGATGCTGCGACTCTGGCGAGAACATTAATTTCTCTAATCTGTCCAGCAACATAAAGGCTTCTATATTCATTTCTCAGAGCCGTCTCACCACCATTCTAGTGCCTTTCCAAAAGACACGTCCAGAAAGCAGATGTTAACTGCTCTGGTCCACTTAATGTGCTTTATTTCAAAATCAATTTAAACTCTCACGTTTGGGAATAATGTTCAAGGATAAGGCCGTGTACATAATATTTGGTAAACTCAAAACTTGCTGCTGTCGGAGCTGTTTTGCAGAATAACACAAAGCTCTGTAGTGAAAGATTGATGATGGAGAATACCTCTTCCCTTTGTGCTCCTTTGCCCCCCACTACGAGAGGCATTTTATAAGCCCTATTCATGTCACAATTCAATAATTTATCAAATTCTTGCGTGTCTTTGGGTTTAGTCATGTTAAAACGGAAAACCTTCTGTCCAGAAAGAACGACAAAAAATGAATGCATCTCTGTGAGAAAAATAACATCTCAAGACACTTTAGTGGAGGAGTTCAGATTAAGAAGTATTTCGTCAAAATTGTGTATGAGTCCAGCAGTCGTAAACAGTTCTGCAGTGTTTTGGTCCTCCTAGACGATGACGTTGCAGTGAGACGCTTCGTGTTTTTTTTTTATTGTAGTTTTTATGAATTCTCGCGAGCTGCTGCACACTCTGGAGGCAAAGTGCCCACAGGGGAGACAGGAGAATATGTTACAGAGTTTACACAAGCACAAGTCAAAGAGTGCACATACAAATAAACATCAGCATTCCTTTCTTTTGGCCAAGGCAATGCTACAGAGCCTGATAACAAAGGTCAGCCAGTTTACTCCCAACACCACATGACGCATTACATTGAGTCTATCTGCACGACTTTTTTTTTGTATTTCTTTTATTTCTTTACATTTGAAAACTCAGCCGCATGAAGCAGTGAACTATAGAAAAGCTGGGAAGCTACTCATGTAACAAAATGAATAAGAATATTTTCACAACAATAATTTCTAACAAATGTCCTATAAATTAAACGCATGCAGCTTTGTGTTCAAGTCAGAACGAAGGGTGCAGAGGCAGTGCAGAGGGCCTCAGTGCTTCTCCATGGAGCTAATTGAATGCCCTTCAGACTGATGAGGTTGCACATAATGCACAGCAAAAAATATTTCACTTTTTAGAAACAACTTCAGTCCATTATAACGTAGGCTTTAAAATACACACGCACACTCACAGACATACACACACTCTATCTCTCTCTCACTCACACACGCACGCACGCACGCACACACACACACACATACACATACACACACACACACACACACACACACACACACACACACACACACACACACACACACACACTGCCTGTACACATTGATAATTCAAAGACGCAAGAATGAGCTGCAGGATTTACAAACACAGTTTGAAAACACAGTGATTCTTGTTACCCTCATGAAATGTTCAAGTATTCACACATCTGTACATTTTTTAGAGCAATCCAACAAAAAGAAAATCCAAAACAATAGCAGACCTCATCTTGCCTAAAATGAAGTTCGACCAAACGTATTTAAAACTAGAAGACACTCACTGTTTTATTGACCAATATGATTATCACAAGTACACTATACTCCGTTTATTGCATTTCACAATAATCTGCTTTTTAACGGTCTAATAAACACAACATCAACACCACAAAATTAAATTGTAAATCAAAATCCTGTTTCTGAAATACACGAGGTAATTCACACATTGGTTTTATCCAAAACATACAAGTTCAAGATCAATGGTGTGTTCCAGCTTTTTTATACCAAAAATAACTATTATTATATTGATTTCCTTCCAGTGTTGTTTGAAATAAATAGATTGTGCATTTCACATTGGGCAGCAGGGCAAAACAATGGCCCCCAATAACATTTTGATAAAATGTATATTTTTTTCTACTTTTTCATCCTTCATTCAAAACATTTTTTAATAAAAAACATCATTTTAATTCAGCTTCAAATAAATTAAACCCTGTGTCACGTAAAAATAATTCATCGGTATTCGCAGTAATCCATGCTATATAACATGCATTTTATATAACTGTGGACTTAAAGGAAACCGCACAAGATAGCTACGAAAACAAAATATATAATTGTTCTATAAATAACCAGTTCTTTTTCTACCCCCGATCTTCTTGGTTTTATAACCTGGTAATATCCTCGCCTTGCTGTGCTCCGGAGAGTTCGTCGGGGGCCCCAGTGTTAGTGGCCGAGGCAGCGGCAACAGCGCCGGCTGCTGAGCTTGTGTTGGACCCAGAGGAGGAGGAAGAGGATCTCACTTTGGTGTTGGGGAGCCTGTGGTCCTTTTTCCATTTCATCCTGCGGTTTTGAAACCAGATTTTAATCTGTCGCTCGGAGAGAACCAGGGTGTGGGCGATCTCGATGCGCCTCCTCCGAGTTAAATATCGGTTATAGTGGAATTCCTTCTCCAATTCTAAGACTTGCTGCCGGGTGTATGCTGTCCTAGACCGCTTGGTCTCCGTCCCATTGTAACCCGAAACTGGAAAAAGGATAAGTGGAGAGAAAGGAAGACAGAGAAGGGAGGAAAGGAGGGGTAAACAAGAATGGCCTGAACTGAGATATGGCTAGAAAGATTTATTGGATATGAATGTTTAGCTGTTTGAGCAATTTAAATGGGAAGTTAAGAACTTCTCAGGGTAATGAGAGGACACTCACATCCAACTATGAGCTAAATTATTAATGCAAGATTACAAAGCTCAATTTTTTTCTTATTCATTTCTCCCCCTCTCTCTATCGCGCAATACATAACAGCAGAAGCCACATGGTGATACGGCTGCCCTGAGTATACCTCGGCTATAAAATTTATGGTGGGTGTAATTACCAATGCCGAGTCGTAAATCCGCCTCAATTGTGCCATTTCAAAGGCTTCCCTGCTATCGGAGCAGGGGCTGGCAACGAGATGGGAGTCAGAGGGACTGATAAAGGGAGGGAAAGGGAGAGAGGAGCATGAGGAGTGCAGGGAACATAAACACACAAGTTGCCTACCATTGCTGGCGTGAATTTTCTTCATCCATGGGTACACCACGGGCTGCTTGGAGGAGGCTGTGCTGTTTGGATGCTCCGGGGTAGCTTGGTTGCAGGCGGAGGTTGCGGCCGGTGGGGTGGCGGGGGACATGGACAACTGTGGGGTTTCACAGGAAGCAGGTTGCCCTTTCCCTACCACCAGGTGCGCAGATTGGGGTACTCCATGTCCCCTTGGCGAGTCAGGTTCAGGGATGCTTGCACAGTTAAACTGGCGGTCCTGGTAGCTCGCCCGCGGAGGATATAACTCCTGATGGTGATGCTGGAAGCCAGACTCCCTTGCGCGGCTGTAATATTCTGGACTATGCTCAGGGATGTAGTTATTTTGCGAATATTCCTCGCATGGAGGAAATTTCGGATCAATGTAGTTAGACTCCATCAAATACGAGCTCATGATCATTAATTTCTAGAGTGGAAAATAATTTTTCTAGCTTTGTCGTTTTTCTGCTCCATAAAGCCCTCCTACTTGCGAGCAGCCCTGTAAAGTTACTTTTACCACGTGACCCAATGGCCCAATAGCAGAGTAAGAGGTAGTTCCCGGATAAGGAACCAGAGGTATTTAGCATACCTACAGTCGCCATTGTGGGAACACATCTCTCTCTTTTTCTCTCTCTCTCTATCTCACTCACTCCCTCCTCTCTCTCGTTGTCTTACCAAGGCAATTGATCTTGGGGACAAAACTAGTCGCTATTTGCTGACCAAGGAACAAATAAAATAGGCAACATCTACTGGTCTCAATTATTCAAAGGTAGAATGGGTGATCCGCCAAGGATAAGGCACAACAATAGCAAACCAATCATGTTGTTAGCCTGCTCCTTATATAAAGGTTATCTTCTAATTAATGAAGGCACATGCTTTACCAACAGCTCTTCAGCTGTGAAACATATTACGGTCCATTAATACACATAGCATTACAGCTGCATCAGTTTTGTAAGATTATATAAGCATTTCAGCACTAATATTGAATAGTGAATCTAAATGTCATAAAAGACTGGAGTGTTGAGATGCTCATGGAGGTGTGGTTGATTTTTTGAAAGTAGGGCTGGTAATTAATAATGTTGTAAAAAGGTGGACAGGAAGAGTCAGGCTGCTTAAACAAAAGCCTTCATTCAATTATGAGAGATTTGTCTATTTTGAAATGATCAATTTTCTTCCCAGGCTATCAATTAAAAGTCTCAGCCTTCAACTTTTAATTGGAATTTGGTGAGAATAACAAAAAAAAAGTGCCTGATTGAAAGTGTCAGGCATGTACTTTCAGTATAGCTGCTTTGAATGTCAAAGCAGCATACATCAGCTGGAACCAAAGGGGTTGGCTGATTTACAAAAAAACAAATAAGGTGATAAGAATTAAGAAAAGCCATGTTCTATAAAAGGATAAAAGTAGAAAAAGAAGAAAAGCCAAAGTGTAAGATGCTCCTTTAACTTTTAATGATATTGTTATTCTGTAAGATACAACAATTATTAAACAAAAGCTTTGAATAATTACATTTAAATATGAATATGGTAATTGTGATGACACCATCAAAACAGTGTAGAAAAGCTCAAAATACAATTATAACATCAGACTCCAGTGGATCAGCCAACAGGCCAAACTTACTCTATTTGCTTTGAAATCACACCGTTCATAAAACAGCAGCCCCACTGCAGTGTCACAAACCTGACAACTGTTCAGAGCATCATGATGTCACAGACCAGCCAGCATGGGAACACAGGGTGTCTCAGAACCAATATCATAATAGTGAGTCTCAAACATATATATCTGCTGATTTAACTGCAAGGGAGTCTTATGTATTGTGTCACAGAGAAATTAAATGTGGTCGCTGCAGACCGGTTAAAGCCGTTGAACTCCCTCACTTTTAACTAGAGAGCTCACCACATAAAGCAAGTCCTGCTTAAAGATACATATGAAAAAATACCAAACACCATCACAAATCATTTAAATTCTGAGGCTTTTTCTAACAAAAGTGCTGCTCTTGTCTTTATTATGTTCATCTTCTCCTGGCCTTCTGTTTTAACAACATTGGAATGTCCTTACCTTTTACTAGCAAGACTTGTTTGACCTTTGTTATGGCCTACAATAAAAACATGTGGCTACAATGTAATTCAGCTGGCTGTGTGTGGACCTGCTACAACCCATATTATCTGAAAGAAAGTGCTGAGAGGAAGTATTTGAAAAAATGCCATACAGAAATACAAGCAACTGATTGGTTTACTCTGTAGTTTTCTTTAAACTATAGTCCTACTTATTTCAACTTTGTAAAAAGAGGGAAAAAACGATTAGAAAATTAGCATAATATCTGAGTCTTGCTGCCTTCAAATGTTACATGCTATTCCTGGCTGAAGCCCTGACCACATTACTGGAGGTCTGCTGGTAAATGTAAACTGATGCTGCCTGGCTGTGTAAACTTTTCATGTGCTGTGCTTCCCATTCTTATCTCAGAGTCAGCTGTGGTTGAAGAGAGAAAGGTTAACTCCCTTTAATAGATTAGCAGCCTCCCAACAACATCTAGGTTATAATATATTTGTAGTGCTTTTTATAAAAATGTTATTGTGGATGTTTGCGCGTCAGCAGCAAAAATAACAAGGAAAAGATAATGATAATAATGATAATAATAATTATTATTATTATTACATTAATAATAATAACAATAATACAAATAATAATGATAATAATAATAATAATAACAATAATAACAATAATAATAATAATAATAATAATAATAATAATAATAATAATAATAATAATAATAATAATAATAATAATAAAGAAAGTCATAGGCTCCCACTTGGAGAAACATTAAGCCTGAGCAGAAGTAACACTTACTCTATGGGTCAAAAGCTGTAAATTGCCAGTTAACCGATGTATCTATTTTCACAGCAATAACTTCATAATATGGTTAAAAACGAGACGTGAAATGACATTTCTGGCTGTCCTGTTTGTACAGAATGCACACGACATTTCTATTACCCCTAGCGAGGATGTTAGAGGCGTTTTATAGAGCAATAAAAGCCGTAAATCAGTCACTTTTAAACGACCCCTGGTTCCTAACGTGTTTTACAGGGTCTGAGACAGTAGCCGCACACTGCATGGGTTTGCTCTCTGTGGCCTACCTACGCAATCTACGGCTGTCTGGACTATGAATACACTTTGTGACAATGTTATTGCATTGCTAGTGCCTGGATATAGGCGGTATTTGTATGATGCTTGTGTTTTCAATAGCAGGGAAGCCAGAAGAGACGTGAAGAGGAGCAGAAGCAGAAGAGTCCATGGCGTGGTATTTCAGTTGCCCATGTATTCCTGTAGAGACGTATTTGCGATTGTTTGTACTTCACACAAATTCGGTTCTACAGGGTACATATAGACAACTAATGTGTTTTAGGGTACACACTGCAAAGGAGATCTCTCAGGCAAACCTCTATGCAAGCAGGGTAGGTCTGAAAAAAGTAGTGTAAGAAGAAATATTCAGGCTGCGAGAAATACTGCACATGAGATGTTGTTTATAAAAGAAATCATATGAATGGTGCTTTTCTGTCCAATAAAATGTGATTTTAACATGTGTTGCCCCATACAACAAAAACGCATATGCCTGCACACGCACACACAAGCGCGTCGTGTGCAAAAGGGACAAGGGGGTCTCTTTTCTTAACGTTCAACCTCTGCCTTTGAGGTAGCTCCTATATATGAATATTCAGTCACAAACACGGCGGATACAAAGGGACGGCGTGACAGCACAGATGAAAAATAAGTTTCCATTGTTCCCAACCATTCCTTCTGCTTGCCATTACCATACTGACCGCTCGGTAACCTTTCTTCCTGCCACTCTGGAAGCTAATGAGAAAAGCCTCGGATGAAAAATGCGATATCAGACATGTGACCTGTTTCAGGGTTATTAAAAACAGCAAACATGCTCAGATTGTGAATCAATAGAATTGATTACATGCGGAAATGCACAAGGGGCTTCAAACACTGTCAGAAATTATCTCAATCTACATATTTCTCCGAGTGTGTATCAATTTCATAGATTGCTTGAATTGAAGAGCAAATAATTTGTAGCCATATAACAGTGAACAAACGAACATTGTCACAAAAAAACAAACCCATGTTAATTTGAGTTTGTCATATGCTCATCTAAATGCATGCAGTTTGTTGTGCAAGCAGTCAGTGTGAAGGAGCTGCACGCACACCACATACTCCCTCTCGCTCGCTCCGGCGCACGCATTTTAATATTAGTTAGACAGCCTGACCTGCGTTTCACCCCTCGCGTTTGACTGATTCCAATAGTTCACTGCCAAGGATTATTGATGGGGGGACAGCAATGAATTCTTTCTCCCCACAAATGGCTTTCAGATCGTGCACCTAGTTCAATAACTAGTTATAATGTAGAAGTACAAAAACTCGGGCCCTCAGGCGAACTAATTTGATGTTTCATTTGTTCATCTGAGGAATTGTTAAACTCTGTTTTTCTCCCCTTTGCAAAATAACAGCAGTACTATCCTGTTCACACATGTTCATATGTAAACAAAATAA
Organism: Notothenia rossii; assembly: GCF_949606895.1. NCBI lineage: Eukaryota > Metazoa > Chordata > Actinopteri > Perciformes > Nototheniidae > Notothenia > Notothenia rossii. The sequence continues at coordinate 20,082,921 of NC_136902.1, forward strand.
ATCTGTGCAAAACTATGAGGAGGACGTGGTTGTGTCCATGTATGGCACGTTTTTAATTTGGTGGCCCAGCAGCAACTGACCTGGATGCAGACAGTGCAATAATCTGCTCCCTGATGAACATTGTTACGATGCGCTTTTAATCAAACCCTTAACCTAATAGCCTTTACTCTCCCCAGGTGTAATAATGTTAAACTGGATCGTCCAGTTAAAATAAAAAGTTTTAATGAAGTGCAGACAGACTGGAGACTAGTTGGATATGAATACCCTCTAACAGCAGCCGCCAGGGGAGCAGAGGTGCTTTCAGATACCGGATGCTCACAGAAAACATGGGTAGGTTTGCAGTTCATTAGAGCAATGCTGTGGTTCATTAGAATCACACTGCAGACTTAAATCCAGTTCACCTGTGCAACTAGAGTGCAGCTTCTCTGGCTATTAAAGCAAAAGTACTCTGCAGGAGGACAGTAATTCGATTTTTAGAGTTTGAAATAAAAACAAAAAAAGTAAAAACAATGTGATTTTTAAAACCGCAGTCTAACCAGTTCGCTATGAGTGCAGACACCAGTACCCGGGGTTAATCCAGCTGTTTGTCAGGCAAATAACAACCTCCACAAAGTGTCACTTCTCTTGACTAAAGCCAGGTGGAAAGGCGTGGGGAGATTGAAAACACTTACTGATAAATCCACGGTCCCATGCATTCAATTTGACCCGATGGACTGCCTGAAAAAAAGAAAAAAGAAAACGAAAATCAGGAGCAGTCTTTTTTTTGTGAACATGAATTTTGTATCCAACCTGCACAATTAAATGTGTGACAAAGGGCCCAACATTCAACACATTTTAAAATGTATATTTACATTTAAACAAATACATTTAGAATATCTATTGTCCATTCCTGAATGAATTGAGCAAGTAGGTCAAATAAATCATGCTTAAAACGTTGAACTGAATGAATGCATTGTGGTCCATATTTCGTTTTTGCTACATTTAAAATTGCCACAATATCATACAAAGGTACTATTTCACAAAGAAGCTATTTAAATCAAACCATGAGCAACAGATGATATAAACTAATCACAAACTCTATATTTATTCTCAGAACATTTCCCCTACAACTTCACTAAAGTTCACCTTGCAGTGAGAAAACACAACGAACTATTTTTTTTTATGTTTCGTTATAATTTCATTTTAATGATGCTTCAGTTACTTTGTCCCTCTGCGCCTGATCTCTGTCATCTAGCCTAATTGAAGGGAGGCTGCCCTAGAAAAGCTTTGACATGTGTGGGCTCGTGCAGAACTGGGACCGAGGACAGAACAATTTAGAACGGGTCATATTCAGACAGTAAAAGTAAATTTACAAGCATTTTGGTATTTCCTTGGGCCAATGTTCTATGAATAGAAATCCCTGGACTTCAACGGTGCTGAATTATTGCGCACAGTCCATAAAAAAATCACGACTTTGTCTTCACATTGTAAATACATTTAGGCTGTGTTGGAAAACGATGTAATGAGACTTTATGGTTCCTTTTTGGACTGAGACAAAGAGAAGTCTGTGCCTACCCGGAAATGACCTCTGTGGATTGAATGATGACAGTGTCAGCTCCACAGGTCAAAGAAAGGAATACAGCAGTACAGAACATAGCAGTGAAAACGGATGTTTAGACTGTTACACTTTTACTGAAGTGCATTTTTTTTAGGCCAGAGTCACTTTGATTCAAGCTTCCTCTGAAGATGCAAGGACTGAAAGTCATTAGAAAAAACACAACTTCGGTTATAATAAAAGGTCCTGCATCCTCTAAGGTTTCATATCGCATAATACATTTGTTCCCATGTGTTGTAGCAGAGATACTATTTTACGTTGCTCTGAAGGAAACAACTCTCTAAATATTATATTATTCTTTTAGTTTGGGAGTTTGATAATATTGTTTCCTTCTGATAACAGTAAAGAGTACAACGCAACTGCTCGAAAAATAGGGCAATATAAACATAAAATGATGCAATGGACAGAGTAATAATCCATGCTTTTACGTGGACATTACCCCCACAGTCACCCACACAGGAGAGTGTTACACAGTGCCCCCTATTGGAGGTGTATAATTCATTATCCTGCATACCTGAAAACATACTGAATAGTTATCCTATTGTTTTAGTTTAAACAATAAAGAAAATAAGGTTAATCAGGGTTTACAGATTGTAAAACATCTGAACCTGAAGCCTGGACACCCATCATTTGAGTCGAACCTGCTGCACCTTGCTCTGCCAGCTTAACGTAATACCAACATGAGCAATTTGCAATTCCACACATTGATTAATACAATTGAGGTATTTCCCGTCTGAACAGGTATATAAGACATGTTGAAAAGTAAATAATGTACAATAGAGCAACAGAAAGATTATAGAGATTAAAATCACATCGCCTCATCAGTCTCCAAACTGATCAAATCAGTGTATGCAAAGAAGACAACAAGTCAGAAGGGGTATGCGGGGGGAGAACACATATTCCTTGTGCAAAAAAAGGTGCATTTTTGTAAAACATGCAATAGTCACACTCACATCCTCACTGTGTGTTTCACACGCTTCTGAGTTTAAACATGCCATAATTACACTGCAAAGTGCCTTTGAATCAAACCTGACTGTTGGCCCAGACATGACCCTAAAACAACAGATGCTCACCAGGACAAACACTAACCTCAAGGTGACACAGTGAGATTAAGCAGTTTAATAAGGAGCGTATACTTTATAGCTTTTATGGTGCAGTATTTCAACTAGAACAACATTTTAGCATCACACACGGAACAAAAGTCACATTATATTTTAAATAAACTGTTTCGGTTGCACTATCTGCACCCTTGAAAATAAAGGAATTAAAACAAGAATTACTCAAAAAGTGCATTGGTAAAAAAAAAGTGTCCGTAAATCTATGCTGAGAGAGAAGGAGAGGGTGGACCGTGAAGCTGATGAAGATGTTTGATAGTCCTGTCTGACTTTTATTTCCCTCGGTCAGCTCTCAAATATGTGGCTTGTTATTTTACAAACTGTAAACTTTTTAGATGCATTAAAATATCCTTTTTTGCATTTAATAATTTAACTAACCATGTACAAATATAAAGAGGATTCTGCCAAAACAATAATCCTCATTACAAAACAATAACCATGAGCGGCATTAATCCCGTTTCTTCCAGACTAAATATGCGACAACAAATCTCCTTAAAAATGCCTCAAAACAACAGTTTCACCAACATTTAAAAGAAAAAAATAATAACATAATAAAATGCATATTCACCATCAATTAATACAGTTAATTTTGACGGTAGTGGTATAAAACGTACCCAGTATTTCCCCCATTTAAATAACGGCACAGTCGCAGGCCTGTGAAAGCGAAGTTAAAAGCAACTTACTGCAGTAGCTCGCAGTCCTCCGCACCACCGACTACTACACAGTCCGGAGAAAGGTACTGCATCCTCACTGCCACAAAGCCCTTTCTTCCTCAGATAAGGGGATGCCAGCAGCTGCGATTCCGGACAGTTAAGATTATATATGATGTGTATATATCGAAGGTTTGTCAGCTCTTCCAGGCCATAAAACCCACTTAAATGACACCACGTGCTTCCTGCGCACCATTCACAGGCCCTGCTTGGGGCAATTGGCATGTGTAACCTTGTAAACTTTAAAATACCCAAAAAGAAAGACATTCAAAAAGGGATTCAATACATTGTCCACATATAGGTTAGGCCCAACAGAGCGCAGAGAAAGTGGACGCTGTGCTGACCGGTTCTCATAACCGTCAAGGGAGTTTAATGAAGCTATTAGTTGAGAGGTGAGTTGATTTTTATTTTCTTTAAGTAGTACTATAGAGAAATTACCTCACAACCTTGGGCTATGCTGCGTCATACTACTACTAATTCGACGAAAGCTGTTGGATATAGACACCAGGCAAAAGCATGATATACAAGGTCACTATAGTGTTGTTTTAACTTCAGTGTAATTATGCCAGAATTAAAGAGCATGGCGATATCATAAAGTTGCCATATGGCCTCAGCATTGATGACGCGTTTTTCTGCGGCCACAGGAAACCAAAGTTTTGCATCCATGTCGTGGGCTAGTGTTATCACAGGCAAGTGTCCCTTCCTTCCCTGGCAAAACAGGAAACGGCAGTCTGCCTGTGGTGGAGTGCTGGAAAAAGGGGCAATAAAGTTTTATGAGGGCCTTAAACTTCAGAGCGCGTTTGTGTGTCATCAATGAAATTGACGCAAAGAAAACGTGATTAGTGGAATAAAACAAAAATAATATTTAAAAAGCGTAGTCTCCTTTTTTAGGGTACAATTTTTATGGTAGTTAAATTCAGTAGACTTATAGCACACAAGTCCTTAAATATATGCGAGCTTTGTGATTCGAATACCTATCTCCGATATGAGAAAAATAATGAGACAAAAGTGCATACTGATAGGAAAACTTAATTTAATTTGATGAGACTTTATTGGTTACAATTGACAATCGAGCCATCTGTTATTCCAGGCACCGTAAGTTTACAGAGGGCAAAATAAATGGCTTCATTGCACATCACAATATTATCACACACAGTGACTGAATAACACATAATGATTCAAATTCACAAGGATATAACAAACAACAGGGAAGATGCCTTCACAGAAACCCATTCACAACGATATTATCTCACAGGACATTATCTCACCTTCAACCACTGCAACATGGTAGAGAGTGAGTTCCAAAAGTAGAAAGAAAAAGTATTTTTACAGGAGATAAACTATCTGTTTATCATTTAGGAAAGATTGCAGCCAGAAATATGTGTCTTTCTATATTTATTCACTGACCTTAAAGTTGTATCACATGATGATGATATTGGAAATGATACAGGCCTTTGCCCAGCCTCCACTACTATTATCCTAATTAAAAACATATATTAGTAGCATTGTGCCTTTCAGTGCACTGCAGACCACACAGCCTTGCAGCGTGAAGGACCCCAGCTCCCCTCAACCTCTTGTCCCCTTCGTGCAGCAAAGTGACGTTATCATCGCATGGGCTGCAAATTAATTTAGAAATGTAAACCGATTGATCAAAGAGAGTGATATTCAATACATTAGGTCCCAAACTGCAGCAAGTGACACATAATTGGTGATGAAGCACACAGAGCGGTGTCATGATGTCATTGCTCCTAGCAGTTCATCCAGAGGTCAGGCGGCACTCCAGCACTGTGCAGTGTGGGGCTGAAAACGTGCTGCATGCACCCGGGTCTCTCCTGCACTTTTTACTCCTTCACTTTGATCTTTGAGTCCTTCTTCCACTTCATACGTCTGTTCTGGAACCAGATTTTGATCTGCCTCTCGTTTAGACACAGGGTGTGGGCGATCTCTACGCGCCTGCGGCGGCTCAGGTACCGGTTGAAGTGAAACTCTTTCTCCAGCTCCAGAGTCTGGTAGCGGGTGTAACTGGTCCTGGAGCGTTTACCCTCCGATTCTAAAGTGGTATTAAAATCAGTTAGGAGCATTATACTGTTTAATAAATATAATAGCAGGCTTATAGTATTACATTTATTTTTAAAAGATTGACTATCCATAGAAAAAAACATTACAAGCATACATCTATTCATTTATGACGAAACCCCCTTCCCTTGTTTAAAATATGCAATATATGTATTTAGCATAATTTAACCTGATATCGACTCACTGTAGACATGTGTATTAAAAGCGTATGTCAGCCTCATGAAGATGTTAAGATGCAATACATAAACTCCGTTTTAAGAAAGGAGGCCCCTTTTTCTTTCTTGGCATTAACACAGTAAAATATATATATATATATTAGACTTAAGAAATGTTATGTTTTTTTTATGTAAGACAGGATAACTAATAATGTGCTGGCCTCCCTGTAAACACTGGCCTCGGCCTAATACGCAGCAGGAGTATAACATCGTGGGAGGAAAAACAGATGTGTAATATCTAAAGAAGTGGGATTAGAAAATGAAATCTGATGGTTTCCAGATATGGTTCCCTATTTATAGACTTGTTCAGCGTGCTAAGTAAAGCAACAGGTCTTGTTCTGCAAATGGACTTGTATATTTTTGTACGTCCACGCTGTGTGCTCCAGGATGTTTGCATGTGGAGCACAAAACAAAAGTAGCTTCTTTTCGCAGCTAATGTGTTCACTGTCCATCTGCAGCATACATTGTCAAGCAGTGGCTCCAAGGCATGGACAAGAAGCACGCATATTCAAATTTTTTAGAGGTGAAAAGTTCATGATTGGGTCAGGGCATTGGTGTTTCCCAGAGTTCAATTTAAGGCTAAAGCATCCCCCCCCCCCCCCCCCCACACACACACACACACACACACACACACACACAGTGAGTCTGATAGTGTAAAACATTAACTAATAATATAAACTCAGCAGGGCAAAAACTAATACTTGGAGCTGAATTTGTGAATATTATTTCATAGCTTTATCAGTTTTGTTCTCTTATCCAATTATACCTCCATAAATCAGCCCACAGATCACCTCTCCACCGTAACAGAGCAGGTTTACGAGCAATGGATGCCTTTGTCATAAAATTTATGACCGCGAGTTTTTATTATTTCCTGCGTTTGGCCTATAAAACTCAAGAGGGAAACTGGATTGGGCGAAAAGAAGTGTTGCAGCGTAAAGAGTGAATAAGGGAAAGCATCTTAGTCGCACTTTAGAAAATAGGCAAACTTTACCGTGGCTCATGTGCAGTTTTGTCATCCATGGATAAATCTGTGGCCGCTGCTCACTGTCCTGACGCTGGTTCACATTTGTGTGTCGTTTCACCGTTTGCGTGTTCTCCGCGTTTCTCTCGCTGTCGTGGTTCTTGTTGCCGACGGATTTTGCGCTCCTTTCCGGGTCTCTGTCCACCCCTCGTCCAAGCAGAGTGCTGCTGCCGTAGTTCAGCCCGCTTGAGTCCATGGAAGAGCTGCTGGAGACCATGGTTATCTGTGGTCCTGACGGGAGAGGAGTATCCGTAATGCCACGCAGGCTAGTTTTCATCTCCTCCCGTTCAACAGAGGTCGTGGGGACGGGACAAGTGAATATCCCGTTCACATTAACACCCTCATAGTGGCTGGACGGGCGCCCGGAAAGATCGAAACTAAACATAGTGTTAGGAGAAGTTGTCTCGCTTGTTTGCCTGAGATTGCAGCTGTCAACATAAGAGCTCATTTTTTTCAAACTATCACCGACAATTTCTTTTTCTAAACTAGCGATAGCTGCGGGATGCAAGTTGTGGTTATTTCCCTGTTTTTGTTGATCATTGCGTTTCTTTGTGGCCGCTTTTGGAAAATTCAGAGCTGTCTTCCCTTAAAAAATAATCCACGATTTATAGGTGGAGTAGGCTTTGGTATCTTTTTTTTAATTCTTGATCCGACGTGCGCTGCCCAAATATGGGGTATTTGTATGGGATCACGTGCACATGTTGGCCAGTCATAAATTGGCTTTGATACTCAATGGGGATATTGATGAATAGCAGAAACGTGTCCGGTAAACTTTGAGCTGTTGTTGAGGACCAGGCAGGGATCTTTAGCGCAAAAAGGGCAGGACAGTAAGACAAGAGCGTCATCTGGCGTCTGGTATGGGGCAGGACGGTCAGAACCGGCCAGAGATCTCTGTCCTGACACACTGCGAGTGCACCAACAGCCCCATATCATACTAATAAGAACAATTACAACAATAATACAAATAATAATAATGACGATTACACTTTAAAGTGCTCATTTGGTAGAAATATATTTACGCATGTGGAAGTGAACATTTTACGTGTCTGGAAGTTCTGTTATAGGAACACAACTAGAAAAATGTTGAGATATTGGAACATAGCTCATTCCCGGGCTCCTATTAGCCAATTAACCTGAATTTTTCATATTAAAGAGGCCAGCATTTGCTTAAAAATCACTTAATTAGCTTATTTGTTTCCCAATTGCCTTAACAGCCTCAATTCCCCATAAAGGTAATGATGATATTAAAATGTAATAACAAACCAGATTCACGCTCTGAGTTTGGTGCATAGGGAGTCTTTATATATGCGGTCATCTGAAGTGCAATGTTCAGAATCACAAGACAATGTTTAAGTTTTTACAAATATTTTATTGCATGATACACAGTTATGACAAAACATGAATTCGTAACTCCCAAACAAATGTGAAGAATTACTAGTGTACAAATCTATCTCACAATGAAAGCCTACTGTGTCAATTATCAAACAAAAGAGGGATAAGCGCAGTTTTATGTTATGCAGCGTCTATCAAAGCGGCTAAATGCAGTCCTCATTGGATTTACATAGTATACTGTTACTTTGATTATATACAGGCATTTCAGTTGTGTGTGGACTGTAGTCTATATCCGTGCAACTTTCATGTTTATGCAGGACACTTTTCTGCAGATGATTCAAGTACTAGTTATACTAGGATCAAATAAAGTGTCCGTCCGGTCCTTTGCTTTGCTTCCGTGGAATGTGCATGTACAACATTGAGTTAAGTCTGACCAACACTGTATTTTATGAGGTGATCAAAGAGTTCACAGTGATGGATAGGGTGTTGGGGGATAAATACATAGATTTTACTGGCATGAGAAACAACGTATAAATGAACACTTCTTTTTATTTTCACAATACAAGTGAGACATTGCAATAAAAAAATCAGCGCTCCAAATGTCAAAGGGGGCCATATATGGCTGAAATAATCTTGATATCTAAGGCTCAACACTCTTGTGGTCAGCATGGGATATAAGTGGGAGAGCTGCGGGCTAGCCATCATGCAGTGAAGTCGCTCTCAAGTCCATGTCGATTTTTTTTTAGGTAGTTATGTTGGGTTTTAATGGTCATCAGGTGTTCTTTCCCATCATCTTTTTAAAAAAACTATTCTTTCTTCTTGTCCTCATCCTTTTCTTCTTCAATTGCGCCACTGCGTTCCTCTTCCGGAGAGGCTGCTGTCTGTTCACTTCCAGTCACCGTGGATGTCAGGTTGCTCTCTTTCTTCCATTTCATGCGTCGGTTCTGAAACCAGATTTTGATCTGCCGCTCTGTTAAACAAAGCGCATTGGCGATTTCGATGCGTCTGCGCCGGGTCAGGTAGCGGTTGAAATGGAACTCCTTCTCCAGCTCAAGTGTTTGGTAACGAGAGTATATTTGACGTCCTCTGCGTCTGTCTGTCCCGTAGCCCACTCCTGCTGAAATACAAAGTGAATTCACTGATTTAATTGTTTATAAAGTTAAGAACATTTTAAATAAAAAAGGCATGCTTCTGTCTGTGATCTAATAATACTTTAATGCAGTTAGGAATACGTTTTATCTCATTTTTATCATCGTAATTGTTATTCAAATCCACTAAGAAAGCCAAACACATTTTAACTGATAGAGAAATCCTATCCCAAAGGGCATCTTTGCTTTATTATCTAAAATAATGAAAGCATCATAATGTATTCTCTCTGTCTCACGCTACTGATTATAGCTACTATATCTCTCTTAATATGAAAGCTGTTTGTTTGCACATGTAAAGGCCCATCTACAAGTCTAGGGGATACAGTAATGTTTTATGGGGCCATAAAAAGTAACTTACTCTCTTGGTAAGACATATCGTAAAACTGGCCCATTTCCTTAATTTATTTGTCGTAGTAAAACTCACCGCTGTGTGAGTTCATTCGCTGCATCCACGGGTAGATCGGGATGTTGGTTTTCTGATCCTGCGCTCCTGCTCTTCCTTGATCCAAACTATACTCTTGAGCAATGTGGCTTTGTGAATTGAGTCCCATGTTTGTTTGCCGGCAACTAGGGAGCACGTCCTTGTCTTGAAGAAACACGTTTGATCCATATTCATATTGTGCCCTGCCAGAGCCAAAAACGACATTGTCTTGAGGAGAGTAGAAAGGTGCATATATCCGATTCTGGGTCACAGCAGCACCGTACGACGAAAAATGTCTGACTGTGTCATAGGTGGTGGAGTTCAGGGGTACGTTAGGCAAAACATCTTGACCACCGGATAAATGGCAGGAGAGCGAAGGGTTTGCGAAATAAGAATTCATACCTTGCCTGTATCCCTCTCTCCAACTCTCCCCACTTCTTTATCGGTCGCTTTTCAATCTCCTTCTCAGTAAATCTCCTTCCCGTCTATGTCAACCAACCACACCTTTCTCCAATGTCTTCTTTTCCCCCCTCGACTTTCTTCTTCTCTAACTGGACGTGGACTAGTTTGAGGATTCTATATTATTAATTTCCAATCTCCGGTTAAGACGCACAAACCCGAGTGTTATAGCCGAGGCTTGGCTCGGTGAGAGACAATATGACAACGTCAGCTGACCGTTCTCAACCAATTGAGAGGCAGGAGTTAAGGAGAAACTGTAGCTTTTAGCTCAGAGCTTGAACATTAGTGCTAAATGCCGATAAACACAACTTAGAGTTGGATTGACACTTGGATGAGAAATGTTTGACTTGAAGTTTAAGAATATATGATATTTGAGGAGGAAGAATATGCTAAATGTGGGCAATGTAATTCAGTAGCCTACAGTGATCACATTCAAAGCAAGGCACAACATTTGCATAAAAACACATGTGAGCACAACTCCAACGGTGTGTTAAAGAGTTTATTTCAGAAAATCAGCAATTACACACATTTACTCAAATATAAGTCAAAACCCTTCCCTGCGATTTTGAATTTTCGAGATTTCTGGTATAGATGTAGTGTGAGTGTGAGTGTGTGTGTGTGTGTGTGTGTGTGTGTGTGTGTGTGTGTGTGTGTGTGTGTGTGTGTGTGTGTGTGTGTGTGTGTGTGTGTGTGTGTGTGTGTGTGTGTGTGTGTGTGCGTGTGTGTGTGTGTGCGTGTGTGCGTGTGTGTGTGTGTGTGTGTGTGTGTGTGTGTGTGTGTGTGTGTGTGTGTGTGTGTGTGTGTGTGTGTGTGTGTGTGTGTGTGTGTGTGTGTGTGAACAACAATTCTGTTTTAATTTCACAACACCATTGCAGCGATGGGCTGCAATATCTACATGCCCTCATCCAGCAGGACGGACCGGCTTTGTGTGGATACTGAAATTAATATTGGCATTTATTGTTTATCTCGGTCATATCGACGAGTTTCTAACATTGTTAATGTTTCCGTATGTATTATCTGGCATGTGAGCAATTTCAATGCTTTTGCAGTGAACTGGGGGAGGGTGTAGGTGGTAAGAATGCGTTTATGGTCTCTCTTCTGTGAAGGCAATAAAACAAGTGACGTTCCACAGCACACCAACAACTATCTCTGCAGCAAAGCCCTGCAACACGAGCAGCAATCTCCCAGATCCAGAAATGAACGCACGTGGAGGCATAGAGTAAAGGCAAACAGCGTGTGTAGGTCCGACTTACTATTAAAGAACTGCGTTTCAGAAGATATTTTTTGCATTTTGAAAATCTAATCAGTTATGCGACTGTCCAGCAAACGTCAAAACAACTGTGCCCGGCGATAGCCCTCAGGTACAGTCTCTTTAACTCATAACAATACATGATCCTTTCCTTGTTACGCATCAAAATAGGAGTAAAATGCAACGTGTTAAAATACTTATGCATGTTCCAGTCTTTTTCCACTGTTCTGATCATACTTCGACATTCCTCAGACACACACAGGGGGAAGGGGAACCGATAATTATCTCAGTAGCAAATTATGGGTTACAAAATGACTTCAGAGGTGTTCTGCAAAAATTTAACAAGACGCCTGACATAGAGAAATTTGCTACCTCGAAATGTGTAAAATTCCACATTAATAATATAAAAGAGACCAGCTTCAACCACTCTGTTTTTGGGTTCAATATAATTAAATTACTTTGTGTACACCTAATAAAAACGCAGGTTTCCACCATCGGCATTTAAAAAAATAAAACAAGCGTGTTTAGACAGGATAAAACAATCCAGCTCCACATATTAATTTAAAACAATAGCATTCACATTATCTTGGTTTTTCCGCAACAGGCAATAATAGATAACAATAAAAATAATCAATACAGTTATTGAATAATGTCTGTTCAAACGCAGCAGTCTATTGGTCCACATCATTGATTTCTTCAATAGGGTGAATACTTGCAACCTAAACGTGCAACACTGTTTGGTCTGTTGTTTGGGATCCTGAATAGCCCATAAAAGAGACAAGAACAAAGAGAAGGAAGTAGCTGGTGCAATAAAAGTCTCCCTTCACCTTATTCGTGGCCATATGTGACATCCTCGTCGCACACATTGTAGACAAATAAAGCACTAAAGTTTCTTTCCTGGCATTATTTTTTTCATCCTCCCTTTTATAACAAGTAACGAATCAGTTTAAGATGGGACGCACACTTATACATGGCAGAGAAAACTTCTGGGGGACCCAATTTGTCTAAATGCACTTTTAACCCACAGTGTTGCTAAATGTTACCAAACAACAATTTACAGAAAATAAAAAAAAGTTTTCACTATTTTGAAGAAGTAAATTCGAATTTAATTGTCCACAATTCAAATGAAGCTCAGAATGTGATTCATTTGATGAATGGCAGTCAGTGTTACTTTCTTGATTTGTCATACTCACTGCGCCAGAAACAGCATGAGAACACGATGATGTATTATTTGGTTTATTATAACACTTTCTGTTGTCGTTACTAAGCAATTGGTGTAATTTAATCAATATAAAACGCGTTTACTTTTTTAATTAATATATCTGTTAAAAGCTTTATCTAAACTATATATAGAAAATATTTGGATTTCAGAACACAGATCTTCCCTAATTGTTATTCACAGTCCCACTGGTCCATAAAGTTTAGGTTGTAAATAAAGGCTGAACACTAAAGCCAATGTGTGGACCGAGAGGCAGGAATGCAGCAGAGGCTGTGGCAGTGTGCAGAATTAGAAAGGTCATTCTTCCCCTCGTGTTTTAGTGTTTTATTGCGGCCCGTGAGGCAAATCACATGCACGGCTTTTGATGCAGGAAGGAAAGGAGCCGTTTGGTCCACGTTTCCACCATCTTTAAAAGGATATTAAGAGCGGCGATGAACGAAAGTACTAAGAAGGACTGAGACAAAAAATATAAAATATTAACAATAGCCTGGTACTAAGTACTAACCATGGATATTATTAATTGGAATTAATAATTCAATAATGAATAGTGTATCCTCTTCATTTGTAGTAGTTATCCACGGTGAATGCGCAAGGAAGGCTATACGCATGATGGAAATAGATCATCCGCAACAGTGCTATTATTATGAATATTATAATCATTTATATTATTATTGTTATATCTTTAAGGGATATTCGACTACTATCATGCTGGATTGGTTTTAACGTGGCTCTTAATTGGTTATTCAGCTGAAGGCCTCACTTTATCAGCCTGCTCCCCATACAACACAACAGGGCCCATCCACGTCCATGAACCTCTAACTTCTCTTTTGCATTCTTATACATCAATATCCCACAGCACAACATCACTCAGAATTAGTTATATGGGACCTGTAAAATTTCTACATTATCGGCCATGATTAAAAACACAGCAAGGAAGGCAAAGCGTGGTCTGCCCCTGATGCTTTTTCCTCTCCCCCGCTTCTAACCTTACTAATAAGGAGTAATTCACATACTAACAATGTAAAGCCCTCTATAAGCACTTTACCATCGCTGGCTAGCCCAATTAATGTCCGGAAGTGTTCGACTTTATGCTCGTTAAGCACTCAGGAAGCTGTTGCCCAATGAGCGCATGTTGATCCACACATCATAAATTATGACCATTAGAAGGCAAAAAATTTGCCCTGTCGGGATTTGTAAGTGAGGTTCTAAATGTGGTGATGCGGACAGATTCATGACTTCATGGAGTTTTATGCGAAGCTATCTCTGGTTTTTAAAACGCTGCAGGGCAAAACAATAGTCTGTGGTTTTCCCCTCTTATATTTAAACTAAGATTTACCTAACAACCCAAATGTCATGTATAAAATGGACTCTCTCTCTCCCTTTCTTTGTTTCTCTACATCTCTCTTTTTCTCTCTGCAGGCATATTGGGCAGCAGCGACACGATCCATTGCAACAGCAATGTTTCATAAAAGAAAAGCAAACAACGTTTGTAACAGTAGGTTATAAGACTTTAAAGGCTTCCAGAACGAGGCTTGCCAATGAGTGTGTTTTACAACATTGAAACGCAGAGACTGTTGAGCTTCAGCAGGGGACACAGACGCATGAAATCACTTTACGACACTAAAAATATTTGGTTTCTGCACAGACAATAATAAAACACAGAGGGAGCTTTTCAGCAAGCTGAGCTTTGAAAAAACAAACGCTTTCAACTTCAAATGCACACAAAAATGCTCTACTGCCACATATAAACACACACACACACACACACACACACACACACACACACACACACACACACACACACACACACACACACACACACACACACATGGCGGTGCGGTATTTAAGATGCCATTGGATACTTCTGCAATTAGTACGTTACTTTGTTATGGGGTAAAAGGACAATTAAGTATCCCTTGCCTTCTATATTAATATATCTTTAACACATTGTTGTATCTTATATTGTGTGTGTGGGGGGTACACACCCCCCCCCCCCCCCCCCCACACACACACACACACACACACACACACACACACACACACACACACACACACACACACCACACACACACACACACACACACACACACACACACACACACACACACACACACACATACACACACACACACACACACACACACACACACACACACACACACACACACAGGTACACACACAAAGGAACACAAAAACAGGAATGAAAATGGGTTTCATCTTGATCTGTGTTATTTTCCATATGCCCATAGCATTTAGAAAAACATTTGACATTTTTAATAACATTTCTTTCAGTCAAAAAATAAATCGACGAACTGCAGTGCATTTCAACATAATCTGATTTGGTGTACTACAGTATGCTGTTCAATGATACGACCCTGTCCCTGTCCACTAATGTTAAAATGTGTGTCGTTATTGCTGGTGGTTTGGATGATAATGAAGATGATATTTGTGATGCTTTTATGCAAAGGTGGAATAAAATATCATGGTGTTCATCATAATGTCGTCAGTGGTTATGTCACAGCATCTAATAACACATCGCTGTACCTCGTTATATCAGAACAAAACCATAGAGCAGACCAATCTCTCATACTTCGAGGTGACAACCACAAATCAGACACAGGAACCCTCCTCGGTGGCAGAATTGTAACAGCTGGTCAGCTGACATCCGCAGTGAAACGCCGCCGAAAACCAGCAGCCATAAACAACAAGCCTCAACATCCGCCCACTTCCACATGCCACGCTTCTGATCGCTAGGGGGCACTGGCGGGATCTGTGTTTCAGTGTATATGTGTGTCTGCGTGCATGTGCGTGCGTAAAAATGCATGTTATACCCAGGCCCTTGGCACAGACTAAATACAACAAGTGACAACAACTATGGGAACCAGATCTAATAAGAGCAATTGACTGCAATTTGTCACTGCATGGTCAGCAGGGCCTGTGAGTGATGACAAAGTTTACTATCATTAGGCAATTCATCACCACACATTGGCACAGCATCTCTTAAATGCCTCGCTAATGTAGGCTTAAGCGGCCAGTACACACATTCAGGTGCTTCCACATCAGCCAGTAAAGCACAATGCAAATTGCCGTGGGCATCAGCAGCCTCCCAGGCTACAGGTCAGGTCACAACTACACAGAATAGACATCTCACTCACTCTTCTGCATCATTCATAATTTCAACCCGGCCAACACCGGCGGATTGCCAAACACAACATGAAAACATTAAGAAAGAGTGATAGAGATATGTGTAATCTTACCCCAGATAGGCTCGCCGTAGTTTGTGGCTTCGCTGTGGTCCAACAGAGCAGCTGAGGGGTCACGATGGCGAGAGGGAAATATCAACAGAGTGCACATCTCCCGCGTACTGTCTTCACACCCTGGCGATAAGAAGCCCGTGGAGGCAGGCTGTCTGTTTGCCGGTAAAAGTCTTTTCTAGGATGGCTCCTTTTTTCCTTCCCAGTCGCGGCTTTATTGCCTCCGGGGGGGATAAACGCAGCGGCTGGAGAGGCGGTGACTGTCCCGAAGATCCCTCTGTCAGGAAGTCGGAGAACGGATGAATATCACACGAATCAGCGCCAAAATGTCTGTGCAGTGATTATATATGAGAATAAAGAAAAAAAGACGTTTCTACGCCCCAGCTTAGTCTGCTGCTGATACAAGGGAAGGACCAGAGAATAGACAACAGCATAAAGTTCATGTTCATAGAGCGTGGGCCACGTGGCTCGCTGCAGCCAATCGCAGAAAGGATTCAGTCGTAAACTTTTATTACTCAGCTGTAAATTTCTCCCTTTAACAACCAGGAATGTTTGCACCCATCTCTTCCCCTTTCTTTTTTTCGATTGCACAAAACTAAAAATGGCCACACACTATAGCACGATGCTGAGATTTCCCATAAGTCACATATCAGACGTGCGTCAACAAAATCTGACAGTTCCCCTGGTGGACAAGCAGTATGCCATAGTGTACCTATCCAAAGGGAAATGGGAAATAAAGTGTGTGAGAAACAATCAGAGGGAGGGAAGACAGGAAAAGAGAGAGAGAGAGAGGAGCATGCTGGAGATGTCTGATTAAACTTCAATTAGCTAAACTACACTTTCCTATCAGGGCCTCTGTGTACCTGAGTGACTCTCAGGATGGATATGTCAGAAAGCAGATATCATGTTACCCTCTTCACATCAAACATGAACTACATGCCCGAGCTACATGCGTGATGAAATGAAGAGTATATATGTCAATGTGAGTGGCTGCAGGGTATTATCATTTTAAACTTGAAAAGCAAGAAAGGTAGGGATTGTAAGCCTGCAGAGAACACACACACACACACACACACACACACACACACACACACACACACACACACACACACACACACACACACACACACACACACACACACACACACACACACCCATAACAGCAGCTTCCAACCTTCTGAAAACAACATACACTGTAACAGGATCAAAGAGTCACACCCACCGACAAGGACAAAATACGTACATTTGTACATTTTAGAAACAAGGACAACATAAGGCGGCCACAGGGTTTACAAGCAAATGTTTTCACCTTCAACAAATATATTGCAATGAAATACGTTTATTAGAAAATAGAAAAGAAAGAAGATTCCAGATGAAAAGAACAATAGAGGAGAAATAATTTAATTTAAGCGCAGTTGTTGTCTTATAAATCCACTAGAGCAGGAGCTTTTAGTTTAAAAAATAAAACGAAATGACATTTAGTCTGCGTAACTCATAAAATAAATGTCCTACATCCAAATATTAAAAAAGATTTGAGTTACCTACTCGGATGAGCGTTGCATCTTATCCTTGCAGGCCGTGATCTCCACACTGAGCCTCGGCACACACAGACAAAAGATGCAGAACCATCCAAGCCGAGCCTTTACACCGCCAATAAAGTTTACAACAGGTACACTAAAGTTTATTGGTTATGTCAGCCCTGTGGTAAAAGTACACACACACATAATGGTGCAGAATAGCTGTTACTTGGGGGACACATCCGGGATTTTCTAAAGACTACATGCGCCTAAATAGAGCTATAAACACCCTGAGTAAAAAGGCTGCGTTTTGAAGCAACTTTGTTTCATTCAGAAAAACACAAGAAACAATTGAAGGGAAAAGCCCTTTTCAGCTTGGACTTAAATCTAGAAAAAAATAATGAAATTAATAAGCAGCTTGCTGGCAATTTGCATTTTATTACAGGGACAAAATGCAATCGAAAGCCTGTTGGTAACACGGGGTTTTCGTTGCGATATTGTTTGTTAGACTACACTTCAAAACTCACCCAGATGAAATGTTTTACCTTCTATATTTATCTATATGTTCGTTTTGATTAAAAATAATTACATATTGAACTATTTAGAATCAATTGTTTATTGAAGAAAATGCATGGCTTTGTTCATATTTGTCCTGTGTCTAAACAATACAATTCCGTTTTGGTCTTAGTTTTTAAATTCTCCTAATCTACCTTTAATTATAAAAAAACTTTGTAAAACATGTTAAGAACCCAATAAATAATTGATTGAATAATGTTTAAATGTATTTGTATTAAGTATTTGCTTTCCCAGCCTACAGTTTATTCACCTATTCTCTAACTGAGCGGATACAAAGCAGCCAGGCTAGAGATGCACCAGGAGTGTTAAATAATTTAGCTTCATGAAACTAAAACCACCACAAGGAGAGACGTCCATAATCAAGAAGAAAAACCAATATTACATTAAAGTAAACAAATATATATTTCATAAGCCTTCAAAATAAAAAATAGAGCTCGTCTTTAAAAGTGGGTAAAATGGTGTTGCAAACATGGAGGAAAGGTCCAATTACTATATTGCAAAAGAACGATTACATTTATGTGTGTAAAAATAATAAAGCTAGTAGCCTATTGTATCTGGTCAATTCTAAGAAGACTTTAGGTGATCTACATTTCTGCACCGTCTGTGCTACTTCAATGATATTGGGATTTTATGTTGACTCCTCATTTCCTCCGTTAATCCTAAAGCGTCATAATAAACGCAGCAGCAGCTGGGCAGGAGTGGAGGAAACACAAGGTGTTACCTGCACTTGGCCTCTTATTTCCGCTTTGATTTCAACGCTCCGATGCTTTCCGGAGGTTTGTCTGGACACCATGGATTCACACAACACATTGCATGGTATAGACAGATAAAGCCTCCCTTATGCTTTGAAATTATTTAGTCTCATCATTATTATCACGCCAGATGTTTGTTCATCTCATCTCAAACAGCCATTATTCATCACAAGATTCATTAAGAAAAGCTTCGTGTTCTCCCTGAAGAGAGGAAGTTTCTTATTAAGAGGATGAATCAAACACGATGGCTTTGGAGAGTATGCATGCTGTGAACGGGATTCGCAAACTTTCCTTAAAAGGTAAAAGGATACGTTTGCAAACGCACGTCTGCAGTGTTATTTTTATCGAATAAGTTCTAAAGTTTAAATTAGGCAATCTTTAGCTTCCATTCCCTCCTGTCGCAGAAAGTAAATGTTTTGAGCACATATGTGCTAAATATCAAGTGATCATCAAAGCATCAGCATGGTTGCACGGCACCACCTCGTTGAGTTGTTGGGATTGTCTGCATCAAAAGACTTCTGGATATGAAAACTAAGGCGCATATTTGCCTCTACAGCCTTCCAAAGAGCATACTTCGAGAGAAAAGCAAAGAAGAGGCAAAAGGATGACATGTTTATTAAACTGCATATTAGATTGTAGCCTACTCTTTGTAAATGTATGTGTGCGCGCTATACATGTTAACATGTGTGTGTGTGTGTGTGTGTGTGTGTGTGTGTGTGTGTGTGTGTGTGTGTGTGTGTGTGTGTGTGTGTGTGTGTGTGTGTGTGTGTGTGTGTGTGTGTGTGTGTGTGTGGGGGGGGGGGGGTAATCATGTCAGTAAACGAGGCTGTAATATAAATAAAAAACAGAAATGGTAGTGAGCCATCTTGTTTATTTGTGATTTTACATCAACAATGGCGGGGACACACAATTCTGTCTTTCACAGGAGAAACACCAGGAAACGAGCATATTGTTAACATCAATATATAACAAGACGTACATAAAGATTATATTCAGTGCAAAACAACTACGCTATGTCACCAGCACATTAAAATAAAAAAAATCCCTTACTTTAAAATCATTGTAATTGTAGCAGGTTTTATCTTACACAGTTCATGTGCGTTATAGGCAGTTTTAGTTGTTGGGGAAATAGCTTGCAATCAAGTCAGAGCAATGCCACAAGTGAGGAATATAAATTCAGCAAAGGCAAGGCTCTGAGTTTAGGTAGTGCCGTAGTACAATCTCAAAATTGTTTGCTTGGCTTTGAGCTAATTGTCTTTCCCAAGACTCACAAATTGTCTTCAACAAGTGTAATATTGTATATTGGGTAAATGCTACATACATAACTTAATAATATAATGTTGATATAGAACACTTTTAAAATTAAAACCATATGAAATCTCTATATTCAGAAATCTCTATTGCAATTCCCCCAGGTTTAGGTAGCATCAAAGGATTTCAAACGATTGCAATTCCCTGGTAAATCCTAGAAAAAGATGTCTGAGGAGCTAATGGCTATCTTTGTCTAGGCCATTCACATGAAAACGAGTAAAACAGTAACAGTAACAATTATAATAATAAAACTTGTGGTTTCTACACAGGCCGTTAGCCGATGCAACTGCTGCGATGATGTTTGAACACTTAATACTAAGTTATAGGCCTACATTTCGCTTACATTTTCGGAAAGGCTACTCTGAAATGACGTTCATGTTCTTTTAAATGTAAGCTATAATCTATTTACAACAAAGGTCGGCGTTGGTCATGTTTTGATATTAATTATCGTAATTTGCTATGCTTTTGACGCAGTTATTCAAAGCAAATTGTAAAAAATAGCGAAGCCATTTTCCATCTTACATGCGATTTAATTTACCCTTTTTTTTTGCAAGGGCGACTGTTCTATCAAATAAAGTATGCTAAAGCTTTGAACGTTTGAAGCTTCTACAGAAAAATCAGAATGCAACTCATTTTAGAATAATCGCGAGAAGGGATAATTTTGCCTATTTATGACAGCAATATTAAGAGGGATTCCTGTTGCCTCTTGCCAAAATGAAAGGGGTGGTCATAAAGTGGACGCTCTCTGCCTCCTTGTGACTCTTCGTCTGTTTATGGGACCTCTCTTTTTTTCTCTTTTTCAGCCATATAACCATAAAAAGGACCATAAAATCACTCCTTGGTCTCTTCTTTCTCTTCCGCTTCTTTCTCTTCTGCCTCTTCCACTTCACCGTCCTCGTTGCCCTCTTCTTCCGCCTCAGCCTCAGCCTCGGCTTCAGCTTCAGCTTCAGTTTCAGCTTCTCCTCTCTGACCCGGAAACTTGTCTTTGTTGTTCTCTTTTTTCCACTTCATCCTCCTGTTCTGAAACCAAATCTTCACCTGCCGCTCGGTGAGGCTCAGGGCGTGGGACACCTCGATCCTTCTCTTGCGAGTCAGGTAAGGGTTGAAGAGAAACTCCTTCTCCAGTTCAAGAGTTTGGTAACGACTGTAGGTTTGCCTTCCATTCCGTCTTCCTGGGGCTTGAATAAAATAAAGCCAAAAGGTTAGCTGGGCTGACCACGGTCCCCCATAAAAGATATATTCAGATGACTTGTAATTAATTCTCTATTTGCTTCCCCTCAGCATAAATTCTAGTCGTTCAGCTTTCACATTCACTCATACAGAGCGGGGGAAGTCCTTATTTAAAGTGTGAGATTGTAAATGTACTACTCAACAATATAAGTCATATTGTACAAAATGTGTGTAAATATCTCATATTAATGTTTTGTTTATACCATTTACAGATCTATCTGCAGGAGCTGCGATTTTCACTTTACTAAAGGGGTTAGTGTGTAAGTGATTAAGATGCTGTGTTTATGTAAAATGGCTATCAATTATTAATTAATATACCTGTAAATTTGGGTCAAAGTGTCCTTAATTGCCATCTGTTTGTTGATGCTAATACAAATAAAATCAATATATTGTATTTTAAGTAAGTAATCAAACTACATGTAGGGGCATACATAAGATTTTCCTCACAAGGGCCTATACAAGCATGAGATTTTAAGTCTCACACACAGTGACACACAGAGGGGGGACACGAGAAGAGGGGGGAAAAGTATGCGAAAAGAGGCAGATTAAGCTGCCCTGTAACAACAGATGGGAGCAGGCTGATGATAAATATATCTGTGAGCAGATAAAAACGAAGCTTACACCTGTGTGGAGTTAATGTAGCCTGATAGCCTGAACAGAATGATCCATGAATGGAGGAGGTAATATCTACAAAGCCCTCATGATTATGGCTGTAAATGTCCGGGGCACATTGGGCCTGTGGGTCAAATTACCCCCAAACCCCTAAAACCCGGATTGTGTTTAATCGTGGCATGTTGTGTTTCAGCTAACCCTCCTGTCACTCTGCATGCTGGTGTGTGTGGCAACACCATATTTTAAACTATGACTTATTTATCCTTCCCCTAGTGCGTTTACAGTTTGTGAAATATCTTATGTCAACGATAATTGACTTCAAAGAGCCTGTGTTATGAGCTGTGATCAGCAATTCAGTGTTTAAAGGCACTTTTGAAAGCAAAAATTCAGCCCTGTATGGACATGTGCTGCAGAGTAACAGCAGCCTGCAGTACAGGTTGTATGTGCCCCATCATGTTCCCTGACTTATTTCGTTTTATAGTTAAGAGATACACTGACTGTATACTTAGGCATATTTAGAACACGTGCACACATACTTACAGACACACACACAGACTGACGCTCACACACACACACGCGCCCGCGCACACACAGTAACACAGAAAGAATAGGAAATAATTGTATGATTCTGACCGTGGGGTCTCATCCAAGGAAACATAAGAGTGGGAGAGGTGTTTTGATTTAAGTGGCCTTGTCCTTCTCCGGGGTTAGAGCTGCTCGACGATTTACAGTCTGGGTATTGCGCTAGGCTTGCGTCTTGCTGGGTACCATAAAGCGTTTGCCTCGGAAGGGCTTCATATCCATAAAATTTCGTTGCGTCTCCGTGGCAAGCCAAAGCGCACGGGTTCTGCTGGTATCCGGGGTTGGAGATCCCGGTGGTCCCGTGGTGGAAAAAGTCCTGCACATGATGGGACGGGTGCTGAAAGCCCGGTGCGGCTGCTCCGGGTCCGTAAACCAGCGTGTGGCTGCGGGCAACGCTTTGTGGAAACCTGCAGTCGTAGTAAGTTGGCTCCAGTGACTCGCCGCCTTTGTACTTAGAAAAAAGAGGGTTAACAAAATAGGAGCTCATGTTTAGTTAGCATCAAGCAGACGGGCTCTCTCGCAGTAGAATATCTCCTTTAGGATGATGGCAGCCTTTTGTTTAGGGTCCCAACTCGCACAGCGCGCACAGGCAGACAAACCGGAACTAGGAGAAACGCTGCCCCTTTGGACAATCTACGGCAGCTCACTCTCTCTGAGCCGTTCCTCTCATCGGATTTCGCTCGCAGTCGTGAGTGTTTTTTTCAGGTTTGCAGGCTCAAACCCGGCTCATGGCATGTGCTTTAGATGTGCGTTAGCTTGGGTTAAAGCTGGCTTGCTCAAAGCGGCACAGTCACAGCCGCTGCTCTTTTCTTTCTTTTTCCTTTTTTTAGCTTCCCACCGAACCACCCCCACCACAAGCGCCCCCCACCCTCCTCCACCCCCACCCCTTCATCTTCATACGACCGGTCAGACGTGGGCCCTACGTGTATCCACCTTGAGAGGAGCTGCACTAATCATAAGCAACAACCCAATAGGCTTTAAATGTGATCAATGATATGTTTCTCACAAAAAATGCTTTGTTGTAAGATGATCAATGGAGTTATGGAGTGGTTAAGATATGAAGAGACACATGGTAGAACATTTCACTACAGTCTGACTTGAGCTAGTTGTCTTGTCATAACCATGGAGGCTATGATGTGTTTAAAGCAAGGACGGTCCCCTCTTTAAAAACGGATAAAGCTGTTATGAGTTGCTGTTTGTCATGTCAGGTCCTAATGATGTTTTACACTAATTTCCAGAAACTAGTTTAGATTGTATGGGCACTAGGGGGTCAACATAGCATTTCATGTTCTTGAAACCCAAAATATTGCATTAAAAACTACACATATAAAGCAAGATGCAATTCAAGCCATCACACAATAGTAAATAACGTATGAGAATAAAACAAACACATCCTCCTCGTGTAATCGAGTAAAGGCTATAGGGCGACACACTTGCACCATGCGCTGTAAAACACCGACACACGCAAATATAAACACGACCTGTGAATACTAGGTGCCACTTACTGACCCCGTAAAAACCGACGAGGATACGCAGTAAATCTCCCACGTGGAGGAGTTCATAAAATTTTACATCGGATGTTTAGCTACAATGAGCACCCGCACAATTCCCAGCTCAATAGTTGTATGGGCTCTCTCTCCAAATATGCCAGTGCGGTTTTTGTGGGGTTACTGACGTTTTATACACATCATCGTAAAATATGAAGGCGCACTGGGTGAATTTATAGACCTTTCACACTCTATAAATATGCAGATTGCCAATCATTGTTGCATACTTCTTTGGGGACTTTGAGCTACACACATCACAACCAACACATATTAGGATATGCAAAATAAGCAGTTAGATGTGTTTTTGTGTTTAACAAGCAATGCAGAAGGCACTTGAATTGTTGTTATTATTTTTGGTATTATGATATTTATTATTGTACATATTCTTATTATTAAGTATTATTATGGTTAACATGTCAGTGTATTGTATAATTGTTGTATTTCATTTTGCTGTTTATGCTGTTGTGACTTCTCTAAGTTTTGATTATTTGGTATTGATGTAACTGATGCAATTTTCATTAAAGTCTTTATATATTTAAATATTTTTTTCTGGCTTTTCATTTAATATGTTATGATGTTATTATGTCAATTATGTATTTATTTTTTCCCCACTAAAAGTATTTTAATGAATTTCATGACCATTAAATCCTTTGTTATTTATCCAAATAAAATACAAAATTGAAAAACAAATAAAGACACAGGATACAAACGCATCATGCCAAATTACTAACACCCCTACTAAATGCAGATATTATTGACTTTTGTCCAAACTAAAACATGTCTGAGAAAATTGTTCCTATTTTAATGGGAACGAAATTCTTACAAGAACAACTACACTTTCACATTTCCAGTAACTTATGAATTTAAGGACATTAAAGACGTTTCAAAGTCTAAAAAAGGGAACACAATAAAAATGTAGCTCACAAGACAAAGGAAAAAAAAAAAGAAAAGTGAAATAAGTAGAAAATACAAATCATGTTTATGCAAAAACTCTGTGCGCAACACAACAACCAGCTAGCTGTATTTGGAGTACTGCTTTGTGGCCTATTACACATAATGCGGTGAGGGACCATATCTGTCATTTTGTCATCGATAGGTTACTCTTCATTTTTCAGCCAAGCCAAAGAGCTGTAAAGAAGCCCTTCAACACACAGATCCTGCCCAAAACATGGACCAACAGCGTCATCTAGTGTTCAGATGTGGGCCTAAACCTGAATGAATCCACCAATCAGAAACTACTGCGATGTGGACCTAAAGGGTCTCCCCATGTATCCAAACCTTGTATATATCTCGTTGTTTTCCTTAAATATGATAGAGTTAAAGAAGCAGTTAACCCGATCTGTAACCAAGTGCCTTCAGTCTGTTTTACAGCAGTATTGAATTCGTTGTTTTGTTTTTTTTGTTTTTTGTTCGTATCATGGCTGCTCTTCTATAAGAGAGATAGCAGTGCTCTGCAGCACTCATATTTATGCACAATAACTATCGACGTTTCCTCATCTAATTGTAGGCTAATAGACCACTCATGTGATGAAGTGCGGGGGGTTGAGGCAGGCCCATCAGGCAAAAGTCCCCTGAACGGTGCGCATGACTCTCCTTTGAAGGAGTCCACCACCAACGTCCATTAAAACCATAAAGTAATTTAGCCCAGACGTCTAGCCAGTTAGTCGAGTTTGCTTTGTTCGTCTGCATTTGAGACTAACAGCCGAGCTCCAACAGGGGCTGTAAAACTGGCATTTTTGTCCGAGCAGAGCGGAAATGCACTGGATTAGGCTTTGAAATTACAGCATCCTGTCCGTATTGTTTGCCACCACAAAAAGGCAATTTAGGACTATCCCAGGAAACAAATGGGAGACTTGGGAAATTGTCTGTCACTTCGACACTCAAATGTTCAAATTCAGACCCAGATTTTGAGACCGCCATGTGGGCCTGGCGAAAGGATACAACTATAAATCTAAAAATATTTTCGAGAAGGTTATTTGTGAAGAAATATACTTATTATATACCAACGCGTTCTCTGAAATGGGACTAACGTACAAACAGCTTTAAACACAAAGGCATATGGAATGGAGCAATAAAACAAATCGTATGCCTGATGCAATTGTGTTATTCTCTTTGGCTAACAGAAGGTGTTGTGTGCGATTGAAGTAAACTATAGTTGTTATGGCTGCAGATTAATTGTGTCTGAAAAACTTACACAAAACAGCAGAAATGAACTTTTAACTCGTTTTCCCATTAAAAGACCAAACACGGCTATTTGTGCCTTTATTTCATAGTGAGTGCACTTTTACCTAAATGTATGTTCAACTTTAAATGTACGTGGCCGGGGATTACATAAGGATAATTAAACCCCAGTTTAAAGCTGAATTAAGACAGTGTAGCCTTTCTAAAGCCTCGCTGACAACATATATGTTAGACCTCGCCATTATTTTCGGTGGCAGATCTCTTAGCTGTATTTGGAGCAATGATCGTCGGGCAAAACATGTTAGATGAATAATTGCGATGGCATACTTATTTATCATACTCTCTGTTTGCAATATCTTGCTTAACCAAATAATGATTTGGTAATTAGATTTTCTGCGGTTTTTTAATCAGGAAAACATTTAAACTGACATTGAATGAGATTCGGTTTGTTCTTAAAAAGGCCCTTTATGTAGGCCTAACCAATATGCGTTTACATGCATGATATCATTAAGTCACAATGAACACAGCATACAACCATTTAGTGATTAAGTTTATATTTGCAGAGGTCTGTATCTACACTCTATAGTTAAACTCATTAGCTACAATAAAAAAAAGAGATGCACAAATACAACAACTATCACAAAATACAAGACAAACAAGTCCGGTCGCAGATGCTCTGTGTCTGTACAAAATACTACACCTGCACAACAAAGTACAAAGGAAATAAACATGAGAGAAAAACATTTACATCATAAATTATGGATTTGTGAAATTCAAAAGAATTCAAGTATTCTCTTTCTTCAGACAGTTGTAACGTGTCTAAACTGCACTAATTTCTCTTACAAAAAACACAAAGGTATTTCGAAGTGAAAGCAGAATGTAATTATCTCTTCAGAAGTTTTTTTTTTAGTTTTTCTTATACGGTGGACTGGAAAATAACATAATCAGCATCAAACAGTTTCGAAGATTAAGGTTAATAAAACAATCCAACCAAGGGATAAATATGAAGAGATTGAAGGTTGATTTGGTAAATCTGTGCTGTCCATGTGACTAGTGGTTATTATTGTTGTTTTGTGATTGCAGTCCACATTATTGTTCTTTTCTGTCGTTCCTTTCTTTGTTCATTTTCTTCATCTTCATTCGCCGGTTCTGAAACCAGATTTTGACCTGCCTTTCGGTCAGATTCAGGACCCTAGCGACCTCAAAACGGCGGTCTCTAGTAAGGTACATATTGAACAAAAACTCCTTTTCCAGTTCGAGAGTCTGGTACTTTGTGTAGGGGCATCGCTTCTTCCTCGTGGAGCGTGCGTGTATCCAATTTGCCACAGGGTTATCTGCAATTAAAACCATAATATAATATTAATAATAACAAAGACAGAACAACAACGTGGGACATTTAAAAACACGTAAGCAATGACTAATGAACACCACATTATGCTGAGCATTTGAAAAATGTGCCTCTGCATTTACAGCATTCATGTGGTCTAATTCCAATGTGCAATCCTTACAAATCATGTCAAATTAAACATAGCTTTGATATTTACCATTGTAGCTTAGCTGATAGTAAACATTTTAAGGAAGTATTCTAGCTTCAGACTATCCAACCTTACACTGATTTGCTTCCTTGTCCCCTTGACTTGTGAGTAACACCGTCGTAAAATACTCAATGCGCTTATTCACTTTATTGGCCCATAAAATGGCCCGTGGTTCAAGCCTTTACAGCAGGTCCGTGGTGAAAGTCCTCCAATATGTCCCTACATTCCTCAAGTTGGCTGGAAGAGTCATGTGAATTAGTTTTGGACCCAGAAAGAATATGCAACTATATGTAGTCGAGCATCTTATTATCATTATTATGTGGGGGAATATTATAATCCACATCATTACTGGGGATAAAATAGAGCCTAACAGTGTCTTTCACTAGAAGACGGGCCTACATTAATATAAGGACTGAATGTGCCTTGTGAAATGGCACTGGGTCAAAAATATGGTGGTAAAGCTGCATCATAAAGCATTTACTGATGAATATTATTTCATATGTCGGTGTATGTCGCTCGCTTAAAAAGAGCACCTTGTATGTTTTTAACATCATGCAATAGCCTTCCAAATTCAACGTCTTCCTGTAGATTTGAGTCCATGTTTACAACCCCGTCTGGTTTTATAGCCCCAATATTAGCCTAGTAGCGTTTGTCTTTTATAGTTCCTAAAGCTTTCCCCCTAGCAGAGGTTACTCTGGGCTGAGCTGAAAAGGGGGGATGAAACAGATTATAATTTTACTTTATGCATGCCGTTAAAATGCCTCACGTCAAGAGCAGATTGACAGATTTTCAAACCAAAACTCCCACCCGGTTGTAAAAGACTGTATGGAGCTTGAACTTACTCGGATCTAGCTCCGGCTTCTCTTCTTTATGTTTCCCTGAAGCCAGGAGCTCCGACTCGGGAGAAGGGATACTCTGCAGTGCCTTGTCTCGCATGTCAGTGGATGAGCAGTACAGATAATCCGTGTAGGTACGCCCGCTGGAGCCGAGACACTCCGCGGCTCTGTGCTCCTGAAAGGCGTCGGGCTTCAGCCCAAAGTGCCTGCTGTTCCCCGGATAGGCATGGAAAGGCACGGCGCCTGATATCGGCTCCAGCCATGACCGCATATACCTCGAGTCTGTGCTTAAGTGAGGCTGGTGACTGTATGGATGGTAAACCACTGAGGACTGGGAGTGTACAGGGGTCCATGAGGTGGAGAAGACGGGAGGCTTGGGTGCGAAGCTGCAGGAAGGATAGTCGGCACACTCCGGTACTAGGGACGTCGTGCGAGAGCCGGCTGGGTGAGAACCGGGAGCCGAAAACCGAGCTGCAGCAAGGACATCCTCGTTTTCATGGTTGATCAAGGAGTCCACATAATAATTACTTATGGGACCCGTGGTCGACATGTCGAAGCTTCCCTGACTCTTTTACATGCATCCGATTATTATATGGAGTGTATGTGTACTTTTTTATCTAGCCATAGAACAATCAAGGCAGGTAATTATTTCTCAACGCTTGCCTGGCTGCGATTGGCTGCCTCACGGACACGTGATTATATTTACCCCCACAAAAATTGTACAGTGGATCAATGCGCCACTTATCCTCGGATCCAATGCACATAAATCGGATTAAAGAATGTGCTCTTTTGCTCTCTCACGGACGTATTAGAGGTAACTTTAACAACCATGCTTCTTTATAAGGAAATGTTCCTCTGTAGAGCTAATAGTGGATCTTTATCCAGTCGCAGCACAGACCTGCGCACATTACGTCTAAACCCGAGCAAGGCACTATTTGATGGTGTAATCAATCTCTGTCTAGCGAAATCCGTAGCCCCGTGTTATTCCAATGGATAGTATTACAACATTAAAGTGTTTATTGAATCGTTTGCGCCTTTTATCTTTATCAAAGCAGCACATTTGATACAGTGAAGGGTTTAACTTCCGGTGGAATGCTGTTTACTTCTTAATAGTGAGAGAAGGTTTCACAGTAGCTACATATAGACTCGACAGACGGGAGTGGTAATCATAATACGGGATGCAGGGTAACCAACAATTAAGTTTGCACCGTTTTAACGAGGACGCAACAAACCAACCATGTTCTAAATGGGATCTGCGGAGATAGGAGAGGAGGGGATTTGGATTCTTGACAAGCAGCCCACTACAGCGGGTTATATTCGGCTAGTGACCGTCAATGTTTTTATGCCCATCAATAAATTTTAACGAGGACCATTTGATTGTTCATAAACGTGTCGTTAATAAGGTTGCTTCCGAGTTCCTCGCTTAACATAAAACCACCACCACGTTATGCATGTGAAACAATTCTTATGAAACAGAGGCCGAAGACAGAAAACAGAAGACTGCAGAGAGCAGAGGAGGTAAAAAGGTTCGTTAAAGGGCTAACTATTAATGCTTTCATAACAGGGATATTGTTATTGTTGTATCTAATGGCAGGAATTTACTGTTTTCCCCTGCGATAGTGTAGCTTGTCAGTCAGTCTGTAACACATCCCTGAACTATTGGGTTGCAGCGGCAAGGCAACAAAATAACAATATAATTGATACTAATGTCTCAGGTGATACAAATCAGACTAATTGTGGTTTAATGCACATTTGAATTAAGGATGAGGTCCAAAACTAAATAGTTCATGCATTATAAATACAAAAAGATGATGTTTTTGTGACGTGGTGACTTTGGTGCAGAGTGAATTTGCACATTTGAAGAAACTGTGATGCTGACGTTCTTACGGATCTTAACGTGTATGTGTGTTTTAGGCTATTTGTTATGTGTGATGTATGATGTGCGTAATTGCCATTAGATTACGATGTGTTTTTATTTAACTATGGATTAGTAGTAGTAAAAAACGGAATTGAATTATTATAAACTTTAAGAAGAGGGAGCTAAATATGAATGTGGAGACCTCCAAAAGGGAAATCAGTAGCTGCCTAACAAACTACAATTCGCTACGTTCACATTAACTGAAACTAAGTGCACTGAGTTCCATAAATAAGAAATGACAGTTAAGTCAGGGACCTAATTTCAAAATAAACCCTAATTTACGAGTGATAATTAGGCTACTTGCTCTGTAGGAAAATAAAAACTGTAAAGTCATAGGATTTGAAAACAAATCTCCCCTTTGTCATCGCCAAGCTACAAGGGTCACATGACATTACAACTTAGTGTAGACTAAATTGAACTTCAGTTAAAATTCGTACTTACACATGGAAATTATCATAATACTTAATATTTCGACTCCATTATGCTTAATGTTATCAGTATAGGTGTTACGATGTGCGATGTTTGTCATGGCTGCTGAGTTCAGATTCAACCATGAAATGTAAAACGCCAGACGCCAGACCTTAACCCGGTTAACACCAAACGGCGTCCTGGTGAGCGTTGATGAATGCGCAAGTCTGCGGCTAGTCCAACATTTCCCCAAATGTTAACAGAAAAACCGCCGTTCAGTAGTTTAAGCAAATCTTAAAATAGATTTTTAAAGTGTTGTGTTTAATGCATTTTGAAGGGCGCAAGTCCATTTATTCTGCAGCTGCCATAAAAAAGGAACGAAAATGTGCATGGTGGCCATTTATTACTATAACATATGGTCATATAAAAACGTTATAGCTCGTATCTATGTCCAAAGTAATCCACTTAATAATCCTTTGTGTGTCTCTGGTGTGTGTGTGTATGTGTGTGTATGTGTGTGTGTGTGTGTGTGTGTGTGTGTGTGTGTGTGTGTGTGTGTGTGTGTGTGTGTGTGTGTGTGTGTGTGTGTGTGTGTGTGTGCGTGCGTGTGCGTGCGTGCGTGCGTGCGTGCGTGCGTGTGTGTGTGTGTGTGTGTGTGTGTGTGTGTGTGTGAGAGAGAGAGAGAGAGAGAGATCTATAACAAGTGACAATGTTTGTTTCTTACAATGTCTTATCTATTCAACTCTTTTATCCATATGCGATATGTGTTGTGCTACAATAAAAAAAATGCATAATTAAATATTCCTTTGTTGTTGGTTCTTATCTCTGATATGTCTGCCTTTTACTGTTGTTCTCCGTAAATACAAGTGAACTTGCAACATTTCTTCGGCATTAAAGTCTTAAAGGGCATGTTTTTTGCATCGCTACTTTTGTGTATTTAATATCTAAGTATCTAACTTCTTCTTTAACATTTCCCCGACACACCACAGCCTTATTTGGCAAACAAAAGCACTGTTCAGACAATTTTGTTTTAAACATTTATAATCCAGTATCAGTTATGTATGAAAATAAATAATGTACATTGAGAAATAAAGCAACAGTGCTCGTTTAGAATAAGACAAACCATACAGAAAGTTGGGATGATTTGCATTTAGATGAGGTGTTTGATCGTCTATAGTCAATGCAAGTCAATTTGTATAATAAATTACCAAATCACAAATGTGCCTATAGGCTTTTTTAATCTCAAAAAGTATATGTAGCACTTTGTGTTTTCATATTCACGTATGCTTCTGTTTTTTTTGTACGGGATCAGGGATGAGCTGGATTTGATCAAATGCAAATTCATTCATAAGCTATAACCAACTAATCAATTGATGCCGATAACAATGTTTGAAACTGGCTCTCATATTACTCAGCTATACCATTCGGTTTTTCTCTTAACACATACACACATTTTAATATAGACAACTCTTCTTGTGCAGTATAACTTAAAATATATTAGTAGGCCTACTTATCGCATGATCACAGCTTTACTGAGGTTGACAATGTTTTTTCTGTTTAAACTTAAATTAAGTTATGTAAAGCTTTTTGCCCATATAGACATATGGTAGACGCTAACGGGCAAAAACATTTAAAGTAAGACTAAGTCTTTTTGCATGAGCGCCGCCGCAGTGCAGTGATGTTTGAATTTGGATGTATTGGCAAAAAGTAGTGTTTTAGGAAATATGCCGTTAGATTTACTGACTAAATATCATTTTGGTTTAATTGCTTACATCACCTAAATCGGTTTATAGGGTTAACATGCAAAAAAATATAATTATTGAAAATTGCAGCTTCAATTGAGATGATTCATCTGAAAATAGATTAAACAACAAGTCCCATTCCCCAGACCGGCCCAGTATGCATGTTCAAATGTGAGATTATCACATGCTTCAGATTTCTCTTTGTACTATTATAATCATAAAACAGATAAAGAAACAGCTCGACATGCTGTTAAAGACCAACACACCTCCTGTTAAGGTAACTGTAATCCATCTTCATTGTCATGGGAGTCTGAACATTGTTTGTTTTCACCTCCGTCCTCACAACACATTTGTGTGATTGCTGGTTACATGAACAACAAACAAAGAATTGAAGCTCTTAGTTCGTTGCAACATGAATTTCCCATCAGACACATGCGGTCATATTTGCTAGCTTGCGTGACGACAGGGCAGACGAGTCTTAGTTAGCTACTGTCAATAATGAAGATATTAAGTGTAATTTCCTCCGAGAAATAGTCACAGCATTTTCCCCTTAAAGCACACAAGAAACAAATAGTCTCTTAAAACAGGCTCACGATGCAATTTAACCAAATAAATAAAAACAAATGTGTGCAGCATTTGGATCCTATTATACGCGCTGAAACTCTACATAACAAATTCAAAGTCGATATGAAAAGTTATTTATAAAGACCCATGTGCTCAGCAGAACCTTGTAATCCAAACTGAAGCATTAATGTCCTCGATAACCGCTGCATTTAACAGTTTCATCATAACACTGCTCCTAGTTTATTTATTAAGATTGTCCTAAAAGCAAACCCCTCCCTCTTCAACACATGTGCTGAGAAATAATGCTGATCAATAGGCCTGAAGATATCCTCATGGTGATGACTGCCGCACATTTTGCATTTTGGTCCTACAGTTTTTCTCAATTAAAGAGGCGAAGTAGGCTAAATCATACCGGCAAGTGATAATAATCCATTGATTTTGAATTTTAAAAAATGACTAAGTATTGTTTCTGCTGCACAGCTGATCGCCAGTTTCAAATCATACCGATAAAATAAACCCCAATGAATAATTGTAGATAAATTGTTGCTGAAAGCGACATATTAAATGCAATGTATTCAGCAATCTTCAAAGAAATAAAACATCTGAAGATGTTCCAATGAAAGAAAGCTAGTGTCCATCGTTTCTTAATTTCATGGTCCATATAGCAAAAAACGAACTAACAATAACTTCCTCATAAATATCCTAAAATAAAGCTAATAATAATAATAATGTCAAAATAGAGGGGGAAAAAAGTAAAGCGGTTAGAATATTTGGCTCATGTCTGATCAGTGGCAGTAACACATCTTCAGCTGTCCGGAGGAAGTGGCTGACTAAAGCCTTTAGTTCCTGTGCGCCACTACAAAGTGAAATAAATGGCTTTATGTGTATATGGTTTTAGGGTGAATCTGCGCAGCTCTCGGGGCTGTTTCCAGCGCTGTAAAGTCTTTGTCAGTGATGCATTCCAAGGGAGACCCTCATTCACTGAGCTGAATGAAAGTGACTTTGGATTCCAGACTGTCTCTTCCAGTTGCACTACCGGGGAGGGGGGCTGAGAAAACAAGGGGAAATTGTGAACAGGATAAACACTGCCTTAGGAAAAATGCTGACTGAGACACAAAAACAGACCTTTTACGTTTTCTTCCTTTTAAAATAAACTCATCACTTTCTGAGGATTTTTATTTCACATAATGGCCGATATTAATCCACTCCTGCTTAGCACATACATTATCTTAATAATCAAATGGAAATAGGAGGTGCTATCGATAACAATATGTTATTTTCCGTTAATCAATTAAGTTAGTGCTATTGGACTACAATATCATATATCAGTGATGCTATTCTAATCAAAATAAGATAGAAGTATTATTATCAATACACTCTGCCGAAATCTTAAAACTGTTGTAGCTTTATTGATCAACATTTAGGGTAATATAATATATTTAACTAAATTAAAAATAAACGCATCAGCCCGATAAAGGTTCGTGCAAAAACAATATAAAAAGAGAAAGTTTAAATGCAAACATTAAACAAGATAAAGGACACCTAAAGCATGACATGTCGACTTAAACTGTTTGATGTGCAAAAATAATGTTTGCAGGAATTTTCCTGAAGAGAAATCCAATAGGCCTCAATTACCAAAATGTGAATTCTAATGGGACGATTGTTGCGAGTGTAAGTGTTGTTATGTTTGTTGACATTTGTGGTAAAAAAATACTTTCGAAGTAAAAATTATTTTAAAATAATAAAGTATCAAATATGTTTTAATTGTACACAACCTCACACTGCAACAAAGTGAAAAATGGAATTGCACGACATTTTGGAATAAAACATTTAAAGCAGCAGAGTAGCATTAACAGGAACAACACATGCTCAAACACATAAAATGATGGAAATGTCAATACGCATCCATTTCCTGTTGTGAAGTCTGATTAATTTGTCAGATAATTGAAAGAGTCAAATATGTGGCATCTATCTACTGGTATCAACCCATCTCTCTATTCAGATCATCATAAAGCAGCTGAAACCACTAAACCACAGCAGACAGCCAGTGATGACAGATGCAATACAACGCAGTCTAAAACTTTACCCCATGTTGTTTACAACCTATTCTCCTTCTGAGAGCCTCGGAAGGGTTT
This sequence comes from Notothenia rossii, assembly GCF_949606895.1. NCBI lineage: Eukaryota > Metazoa > Chordata > Actinopteri > Perciformes > Nototheniidae > Notothenia > Notothenia rossii. The sequence continues at coordinate 20,118,180 of NC_136902.1, forward strand.
ACAGCCCGCCACAAAATAACAGCAAAGAAAGAAAGCGTCTCTGTCCAAGGTATTGCAGCTCAGTTCATTTACAATGCCATTTGCGGGGACCTGGGTGAGGGGGTAATTCAGCGGAAATGGTGCCCTTGATGAAGACGAACTGACGTAATCAAGGCAGTTTCTTGTTGCCGAGCCAGGAAGCCAACCCCAACAACATGAAACTACCTAAACCACGCTTCAGCTTCGCGCAAAAGGGGTTTAAAATCCATGGAAAGGACAATATGCAAAATCCAAGAGAGGATTAACACTATTCAGCACAAAGAGAAAGGCGAGTACCAACACAATAAAACATAACATGATCCACAAGCGCTAGATATCATACTTTCTAATAACAATTTTTATAGCCCGGCATGCCTTTACTCGTTTGCTCATAAAAACAGCATCAGTTTTAAAGTGCTTTTGTTCTAAACCCATAACAGTAGCAGCATACCACATCAAGTAATTCGGCAGTTACAAAATATGAGAAAATACAATGTTTTTGTATACCCAGAAACATAAAGAAAAAATATGAATCAACCAGCATTGTAAAAGCAGAATAGAGGAGAGGAGAAGAGAAATAAAACAGAGATCAGCAGCGCTGATTGATCAACAACTTATAAACTATCGACATGTGCAGGCGTGCACCATGCGTTCCACAAGAGCTGTCAAGCAAGCTCCCCGTGACAGATGTGGCATACTTTCCAAAACAGGAAACAACAATATTACATCAAATGTGAGTCCTACCTTCACTCGCTTCCTGCAGACGCTTTCCCGGTGTGTTTAGTTATCCACGTGTTTTGCCGTGATGCCTGTTGTTATTGTTCCTGCAGCCGTCGCGGTCCCTTTTATCCACCATCTTTCTTATCTCCTGCTCCCATGAAGATCCATTATCCTGGGTGGAGGCGGCTGCTTTTTCCAGCCCAGTGCCCCGGCTGGATCCTGCACATTGCAGTCTCTGCTGTGTGGATTAGCCCTCCTCCACACACCTTTAAACGCATCTTTACTGCTGCAGCACATTATATTTGCAGATCATAAAATCCACCCCCAACGCTTTCCAGGGCGAACCTGACATTAGAATTTTATGACCTTGACTTACTGTGGTCACCTGGATAATATTTAAATCAACGTTATGGTCTCTCTTCTATTAAAACTGCCATGATCTCCCTTTTCTCATCCGCAGTGTCTCTCCCTCCCTCTCATTTGCACCACTATGCCAGGGGAAGGACAAAGTTGGTAATACCTTTCCATTTCCCCCTCCTTTTATTGTTTTTGAATGGTTTGCCATGAGCTTCATATCGTCTTGTGCATGCACATTACATTGCACGGCTATGCCAGAGCAACAGACACCAACGAAGAAGCGGCACAAGTGGCTTAACATTCATTATAGCTCAGAAAAATAAAACTGCTTAAATGCCAAGACTTATTTATAGACTGATTGGGATTGCCTCCTCCTTTCGTTTGCTTCATGTTATATTATAATTATCATCGGAAGGTAATTGCACCTCATCGTTCCAACGCTGTTGCAAGTGTTCACCTGGTAGCTACTCAAGTAGTCTGCAGCTAGTTCAAATGAAGGTACGCTGTGGATATGTGAATGTGTGTTCGGTGTATGTTTAGCGTGTAAGTGAGCATATAGATAAATTAGATAGATAGCCTATGATACTGAATGCATAAGATTACACATGCATGTCTGTATATACCTGTCATGTAAATGCATATGTGTGGGTATGTGTATGTGTGTGAGTGTATGTGTGGTTTAAATGTCCTCAGGAATAGTTATAAACTGCATTGTGCCCCCTTTCTCGGCTCTCCCTGCTAAGCTTCTTGAGCTTCATGCGTCTGTTTTGGAACCAGATCTTGACCTGTCTGTCGGTCAGGTTGATACTCCGGCTCATCTCCAGGCGGCGCTCCCGAGACAGATACATGTTGAACAAGAACTCCTTCTCAAGCTCCAGCGTCTGGTGCTTTGTGTAGGGGCAGCGCTTCTTCCTTCCACTTTTGGCTTTTAACCAGCTTCCCGGTGTCTTTTCCGCGGATAAATCATCTACCGGAGCAAAAAAAAAGACAACGATGAACAAATGTGGCCAAATCCGGAGAGTAATTTTGTGCAGAAATCATGCAGCCTCCATGAGTACGCTAGATGCTATGTCCACGCCCATATCTCACATGTCCATTCACTAACGTTGATCTGAATCAAAATAGTTTAGAAGACCAGACTAACCGGGGTGGACCCTCCGACACTCTCCCTTGAACGAATGAACAACGTCGAACATCCCAGCTTTTGCTTCAACTCCTACTGCTTTCAAATTGCCTTTGTGTGATGTACAGCTATAATTAGATCAAATCAAGCTAGGGTGTGTAAGCACTTCTTTTGTCTGTGTTGGACCTCAGACTCCCATAAAATGTTATTACCTTTGCACGCCGGAGTCAATTTTTTTTTGGGAGGTTCATCCCAAACAAAACAAAGTCTCTGTAGCATAATATCAGATTGAGCAAAACAGTTATGTCGGTATTAGCAGGGAACACACACCGCTGGTAATTTCTTGATTAGGTTGCAGGCTCAAGGGAATAACGCCCCTTTTGCGTACACAGACAAGCAGAGGCGTACACACACACACACACACACACAATGCAGGTTGCAGTAATAATTATACTAATGTGAAAACTCAGTGTGTGGCCCAAACATAATCATTACCAAACATGTAATTCAGTAATATAACACACACACACACACACACACACACACACACACACACACACACACACACACACACACACACACACACCCCCACACACACACACACACACACACACACACACACACACACACACACACACACACACACACACACACACACACACACACACACACACACACACACACACACACACACACACAGACAGATCCTATTACATGCATGTATTTTTCGCAACTTAGCCTACACATGAAATTGGAACTCATTTTTAAAAAGAGTTAAAGAAAGGTAGCAGAAGGGTGAACCTCTGTTTGCTTTATTACTAGCATCCATTATAAGGGCAGTCTAATGGCAACAATTATTCTAACGGTTAAATGTGAGTGTGTGGTGTGTGTGGGTTTTAATTATTATCAACCAATCGTTGAAGTTTACTAAAAAAAACTATTCAAAAAAAGTTAATAAAGTTATTATTGCTAAAGTACATATATAATTTTGTCAAGCGGAAGACGACAAATTTGCCCGAATCTTATTGAGCCGCTGTTAGCATGAAGGAAATGATCATGAAAGAAAATGTCTCAGACGTGGAAAATTATGTTTTAAAAACGGGACTGATTTATCGTTAATTATCCGTACAGCGAATTATAAATGATTTCTGAAGAATAAAATAAGGGAGAATTGTTCGGTTTTAAAAAAAAAACAAGGTAATTTTTACAAACGATTTTTTCTGATGGAGTTAAGCTGTATAGTTTTACGTTGGCTAAAAATGACAATTTTGATGCGTACAATTGGCAATGTTAAAATGGTTAAGTTTCACAACGTAATTGGCCGATGTAACAGAAACAAAGAATGTGATAGCGTGTGAGCGTGTTTATTTCGATGATAACTGCTCATCTCACATTCTCAAATTAAAGGAAAGGTGTTAAATGCCACGGGAACCATAACCCCTGCCAAGCAGGCCTGTCAAATGCAGCCAATATGACTGCTTTCAAACACAAGTCTACATTACTGGGTCATGACACAACACAGCATGCACACACAGCACTGATATAATTAATACACGTGTGAAAATAGTTTTTGTAAGCACGTTTTGCGTGAATGTGTAGGCCTATTTGTGTGAGAGTGTACGTAAGGTATGAGGAAGAGGAGGGGGTAAAGTCGTCTACCTTTTAATTCCCCGTCCGAGTTATCTGAGCAGCTGTCACTCTTGGCCTTCTCTTCCTTCCTGCTCTGACTCTCATCTGTGTTTAAAACCTCTCTCGCTGTATCCTGCGCCGATTTACTGCAACTTAGTGTCGATTCTGAGTCAACAGATGTCGCCAAGTGGGTAAGAGAGAAGCCGGAGGGGAACTGCTGCTCGTCCTGCTGCGGCCTCTCTCCGTTGAACACCTGGAAACAGCCGCTGGACGAGGCGGTTTGCTCAGGCCGGGAGCTATTGTCTCCGAGCCGGATGTAAGTGGCCGAGTCTGTTGTCTCTTTGCCCTTATTGCTGTCATCCTGATAGATGCAACAACACGCCTCCTCTTTGACGTTGCCCGCTGGAAACAAGCAGGGTTGTAAACACTGGGCAACAGGTTGTTCGTCCCTACTGGTTTTGGAGCCTGGGGTCCATGTGGCCAGCTGTGTTGACAGGTAGGACGCATCCTGGAAGCCGCCGAGCGACACACCGCCCGGAGGAACCTCGTCTCTTTTGGGGAGTGAAGATGGTCCAACCTTCCCAATGTTTCTCATCACTGAATATCCGTACTCTGCAGCTGTGTGGATGTACATCCCGGGGTTGCTGGAATAACCCTCACCTCTGAAGGAAGATGATCCTCCCATTAAGGAATCCATCAGGAAGTTACCGGGAGCTATGTTATTCGGACATGACATTTTTGCACTTGGCAACACGGTATCGTTAAGTGTGTTCCACCGAGTCTGAACTACGGGATTTCTCCTGGAGAATAAGGACAGTAGGATGCTGACATCTTTTGGAGGGGTAAAATATCAGTAACATAATTATGGATGCTGGGAGACATGTCATGTGAATTCTAGGCCAATAGCGTCGTGGATGTGGCCTTGATGCTCCAGACTGACGTGACGTCAGCTCGGTCAAGTTGGGGAAGCTGGAGGGTTTTTAATGGAGCAAGAGCGCCACCCAGCGACCAAACGCTGGCCAAGACAGCAGGCCAACACCAGGGGAACAAAGGGCGACTGCTGCAGTAGGATTTTTCTAAGGCACTTCCTACGTGACTTTTGCTAACAAAAATATATTCGGTTTAAGTTAAGAACTTCTTTTGATTTGAAAGAAAACGTGTCTTTTCTTCACTGCGCTAGCGACGTGGAGAAGCCATCGAGGAGTATTCATTTGAGAGTGCATTTCGTGTCTGTTTTTGTATGTTTTGGTCGATTTGCTTTGTTGTTGACACCGATTTAGAAAGGTAAGTTGTACGCAGGTGTGCTATTAAAACAAATCTTAATAGAAATACCAGAAATGCTAAGTACTTTATGAATTTTTAATTGAAAAAAGTCTTTGCAGACTAGGTTTAACCCTTGACATTAATAAAAAAAAGGTTCGCTTTTGCCTAACCAGTTAAAATAGGATTATATTATCTTTTGAAATGTGTTACTGTCCTCCTTTTTAATATTTACAAAAATTGATTTTATGAATTATTACGAAAACCGTTTACTTTGGTCAGGTGTTTTCTTTTGACTTTCAGAATATTTATATTTTCTTCATGACTTTACTACTCCGACAGAATTACAACATAGAATTCGTTAACAAGCAAACCTATTAGATCTTGTTAGACCAATTAGTTAACTTTAACTGGGCTGGGCTTATACTCAAGAAGCCGCAAACGGTTGTTAAACTGCTTTTCTTCTTGAAATGAGCAACAACATATTAACTAGACTGTGGAATATGTGCGCCAGTGGATGAAGGGCCTATAAGGACATTTATTATTGTGATGTAAAAGGAAAACCATACAGATCTACGTCAAGAGTAATGCTTCCCTTTTTTTTTTTTACAGTTCACACAAAATATCTTACAGGCTTATAAATAATTCATTGCATGCCTGAGCTATCGTTAGCTTATATACAATTCTGTATTGTTTTCAGGATGTTTTCTCTGTAATTGTGTGTGCTTTTATTTTTGGTAAATATATGAAATGGTGTTTATTGTTTATTTGTATTATTTTTTTCAATTAGGTTTGTACCAGAAGAGCTGGTATGTCGATTAAGTGTGGCTCTCATTTAAATGAATGCGTATTCATGCACTGAGACTTTATTTAAACACGCCCTGTGGATTAGTATCTATTGTACTTCTCCTTAAAACTATTTAGACGTTGCCAACATTATCGTTTGAGTTTAAAAGTGTCCTGTTCAGTTCAATGTTTTTTTATATAGTTGTCAGTAGCAAAAGGTTAACAAATGTGCTGTGCTGCAGTGGCTACGATATTTAAGAGTAGACTGTTGCGAAATGTAAATACGACGAAATGAGGAAACTACACTTATCTCGAATACAGTATATACAGTATACATTTAAGTACACTTAAACTCAAATTCACGAAAATACAATAACGTGTGTGTAATATTTAATTAATTTGGACAAACATTTAAGGTTTTATTGAATATACCATGGAAGTGTGAATTGTTGTTCTTCTTCTGTCAATGTCGCAGGTTAAAACTATGAAGTGCGTGCCTAACCTCCATTATTTTCTCACCCACAGTGTTGTGTTGGCTGTCTTTGTTTCGTGTGTGTTGCTTTGTGCCAGGCCTGTTTTCTATATTGCAATCAGTAGGTTTTAAGGACATCTAGTCCAAACAAACCCGCAGAATTGAGCGATAATCACACTGCTGCAAAAACCTCACAGGCTTACAATTGTTGTTTTAGTTTGATAACGTGATACAAATCTCTACCGCACAAATGCAACAATGAATGATGATATAGAAGCGGACAATGTTGGATTATTTTTCATATTTGACATAAAAACTACATTTTATAAAACTAATCTCATATCTTGTAGATATTATCTAAATGTTCCATTTGAAAAAGTCCTCCAAACGGCCATTGAGGCTTAAGTAATGTAACATGTCTAACACGTATAAGGTTTTAGGACTGAGTCTAAAAATCATTTTGGTCTTTAAATAATAATATTACTAACAGTTCTCTAGCAAACACTTCCAGACGGATGCAGGCAATGATGGCATGCGTCTAGCCAGTTTTAAATCTGCTGCTGTCCTAGTTGTGTTTTGTTTGCACGCTCGTCTGTCTGTCAGTCCGTCTGTCTGTGTTCAGTTCACAATCATTTCCAAAGGCAAGGGCAGGATATGCCGAGTACAATTACAATTGTATTTCTTTACATATTTGTTATATATGTGTGTACAATGACGTTTCCACATGAAATAAAATCAGTTTTTGCATGTTGTACTTTGAATGTAATTGAAATAAATAACAAGCAAAAACCAATAAAGAGTGTATTTCATGTTATCTCAATGACCAACATCCTACAGATTTATGAAATAAATAGGGCCATTCATAGCTAAATATGAAAAAAGCGTTTTATATAGAGGGACGTATAACTTTGAGTGTGCAGAACATGTTCCTCTTGAACCCTTTTAAAACTACAAATATAACACTATAAAACTGGCGTGTTCTGATGAGTAGGCCTTATATTCCTTAAAAATATAATTTGGAGAAGGACGTTTTCCCTCCAAATAACATGACAATCCTAAAATAAAGGATTATTAAATTAAATAATTCTGACATATTTTGTAATCCCCACAGACGTTCTGATTTGTGTGGGATTAATTAATAAAACACACCCAATATAGTATACAAAATCTTTCACACACAAAATCTGCTTTATGACACATTCACACCTAGCCTGCAGGCTACCTTCGACTCAGCATATAGCACGAAAAAGGCATGCACATAAAAACAAATTATATACAACTTTTCAAAAAGCACAGAGCTCGAAATAACAAGTATAGGCCTACATTTCAAATGAGACGCAGAGAACATATGACCTGCTATTATAATCCTGCATGGCGGGTCAGGTAAATAGGTATTATTATACCATAGGCCTGTAATGACGAGTGGGACAGTATTCTTGTTGGAATTTCACACACATGAGAGAATTAGAGAATAACTATGGCGATGTCGCAGTAGAGTGCGTGTTGTGACGGCACAGTTAGTTTAGTTTCAGAATGTCCGTGGCAATTACATAATATTGTGATGTCACTGACCGAACAATGTATTAACATTGGCATTGTGAGGCCTCAGACGTAGTAGGCGAGTTTGTTATTTATCAGTATACTGCCAGTATAGAATAACCATTATCATGGCACATGCGTAATAAAAGAAGGTCTGAGACTGTAACACGCACACAAGATTGTGTATAGGCTACACAAAGTATTATGATAAAGGGTTGAGAATGGCAAACAGTTGCTTAAAAAACGACTTTGATCCTGCATGCTCAATAGCGGGCAATTCGTGAATATATATTTGAGTAGATTGGGCTTGTTCTACAGTTGTATATGATGAGTTATAAAAACAACACGGCTCTTCCCAAGCTATGGAAAGGTTTTGACTGAGCAAGCATACCTTTTTGCTTCTATAACATTCCACACAGCTTTTCTCTCCATCCAGTTGTACTTCAATCATTGAAACACAAACGCAACCATGTATACCACAAGTCCATTCCTACACAATTCGTAATGTGTTTTCCTTGCAGATGTGATGTTCAGTAAGCGTTAAGTAAAGTTTGACACACACACACACACACACACACACACACACACACACACACACACACACACACACACACGACTGTATTTTACCACGGTCTTTACACTTACACTAAACTAGAGCCAACACTTTCGCCACTAAATTGCCGACCAATTGATTGCAAACCTGGAGGCTGTTCTTATATTGCAAACAGGTATGGGTGTTGAATGCTGCAGAGCAGAAGGATGTTGTAATCAGGATCCACTGCGACACAACTAATTTGCTCCTGCATGGCAGCCACTTTGAGATATATTTGCAGTTGGACGTGAGGCGGTTCTGTTTTGTGTCCTTTTTCATGCTGCTGTCCACTCCATGCGCAACTGCAAATTTATGGTGCCAGAATCATGTAAGTTCTTAATTAAAAACCAGAGTGGTAACCGCCTTTAAAGTAGAGCATAGCCTACTACATTATTGCCACTGTCGACGACACCAGATACACACACCAGCCGCCATATCTGACTTAAAACTTACGACAAATTACAGTCACACTAAACTTGGTAGCAACCATAAATAAATAGAAGCGTACAAATGCACTAATGTAAATTCAAATGTTTTGAGTTATTTGGTTGCAGCAATAGCTCGTTTTACAGCGTCGAACTGTTTTATGGCCCTATAGAACAGGATAGGTGCTGAGATGCGAATAGTAGTGTATAAAACCATTCAATAGCCTATAACCCTTTTGATTAGGACGTGTAGAGAAAAATAAAGGAACACCCCTACATTTACAACACAATAAAAAAAAATTAAAATGATAACCGATGAATAGTTTCCTCAAATCAACAACAAAGAAATAGAAATTTTACAAAAACGAAAACACTTCACATTTTTGCAGATTCCCCCTATAATCTACCTTATTTTGTATTTATTTTCGAGGTATTTTTTATATTTTAATATTTATATATGTATATAGTTTATGTTTTGTATATATATTTAAACATTTGTTTTTTTCTATTGCTATGGAAACAAATTTGTTTTTATATTCAGTTAGTAGGCACGTTTATAATGTTGCCAAACCATTTTTGTTATATTGTAAATTATCTTACACATTTCAATATGAATACACACCTTTCCCTTGACTCAAAAGGTAGATATGTTTTGTTTATAGCCTAGTTAAATTCCCAAAAATAAAATAAAGTCTTATTGATAGTTTATAGCATCATATCGAAAACTGAGATTCTTTAAAACTATTCCTCAGATTTTATGGAGCTGAATCAATCAATTTTTCTTTTGCATTTTAATGGCACCAGGCTTCATCTTTCCCTCCTGGCTCGCCTCATCTACATAAAACACACCGCCATTTTCCTTCACCACCACAACAACTAAACATGAGTGATCTCAGGAGCTGCATTCCAGCAGAGTGGACTGTACTTCTGTCACAAAACACACCTCGAAGTGGATGTTTCGAGGACTCATAATACTACTGTGATGTCACCGAGGCATCCATCTCAGGAAACGCTTTCAAGATCCCGTTGAGGAAACAAAACAGTGCAGAGGCAGGGATACTCCTGGCCCTCGTGTGGTTGATAGACAACATTTGCAGGAGCCTCTGCAGCCCTATACATTAGTGACGTTGTGTGTTGCTGACACCTAGGCTACAAATTGCCCACGTCACCGTCCCAGGGCCAAGGTTGGTGGGTGTGGCGAAATGGGGGCTCCTATAGCCTTGATCTCTGCTAGTGTGCATCGCCTTTCTTTTGTCAGAACAGCCACCTGTCCTTCCTGATATTACACCGACATATGCAGATTGAACCTAACTTTAATTCCTGCAAGATTTCTGCCAGGTGTTCATTAATACATGCACTAAAAAGTGTGTATTACGTGGATATCCACCAGAGTTTTCGTTCCCTTTTATCTTTTCTTTATTTGCATTCAAATAATGTAAAACCCTTGGCCAGAACCTTGACCGAGCCAGATCTAATTAAACACTCGGAAGTAAATAGAAAGCTATGCAATAGTTTGCGCTGTAAAATCCACTTGATCCATGCACAGCAGCATGAGCAGGTTTCACATCTAAAGACAGATATCAAAGGATAGGCCGACTCACGTATACCCACGCACGCAGAAACCGTCATGTTTGCCCTATAAAGGAACCACCCATTATGATTTAGCACGGTGCGACAGGCACACAACAACAACAAATTGTCTTTAGAAAAACAAATATAGGTCTACAGTTTATACCAACATGTTTTAAAACGTCTCATGCGTGAAAACGTATACATTTTACAAGGACAATAAAGTGTATTTACTGGGCGTGCTAAAGCTGGCCAAGTTACCTGCTGTAGTTTAATGCGAGGGGTCAAAGTTGGGCTCTGTACACATTCCATTTTCTGTTCCCACTGACTCCCATTGGCCCATTCCGCTGCTGCACACATTTCCGGGCTAAAGGGGCTCCTTGATTCCACTTTATTGCAGCGGGTTAAAGGTGAAGGCCTTGACATTATTGAAGTTCAAAGACTACATTTAATTATAAATTGTAGTTAATGCACACGTGCAATCACCATGCACATATGTTGGGGAACATATAGGCCTATATACACATGCGCTCAACCCAAGGGACACACACGCACACATATTGCATAAAAAGGACATGCTAATTTTGATTTCCTTTCCCGTCGCTATCTCTTCTTAGAACTTTTACCACGTGTTCCAATTAGTCGACAATCATTTATTCATAGCTGGCGTGTTGAAATAGGCTGAGGTTCGATGCCAGCTCAGACAAATAGGCTACTATCTCAAATGCGTGGCTGAATCGGAGCAGCAAAACATTACAAGTCCACGAGGTCTCTACGAGGCCAAATCCAGACAATTCAATAAATAAATAAAACTTACTCAATGGAAAATCTGTCCTCTGGATTTGCCGCGGTTGTCCAATATTGAAATTAGAGGAATAGCGGACATGCATGGCGGTTGTGTGCAGAGGGGGTTGGGATGGTTTGACGTTACAGTCTACACAGACCTAGTTCATGTCGAAACCTCTTTTCCCCCTCTTGGACATCCAGGGTTGCTTGTTTACTATTTACTGCGGAAGTGGACGCCATTCCCTCCGAACAAACGGTGCAATTAAGAGAAAAAAATAGCCATTTAGTGCCTGTCTTTATGGCAGTGTCTAGACTACAAGAGTGGCGATTCCATTTAGTGGGCACTAAAAGAGGTTATCATTCTAGTCTCTTTCTCTACATTTCTAAGATCTGAGCTCTATCTTCGTTTAACATGCTTGATTACATTTAAACATGATCTTCCAGAGTGTTGTTATCTTAAAATCGCCGAAAACCTGACAAGTGTAGGCCCGCCGGACCTTTTCCTTAGTTTCACAACCGCCACCAAATCTGCCACAGCAAAATCGTGTATCGCCATTAACTATAGCCTGAACACAAGTTTAAAGTGTGCTAATTTTATGTATGAGGGCCGGTTTTAAGTGAAACAGTTATGAGGCAGTTGCTTTTTCCAAAAAGCTCTGACTCACTCATTTATGAATAAATACATATTATAATTGCAATTATGATGGCACAAAAAGAACAAAGTCGTTGAGTTTTGCCTATATGTTTTTGTTTATTTCATAGGTATTATATTAATGATACACAGGCCAATAATCTGTTGCTCCTCTCTGAAATCCAAAGCACCAATGTTTAAGCAAATAATTTAACGAGTGTTGGCGTTAAAGCTGTTAAAGTTGTATGGGCAGTGTACTGAAAAATAGCAGCAGGGATAGGGGAAAGGAAATTTAACATATACGCCTATTTACAGTCACGAATGCACATAGGCTACTATGTACAGGGGGATATACTTTCACAGATTGGACGTCACAGTTGTTAAATGGTGAAAAAAATGTAGCCAGTATATTTGCTATAACTTGTTCATACTCTGGTCAAGAAATAATTAGATAATGATATGCTATATACATATAGGGACGGGGAAGAGCTAAAAGTTGTCTGCGCAATAAGGATTTAAACTGTTTGTTACATTTGATATTTTAACAACAAATATGTCTATATGAACAATATAATAACACAATAAAGAATCGTGATAAATAGAGAGACATATTCAAGAACAGCATAGGTATAAATGATTATTCAACCATGTAGGCCTTTCTGGGGACCAGCAAGAAATTCACCGCCGCCCATGGGGCAATAAGAAAATGGCGACTTTATCCCATGCAGGCCTATTCCTCCCACTGTCCACTTTAACATTGCACTGTTGGTGATATGGGCTCCTTTAGAAAATGGTTATGCCCACAATTACAATTCAATGAGATAAGAGTGGGCCTCAATGTCACTGACAAAGATTGTGACACGTTCTGCTCCTGCTCACAATAGGGGGTTTCCAGAGAAGTACTGGAGGCGATCTCTGCTCAGCTTCTTTTCTTTCATTCTTCTATTCTGAAACCAAATTTTAACCTGACGGTCGGAGAGGTTTAGCATTCGGGAGAGCTGAAGCCTTTTCTCTTTGTTGATGTAAACGTTAAAGAAGAATTCCCGCTCCAGCTCGCGAATCTGAAACTTAGAATATGGACACCTCTTCTTCCTTGTGCGAGGAGTGCCTGAAAAAAACAAACATTTAAAATAAATTATTAGTATTAATTGCAACACATCACAGGCATTAACGATAATAATATTTATACAAAGCAGGGGACTTTAGTTCTGATGTGACTAGGCTCACCAGATGCATATACAATTCAGTTTCAGTGACATTCGTAATGATAACATTTCAGTCAACAAGGCAAAGTGGCTGAGGCTATCACATAAACCAGCCATAAAGAGTGTTAAATATCCGAATCGCTTAGAGGAAATAATATCAACTTACAGGCTCTAAGTACGTGTTTATCTGTTATAAATATACAACAACAAAAGTATTTCACCGCATTATGTCCACCACATTCCTCTGGAGCTAAACTAACTATTTACACAATCTTTTGGCAGTGAGTTAAAATGCATCACCAATGGTGCCTATGTAGACCCCTGTGGCCTTATAACTTCTTATCAAACTGGTGACCTGGGAAATAGATGGAGTTTTTTTATGTTTTCTGTGGGGAAGAGGGTCAGTCTCAGTTAGCTTGTGTCTGCAGCCTGGTTGGGCCAATGGAATGTCCATGAGGCTGAACACCAATGTCTAACAGCTATTTAGGAATTTTTAAATTAATAATTTTACTAAAATCTTGATATTGAAGTTAACAGTGAACACAGTTTACATCAAGGGAAGTCATATTGAATGGGGACATGGATTTGGAATTAAGATTTATTTTAAGAGGCTAATAATGTAATAGCTTAAATTGCAGACACATGCATTCTTCTCATATGGACGATGCAAAACACTGGATTATCTGACACTGATTCATTTAACCTACTGCCTCTTTGTAAACGGGGGAAACGGTTTCTAATCTGTCATTAGATAGATGGTTATCTAGATAGATGTCTATAAAAGGACGCATTTAACCGTAAAGTCAGTGATACACTGTGTAGCATGTCTTTTGCGGGCAAACCCAGTGCTAAAAGAAAATTCACAAGACGCCAAAAGCAATGTTCTGCCCAATTGGTTTTTACTCTCGACAGCCCAACGAGAAAATCCTTTAAAATTCCCAACGCAAGTTCATGATCAAAGTTAACATTTGTCACAATAGCTCTCTCTTAAAAATTTCACAGACTCTCACCATAGAGGCGTCTGTGTATAACATCCTCTTTTTTTCAAAGCGCTTTCCCATCGTAAAAATTCTTCTCGTAGCAAGAAAGAGCTTTGTAGGGTTATAATAAAATCCTTTGAATGCTTATAAAACTCCACATAAAATCTGACCGACAAAAACACCGGGCTAGTCCCCTTAACCTTCCCCCATTTTACAGCTTCGGTATACCTACTCGAGTGGCTGCTCTTGTTGGCGGTGCCGTCCTTGGTTGTTGCGGAGGAAGACGTGCATGAGCCTGAATTTGTATGTTCCTCCTCATCGTCTGGGTCCTTTTCCTGCTCCGGGGCTCCGGCTACAGGGGCTATTGGCTGCTCCTGCTGCTGTTGGGAGTCGCTTTCCAGCTTTCCCCCCTCGCCCTTTTGTAAACAATTGTCTGACTGATTGTCCGTGCTGCTGCAGTATGCGGTCTCAAAAAAGCGGTCGAAACCTTGCGGGAGGACGCTGTTTTTCCCCACGCCGGAGTAAAAACCCGTGGAGGGGTGATTGGAACCCGGATGGGTGTGATGATGATGGTGGTGGCTGTACACACTCTCGTTCTTCATAAGCATTTCTGTCATGGTGGATGGTGGGAGACAATCCCTATGCACCAGATCCTCTCCCGAGTAGCACGATGCATAATTGCTTCTGTGGTGCCATTTACTAGCAGGGTCCAAGCCATATGAAACTTCCCGAACCGGCTGCACTTGAGACAGATTTGTGGAATAAGGGTAGCTGATTTGCCGGGACGGGGCCTGGGGAAGAAACGAGGAGACGGCTGAAAACTCGGGGACGTAGTAGGTGCAGCTGGGGAGGTAGATGTTGGACGCGCAGCCCGTCCTGTCCCCAAACTCGGATGTCCGGTCTTTGCGCGTCTGGGAGCAGAAGTTGCCCAGATTCACCGAGTTAAACATCTTTCTCTCTCTCGTACTCCGTACTATAGATAGATGTTTTGGATACGAGCTGCAGCAGAAGGGGAAAATTTGGGAAGGCGAGATGACGCGCAATCCGTCTAAGTCGCCCCGCAGACACGTGATCGAAAGTAGATATTGTCATATATCAATTTGGAAGAGTTGGATGTGTAGGAGTGGTTGGCTTTAGGTAAGATCGAGGAGGTTCAAACGAATAATTTTCAAACACCACAGGCACACACAGAAAACCAGTAACAGATTCCTGCTTGCTGGGTTATGACAATTAGAGAGATATGTGCTGTGTTTATGTTTATGGACTGGAGGTAGGCTAGCTAAACGGCTACAGCTCCTTAAACAGGCATAGCACAAACTGCAGGGTGCACTCAGTGACATGTATTTCATAGTGTTATGGAATTTTGCAGGTAAGATAATTATTATTACTATTATTAAATTAGTTGTATTCATTAATATTATCATCATTAAGAAACATTTCCAAATCACCAACTATTGTAATTTCAATATTGTAATAATAGAATGAAAAATGATATATGACACTGTTACGCACAGTACAACATATGCAGTAAGAGAGTATGGATTGATTAGAATAATCAATGAATATACAGCCAATAAAGTAAGCCTGTTAAAAAAAAAAATCCCAGGAGCCTAATCATAGTTTCACTTTTTACAAAAGTTTAACAAATCACAGTGAATGAGTCGTGTTCTTCTACAACTTTTTACACTGTGGTCTGTGAATATGCATGATATTTTCCACAAGGGTTATATATATTTGTTCTCCTATCTCCTGTTATTCCCTATACCACACGAGTCTGCTGCACACACGATTATCAATCAAATATTATGCAAAATATGTATTAATCATCCGTTTTTCAGGGTCTTATCTCTTACACTAAATGACACATTTTGCAACACTAAACTGGTTGTGTACAATTAGGCCGTGAAATGAAGTTGAACCAACGATTGGGCAATGTAGGATGCACAGCATGCATGTTGACTGTAAATTAAAGTAATGGACCAGTTTTCATTATTCCCTTTGACTTTCGATCATGACAGAGTCCATTGGAAACCACTGCGCAATTCAAGACCACATTGCAGGAGTTTCTGCAGGAGTACTACCAGTGAAGCCCTGGGACCTTGTATCTCATCCAGTGGGGAAATGCACCCTGACGATTTAAACACAAACTCAGAAAAACGTAATTACTCCCCTCAAATTGATGGATTCAGCGTTATTCCCTTTGGAGTGGTTATTGACAACACCGCCCACAAAATCTCCGCGATATGTGACCTTCTTCTTCTGAAAATATTCAAATTAATATGTTGGCATATGTCGTCTCATTGGACTCAGGAGTTGATCTAAATTAAATGTTTTGGGTTGCATCTTAAGTCGATAAGCTTCAAAGCAGAACAACAATTAGTCTTCTTGTAAACGGCTACTTATACGCCACTCAGAATGGCCCTATTGAACAAGCACAATGAATATCCGACATTTGCCTCTAAAATGAAATAAGTCCCAGCTGATATTCCAAGCTGATGTGAACATTTTGGTATGTCCTTTGAACTTTTTTTTTGTATAAATGTTCACATTTTAAATAAAAGGTCATAAATTAACAGTTTGGTGAAAAGATGCGCATGCGTGTGCTTTCTTGCGTCATTGTAAACTTTTAATTGTACTGTTGAGGGCCATTTACGATTTTTTATAGACTAACTGATACTATCACAAGGTGAAATTAATATGATGGCCCATTGTAGGCTATTTCCTAAATGTTGCAATAGAGTTTTGAATTATTATCCAATACTTTAATAACACTATCGTGTTTTATTAAAATCACTTATATGACACTTGTTGTTTTAAAAAAAATGGAAACCAAATGTTGTCGTCGGTGACTTCCAACAGCAAGGACAACAACAAGCAACATTATTAGACCTCAGGATTGGACATGAGAGTACATTGCAGGCGTATTTGTGAAAAAGGTGGCATTGGCATTAGCTTGTTTACTACCTCTACAGACAAAAGGTTGTCTCACATGATGCATCCTGCATCCAAGTACAAAGAAAGCAGACAGCTGTCCAGACACAGCACTTGAATTTGACCACTAAAATTCTCTCTACGTCCACCATAAAACCCCGAATGGCTGTAGTAACGCTAAATCCCTTTGAATCCCTTAAAAACCATAAACCTTGAGAATGAAAATCATTTGTATTTCAGCAACTAGGTATTCTACAACTTTAATAAAAAAAACACTGGTGAACTACATTTCCAGACCGAACAGAATAACTTTTTTTTCTGCAGCTTGGCTTTGAAACTATTAAAATTGTAGCAATTTCGGCTAAACTAACATAGCCTAACAAAGCCTCAAATTCTGTGTTTTGACATGTTTTGCATTGATAAACATTTCAGTCGAACAAAAATAAAGAGATCATGAATGTGACCAAGAATACGAAAAAAACCAGAAAATGTAAGTGTGTGCAGTGAAGCACAGCTACTGGTTTTTAAGTAGATTAATAACCGCAGCTATATAAATATTTGTATAAACATTCTGGCCTGTGGCCTTTATGGACACATGCTCGACACATGCTGCGGCATTCGTGTTTTGTTTTGCATAACAATAATAAATGGCACATCAAATGTCAGTTCCTTCTAACATTATAAAAGATAAAGTGCACTTTGTAATTAAAACAAAATAAACGTGAGGCATGCATTTGCAGTTGAATTTCTTAAAATGTAAAGGCCGCCATAATAATTGGCCTATAATAAAGGTGTTGAATAATTAAATGTAAACGTATCAGTATGTCAACATTGCTCTGATCACAATCTCATCTGTAGAATGAAATACAAATAAAACACAACAATACAAATAAATAACAAACTTCTCTTCCAGCAGACTGATAGTCCAAAACCATTTTGTCAAATCATTTCCTCATCATAATCATTACAATGATGCGTATTAGCACTTTATAAATAAGTAATGTGAAGATATGAATAAGTGATAAACTATTAACATTTAAAAGTGAGGGCTTCTAATCAAGACAACTGAAAAATGCTAAAGAGAAGTTTAAAGGCTACGTACACAAGACGAAATAAAGCTTGTAAACGAATGGAAAATACCTGGCTGCCTTAAAGTCGCAGGGTTTGTCATAATGTGACAAAATATGACCATTCAACGGCCATCACTTTGAAATATCCGTATTCCGCTGGTTTAAAAATGGCTATTTTTGTCTTGGTGCGCTCAGACCATGAGTCAAAAAATAAGGTTTACCATGTGTTAATTTCCTTAGATGGACTCACAGCAGCTGATATTCTGCTAGCAGTAGGACCCAGGAAAGTACAATTTGGCTGCACCAAATAAGCCGGCTAAGTATGCAGAGTTTGCACGCAAAAGTGGCTGCATCTAAGTTAGAAGTCCTCTACTTATTCTATTTTTAAATGACTCATACAATGATAAATATTATTGTAAATGTATGTCCTGGCTATTCTAAGTAATAGACAAAACGTTCTGCGTTGTGCTCCAAAAAGAAGGTGTTGCAAACATTTGCCATTATTTGCTTACATATCACTGTTGGAGCACTAACTTTACGACTCTGTCTGTGGAATGTAAGCTATGGATTATCTAGAAACATAATTACAATGGTTAACGTAGGTGTCACCATCTTGTTTAAAAAAACCTCTGTTCAAAAATGGCGCTCCTTAATATTGCAGGGTTTTGGCTCCGTCGATAAATCCTTTGCCAAACGATACAACACTCAGCACACACACAACCACAGCAACACAAACACAACGACACAAACACACACACACACACACACACACACACACACACACACACACACACACACACACACACACACACACACACAATGGGTGCAGTTCACAAAGACACTGCTTCACAGTTAGCTGAAGTCAAGGCTAAATGCAGGAAGCCCGTGTAATCATATTACTGTCCCCTCATGGCCTAGATAAGTTTAATTGGATGTAAGTCGGGCAGTTAAACTTGGCTGTATGAGCTGCGAACAGTTTCAAGCAACACTAAAGAGCTCTGTTTTTTTACTGAGGTCTCAGTGAATGCACCTAGCGTGCAGCGACTGAGGTGGCAACAATAGCTTATAAGATAAGGATGTGTGTTGCTGTTACATTTAGAGCAATCTCTAGAGTGTATTTCTCTTTCAACCACCAGGACATAAAGCTTTCACAACAATGTGTTAACTTTTTTATTAGAAGTATTAAATGATTTCACATTTCAAGAAATTGCCCAATAGTTCTGGCTCCAGCTCCTGTGTGTTATTTAGATGTCCTGGAAAAACCTGGAAGTCCTGGGCAAAGGGACCGTAAACACGGAATCCATCTATGTTTGAACACATTCTAGTTAACTAAAAATAAGCTTGTGTGTGATATTTCTCTAGAGGGGTTCTTAGTTCATGCTTAATACCACTGTGTAAAAGTCAAATAAAGAGCATTTTGTGCAGAATGTACTTCAGGCTATTGCTTGTCACATGCCGATATATTAAAAAATATGTTTGTAGGCGTTGCCTGTTTTAGACCTCTTTTATTTGCACAATTAATCTTCTAAAATATCTGAATCACCTTTAAAATCAGCAAGGATAATAGTGTTTGAAAACAATTCAGGGTCGACTAACTATCTAAATTAAACAGTTTTTCCAATGCTTTGGAAATTACGCGTCAGAAGGCACAGCATTACGCACGAGCTGCAAACTATTACCCAATATTTTTTTCTTTTTCTTATGTGTTAACATACAAGTGATATAATTAGTTTAATTACAATACAAAAAGATCACAACTATACTTTGATCATATTTTGAAAGTATGTTGTATGTGCAGCAATTCTACAAAGAGATTTTTGAAAGGATCAAGTCTTCACCTTGATGGCATATTTTTCTCCTTATTTGGTCAAATCTTGTTGAGGACTGATCAGGGTGCTTAAACTACCATAACGTGTTTTTATCAATGTGTATTATGAAAATATATATTTAATTTGAGCCAAAGCGCTCACTGGTTGGTCCTTCACGCACTGGGGGTCAAAATGCATTATTTTTGTTTGCGCTGGTCTTGCAGTGGTCGAGTATGTGGACCCAAAATAGAGCTCTGAGCTTCAAGGTACAGACTCAGGTATCATTAAAAAGCTTACTCAAACATTTCTGTACAACCATTTACCCTAGCCGTCTTAGCTGCAGGATTTTTCTAGCTTTTCTTCAGAGCCAGGTGGTTAAACACATTGGGAAACTACAGACAAAATGTTGGTATTCTTTTAAATCAGATAAACTGAAAGGGCAATGAACCGATACAGGATAAACTTGAACAGGTGGCAGAGAGTTTTTCATCTTTGTAAATAGTCAGAGCTTTGAGCAGGCAGCGCCAGTTGTGCTGCTGTGTGCTGCATACTTGACCTTCAGCGTCGGCCTGGAGGAGATAGCCCACTTCCAAAATACTACACATTAAATAAAAAGTCCTATGCGCAGCAGAGGAAAAGGGAATTCTCTATT
The DNA here is from genome assembly GCF_949606895.1 of Notothenia rossii. Taxonomy (NCBI): domain Eukaryota; kingdom Metazoa; phylum Chordata; class Actinopteri; order Perciformes; family Nototheniidae; genus Notothenia; species Notothenia rossii. Next base: position 20,138,733 of record NC_136902.1, read on the forward strand.
TGTATACAAAACATTGAAAACACGATTGACAAACTAAGAATAAATTAATACTCTGCATAATAAGTGCATTATTTACACTCACTGACGAATGTCTTATACACGTTGTCAAAATGTGGCCACATGATTTTAAAAAAATGCTACAAAACACAAATGGAAATGGACTGATGTGCAACCTCAATCCATTTGAATCGATTCTGGACTCGATTCTAAAAAACGGATCTGAGACAAGTCCGGCTCTTCAAAGGCATAAATGAAACATTTACGCCCCGTATTAAGGGGTTGTTCGACGTGCGATGCTAAAACAAATTGATAAGATAGTACATTTCGCAAAAATGCAGCCCATAGAGAGCGCATTTCAAATCATGTCAAAATCAATATATAACAGTTCTGAAAGAGAGAAACTATCTTTCATGTTAAGCTGCCTTCTTCTATCTTTCTATATCACATTAGCATTTTCCTTCAAAGCACACACACTCTCACCCCAGACTCTCACGCACATCAATACACTCTACACTACCCGACGCAACACACTCACACTGACTTTAATAACATTGCTTTCTATTTCCCCAGCCAGCTTCGTACCATAAACGGCAGAGGGGTGGCGAGGGACGCAGACCACATGCCTCACAAGTTCTCTGCGAAGGGCACTGTGAAGCTCACTGACCTTTGGGACGCGGAGACAGGCCGCCATAAACAGATTTAGCCAGTCTCAAAGTCAAAAGTGCTCAAGAGCAGTGAAAGACCTATTGTAATGACCTGCAAAGCCAACAGAGATTTCATCCTGTTTTACAATCCAAATATCTCGAGGTTCTTGGCAATGGTTTCTTTGAGGTTGTTTTTTTAATTCCCTCCTTTATCCTGTATAGAGTGAATTATACCATTTATAATTAATATAATGCAGACAAGGCAAACAACTGAAAAATGATATTAGCTTTTACACAGGATTATTTCTAGATTTGGAAGAGAAGGGGTGGTATAGGGAAAGACGCAGTGTGTTGTTGTATATAATGCAGTTGTATTGTTTGTTGGACGTCTTTAAAAACGTTTCCAGCAGAAGAGTATTTGTCCTAAGAAACATGAAAGAGTATACATATCCAAAGAAATAAGATCCGGCATAAAGTTTTCCGTAACATAGGAAGATAAATCCTATTTGAAGTTCAAGTTAAGACTACTTGTTTAAAGGCCAGACCGCCATGTTGTTCAGTCTAAATAATCTCACTGTTTGAAACAACAATCACCTAACTAGCCAGTAAAAGCATAAAGAAAGTTTCCATCATGAAATGTAGGACGCGGTTCACGCTGTGTTCATTGTTGTGAGTGGTTAAGATGCTTAAACTAATTTTCTCGTTGTCAAAATACACGTTTATTAACATATTATGCACATTATCGCTGCTGTGTTTTTATATTAACACTTTCCTCAGTGAACGAAACGCTTGAATTGTATAATAATATACATACATATAGAAATAAGCAAATGATGGATCCTGGATAATATCCTGGATATCTCCCGCTCTGTTGTTGCACATAGCCAGATTGTTTGGGCATGTTGATAAGCACACAGGCGTATAAAACTAGAAATATAAATAATTGAACCTAATTAAGTTATTACACATATTGATGTTTACATTTCAATAGCGTGTAAACGGAAGAGTTTCTTGAAGTCTTGAAGTTTTTTTGACAATATAATAAAACGTTGAACTTGGAGATTTATTTTACAAATAATGGCTGCGTTACAGGACAGCGTCATGGAGCATTTTGCATCCATTATTCTCCTCTTACCCATTTAACAAGGCAATACACAAACATAACACACTGGTCTATCTTTTTTATAGTCAACAGCGCGTTTGATAGGCTAAATAGATTGGTGTTGTTTTGAATGATGTCATCTGGATGGTGTGATTCAACACATGCAATTAAATATGTCCTCAATATTATTTCATAGTCTTGGTAATACTTTGTACACTTACTGGCTATGCTTTTCATTAGCCGGACGATACTTCAAAACGAATGCATAGTCTTTTCCTCGAATTAAAAACATTCAGACATCTGTTGACATCGGTGCGTAAAAGGGTTAATATCCAAACATTACGCATGTATTTCGCTTATAATGCAGAGGAAACACCTGAAGATCCAATATCTTATTTCCTCTGATATTCACGTTCAAATTCCAGGTATTCATTTAGTAGAATGAATCTTCAAACCACCTTTAATCAGATGCGTAAATGCACATAGCGTTTTCCAAAACATATAACCAGCGGATGTCATTATCATATCCTGTCTCATTTTGACTATACGTACATTGTATATTCAGAAATAATTTGACTTATTGCCATGATTTGTTTGGTATATTTCCATACATTTTACAGCAATTTATAATGATTACTTTTCGGTATCTGCAAACTAAGGCATTTTGCATGTTCGAAAAGCCGCGCGTCCAGGCGGATTGTTTTTTCTCTGTCATGAAGGGTATTACGCAGTCTTATATTAATTCCATACATATACTGTTCGCAAATAACTATAAGGTATTATGTTGATGGATGGAGGACATGTGTAGCCTATTTGGGGAAGCTGCAGGTTTGGAGTAAGGCAAACAGTCACATATCAGAGGCTTCTGTTACCATCACTGCAGTATGAGAGCACACTCAGCTAAAAGCCTCGTCGTAAAAATATTGAATCTGAAAAATATATATAATTGACAAACGTTCAATCCATTGGTTAATACAGCACCAAGAGGACTGTGTTAAGTAATGAGCTCACGTTGTCTTACATGTGTGCATTTGTCTTGAAGATCAGACAGACCAACCAAGGAAGGCCGGTTGCAGGAGAAGCCGTTCACAGTTCACTGAAAAGGCAACATCTGATCTCAACATTGAGACAGCACAAGAGTTTCCAGTTGGACCTACTCTATCTAACTGAGAGTGGAAGCTGTTGAGGACAAACGCATTCATGGTTTTAAATCATATTATATGAAAAGACCGCATAACCCTGCATGACTTTACACTTCCTTGCCAGTAGGGAGCGCTTTGCGGATTAATGAAAATAATCTGAGTCATGTGTAAAGATGAATTAGTGTGAAAGCATTTCAACTGTGTGTTAAATGACTGAGTTTTGATGTGCAATTATAACCTGTTTAAATCCCTAGTGCGAACCACAAGACACAGCCCAAGAGGGCTGACTATATGGAGCACTGGGGTGTAGCCCTATTACTGCTTTACAGAGCTATTGCGTGTTTAGCTGAGCCGCATAGGCTTGTAGCATAGCAGTGACATTGATTATGTTGAACTTCAAGGGAAACACCTTCAAAAGACTTAAGAACATGTGAAAATAAACATGTTGCTTAAACCAATGTAGTTGTATAAAGTAGTGATAATATCCAATGCAAGACGGGGTTCAATATATGCACCTGTCCGCCATTTTGCATGTAAAGATGTATACTTATAGCCTACCTTTGTATTCGAGCATATAACAAGACCAACCTGTGTGGGCTCCTATTGATTGTAGTTCAAAGCGTGTACAATTATGTGCCAACAAAACACCCTCTCAAATACTTCCAAATGTCCCATTAATGTTTATTTCATTGCGTTGGACACATGTAGCCTGTTTTTAAACTGTGTTACAGGTCACTAATAAAATAATCCCACCAGTCAGCACTCAGAAAGCGGATTTTTAAAGCAGGTCATTCACAGAGGCAACCTAATGACAGACTGAGGAACACCAATAAACGTTTCAATATTCTGTTTATTGAAGACCTTACGCATATACATTCATATCATTATTACTTTTACAAGACAACGTAGCAATCCTTACAAGCGCAAAGAAGGGAATGCAATGAGGGACGAAATGAAAGAACGACAAACAACTACTACACTGAAAAGGGGTTTGTTTAAATGCCATGTATAGTGACACTTCGTACATACTATTTGTTATATCCATTGTATCATTGAATAATAGTATGATATACTAGGCCTACATTTCCAACCCTTACAACCACAAAGAGGTTATATGGAATGCGATGTAAAAGACGATCAAAAACATAAAGCACTATTACATAGCGATAAGGGATCCTCAGGCTGGATGCAACTAACATATGTAATTTAATTTTACAAAGTTATACACGAGTACAAGTTAATGAAAGAGACAACATTGAGCACATTGCAAGGAGCAAACATATAGGCCTAAGCCCTCCGTTCTTTCATCTTAATAATAATAAACATTATCATAATACATTCTTTGTAGACATTTGTGTCAAAAATGTTTAAGGTTTTGTTCGATCTTGGATTGTTTTCAGGAAAAAAAAAAAAAGGTATAAAAAAGTCACCTACAGAAAAAGTGGCCCGCAGAACATGACTTATAGCTATTTCACATCAATAACATGCTCATAATACATTTCACTGTTATATCTTACTCGTTATACATTACAGATGATGCACTGCATTCGCCCAATATTAAGAGAGCACACACGTAGACCTATGATTAACTTTTTCTAAATATCTAAATATTTATTTTTATAATGAGCACCAAGTTTCAGAAATGCTCTCTCGGGCCTAAAAACGTATCCCCAACCCCAGTGCCCATTATATGCGGTTTCCTTGTTTAACCGAGTTGGCCTAAAATGTAATGCTGAACATTTCCAATACACATCCTGGCGGGTTTATTACGCTATTTTAACGGGCAAAATATGGACATAGACTTTTAATAGCAGCTCAAAGCCGTATTTAAACGATGACCTCACTCAACTAAAGAAGTACAATCCATGCAGGATTCTGGGATTGTTGATAATACAAGGTAATACAAGGAATACCTTTAAACTTGTTAGCACATGAGCAAAGTCATGGCAATTCATGTTTCAATGCGCAGTCATGACGATATTGATACGGATTACATTGCGGTTTTAGCCCTCCCTCTTCTAATGCAGACTTGCAGACTTCCTGCCCGTTACCGTGAACGTGCACAAAGCCTGGAGAAAACTATAGGAGGGAAATAAGGATTATGTTCCTCTTACCCAACACATTGTGGCAGTGGAAGTATTAAGCAACTGGGAGGGAGATCTTAATTATAAACTCATAACCTCAGAGAAATTATTGCGCGGATGCGGCTGTAACTGGGCTTCTCTGTCTTTCCGGCTAGACTGTTATTTCTAGGCCTATTTTTATTTTTATTTTACCAAGTGGCCTCCCTTCCTCCTAATTTCTCTGACAAAAAAAAAGTAACAGAAAGGATGTTTTCATAATTTGTCATCCGAAACGGAGCTATTGCCCCGACAGCATATTTCTCATGGTTTGCATGTGACTCATCTCTTGACCAATCAGGACACGCAAGAGATGTATCCAATAACACATTCGTACATATTTTTGTGCGATTATACCAGACATGAAGGCAGTCTCAAGACATGTAGATTATAGCTTTGACTGCCAGATATTGGCTGTTTGTGGATTTACGCAGCCCGCACCTTTGAGAAGAAATAATATCAGAACATTTCGTAATAATTGTTTGCAATCTAAAAGATGGATAGATGAGTGCATGCATTGAAATAAGACCTAAGGGGACGTAGAAGGCTTGGCTTTTACTGCCTATCGATTCACCTTCTGCTGCATCTCTAAAAGTAGGCCAAGGCTTGCTCCCTCATCATGAGTCTCTTCTTCTTCATCCTGCGGTTCTGGAACCAGATCTTCACTTGTTGGTCGGTGAGGTTCAGACGGTCGGAGAGCTCCCTCCGCCTCTGCCTGGTGATGAACTCATTCAGCATGAATTCACCTTCTAGCTCAGCTAGCTGAAGTTTGGAATACGGTTTGCGCTTCTTTCTGGTCCGAGTGTGCATCGGGTACCATGGGGCACCTGGAGGAGAGGGGGGAGGAGGAGGAGGAGGGGGAGACGGTTAAGTCACCACAGTTGCAAAATCACGGTCACCTCCAAGGTTACGAGGAGCCTATGGGGGCGTCAGTTGTCCAAGCTTGGGTAACAGCCTTACTTTGCAATTGAATTGAACATTAACTTGAGCAGTAAACTGGAGGGCAATATAACAAAGATATCTATAGGTCTGATTACATTATGGAGATAAAGCAATTCCTAAATATTTCTCAGGGAGCGCAAATGTAGTGTGATCCCTGCCAAATATCCCAGATGTAGGGATGCTATGATTCAGAGAACTGACGCCCCTGGAAGCTGTCACTTCCTCCACACAAAGCCAAACTGGATTTGTTTTGGTCTCTGCCTTCACACATCTGACATATCAAATGCATCAGTGCAACCACTTCTGTCCCAATTCTATGCATTTTGTTTATCATAGGAGACTTTAGTGCATTGTTCAGCTCTCTATTTAGAGAGTAAGAGTATATAAAGACTTGTGTCACAAGACTTTTTATTGTTGTAGTTAAAGTAGCATTAAGCTGATAATTAAGCCTGCTTGCAAACACCCCTACTTATTTGCGAGTTTCAGAGCATATTAAATGACTCTTGAGTACACAGCGACAGATATTAATTCTGTTTACGAGTCATTAAAAAGAAAACTCTCTCTACTCAATGCAGTCAACCAAAGCGCAGCTCCTCTTTAAATCACAGCGCTAATTTGTTTATATAAAGTATAACAATTTACCAACCATGTATATGCCTGAATCACATTTTTTTCGTTTAAGGGATGGACATGCAATGAACGGACAGATCATTTATTCATAAACTGGTGGGCATTATGGTTTGGTGAGGTTATCTGTAACTGTATACAACCACATGGTGTGTGAGGCATTTTAGGGCAACCCCTAGCGGCGTTTGCACACCACGCAAGTACCCTGCAGACTAATCATGCTGCAACTTGTGCATCAAGATAACGAGATCTAATCACGACGTATACGCAAGTGTGATATATGTGCAAGTCTCTAATACATATTGTGAACATGCGTTTGTGATAATGTTGGTCGAAAAAAGGATCACCCACCTCCGCCTGCAGCTATGTTGCCTGAATGGCTTCCCGGTGACACCAGGGTCTGTGTGTCGGTGGATGGAGGCTTGATGCCCTCGTTTAGCAGAGAGGAGCTGGAGTCGGATTCCAGTGACTGACAGGATGGCGGATCTTGTGTGAGCTGCTCGGTCCCATAATCGTATTTGGAGAAGGCGGCTGTGTTGCCAATTCCACTGTGCATCCCGTGGTCAGATGTTAATGATGATGTGTCTCTCGCCCTATCCTCTCGTTTGAGGCTGCTGCCACCTGAACAGGTCTCCCTGTTCCCGTTGCCGTTGTTATAATAACATTTGCCATCTTCGGGTCTGCTGATTTCACACGACCGATTGAAAGAGGGGTTGATAGAAACGGGGCTGCCAAAGTAGGATTGAGAGTATCCATTGCACGGCTCCGAAGGATTCCACGGGAGGGAGCAAACATTGTCCCTTCTCGGGTAGGAGAGCGACGGTAGCCCCGCCAGTTGTCCCCCTGAGGCTCTAAAATTCGGAAAGTAAAATGTGTCTCCAGTGTGGATGTTTACCAAAGGTCCCACAAACCCTGGATTAAGGAGATTATGCTCGCCCATTTCCGCGGGCCCGACCAACAGCTTCTAGTTTATTGCAATCTGACATTTAACATAGTTAAACCTGGAGGGGCTCCTGATTGGTCCGCCCCAAACCACGTGTCCAGGCGAACTCCTGCTACACATGGTACCACCCACTCGGTCCTTCTCAGACAAAACAAAACATTAACTTCTGTAATACAGAGGTTTATATGCTTTTTAAAAATACTATAAACCTTTTATTAAAATGTAGGATCTTGTTTTTCTGCACTTGAGTCACGCTGAGTCCAAAAGGAGCCCAGGCTGCTTCTCCCTTTTCACTCGTGGAACTGTCCATGGCCTCGTTTAATATCTTTATAAGCTGGCAAAAGTTTTTAAAATGCTATTGCTTATGAAAACTATTTTTCCTGAAGGAGAGGGTGCATGTGACATCTTGTTTTCTATCAAATGATGGTTGAATCCCATGTCATATAAACCTGTGATGTCCCAATTTTACAAGCTTGTTTTAAGAAAAGACTGATGCTCATTGCCGCACTCTACTCATATTTACAGAAACGGGGTCAGCAGGTTGAAGCCACTGGCTCTGTAAAAGTGAACGATATTCTACAAGGTTACTTTAAGAGGGTATATTTCACATAATATTCCCTAGTACACCTCACATGAACAACTTTAACAGATACCTCCAATAAACGTTCACAGCCAAACTATGGTGGGATTGTTATACCTCTCACAATTCTTTTATATGAATTTTACAAGCTATCAGAGGGCACGTAACTGATTCAATCAGTCGAGAGTCTCCTGCTTTATACCTGGCTAATTAGTTGATTTGTAGATGCAGCTCTGAAGACACTACACAAATATATTACACTGTAGTCACGCCCTTGTTCTGAAAAAAAGGCCTCTTTTTACCATAGTTTTTTTTCAGGGACCACAGCACACTTTGTTTGCAGAAAACTTCTCCGTGATGTGCAAAGGATTCAGGCATGTTGCCAACAGCTGGCACAAGCATTTCTAATGTGGTTTTTGGTCATCAAACTGCCCAACCACCCTCCTCAAACATATCCTTATGTCTGACCCTTGCCTTTTGCATTCCTCCCTCTGGTCTACAGACTTGGCATGAAATGAAAAAAATCTTGTTTTTTTTCACTCAATCTTTATAACTTTCTATTATGTTACATCACTTCATATTTTGCTATGCCGTCCCTCTCATTTTAAATTCATTATTTAACACATCCCTCCTCTTGACTACATAAGAAAGACAATATCAATGTATTGATCTCAAAAGTTTCCACAACTCAGCAGTGCAGGGCTGCTTATGTCTCAATTATGGAAATCAAAAAAAGATCGGACTGCGTCAAGGACAAAAAGTTAGACTCATCAATGCACAGTTTCCCAAATATAATCATACACACACTTATATACGACTTTATACGCCGCCATCAATCCACCCAAGTTCACGACACAGTCACGGTGGGTTGAACTTGATATTGAACTCAAATCTCCATTTAAATAAATGAAAGAAGAAAAATGACAATAAACAAAAATAAACCTATTAGTTTGTGGCAGGTTAAAGTAAGTGCTATCAGCACGAGTTATATAACACGAGTATATTCCAATATGCTCACCTGGCTATTTCATTCATTTAAAAAGCACATATCATAATGAACATGAAACTCTGAAAATAAAATAATTGAGAAGTTTCCAAGTACTGCAATTAAACAAGCTGTTTAAATTAAATATTAATGGATAGTGTGTAGTTAGGGATTAAAAAATGTACAGGGTTACAGCTGCTTGCACATGCGTGCTGACGGGCGCTGCTGCGTGCTACAAATTCGCCAATGAAGTGTTATGTGAGTACATTCATTTAAACATGGGTTTGTGAACGATTTGCAAGTCAGCCGATATTTGATAGCTGCACCCGTCACCAGTGACCATGTATCCTAGCTTACCCAAAGGCACCGAACCTTGCTCCAGCCTTAAATAGAAAGACAAATATCAAATGTTTAAACTGGAGAAGCTCTCAGGGATCCATTGCGGCTTCTTTCTGTCTCTTTGACTCATTGCCTCTCATATCACTGCACATTCTTGCATCTAGAGCCTCGCAATGCAGTAACAACAATCCAATATAATATGTTGTGCTTTATTATGAGGAGCAATGGGGTGTCGTGGCAACACTTGTCATATTATAACAGCAACTACAGCAAAGCATTGCAGTGTGATGTTTACAACAAAATGGCCCGGATGCTCATCCAGTGAGAGAGTAACGTGAAGGCTTAAATCGCCACTTTACCTCTGAGAAAGAGGCCATGTGTTGCGCCTCCTTGAATCGTCTCCCCACGCCTCCGATCCAGTCCCACAGATCCGCATTTCACATCCAAACAACTGATCGTCTGTTCAGTGCGTCTTTAGCTCAGCTAGCGATTATGTCATGTGGTATTGTGGTATCATTTAGCTAAATGAAAACCTGCTTCTTTTTTAAAAAAGAGTTTTGTAAAACGAGCACTGTCAAGGTCACTGTCTAGTACACCGTCTGCTCGATATTGAAATTACCCTCCTGGAATCCACTGGTCCTGTCCAGACAAGGCAATAGCCTAAACAAAGGGCTTTTCTTTCCCTATTCTCTCTTTGATTCTCTGCAGGCAGGTTGCCACAGTTATGGCCTTGTGCGACCCTTTTAAAGCTTCCTTCAAGGAAAACACACCGCCCAGGGAAGCTTAAAGAAGCCACAAAAGTGGTACCGTTTAAGTTGAAAGGGTTGGCTGATCTTTTTTATTTGTTTACAGCAGACAATATTTCATTCGGCTTTGTGTAATCATTCATTCTCTAACAAAGTTCAGGAAAAAACATATGTAGCCTACTTTATATATATTTTTAGGATTGTTCATATCTATCTGAAAATAAAACAATATAGGCCTACATTTCTTAAATGTCAAATAAACAATTCAAATATAATAAATGAAAATAGCCCCTCACTTTGTACAATTTCTATTTCTACATGACAATGTTTATATGCAAAATATACATAGCAAACTAGCATTAGTAAAACCTTTGCGTCATTTGAATTTGACGGTCATTAAGTACGAAAACGTTATACCATGAGCAGCGACAAGATTTGCAAACATAATTAATCACTTTATTAAAAACTATTTTGCAATTCCAGAATGAAAAATGTGTGTGTGTGTGTGTGTGTGTGTGTGTGTGTGTGTGTGTGTGTGTGTGTGTGTGTGTGTGTGTGTGTGTGTGTGTGTGTGTGTGTGCGTGCGTGCGTGTGTGTGTGCGCGCGTGTGTGTGTATGTTAGAGTGTGTGTGTGTTAGTGTGTGTGTGTGTGTGTGTGTGTGTGTGTGTGTGTGTGTGTGTGTGTGTGTGTGTGTGTGTGTGTGTGTGTGTGTGTGTGTGTGTGTGTGTGTGTGTGTGTGTGTGTGTGTGTGTGTGTGTGTGAGCGTGTGTGCGAACTGTTGTCCGTCCGATTGGATACGTTTTATAACCCTTTCACTGTCACTTTTCAAACTACAGTGTTTTCAAATGTGTTAATTATACATGTATGACCTAAAGCCATACGCAAAGACATCATGGAAAAAATCAAAACATAAATAAATCAAATTGGAAATCCTTGTAATCTGTGTTCCCTATCTCCGACATTTGATCCCACAATATCGGATATATTTCCACAGACCACCCATTGTATATAAAAACAATGCCTTGATTGCTATAATGTACAATTAAATATTAATAAACAACTAGTTTCAAAACAGCTGAAAACATTTTAGGACTCGTGTGGTTTCAGTTGTAATTTAAGTGTTTTCTGTATCATACACCAAGCAGGCCTTACTGTAACCGATGTAAAAACACTTTCAAAAATTATGAGCATTGTCAACTCCATATTTTATTAAAAAATATATATTATCAAAGGCACTGGGAGAAAAGAAATCCACCACTGAGTTTAATGAGTCGTAACAATGCAACAACAAATCAGCGAAACGACAACATCCCCAATTTAGAGACTGTTGCAGCACTTCCTGATAGTTTCCCCTGGTCACCACCAGAGGTTATCAGCCCCCCGTCTCATGCGTCTGCTCACAGCGGCCTACAGAGTATAACGCCTCCACACACACAACCAAAAGCAATAAAACTCTTCATACATTTTACATTTCAAGGTAAAAATCAGCAGCTGAAGATGCGTCCAAGAGTCTAAAAAGTTTTTTTAATCTTGTGTTTGTATTTGAAAAGATGCTGTCCAGTCTAGTATGAATTCCGTGTTTTCCTATGAGGTAACTGTTAATCCCGGGAAAGTAGACCATTTCCTTATTTAGGTGACAGGATAAACCATTAAAACATTACTTTCTGGAAACTGGATATTGAGTGGTGGGATAACGGAATATAATTCTATATTTCCTTTTACCATTGAATATAGAACTATTTTAAAGATGCGTATTTGGATATTTTTGTGATAACCCGTTGTGAAATGTTACATTTCTAAATACATTTCAAATTTAAATGTAATATCCATTCAAATTTAAAATGAAATGTGACATTGTAAATATAAATGAAAGATAATTTGCATATTCTTACAGTTTTATCTCATTGTTTAAGATTATTAATGTTATGTGGCAGACGTTGGTCATGTTGAACGCCATAAACACAATTATAATGTATTCTTTAATATCGTTAAATGTCAGGAGTTAAATTGTAATTAAAACTGGCTTATTTTATTTTTCTCAACTGGGCCTACATCACCGCATCGCGCTCTTTACTTTGACAAAAATAATCACTTGTAACATGAAATACAAAATATTACTCTAAATTAGTTTTGTTTGTTCAATGAACAGCAAATTGTGTAAGATAAACAGCCTAAACAGCCAAAACTATCCACGTAGGCCTACCGCCGGTAGGAAGAAAACGGCCATACCTTTAATCGTTATATTGTGGGCGACGTCGTATTATAATTTCCTCTCGCTGTGCAGACAGTATGGCTGCTTGCTGTGGGATTACTGGTGTTGGTGTGAGACGTCAAAAATCCTACCTGTCCTCCGTGGTCAATAACACACACCTCACGATGTGTGCATGAAACCATTGGCGGTTCCAGCGTGCATGGGCCACAGCAATAACTTTTTGGCAGACTTCTGCAGAAAACACAGAAAAATAACGGAGCCCAAATGTTAATGCAATGCTCTGAGAGATGGTCAGAAATGCAGGTCAGAGGATATCGCTACACTTCCCCTTTTTTATGTATTTATGGCATGTCATTAAGCTTGGCTGTCTAGACAGGGAAATAACACCTTGTTTGCCTACAAACAAACCGCCAACGTTGGTGTCCAGCCCCCTATTTATTATTCACAATCTGCTGTGATGTCAAGGTCAAAGTGACTGCATAGTCATGGTCAAGGGTAAATCAGGAGACCCAGAACTTTCCACAATGATTGAAAACCCAGAAAGCAGACAAACAGAAACTTGAAGTCCGACTGCTTGGATTCTAATCAACAATCTCAGAACATCCGAAGAGCTGGAAAAAGTGATAGGGCTGCCTGACCTATAGAAAAAAGTAAACTACAAAAACACCAGCACACTTACATATATATTGCAAATGATAGCCTACTGTGTGATGTTTTCGAAAAAAGCTACAACATTAGACCTGTAGTATGGCTAGGCCTCAGACGTGATTCATTTTGACAAAAGCTGCGGGGCAGTATTTATTTTTATTTATATCTAACCTTAAGAACAATCTGCGATTATTAGGGATGGAAAAAAAATGATCATAGACTTGAGAGTCCAAGTAGGTTAAAATGAACCATCTTTCATTTGAATCTCATTTTTAAATGTAGACACATTTTCCCACATAGGCCTATATTTATTTGTTTATAACTACAACTTAAGTAACCCAACTTGCCTTTAGGACTATAAGGTCTTAATACTCAATAAGCCTGGTCGCATGCATTCAAAAACACGTCCCGCAACCATACAAACACACACAATCTGCAAATATTAAATACACTATATCTCTAAACCAAACTAGAAGCTCAATCTGCAGTGCTGCTTCGGACCGATATGTGTACTCAATGTGTGCTTTATCGTACGTGTATTTCCATTATTAGGTGTTTAGAATACAAATAAGGGGTTCATAGGTAACATTATACAATGTATCTTCAAGTTCATTGCTAAACTCACCTGCTTTTTAACAGTGATAACAGGGTCTAACTTGCATCCAAATACGTGCGGGTGATGCTACACCAAACAGGCATTTTGTGCTTCAAAATGTATAAAAATGCTTTGCCATTTTAAATTGAGCCTTAATTGTTTATAAATGACAAAAAGCAAAATCAGCTAAATATGTGGGCCTTAAAGTGGACATATAAGTGTAAGGAGAATACACGAGTCCCCGTGGAACTGGTGTATTGTGCGGGAACAATTCTCGTAATTTGAACAAATAAATTGTAGCCTACCTGTGGAATATCAGAATATAGCCTATGAATATAATATTGTGCGGTCACGAGTTACATGTTTCCGTGATAGCAGACAAACCCGTCTCTTTTAATTTTGGTTTGTTTGTGATGATTCTGAAAACTGCAAAGTAGCCTATCCTAGCAAGTAAAACACCTCTGACATGATTCAGTTGGATAAAATACGTTTGGATGTCAGGGAGGATAGATTCGGACAAACAACACAAGTTTCTCTCAGCCACCGACTGTGTTCCTCTTAACTGATTGTTTTTGAAAGATCCAACCCTACAAGTCTTCATATATAATATCTGGAATATAAATTTAAATATTATGATCCATTTTGTATTGCAATGTGAGAAAAGCCGCCATGCTGTTCACCAACGACGCGCAATTACTACATCGTCTACTTTCGCCATTAACAACACTCCAGGATGCCCAATAAGTCTTAATCAAGCACTCTGCAGCATAAAATCCGCACCCACCCATCCGCTGCTGATGTTATGAACCTGAAGAGCAAAGACGACATTGCTTAGAGCTTCTGCTGCTTAATGACACCAGTGTAACTTGAAACGAGAGGAAACGCTGCAAGGATGGTTGATTGACTTGAATATTTAAGCATTTTCATAATCATCATTTATTTATGAAACACGTTACCAGTACGTAATTCAACACCACAATACAGTTCACATACTGCACGAAAGTAAAAATAGACAGGCTTCGTACACGGCGTGTGATCAGCTAATGCTACTCTAACATTAAACAAAGACAAAAAAGTAATACAACGATTGTGCATTTATGTGTAATACTCACTGACTTTTTAATGGTTTACAATCATTCCAGTTGCATGACAGAATCCTTCACTGACAAAGGAAAAACATACAGGTCTTGGGATATTCCAGTTACAGTTCCGCCATACAAGATAATATGAATTAAATAAAAAGGCATTGCACTATACAGATTAACAACATAGGAGCCTTTGTTTTATCACAGGCTTATTAAATGATTCCCCCACATAGAGAAACATAGCGTTTGAAATTAAGTAATATTTTTAAAAGAAAATCATTCTCTCTTTCGAAAGTCCTCTTTGTGAGCTTTTTGTTGAAGAAGTCTCAAAGTCAGCGCGTCATTGCTCCACAAATTATGTCCATGTGGCGATTATCTTTCTAAAATGACAGCAAAAAGTCTCCTCTGTTCTCACATGCTCATCGCAAGTTTAGAAATCAGTCCTTTTTTGAGATTTGGCTTGAAGAAAAAAGAGAAGAATAACACGCAATACTTGTCTTTGAAATACAGATATTGTTTTAAATATTATATATTTATATATGTACATTCATATAAAACAAATGTGAAATGGATTTTCAAAATTTTCACAGTTTTTAGAGCATGTACTCTAACTTGAAAACAGGGGGCGTGGTAGCATGGTCGATGGAGATGATGGAAGTTAAATAAAAAAGCACTGCCAAAAATGTTCTTCAGCCACGATTTCATATGAAGAGGTAAATATATGGCATGATGTTGGAAGGTATGAGTTGCAGTTTCAAGAAGGTCGATGATCTTATCAAGTGGTGTGCATGTGATTGCTTTTGGATTTACTGACAAATTTCTTCTCCTTGACTCGCCGGTTTTGGAACCAGATGGTAACTTGACGCTCAGAGAGGTTGGTGCCGGCCGAGATGCGCCTTCTCTTGTCTTTGGTGATGAACTTGCTGGCTGCATACTCTTTCTCAAGCTCCTTCAGTTGCATCTTGGTGTAAGGGACACGTTTTTTACGCCCGCGGCGGTAACTGCTGACCTCAGGCTGCAATGGCACAACATCTAGAGAAAGAGGGAAAATGCCAAGCAAAATGTTAATGTTGCGCAAAAACACCGCAATGTGCTACTTCACAAAATCAGCAGAAATTGTATTTGACAAAACTGGTCTATTTCTGAACAAACTTGCCATGTTGATATATAATTACTGACTTTAACTGATAATAAATAGGAAACTAGTTGCAAGGCAATTCAATTTTCAAGGTCGAAACTCGAAGGTGTGTGCGTGTGCGTGTATGTGTGCGTGTATGTGTATGTGTATGTGTATGTGTATGTGTATGTGTATGTGTATGTGTGTGTGTGTGTGTGTGTGTGTGTGTGTGTGTGT
The DNA here is from genome assembly GCF_949606895.1 of Notothenia rossii. NCBI lineage: Eukaryota > Metazoa > Chordata > Actinopteri > Perciformes > Nototheniidae > Notothenia > Notothenia rossii. Next base: position 20,154,798 of record NC_136902.1, read on the forward strand.
GTGTGTGTGTGTGTGTGTGTGTGTGTGTGTATGCGTGCGTGTGTGTGTGTGTGTGTGTGTGTGTGTGTGTGTGTGTGTGTGTGTGTGTGTGTGTGTGTGTGTGTGTGTGTGTGTGTGTGTGTGTGTGTGTGTGTGTGTGTGTGTGTGTTTTGGGGGGGGGGGAAGGTGGAGGGGGTCATAACCAAAATGCAGTCAGGATCTCAGGTGTACTGCACCTGACATGTAAGAGCACAATTATAGAATCGTGACATAGAGTTCACTAATAAAATATACTCTTTTGTTACAGTGTTGAGCAAGCCTATATTTTCGTACATGTCAGTATCATGTTACAGCCACTACCATTGTCCTTCGTTTCAAATGAAAAGTGATCAATGTTGTTCTTTAGGTGCATGTCGATACTTAATCTACTAGTAACTATCTACTACACAACCATCCTTGTAAACGCTATTTTAGGTCAATCTCTCACATGTAATTGAACTGGGTACGATTGTGCAAATATAAACTGCAATAAGTCTCAATGTGGGTGCATTTCGCACTAAAAAACGTTTTGAAAATAGAAATCACAGACCATAATGTATTTAAAATGTGTTCTCTGAATTGTCCTTTAAAAAATAGATACATACAATTTGGTTCCACTATGTGTTTTTGAAAGCCCCAAAACCGTCTGGCAGTGGCAACGGTTTTTGTTCAGGTAAAGTTCTGGGATTACACCCTTTCGCCAAGACTGGAGTTTAGTGCAAGACAGCCAATGAAAAACATGACAGGACAAGCATGGCAATACCTTGTGAAATAGTGGCAAGCTGTGACTCATTAGGCTTTTTAATGTCTTTTTAAATTCAAGAGTTGTGGATATTTCACCACAGTTTGTGTGAATACAACATTATGGAAGTTCTTAATTTGGTAAATCATAATTCAAATATTATCTTCAAGATATTGTTATTGTTCTTAAATATTAAGTTATAAGTACGTTAAGAATATCTGGGTTACCGTTTTATTATCTCAAAGCAAAAATAGGCCTATGTCTGTTTTTGTGTATGTGGTTTGTGAAGCAATACAGAAAGACATGGACAGCGCACTCTTGTGTTTTTGTGCATGTGTGCGCGCGCATTTGACTGCGTGCTCGTGCTTTCGTGGCTTGCTCTTGTGTATTTTCAGGGCAAATGTCGTGTGATAGAGCCAGTAGAGGTCTGAGAACTTCCCTGTTGGAAATAAAAATTCCCACAGATTTCACATACTTAATAAACCCTTGTGGTAAAAGAAGCAGTGTAGTAAACACTCTGTAAACTGCATACTGACCGGGCCTGTGTGCCTATTAGCATATATCGTGCATGTATGAAAGTAAGCAAAGCAAAAGGAGAGCTTGAATATCAAATATTAACTGATCAGTGGTTGTGAAGTACTAAAAAACTGATGTCCCTGCAATGCAAATATTGAATAAATGAATCCTTATACAAGCAGAGGACTAAACAGGTCGCTGAGATCTATTGGCACCACCCAAACACTATAGCAATAGTCACTATATTGTCAGGGAGCAAAGGTATGCACTGTTGTACCTTCCTGCTCTACGTGACTGAAACTATATTCATCATATGACTTCCGAAGAATTAGAATACAGGCTGTCGAAAGAAAATGCTCCGTTTATAGATGTATTATAAAAAGGGTCCATTCAACTGACATTTCCTTGAACTCACAATTATGATTTTTACGCACAGTTCTAGTAGAATGCATATTCATTTAATGTTAAATGTAAGAATAATATTACCTCTCTAACAGAGTAGCCATGGACATATGATAACTGACATACGACTTGACAGCTGTATGTGTATTCAGCAAACGTATAGTTTCCATGGAGGTATTTCATAAGTAGATATTGGCCCTTTTACGCAGTAAAATAGATAAACTAAGCAATAAATGTTGCTTGAAGAAAAAATGTCCAACCACATTTAAATGGCTATTTGGACGTGATGACACGTGTATTAAAAGCATACACGCGGTGGGACTAACGTGAATAACAGCCTAAATACAGCTTTAAAAAACTTAACTGAATTTGTACATACCTGGAAAGGGAGATTTCCAAAGATGAGATGACTGCGTTTGTTCTTTGGAGCAGTACACCTGCCCATCCCAGCCATTGGAGAGAGCCCAGTGTTGGTAACCATCCATGGGGATCAGGGCGTCGTGCCTTGGTTCGGGATGGGCACTGATACCGGGCACCACTGACACGTCGAGATATCCAGGGACAGCCTGATATGAGCTGGCGAAACTCGGGTAGAAGGCAAACTCTTTCGCCCTGGTGGACAGTTCTTCCGTGGGCAGCGCTGTGCTGGTCTCGGCATATTTGTCTGCGGGATGGTACGAGCAGGGCTTCTGCTGCAAGTTCACGTTGTGCGAATGAGACAATCTACAGCCGTAATATGGGTTTCCAAACGGATAACCGTAGCTCAAAGATGCACTGGATGACGTTTGAGGAGCGGGACACTGACGGCCGGCGTCTGGAGAAGAAATATCCGAGTAGACGGAGCCCTGGTGGGTCGCTATGGAGCCAGAATGTCGTCCCAGCGCGGGGTGCGACATTAGGTCCCTGCAGTGGGTCGCAGGGCAATTACCGCTCAGTCCCTCCATTGTTTGGCTTTTATTCTGGTTGTTTTCATTCGGGCTTTTTTCATAAACGTACATCAAGGTGTCCGCCCAGCGTGGATGCAGAACCAGCGAAGTCGTCATATCAGGGGCTGCCGATGCTTTTTAAAAGTCGACTACTCCAAGACGGACACCTCATTTCCAACTACATTTTACACCAAGCGCATGCGCACACAAGACCCCCGTGTGTCCACTTCATTAAGAATCTGGCACGTGATACGCTAACAAGTCCTACGAGATTGGGCTTGCGAGTTGGGGCAGAGCAGCCCTTTAAAGACCCACTGCCTCCCATGTCACCGTTTTTTCCTGCAGAATATCGAGACATATCATTGGTTTAAATCACCTAGACCCACACCCTTAAAGGGGAGTATATGGACACTTTTAAGATCGAGGCAAACGAAAACAACCTGTGAATTTTGGCCGACTACGAAGACTGCCAGATAATATGATAACATATGAGACATGTAGTTGTTACATGGAAAGGAGAACAAATACTATATTTCAATTGAATCGCTCAACTGAAATATATGTGTGCGTTTTTGCAGGCATTTTGTGTTTCACTCGTGACAGGGATATGTTCGGCTGAGCTTAAGTTTCACTATTTCATGTTATAATACATATAACGTGATGTAATCTGAAATGCATGCAATGTAGTCAATTTGATGTATATTATATGACAAAGTATTCAACATTAATAAATACAGTGCTCTCAACGCATGTATCCTTCCAATCTTATCCAAACTCCTTTTTGAAGGACGCATTTCCTTTAAACCCGTATTACACTTCCATGGGTCAACTATTAACATCCTGAGATGAGATTCTGTGACTAGTTGTGGATTATTACTTTTCCAAAAGGACTAATATTTATGTTTTTATACTAATCTTGCCTTTCAGAGGTTGATATTGTGTGTAGCGGAATAAAACTCTTGCAAGTGTAACCATTCAGTCAGTCAGAAATAAAATCTACTTAGTATCTACAGGGTGTATGCGTGTGTTTTCTGTGGTACAACCAGAACTAAGACTTTGACAAAGATAAATGTGTTGGATGGTTGTCGTTGCACCTTAGCATCAACAGCCACAGGACGAGGTGAAAGCTATTTCAGGTAAAATACTGTCATTGTTATTACCGTTCAGGAGCCTACACAGTATCTTCCATGTGAAGGGATAATTACAGTAATCAGCTACGATGAATCATATAGTCTTCTAGTTTTTGCAGGTTACATCTACATGTGAGCGACATTTTCAGTTGTAGTATTCTCAATTAGGCCCAAAAGATTTTTCAGCGACAACGTGACCAATTTAAATGAGGATTAAACGACTTCCTGTGATGTTTCTGTATCACTAAGCTATTAATTCATAACATTGAGTAAGAGGACGCTCTAAGGCGAAAATAAGAACAATGGTCGCTTTCAGAAGGAGTATATTTACAGATATTGCTCAAAAACACTTTAATTGAAATGCGGACCTGTTTTTCATAAACTCTTTTATGCACGCATCGTCCTTCAGATTTGAAAATCTGGTTATAGCTCTATTTTGAATCCAAAATGTATTTTTAGTTCATCTAATTTCCGGGCGTTGTATCACAATGCTATATCCATCTCCTTTTACAATAAACACTCCTACATTATTATTTAAAACTGTATTTTTAATTGAAATTATTAGATTGCACAGGCCCAGTCCTCCGTCAAATTGAGTTTTAGCGTTGCCTATCCTATGAGTTACTCATAAAGCAGGCTACAAGCTGCCCTGCGAAGGGTTCCTAGTTTATGAACGTTATTGCACTGCTGAGTTTCCTTGGGAATAATCAGGCCACAGTTTAGTATGTGTGTGCCAAGGAAGCTAGACCCCTGTCCCCCCTCGGACAGAGACTATAGTTCTTTTGTCTCAAGGAAATTACAACTAAGAAGGGCTCATCCAAACGGCAGCTGCACGGAAGTCCAAGGTCAAGGTAAAAAAAAAACGTAGACAAACAGGGTCGTAATCAGAGTCTAGACAGACAAGAATGAACTTCACACTAGAGTATGCATGCAAACTAGCTGTTATTTAGAGACCCTTACTCTAAAATATCTTCTGTGTGTGAAGAGAGAGAGAGAGAGAACTCTAAATAATGCCTTGTGGGTTGATTTTTTTCCAAGGATCAGGAATTTGACAGCTTTTGTGCTGCAGGAAACCGCGGCTCTTTCAAAACAAACATTTTCCATGAAAGCTCAGACCTCAACACAAAGTTCCATCATCATTTACCAGTTTTTAAATGATAGTAGGCCTATATTATGTTTAGTTTGTTGCATTTTTTCATTAAGCTTAACTTCCACATCAAGCCAAAGTGTCTGTGGTCATAGTTTCCCCCCATGGGATATACGGACAATGTAGCTTTGGTCAAACAGGCGGCATAGTCTTAGTTATAAAGTTGTTAAATACAAATAAATACCAGGATTTGATTAAGTCAATTGTAATGTTGCAATGATCATACATGACACGTCAAACGTCTTTAGGAATCTCCAAATATAAGATTGAAAAGATGGATAAAAAAATACATTCTCATAAATTATGTTTTACAAAAGAGAAATACAATTACAAGAAAGTACTATCTAATATAAAAGGGACAACAAAATAATTCACAACGAACATTTTCTATTTTCAATAACTAATAGACTAGAATTATTCGCGTTGGAGCCAGCAAATTAATGATTAGCCAAATATTAAATATTTAAGCGTCTGGCGCATTTCCACATTAGGCCAACAGCTAAATGAGCACTGCAGCGGCCAAATCTAAAACCAAATATATTCATGCGGCGCTATTATCTAATACACATCCTGCTAAAAGAAATTCACAATGAATTCTAACACATCCAACTAACTACTGCTAACGTTAATTATTTTTTCTTCATTAACATGTTCAAGTCACACAGGTGGATTCTTAAAGGATGTTTTTCTTTTCCAATTTTCACATTTCAGGGCTGTTTTGTATTTTAATGTTATCACCTATATACTGCCTATCAGGATGGTATTTAAAAACAAGCCACCTAACCGCCTATTGTACTTTTAAAGGCAGCCAATGGATATGTAAGATTATATTTTCTAACCATGTAAACTATTTATTGATGCAGCGTTGGATGTTGGGTGGTGCCTTTGATGTGTATGAATTAAAATAGTATGATGCGTAAACCGAAATGTTATTAATTATAAATAATTAGTTGGGTTTAAATTTAAATGTATACACTGTATACAAATTCCTAACACTCAAACAAGTAGCCATGGGCGAAAGGACAAATAATATTCGCGTGCAGCTGTCAGTATTATTTAACCACATTCGAAAATCCAAGTCCACTAAAATCAACCAAAATCCAAGACAGGAAGGAAAAGAACTTCACACTGTTACCCTGCGTCATTAAAGGGAAAATACAATATATAATCACCGACAGGTTTCACATAATTAAAAAAAACACTGCTGCAGTGTCAGTTTGTGCATTAGAAGTGTTTAAAACATCAATATGTTTGCTGGTTATTACAACTATTCATACAGTGCTCTGGTAAAACTTTACTGGAAAAATATATGCTTTTAACGAATGTGTTCACATTTCACTGCTTTACGCTCTTAAAAAGCGTAAAACAAATCTACCAAAATGATTACTTTTTCGCTGCAGTTTCACTTATTTCAGGAATTGTTAATTGAAACCACTACCAATATCTCCACAACCAGCCATGATGTGCTGCTGTAAATATCTTGACAACCAGACATCATGTCCTTCCAGACAGGCCATGTCAGACTGAGAGAGCCCGTCTGAGGCGGAGGTTTGTGGGGGAGGGGAGAGCACCCATCCCGATACAAATACTGCCTACCTGCGGCTTCCGCTTTCAGGAACTGACTGCACATGCACATGAGTGAGCAGATGGATTTTATGTACTCAAAATATTCTCTTCTATACACACAACGTATACAAGTATATCTGCAGAAGCCTACGCTCCACCCTATTGGAATCATTCAAAAATAGTTCCTCTTTTCCACATTACTACAAAAAGAGTCCAATGGAAACTATTCAACATTGTCATTTATTTGCCTTAATTTAAGGGAAACCTTTTGGCTACACTTTCTGCTGTGAGAGCCCTCCATCAAAAGGACTCCGTGTTTTGTTAAACGCCGCTAAAATGCCAGTAAAAAGCAATACTATCACTTGTCAAACATTGTCTCACCGGTCTTGAGAATGATGCAAATCCCTGCGCATAAAACAGTCTTTGAAGAGGCGAAGTAGCGATCCAAGAATGTGTTGACAGCTTGCAGGTAGACTCTGCGCCATGCATGCTGAAATCAGGCTGCGTTTATGTTTACGAGTTTTCAGCCAGCTTCAGACTTAGCTATGAGAACTGTTTTTTATAATAATCAAAGTACACCAAGTGGTAACATTGACAGTGGACAAAGTGAACGAAAGAAAACAAACAAATAGATTCTAACAGCAGTATAAAGGCCAAGTGCATTTTCAAAATGAGGATTGGAAGATTTAAGTGAATTAACATGTCACATTCAATGGAATAAACTTTGGACCCATTAAGTGTCTGAATTAATTAAATGGAAAAAAATCTGACTGCAGTGCATACATAAATCTCATAATAAATCAAGGCTGATTTGAAAGTTGCGCATGACTCATGTGCGCATGGTCTGGCGTAACATGTATTTTGCATTTTGGTTCATGTCCTGCAACACTTTCCACAGCAAAATCTGAACTTTTGCTTCCTTATACTTCACGTGGCGTCTGTGTGCGTGTGTGCTTTAAAAAAAATTGGCCTGTTGTCCAGCACGATGGAGGGAGAGCAGAGCAGTCCACTGTCATGAAAACATTCCTCCAAAACTAAAACAGCATCTGAATCTGGTGTTTTCCCTCCGCCTGGCTTTAATTTACGATCAGAAATGTTCATAATTGCATAAAGCAAGACCACTTGCCTTCTATGCCAGCCGTCAGGGCACGATGTTGGCAATAACATACTAAAATGTTGTCTAAAATATACATAGAGCAGTGCAGTGTTGATGCGTAACAAACAGGAAGAAATGGCTTCAACAAGAGAGGGACATTTCAACACAATCGTTATGCTTAAATAGAGTACTATGGACAATCCTAACGTATTTTCTAGTTGTCACCTTACTCACACAATCTCACTGCATCTGCAGGAACGCATTTCCAACTCAGGACTGACACAAGCATGCACCATTTTGGACTATTATACAACAAAAACTATAGAGAGCAAGGCAGCCCTCAAGTTAAACAAAAAACATCTATTGCAACTGTGCCACTGGTTGAAAGCTGTGTTTGCAAACCACACCGACATTATCTTAAGTATTCGTGAAACGACATACAGTGAATAGGGGACACAAAAAGTATCGAGTTTTAGCGTATGGAGGGAGTAACCCCCCTCACACTCATTTTACACCAACACTTTCTTATGTGACTCTTCTTAATGTCATCGAAGATATGCAGTGCCGCACATTTATCGAAGTAGATGCTTTAAATGAAGACATTAGGACTCCTTTAAAATTTAGGAGATTTCTGGATTGTTTCTGTATCAGAATCATTACGAGGTAAATACATATTTTCTTATTTACCACTGATTATATATATATTAGTCTATATACTAGCTGTTGAAAGCCATGCATGAAATAGATTAGCTCCAAGTTTAATGCTCATTAATTTTGGATTAACTTTGGATTTTACTCGTTTAACCTCACCCAAAGCAGGTAGAAGGATGGCTGTGGCTAAACAGCCAAATGAAGCAGGCAGGCGGAGTCGCGCCCCCAGAACGGAGGGCAGGCTGGCACTGCTGCAGCCAGGCCAGACTGGATCTACGAAATAGGTTTACAGCTTTTATATTCAGTGCACTTATCCCATTGTTATTAAACCGTCGGTTGGTCGTTACTCGATGCGCACTGCCAGATTTTAATTTGAGAGGGAAATATCTATGTGCGTGTCTGGTGGAGTATACAGTGGAATATCACAATTTCGAGTAATATTAAATTACAAGCTACGAGAATAGAAGTGCGGGGCAAGCCTTTTACTCTCTCACCCTTGCAATTAAAGCTTACGTAAATAAATGATTGACTTTAAGATGAGTCTTATTACAATTTTTAGACATCAATAGTGTACAACTTTGGACAAATACATATATTTTTTGTATCCTAACATGAAGTTGGACATGCGCGACTGCATGAGATAATATGCACATGTTACGCATGGTAACTAAAGGACTGTGCAGACAATGTTCATAATTGAATGTTTTGAGGTTGTTACCTTATTACAATATATTTACCTTTAATAACATTTTAGGCCCTAGCAACAATTGAACAACTCATATCTTGACAATATTGTGGGCCTCAGCATACCCGGTCTAATGTCTTATCAATAAAGAACGTGGCTTCTTATTGTTTAATTAAATGGGGTGAACACATCACGTTATCCTTCTACAATTAGTCATAACGCAGAGGATTATTCTTGCTACAGTTCGGTTGGTAAACCGGTGAGAAGCAGACAAAAATAAAACCACAGTTGGACACGTCTCGTCGGAAGTCCAAGTTCAAGTTAAGAGAGGCGGTCGCTCCATCCGTCCAGACAGCAAAACAAAAGACCCACACGTCCATCATTAATCATCTCACTTCTTCTCTCACAGAAAAAACAACCCTTTCAAAACTTGTAGCGCATATTTCAGACAATATGCAGGCTTGCCTAAACGGTACAAACATGCGTTGATGTGCATTTTAAAAGGTTTTGGGCTTCAATGGAACACTTCTTGTGATGAGGATATATTTCTAGAATTAGTTTGAACGTTATTTATGGCATAACATGTGTATTTTAAATGTGATTATCAGTTATAAATTGATTTAAAAAAACACGGTCATTTAGACCATTTCAATTTTGAAGGTCACCCCAGTTTCAATGGGCAGCTTTGCTTTCGTCCGTGAGGAAAAAAGGTCCCCTAGAAAATACAATCTGTAACACAATAATCTTCTTCTGATATCTTCCTAAATCTCAAAGCTTGAGTTTGGGTCATATTTCAACGCCACTTAATGTGAATTGCAGCCTGTAACACAGTGCAGCTTTCAAATGTTCACAAATAGAAAATGTGTCAAAATGCTTAGGACACGCGCTTTGCATCGTGTGAGCTTAACACATCGCTATATCTCCAACTGAAAAACTCTTTTGACAATAAAGTTAAATTATAAACTTGTTTTATTATAGTATTAAGTACAAAGGGCAAATACTATACGTTTAAATCATGCCTGAAAAGTGATAGTGTATACATGTGAACGAACTTCAATTGCAGGATTACCACAATTCTTTCTCTATAATGATTCAAATTAAAATAGCACATTTCTCGACTCGTTCCTGAAATCACATTGTAGACTTATATGGCAGACACATTTACACATTATCTTTAAAAAAAAAGAAAAAAGTGCGTTAATGTTCTTTACATTTAATCAGGCCAAATTCAATTTACGTAAAGATACAATCCAAGGAATCAGTAAGATATATTACTTTATTTACACTATCCTTAATAGTTGTTAATAGTGAAACACCTATACGAGCTGTTTTGCTGTTTAAAACGTAAATCATGAAGCTTATATATTTGGTTTAGGAAAATGGTTTATTTATATATCCGATGCTGTTAAGACCACTCTGCTCAAGGACCTCAAATAAAAATCCAAGAAATGTACAGAAAGTGAGCTTAAGGACAACAACTTCCTCATCCTGCAGTGAATGCACGGAGATCTTAAATTCAACACGTTTTGCAGGGGGGAAATGCAAAAAATAGCTAATATGAGAATCGAGAACACACTCTGGTGCAAAGAACAGCACTATATGCCACATCAATGTTTGGAGCTTTTAGCAAAGCAGCCATGTTATGATTTAAGAGATTATCGATGTATTTGGTAAGTAGACATTTCCAATCAAGCGGATCAGAAGAGCTGTGCCTTAGCCAACAAAGTATACCATTGTGAAAAAAATACAACTCTGGGGCGATTGGGGCTCTAATGTCTATGTTGTAAACTGACAGTGAAGCTATAAGCAAAGCTGAATTCAGTCAGATGAACATTTTATTTTAAACAGAGTCCAGAAACAGAAGTAACGGCATGTGTTCTACTCTATTTAGTGAAGAAGTTTAGAGATGGCTGCGCTATTAAGTTGATAATGTAGGTCTAGTCCACATTGGAGGGTTATTACAAACAATAACAAACAGCTTGACATAGCTCCAGTACTTTGTGTGTGCGATGTGATATTTCTCAGTGCACCTATACCTGAAATCAAACCCATGTGGTACTTACGCAACGATTGGCTCAAACCTCTAAGACCACGTCACCCGCAGGATGTAAAACCAAGTATTTGTATTCATGCATGTTCCAACATTTGCCAACTGCTTTCCTCACATCGGCCCATTGATGTCGTTTTCACGCGATATTTCCATCAGAAAAGGTATTGATGTGAACTTAAGTATTGCAAAGAAGTCAAGCTTAATATGAAATACAATACATGTAATGATGTGAAAATAGCATTAAGTGAATCCTAATATAATGAACACATTTTAAAACACTTATTGAAAAAATACAATATTATTAATTGTGTACAAAGATTCAGCATATGCTATATAGAGGTATTATTTCTGGATTTAAAGTAGATTTGCTCAAGTGTAAATTACTTCCAAGTCTAAGATCCCTCCCATGGTCTTTTTGGACCCATTACATACAATAAACATGAGTTCTTGGCTTAAAACGCGAAAGCAAACATAGGCCTACATTCTTCCGTATTTTTCAAATGTCTCATTTAAAAGTCGCCCCAGGTCACTACTGTTACGCAAAAAACAAAGTAGCCTATACGCAAAGCAACCAGAGCTCGAGTTAAATGAAAGGCCGAGAGGAAAACCAAAGTGGGATTATGCTGACATTTGTGTGTCGCCTGCTCTCTGGTGAGTCACAGCTCATTCTGCTCTGGATGTCTTTTGGCCTAAATGAACGGAGATTGATAGGCCAACGAGGCGCGTTTATCCACGGACTATAATTAGTGCAGGTTCACTTGTGCCAGTGAATTGCAAACATTATGAAGATGAGCAAGGCGAAGTTCAAGTTCAAAGTCGCTGCTCAGACAGAGCAGGGTGAGCAGAGGACTCCCCTCACCTCTCTCACCTCGGCCATAAATCGAAAACAGTAGCCGTTTGCATACACGGGGTCCAAATCCAATCCTAATGAAAAAATAGCCGAGACTCCGATTCAACCTGCGAGCTAACAACGAAACATAATAGTCTTATCAACCTCTCCAGAGCGAGTTCCAGTTACTGACAAATCACCAGGCATCTTTTTTTTCAATTGACTCCCCATGAACCAGCTTTACTTTAATCTATAAATAATAATGTTAAAGCAGTTGTCTGTCCACAGATCGGGCTCTTTATTTAACACTGCGCGAAGATGCGTATCTGGTCTTGTGTTCATTTAATTGTTAATGACACATCAACTATATGTGTGAGATTTCCTTTATTCGGGAAAAACGTAAGCAACAAAGCCAGCTTTACTTTAATCTATAAATAATAATGTTAAAGCAGTTGTCTGTCCACAGATTTGGATTTTTATTAACACTGCGCGAAGATGCGTATCTGGTCTTGTGTTCATTTAATTGTGAATGACACATCAACTATATTATGTGTGAGATTTCCTTTACTCGGGAAAAACGTAAGAAACAAAGCATTGGTTTATAAATCCGATTAATTTATATTTGTATCTATATCTAAGTGTTGGTACAGTAGGCCAACCCAAACTCTTGTTGATCACCGGAAGAAAGGGATGTGAAACTGCGGCTTGACTGTAGATTTTCCTCTGAATTATTAATACTAATTAATTATTAATATGCATATGGATCTGGACACACATCTGCCACACATCAATGCAAGGAAGACACAAATTCAGTATTTTTTTGTTGTTATTTGAAGCATAAAAATTAATAGAAATACTCCAGATTTCCAAACCGGTCCCGGCTGTTCCGTGTTTTCTATTTTGTTAGTGCTTTTGAAAAGCTGTGCAGGGTTTTTCTCTGCATATTATTCTATAAAGAACACTTTAGTACAAACCAGCACTTTTATTAAAATATTCAGAGGAGTATTAGGGCGATGAAAAACCTCATTCTCTCATTTTTTTCTTCCTGCGTGGGATTTTATGGAAAAGCCAACAAAACTCCAAAACTTCAGACCCTGACTTGTGATAGGCTACGTACAGTAGCTACGTACAGTAGCCTATCACAAGTCAGGGTCTGAAGTGCATCGGCGCTTCAGAGATTTCATTAATTTTCTATATAATTGCATAATTAACGATTGAAGGGGCTGTAAATATTCCGCATCGGTAAAATATAAAATGCGTTAGAGGGTTTTACATGAAGTTATGTGGCTATCTTTTTTAGAATATGGTACAGGGTACAAATTAATAAGCAACATCGAGCAATCCTGACCGGACTGAACAAGACAACAAAAACGCCTTTATTAAATAAAGCCACATAGACTAATCAGTACATTTCTAGGGGCATAATACCAATCAAAATAATACAAACGATGAATACTCATCATCAAATCTCTACAGTATATTTACACAACATTACACCATTTGAGGAAAAGTTTACATTACTGACCGTTTAGACATGCTTAAATAATAACAGTTCATCTTTTAACGGGAGATATATTGCCATGTTAAACAAAAAAAGGTTTTACATCACTACAAACAATGTTTCATATACTCGATAAATCCTTCTTAATGTGAGAGGTTGTTATAGTTGTACATTTTACCATATGAATATCCTAAATGGCTAGGTGTATATTTTCAGATTAAAGGATAATTCAATATAATATTTTTGCATTTTTACAGCGAACAACATATCTAAATGAGAGCAGCTGCATCATTTGATTCAAATCACCTATTCAGGGGTCTTATTAACATTTAAACATTACATTGACAAAGTAAACACTGTCACAAAATGGAGAGTGACTACAGAACCTTAAGTAGATCAAATGTTTTAATAAATCATAACCTTTTGTAAATGAATACTGGTGGTCCACAAAACACCGCTGGCACAACTCCCATGACCGTTGTGAGATCCGGGAAATATCCAAGTAGAAATATTTGCTCATGACCTTGCTTAACGTCACAATTAACACAAAAAGACCATTTAGCTTTTGCAGAATTGGGCCAAGAATCTGGGTAAATCCATTCCAAGAACTGGTAGAGTTGGGGGGGCAGTTTTAAGCTGGAGCCAGATGTGACCTGCAGGCTGCTAAATGAGCATCACTGTTTTAAAGCAATTAGGAAATGCTGCAGTTTGAGCATTCATTCTCACTGCAGTAATGTTAAAACTGTCTTATATACATCTAACAGCATTTAACAAAAACACTATTAAGTTGTGTTGAGAATTGTGAGTGCACATGAAGAACCTCTCTGCTGCACCCATACACAGTATCATTTCGGTAGTTTTAAATTTTTTATTTACTTTGTTGGGAGTGCTGTATACCTGGCTACAGTTATAAAGCTATACAAGTAATCAAAGGAGTCATGTTTTCATTTATGTAATTCGTTTTAGCTGCAAAGTTATAATATAACAATCGAATATCATTTAGAAAATAAACTAGTTGAGGCATTACATTTTATCAATATTTTTAGAGACAAATCTTGACCAAAATATGATGTGAGGTAAACATGTCACCTTTGCCTATATGTTTCTCATAAAAAGGTAATCATTGTCCTGTTTTGCCTTGAGCCTTAACGTTATGTCTCCTGCAAATGAAATACAGCAAACTCATGAAAGATATCACATAGGATTCAGTTCAATAGTGAGCATATAGTTAATTTGTTGGAGAAATACTGTTTTTTGTCGCAGATCTGGACTTTGTTCCTGCATCATCTAATTAATGCAACACGTGAAACTGAATGAGGAAACCTATGTGAAACAAACAAATATTTGAAAAATGTTTCTTTAGTGTTGAAAATAGTTTCCCTGATCTGGCATACTGGACGCAACATCTTTAACAAAAACTAAACCCTAGGTGCCTCTAGCTGCATCCAAACACTCTCCAGCACCATGATCATTAAAGACGTATAGCAGAAAATGTGAAATTAACTTGAAGTTTTAGCATAAGATTAGAGCAGCAATTATATATCACAAAAGAAAACAGTCTATGAAGACTAGTTTTTGTATTTAATGAATCAATTCCGCACGAGAGAACTGATTTGTGAATGTAGGTCAACTGTTCACAGGAACATCTGTTTTGTTGCAAACTATTTACTATTTTACTTCTTGTTAAATCAAACATTTTCAGAACTTTTCTAAGTAAAAGAGAGGATAATTATCTTCGGATACTGTTGTCTACAGTAGGATATCAGATTTTAATTCAATAACTTGATGACTGTATCTTTGAGGTGTGTTGCATAAGCATTACAGCACATTGAAGTAATTTCTTCGAAAGACAACTAATGGGATCTGCATAGATTCTCTGTCCTCTCTTTTCAGACTACGCTCTCGTGCAAACACATCGACTTGACTCAAAGCAGTTTTATGGAGAGTGGGCAGAAAGATTTTGTTTGTGTTTATTTATGAATACTTAGGCCACTGAGCGAGGAAATGTCATTTTTACAACTCATTCCCATAGTGCTTGTGGGCATAATAACCGCAAGAGAGGAGCTTTTCCAACACCGGATATCTACCAATTGGAAAAAGTCTCACAGTCTCAATGTCTCTGCACATGTGCGATTTTCAAGCAGCCAAGAAGACCAAAACACCACTTCTTACAAGTTAGGACCAAACAATAGTTTTTACCCATGATTACTTTTGTCTGTTATATTTTAAGAAGATCAAAAATAAGTAATTGTACTAATGAGTTCAAGAAAAAGAGGAATTCTTTTTACACTTTAGACAAAAACATTTGTATATTTCTTGTTCATTTCAATCCTTCCCATGTTTCATGAAACTACTATATCTCAATCTCAATCTTTATTTATTTATAAAGCACATTTAAAACAACCTCAGTTGACCAAAGCGCTGTACAGGGAATAAATACAATATAAAATAACACAATGGGAGTAAAATAACAAAACAATGATTCAAAACATGATAAAAGCACAATAACTAGAAACATATAAAAACACATACAAATGTTCAAGGTTCTTTATCTATCATACGAACATAGCTACAGAGTAGTTATGAGTAGTTATGTCGATGAAGACCTTAGGCCACAGGCTTCTCCAACAGTGCAACACAATAATACAGACAAATATAGTGCAAGTAAATATGTTATGTTCAATAATGTTAAAAGCCAGTGCAAAGAGGTGCGTTTTTGGCTGAGTGTACTTTGTACATGATTTATACATACTCCTTTTTTAAATAATTGTTTTATTATATTACAGTAGGAGTATATATTTTTCGAGTCTATGTCTGTTATTCGCTGCTATAATTTATTTTCAAGATCATTCATGTTACATCTCATGTTCTTTTATGATTTGGAAACTATAGTCTATCAGAAGTTGGGGGAAATTCACTTCTAGTTGCATTTCACTAGACAAATTACATCACATCTTTTGGTACTACTGAGTCAGGCTCACTGACAACAACTTTCAAGTGGCTACAGCATGCAGGTTTTACATCCATTTTATGGCTAGAAGGCAAATAAATCCTGACTGATTTCCTCTTCTCTTCACCTTTCCTCCTAATCCTTACTCCAATGCTTTTGATTCTTCTCTCTAATAGATGCAGATGCTTCAAGCTTGCAAGTCTGCCTTGTTAGCAACAGATTTTCTGGGCTGTGGAGTTTAAGGGGGGGATTTAAAGACATAGCGTTTAGTATACTACTAAAAAAGTACCCCAAAAGTAGAATTCTAGCCACAAAGTGTTTCTAAATCCAGGACCTTGACTTCAGAAACTGTGCAAAAACTCAAAATGTTTAAATTAAGTGGCTTATGCTTTATGTTAGTGTCTGGAATTAAACAAATCAACAATTTATTGTGAGATGTGAACATGAACACATACATACAAAACTAGAAGTTATCCAAATTACGCACACTGAGACTTACCATGTAGTTACAGGAGCAGCATGTTCATTCATGTGATTGAACAGAGGGAAAAAAACACATCAAAAATTAATGAGAACATCTGCATTAATCCGAAAGAACTATCACTGGATTGAAAATAACTTAACGGTTAAAGTAATTTCAGAGGCAGTTACCTGCAGGAGCTGATGGGAGACTGCACACATGGCGTTCCAGATGCCCAAGACTGGCCTTGGACTTCAGCAATAACATCAGCAGCTAGGAGACAAAATCAAGAAATGATTCAATGAGTACAGATTTGTATATATATATATATATATATATATAGTATTATTTTCCTTATACATGTGATGCTTTGGTGTTGTTGTTTTTTGTTGTTTTGTTTCTTTCCATTAACCGTCAAATGGGAAATAAGTGTTTTTTGTGTTTATCTTAGTATCCTAACATACTGTAATGTTTGGCTGTGGAAAAAAAAAATCATTATGAAGGGCAGACCATCTATTTGTATTTATTTTTGTGTTTTTAGAAAGGGGCATGTCACATAAGATTTTATTTTTCTCCCTGCTCCTTTTCGCTCAATGGTGTTTTGGTAGAGTCATGTTTTGTTGGCAATTATTGTACATTTGGTTTTGCGTACCATGAGCGGGACAAATAAAAATGAAATGAAATATATTTAGATTCTTGAACTACTGGGACCCAAACAAAAGGAAGACAGACATGGGGCAGAATGAACACATGTGTTTGATTGGCCTAAGCAGAATTCATTTGCAACAATGCAAAGAAAAGGGGCGATGTTGAGTCCAGTATGCCAGATCAGAGAAACTATTTTTAATACTAAAGAAACATTTTCAAATACTTGTTTGGCTCGCATAGGTTTCCTCATTCAGTTTTGCGTGTTGCATTCATTAGATGATGCAGGAACAAAATCCAGATCTGCGACAAAAAACAGTATTTCTCCAACAATTTAACTACAATATAAAGTAAGTAACTTAGAGCAGTACAACTAAAACAAACAGACAAAAAATACAAAACAGATGACAGCCAATCGGCAGCGTCTTCACTTATGGTATATGGACATTCTTCTGGCTTATTCACTCGCTGCTCATGGGCATTTCCAATGTGCAGGATGTACAAACCAACAATATAAGGTTTCTCCTGCAGCAGGACTGATGCCTGAAGGTGCCTGTCTGCAACAGAGCCTTTACAGACTCATCTGTGATTTGGATTTTCTTTTTTTCACTCTTTAGTTGCTGTGCTGACATTTATCTAACAAACAGGAACCTCAACATGATCGCCCCTTTTTCCTGCGCCATCAGTGCTGCAGTGAAGCCAATCTATTGAAAGCGGTTTAAGCGTGCCGTGCCTAGCCCGTTTTTGGTTGCGTTTCCACTAGAGGCAGTTCCAGCTAGCGGGTACTTTTTCACAGTTTTCTGGCTCTCCAAAATCGAGGTTCTTTCCGAGCTAACAACCGGCTTGAGTATGCTAATTGCTGGCAACTACAACAAAATGAACATTTTTACCGTGATTTATTTGTAATACACGTTTCAAAATGATGCCGAAGTAACAACATACTGATACCGGTTAGTAAAAACCATGAATTAATGCTTTGACAAGTCTGCAGACAAGACAGCAGGCGAAAAACCTTTTAAAATGCGTGTTTTCTGAATGGAGATCGGCTAAGCTAACGTTGTATATGCTCCGACCGTCCACACTCACAACAACGGCCTATACAGACATAAATAAACCAGCGACTGTATTCGCCATGACACAGACAGTCTGTGGTTTGTACTTGTTTAACTTTTGTCTAGTTTCTGAACAGATATGAGGAGCTGTGAGCTCTGAGGGCTAACAGCTAACTGCTGATGTTGGTTTTGTGATTCGCATTGAAGATGACGTCACGGCTCCGCCGACACTGCGTTACTATAGATACTACACCAGTTCCTAAACTGTAATGGAAATGCAGCATAAAGTGAGCCTGGCCTACCAAGGCCTAACTATACCACACTAAGCCGTGTGAGGCCCTGCAGTGGAAATGCGCCATTAGTAAACAGCACTTTGGTACAGATTGAAATATCTCAACAGTTATCAGATGGAGTACTATGACATTTAAAAATAGATCCACGGTATTCATAGGAGCCCTTCAATCACTCTAGTGTTAGTCTGAGTCTTCATATAGCCCCAAGTTTTGATTTATCCACTGAAACATCTCAACATGCTACTCAGACAATGAATTCCAATAAATGTTAGCTCACGTTTGCTTTAAACAACTCTGCAGATAGTGGTCCATAAATATTATTAGAGAGCATTGTAATAAATTCATTCAAGCGGTAGAAGTCTATATTTGTCTATTATTATGGTCAATACATCTCCACTAATACTACCCACAAACCAAGAGGAGTTTGTCAGCTTGGCATTTAAATGTTTTCCAAACGGACACCGCTATCATTCCCAATTTCCAATATACTGCAAGAACATGTGCTTGGTGATAATCCTTTTTATTGGCATTGGAAGTGTTTAAAAAAAACTTGGCTCCACTTTGGTTACCACATCTATCCCATAAAAATAATCAAACATTAAGATCAATTGCATATGAATGTTTTCACCACACTCTAGGATTTACTAAATAAAGTAAAGACACTTGGCAAGAAGCGCTGCAACTATAACTTTATTAATCTATTAGTCTTTAAACATAAT
Source organism: Notothenia rossii (assembly GCF_949606895.1). Lineage (NCBI taxonomy): Eukaryota > Metazoa > Chordata > Actinopteri > Perciformes > Nototheniidae > Notothenia > Notothenia rossii. The sequence continues at coordinate 20,174,176 of NC_136902.1, forward strand.
ACATCTGCTTCTTTATTATGCATTAAGTATTGGAGTCACTTTCAAGTTAAAATATGTACATTTTGTTGCCTTTCACTTGTTAAGTAGACCCAATTCTTCTGTTTAACCTGTTAAGCACTGAGCCTGTTTTTCAGGTCTCAGACTCGAAAATGACACTTCCAGAACAAATGACCATAACTACACTTCTAAAAAGGGGAAAATTAATAATCTTTTTTCTCAAAGTAATGATAAACCTGTGAGTTGGATGTAGAAAAAGTCAGAATCAATATAGATGTTTTTTTCTTTTAAAGAAAATTCATATTGAACATCGTAAAAAACTGTAAATTATAGTGTCCGTTCAAAAATAATGTTTTACTTATTAACTACCCTTGGATGATGGTAAGGTAGACTAAAAGCTTTAGGAATCCAAAGTACAACATATAATAAGTGCCCTGTATTAAGATTGATGCAAAACAAGTGACATTTGACCTTTTTAGAGAGGTTTAGCTGAAACAAACATAACCTCTGAGGTGATTTGGGTGGAAATGGCCGTTTTTAGCGTTTCTCTGGAACCCATTGGTTGATCTTGTTGATTAAAATCTCTTTTTGACCGTTAGAGCCAATAGAATCGAAGGGGAATCTCCACATACACACGCATGGTAAAAAAAAAGAAGGTGGGGTCTTTGCGCATGCAGGTTTGCATCAGAGCGAACCTATCTCAAAATGCTGCAGCTCGTGTACTAACCAGAGTTAGGAAAAGGGACCACATTACTCCTGTTCTGGCTGCCTTACACTGGCTCCCTATAGAACACAGGATAGAATTTAAAATTCTTCTTCTCGCCTACAAGGCCCTTAATGGGCAGGCGCCATCTTACCTTAAAGAACTCATTATACCCTATTGTCCTACTAGGGCATTGCGTTCCAAGAATGCAGGGTTGTTTGTTCCTAGAGTCTCTAAAAGTACAATGGGAGCCAGAGCCTTTTCTTATCAAGCTCCACTTTTGTGGAATCAGCTTCCAGTTTGTGTTCGGACGGCAGACACCCTATCCGTTTTTAAGAGTGCGCTTAAGACCTTCCTTTTTGATAAAGCTTATAGTTAGGGCTGATTAGATTCAGCCCCTAGTTTTGCTGATATAGGCTTAGTTTGTCGGGGGACATCTTACTTCTTCCTTCTCTCTGTCTATACCTGTGTACTCTCATGTTCCGATTAACCCAGCTTCCCCAAATTTCTTTCTTTTTGGTGTCTATATACGCCGGGATCCGGAGTCATGGATGATCCTGCGGTCCTGTGTCATGGATTGCGAGTCCTGGATCTTGAGTCGTGGCTGTGGTCCTGGATCATAAGTCCTGGATGGATATACTCGTGGATTCATCTTCCTATTATACACACATGCATTTCCAAACATTTGGACTACCTATGTTGCAAATGTATTATCTTTTCAATTTACACACGGCATCTATTGCACGTCTGTCCGTCCTGGGAGAGGGATCCCTCCTCTGTTGCTCTCCCTGAGGTTTCTCCCATTTTTCCCTTTAAACTGCGGGTTTTCTCTGGAAGTTTTTCCTTGTACGATGTGAGGGTCTAAGGACAGAGGGTGTCGTATTGTCATACTGATATTCTGTACAAACTGTGAAGTCCACTGAGACAAATGTAACATTTGTGATATTGGGCTATATAAATAAACATTGATTGATTGATTGATTGATCTCTCGCTCTGACATCTGGAAACGGAAAAGCAGGTTTATTGCTTATGGATTATCAGAAATCATTTCAAAGGGACACATACACATTGGATTAACCTATGGACAGAGCGGGCCCGACCGATTAAGCGACATAAGCGGCCACTTAGGGCCCCGCAGCCACTAAGGGCCCCCTAGCAAAAAAAAAGAAAAAAAAAAAGATCTCAGTACACCGTCGCCGTGATAAGTATGTTTAATAAATGTTGTTAATATGCCTAGATTGCCTACTCTCAAAAGTCATGTATTATATTATTGAGTCAATCATATAATACATTAACCGTGCTTTACCTGAACCTCATCATGAGAGGACGGCAGGATTGTAATTTCCCGTGTTCAGTGAATGCAACAGAGGCAAGACACCAGACCAACCAGAGTTGAATGGAAATAAACATCTTTCTTTTTGGCTGACAGGTACCTATCCTGTGAGCTGTGACAATGTTTAAAATAAACTGTCAACTCAGAGTTTTTGAAGATGGACATAAGAACATTTTTTCTTAAAAAATACGACATTTCTCAAGTGGTGGCTCACACAACAACCCCAGAGCCACCACTTGAGCCAGGTAAACAAGATATGTAAATGTCAGTAAACTTCCAAGTTATGCGAACATGTAAGCAAAGCATAAATTACAGCCACGTTGACGTTACTTTGAATCGCGGGGGTAAGCTAAACTGCTAGCAAGTAGCTATAGCTAGCCAGAGATATTAAATAAACACTTTGTCATACAATCTAAATGTTATGTTTTTTAGTGTTACCTGGTGATTTCAAAGAAAGCACTCTGGAAAATGTTGACTTACTGTTCGACATGAAGCTATAAGCTACCTTACAGTACACAGTTTATCTTGAGTTCTGTCAGTTAAAGTGTTTCATAGTTAGCTTAGCTAAGCATCAACCTAGAACTGAAATATATGGATGTTATGTGACAGTATTTCTGAGAAAAAGTCAGCTGAAATGGTGGCATAGTTGCCACTGCTTTACGTGTTGACAGCATGTTTGAACGTATTTGCAGCAGTAAATGTGGCTGTTTGGCCACTGACGTTGCCATAACAACACCTGCATTTAAATGTGCAACCTCTTTTTGTGACAGATTTTAGCATGAATTATAATTCTTCTGAATGATATTCCTATTGAGAGCTAGTTTCTATGTGAACATTATGAGATGGACGTCCAGAGAGAATAAATTAAAAACAGTTATGAAATACTATATGACAAAACAAGAATACAGTTTTAAAGGGGAGTGATTTTTAAAATATCCATAAAGAAAAATCTGTTTACAGTTCAGTTTAATATGGGTGTTGAGAGATGTATCCATAGATCTCTTCATGTTGCTCTCAAAGTGCACCAGATTGATGCTTTTAACTTCAACATTTAAAAAAAAAAAAATCTTCCCGGGGGCCGGCCCTGCCTATGGATTAACTTCAGCAGGTTCGCTCTAATGCAAACCTGCATGCGCAAAGCCCCCAACTTCTTTTTTTTACCATGTGTGTGTATGTGGAAATTCCTCTTCGATGCTATTGGCTCTAACGGTCAAAAAGAGATGTCAATCACCAAGATCGACCAATGGGTTCCAGAGAAACGGTAAAAACGGCCATTTCCACCCAAATCACCTCAGAGGTGGAGTTTTTCTTGCTAAACCTCTCGAAAAAGGTCCAATGTGACTTTTTTTGCATCATCAATCTTGATACAGGGTACTTATTATATGTTGTACTTTGTATTCCTAAAGCTTTTAGTCTACCTTACCATCATCCAAGAGTAGTTTTCACTATAAGTAAAAAAGAATTTTTGGACGGAAACTATAATTTAGTTTTTTTACTATGTTCAATCTGAATTTTCTTTAAAATAAAAAAAATCTATATTGATTCTGATGTTTCTACATCCAACTCACAGGTTTATCATTACTTTGAGAAAAAAGATGATTAATTTAACCCTTTTAGAAGGGAAGATATGGTCATTTGCTCTGGGAATGTCATTTTCGAGCCTGAGATCTGAAAAACAGGCTCAGGGCATAACAGGTTAATATCTTCGCGAGTTCTTGCGATATGTACCATTCTGTGTCATCTCACGATGCGAATCGATGGGTTGGACCTGCAGCTACGATAAGTAATCAGGGTGTTATGAGTGAGTTTCTGTGCAGTAATGCATTGGCATTTTCCCGCTCGTGGCTAATTCATAGGCTCAGCACTAGCTTTGTGATTTTTTTTGAAAAAAAAAAAAAATATGATCAGTTAGCGGAGTTTCTTCCCGTTACATGAATATAAAACATTCATATTTTATTGAATAGTAAGATGCCCTCAGACGCTGTTTCCTGCAGCTGACGCGTTTTCCCCCCGGTATCGGGGGGGCGGTGTAGAACAGGTTAAGGACTGTTTGTTAGAAAAAACAAAGCATTTTAATCAGCACTTATATACAAGTGAGAGCCCTGTTTGTGACACATAATTTACATTCAATTACACTTCCCTACTTTTGATATGATGTCAGAATCAGCCTGAGCTTTAGGCCCCGTGTACACGGGAACGCAAACAAAAACGAAACGCAAACGAACCAAATTCGATATCAAAAAAGTATTCTGTTCACACGGATACGGCTCAATAAACGTGTCCCTTCACACAAGACCGCTCGACCCGCTGGAGACGCTATAGTACATATGCCGGGCCTGTAAGTGGCGTTGTACTTCCGCCACAAAATACACTAAAAGCAGTGAAGAAGACCCCCGAGCATGGTTGACATGGTTGCCTGGTTGCCCTTCTGTTTACTCTCCGTGGTGGATTTAGCAACATGTTGTTCATGTAGTTCTACATGTCCACTTGTTGCTGATGGTTGTTATAGAGGAGCTGTAGATGTTGCACTAACATCTGTAGCATGGTCAGTAGCTACTGACCATGCTACAGCAGTGAGCAGCAGAGGTGGGGAGAGGTGGGGGTATGGCTTCATCGTTATCATAAAATTATCGTATAGTACGTACACACCAGAGAGGTCCGTCCGCAAATCTATCCACCTTGGGAGCCGTTATCGTTTTAGGGGTCCGTTTCCGCGGTTCCGTTACGGCCTTGTGTGAACGAACGGCAGAGGTAGGAGTAAGTCCTACATGTGCAAGTCATGAGCAAGTCTCAAGTCTTGACCTACAAGTATCAAGCAAGTCCCAAGTCACTGTGGTGAGAGTCAAGCAAGTCAAGTCATTGCTCAGGTCAAGCAAGTCAAGTCAAGTCATACGAAATTCTGATGAATAAGCCCAGTTTCCGCATTTAAATCAGTTAAAAGACAGTGGTTGTGAAAATGGATTCAACCCACACTATGATCTTCATTACATACACAGTGAATCATTTGAAATCTAATTTAGACCGACGACAATCATATTAGATTCATATTAATCCCAGAACTGTAGACAATATAGCTAGGACTCAAAAAGTCTGTTCAAAAAGGCAGAATTCCAGGTAAGAAAATCATATATGGCATTTGCCATTACACATATTTAATTTAAATGTCTGTTAACACTAGAACCGCCAACAGCGTCAGCATCTACAGAGATATCATTTCAAACCATTTAATTTGTTCCTCTTCATAATTTCCTTTTAAACTAAGTAGGACGATTTAAAACTCACTTAATTGGGTTAATTTAGAAATGGCTACAGTTTATCATCATAAACAGATCAAAAAGTTCAGATTCATTTTACAATAAATCAAGGAATGATGCACTTCTACAAACAAAAACAACATAATTAAAACGTTTAAACAGACTACTAAAAGTAGATGAACTACATTATTCAATGTAATTAATTCTGATAATAACACAGGGGAAACAAACGAGGTCACGAGGTCTCTCTCTCTCTCTCTCTCTCTCTCTCTCTAAACCTATCATCCACCACCCCGTTAGCAGGTGCCACTTGATTGACGTATATTTGAGACACCTCAATAATATAATACATTAACCGTGCTTTACGTGAACCTCATCATGACACAAGAGACAACGGCAGGACTGTAATTTCCCGTGTTCACTGAACGCAACAGAGGCAAGACACCACACCAATCAGAGAGTTGCATGGAAATACACGTGTGCTTGTGTCATTCAAGCTCGGCTCTGTGTGTGTGTGTGTGTGGCAATAGCGCATTTAGTGTGATAGAGGGAGGGAGAGGGACCGGTGCTAGCGGGGACCGTGATGTTAGCATATGGTTAGCTAGCTGCACTAACTAACCAACGGACATAAGGAGCTGTTTCCACAGCAAGCTGGAGGAGAGTCCTCCCCTGTCAGACTGAGGGGCTCAGGTGAGCTAAAGGACTCTCTTGAGTGTTTAGAACGGTTTTGTCACAAATTATTCAAAATATTATTTCCGCGGCACACCTTCATATGATCATTATAGTTATACAAACAATAAGAGAATAAATGAAAAACAGGTATGACATAGCCTACTATACAGTATGTCAATAAAACAAGAATACAGTTTAAAAGGGGAGTGATTTGTAAAATATCCATAAAGAAAAAGAAAATCTGTTTACAGTTCTGTTTCATATGGGTGCTGAGAGAGGTATCCATAGGTCTCTTCATGTTGCTCTCAAAGCCCACCAGATTGATGCTTTGAACTTCAATATTTAAAAAAAAAAATCTTCCCAGGGGAGCATCCCCCCGGACCCCCCTAGAGGAGGTAAGGTCCGCCCCCCAATAGCACTTTACCCCTGCCTATATGCCGTGAGCTGATTATGGAGCCTTCATTGTAACAGTAATTCAGATGCAATTAGCCTATATTAAAAGGCCTCAAATTGGAAGCATTTTCTGGGCCGTCTTTTTCACTCAATTCTGCAATAGGTAGATCTCGCCTTTCACCTAGGCCGAGGTCGGTGATCTTGGGCTTAAAAAGGTTGGTGACCACTGGTCTAAATGAATCCCTTGGCGGTTCTAGTGTTAATTTACCGTTTTGTCTTCTTTTGGCAATGCTTAATCGATTTGAAACCAAGTCTAACGTAGCTTAAACTTAACGTTAGCTTTCTAGCTAACACAACACACGCACGTACCTTTCCCTGTGGGTTTTTTGTAGTGACGAATGAAGTTGGATGTTGTGGTGGTCCTGTCACTGATCTTTATGCTGCAGACCCTGCATACCGCTGTTCTCTTCTTATTAGCGTCATCGACAAAATAATCCTTGAATCCAAACTTCACTATTGTTGGAGTAGCCGCTGCCATGTTAACTGACACTCCTGCCTTCTAGTGGGTTGCCAGGTTTGCGCGCATGACGCTATAATCACGTTTTTCGAAAAAACTAAATGTAATATCTCACTCAAAACAAACGCAAATATTTAATTTTAAACAGTCAAGTCCTTTCAAGTAATCTGTCTCAAGCTTAAGTCAAGTCCCAAGTCATGATTACCAAGTCAAAGTCAAGTCAAGTCTTTTATCAATGTTAGTCAAGCAAGTCTCAAGTCAAAAAATATGCGAGTCAAGTCATGTGACTCGAGTCCCCACCTCTGACGAACGGGCTATACGAAAGAGAAAAGTAGCGGATACAACCCATTCCGTTCTCGTGTAAACAGCACCGTACATGCATAGAGCAAATCTTTAACTCTCTGACTATTTCAGTATTTTGCACTATTAACTAAAGATGAATGCATTGAAACAATTACTAGATCAGCATTTTATGGTCCCCACATCGAGGGTAGCACTAGACTTTTAGATGTTAATTATACATAATCATACAACTTCAATACACTTACAATCTTCTGTCTGGCGTTTTTTGTAATTAAAGTCTTTATGCAGCCTTAACAAAAACTCATTTTCATAAACAGCGCTGCTTCAAATGATCACAGCAGACAGCCTTTTGTATCTGATTCTACAGGAAAGGCGAGAGCCCCGCTGTTGGAGTAATACTTTGTAATGGTATTAGGAGGGCTATAAAAGTGTCGGAGCCCTGTAAACAGGCAATAAGAGAGTGAGCCATGGTCTGTTGCTTTTGCAGGCATCAATCACTAAGTAATGTATATGAAGTCTGAAAAAAACTGCTGGGCAATTGGCATAATGTGATAGGACTACTTTGTTTGGTATTACTAAACAGTAAAACTCTTATTCGCATAAATGCACAAGCATATGTGTAGATAACTATGACCCAGAAAACAAGACATCCCTACAAATACTGATATGAAATTTGGAAGGAAACCGTGTTATCTAGAATTCTTGCAATTCCTTTGCCTTACGCAACAAATTTATGAAACATCAAAACTGATCGAACAAACAATATTTTTATATCTAAAGATTCACCGTTTCTTGTTTTACTTGCAACAATTTGGATTTGAAATGAGAAAAAAGCAATCACATTGATTGAAGTATATCTAGCTGTGTTTCTGGTGATCTTTAACAAGGAAATACAGTATAGAGATATATAACAATAGAGATAGATATAACAATATTTAAGCTGAAGGGGAGAATTCAGAAGTGATACGAGATAAGAGCGCGGGATGGGGATGATAAGAACACCCAAACCGGGACTTTGTACAAATTATGCCAACTGAAATTGAAAACTGAATTTAACTCATTATGCTACTACTTAAATGACCCTTTGCAATCACTGATATTGGATTTTCTTCTCTCATTGTAAAGAATAAGATAACCGTTTCTTAACTTCCATGTCAAACACTTTGGTTTATTTCTAAATATCTGCAACATTAATGACATTCCCATCAGCCTCAGTTGTTTTTGTGTTGCCAATTAATAAAGGTTACCGTGCTTCCATACTAACTGATATGGTCAACATGCTAAATGTTATTCCTGCTTAACATCAGCATGTTACCACAGTCATTGTGAGCATGCTGTTGTGAGCATGCTGTGCCTCAGTACAGCCTTACAGATCTGCTAGTGTGGCTGTGGACTCTTTGTGTTGTTAATGAATGAGGCAACATCAGACCTGTTTATTGGGCAAAGGAGATACTGGAATTATGAGTAGAAGCACTTTACTATTCTGTAGCGGTGGTGCTAGCTCCAGTTTAAATGATTTGTGTGCTCCCCGCACCTCTGAATCAGCGATGCAGAGGGTGGGTTGGCTGACTATGGAAACATTATGAACACATTTCTTGAAAGGTTTCAGACCACCCAAAACATGAATATATCTGAAAACAGGTGCTTGGGCTGCTGAAGAAGAGAGGGAACATTTTTCAAACTACCCATGCAACATAAAAGGTACATACTTCTAGCTACAGTGTGTCACTCCTATAGATTCCCTTTGTGTCTCCTGACTAAAAAACATACTAAATACCATAAGGTGGACTCAGATTGGTGGGTCATCTCTTTTCTAAAGATGGTAAACAATGGATCTTTGAAAAAAGTCTTTGAATTGCAATAAAGTGAAATGCAATACAATCAAATGTCCAATGATCCCTTTCAGACACTTTCTATCAGCTTTGTTCATTTCTGCTTTTCTGATGCATGCTTTTGAAATGAGACAAACTTTTCTATTGTATCGATTGAGTTTCCTTACATTTTTTAACTGAAAAGCAAGTGTACTAAAGGAAATACTTTGATTATTTTCCCACATTATTTTTTAAAGGCTAGTTTTACTTGAGTATCATTATAACTATTTTAACTGTAAGGTCATAATAGACAGCTCTAGTTTGAGTACAGAGTTGAAAAAAAAAGCTGTATCTAAAATGTTCTTACAATGCTGTTTCCGACCATATACCAAACCCACAGTGGGAGATCTTAAACGTAAGGGCACATTAAGTTCAAGGAATCTGCAATACAGCAAAGCAGGGCGATCATGGGCTTTACTGTATGTACACACAAAATGACTTTAAAATAATGTTTTTGATGTAGTACAGCTGAAATGGCAGTGAATAAGCTGTCTTTTGTTAGTTTTAGTTACAAGTCTAGCATCAAAATATCTAATTAGTTGTAGCCTCTTAATATATCTTTAGGAAAACCAGTGAATAAAAAGCATAATATATATAAAATGCAAGACAAGAATATTTTAATCCGATTCCCTGCATCTTGATGGCGTAGGAATGGCCGTACTGTTGCACTAGTTTTTGGCGATAGCATGAATCAATAACATTTGGTCTGTTGCATTCACTTAATTAGCAGGTATTTATTAAATGTAGCTCTACAGAAGAATCAAGCAGGGGCATATTGTATTAGATCTCTAATCCCACATCCCTGTAACTCAGCAGTTGCTGAGGACCTTCCTGTCTTGCTTCAGTTTTAAGAAAGGCCTAACAATCGCAATTTTAAACTATCATTCAAAATCTCATCTTCAATGTAAACACTTACACCATAGACAATCTTAGTTATATCTAAACAAGACTGAGGGTCTACTGCCCAACTGGCTGTGTGAGGATGCACTTAAGGAGCGTTCACATGACAAGTGGAAAGACAGCTCTTCGCTGACGTTATCAATGTTTTCTATGTAGAGAGCGGTGCCGCCCGAAATTGTCTCAGAGCACTGTGCTCAAAATTCAAATTATTTCAACTTTGACCCCATTACAGATGACCTTTCTACTTGCAACAAATCAGATGACAGCTGGATGTAGCAACACAAGCTAGCAGGGGAGCTCACCATCAAAACGTAACTGACTCTCTGCGGCCAACCTTGAGGTGAGCAAAGACAAATTTGTTTTTCAGCTTTCGATTAGGTGGAGCTTAGAGCTAAAAGCTAATGTCAGCATGGCAACAATATTAATGACGCTACACTGATGTACAGCAGCTATAATGTGATCCATGTTCCCTTTCTTAGTCAGGATGCTAGCATGTTTAACCAGCCGTAAACAGTAACCTATGGATTGTGCAGAATTCCATCGTAAGGGTAAACGTGAACAGCCTCAATGAGTTGCTTAAAAAGCTATCTAGCTTGAAATCATGGAAAAGTAGAATACGATTTTATAAATAAAGGAATTATTATGTACCAAAGCACAGACTCACACAATGTTGCTATTTTTAGCAGCCACAAAGGCGATGTCGGTATTGTTTTCAGTTTGTGAGTCATAGTGGCAAAATGTGGTTTGGAAGCACCTCCTGTAAACTGAACTACCACCGCAGCCTTGTTGAGTACTTTGCCAGGTGTTTATGTTTCAGTGTGTGGAAAGATGTTATCACCGTGAAAGCCTCCCAAAGATGCAAGAAGCAGTCCCGAAACTACACAAAAATCACTAAATTCACAAGGAGTCTCAAGGACTCAGAATTTCACAGTAAACAACTTGATAGTGGTTAACAATACAGTACTTCAGTCTGGACCAATGGACAAACAGAGCCGTCACTAGAGCCATGCCACTTGTATTGACAAAACTCTAGAGCTCTACACTGCATGTGAGGGATTCACTTATTCACCTTGTAACAAAAGAAAAGTGTGTGGGAGAGAAACTCCCTCTGGAGCGGACTTTGGGATTTTAATCTTTGCAAACCATTTACATATACAATCAATACAGGAGAGGGAAAACCTCGTAAAGCATCATAGGGACCCTTTAAGAGGAAGAGTTCAACATTTTGGGAAAATTACCGACTTGCTTATTTATAGCTTGCCATACATCGATGAGAATTAAATGTCATTTTCACTCTCGTTTGGTTAATTAGCAGGTTAGCCAAGGATTTTTTTAAATGATAATCTAAAATCCTATTTAGTCTGCCACATCACAGGTCAACTATTACATCTGAAAACCTTTATTTGTATTGTAATGGATGTCACAGATAAGTAAAGTGTGGGTTGGAGGAAGTCTTTCAAAAAGATCCCGACAAACGCAACAATTTACCAAAAGACCATCATATCGCCATATGGGCCAAATAACAGTAGTGCCAGTATTTCAAATGCATGTATACGTCCAAGCAAGACTACATTATATAGAAACAAATCATGACGTACGCACACAAAGCAAGATGCCCATAAAGGCACACAAGAGGACTCAACCGCAGTGACAATCATAAATCAAGAAGAACGATTTAAATGGTTTGCAGTACAGATAGCAAGACATAATGAGATCAAAGAAACAGATATGGAATGAATGAACTCCCTATTTTAAGGCCAGTTTGCAAAAATATACATTGGCTAGCTGTGTAATTTAAATGCTATATTTATGAAAATGGCCACTCTCAATTTTGAGAAGTGATGCCGTTGCAGAGGGGAGCAATCCCAAAAACAAAAACATAATGCAACAAAATACATTATGATCCAATTTCCATGGAATTTATTAGATGGAAAGGTTACGTTTTGGAAAGAAAATATGCTTTTTAGTTTTGTTTATTTAGATCAAATGAGACTTCTTAAACCAAAACAAATAAATGTTCTCTGTTCGTACTAGCCTAGGTCTTTAGTTGTATCTTTCTAAATGAAAAGTGCTTATTTTATTTATGTCTATTTATTTCTATAATACAAATTAACCGAGCAATTGGTGGCATATGTGCAACTGAAACACAACACTGATTAACATTTCAAACTTAAAGCATCAACCTCATTGCCTACTGGGTGCTTTTCCCTCAGGTTTGGGATCAAGAAAGTATAAATTATCTTATTTCTCTTATAAGTTTCTGTATACTTAAATGCCTACGGAGAAGCACAATATCGTCTTCTTCTGCAGTGATTGAGCAAATGCTAAGGAGTCCATTTGATTGAAGCATACATGGAGCATAACTTGGAATATGTGTTTTAGTACGTGTTCTCATTTCAAATTAGGAGTAACACAAACTATTATACAAAGCTTGGGCTCCAAAGTTGGCTATATTATGAGTATTTATAGATATTTCATGAGCCATAGCTTTTCACAGTTTTTTCATCACATCGTAACTCAAAAATAAAGGTCTTCTTTACTAGACCTTTTACAATCAATAAACAGTTTTTTTTTAATCTTGTTTAACAGTCACTTTCTGTCAGTTTTTGTATAAAGAAGTCAGGCTGTACATTTAAGAATGAAATGTACTCAAATCGCTTGTTTTAACTTTCGGTGGGAGGTTGTCTGTTTATTTATGATTGGAGTTGGCACGGTTCCTTAAATAGTCTACGACTGCAGAAGCTGTGACTCTGATTCACTTTCTGTGGTGCATCGCTCCCGACTGCCACTGCTGTACCTCTACAGTTAACCACATACGGTCATTTGACAAGGTCTTTAATTCCCTTCATCTAAGCAGTTTTCCCTCTACTTCTCTGTTTTCCATGTCTGCATGAGCACACACCCATGTCTGGAGCCTTAGTGTGTCCCTGTGAATAATTACACGAGTATATGCATATATCATTGTCATAAAATCCTTGCAAAAGGAAAAAAGTATTATTTATAATCAGACCGCAAAACCCTTTGCTCAGCATCAAAAGGAAGGTGGAGTATAGCGTGGCTTTTGGGACTTATTTGGTAATGTGGGTGGAGTTCAAACAGCACAACAGAAAAGGAGCCATCTTTTCTCGTCCCCTTCTAACCAAATGGAAAAACTATCCCTCTGCACAACATGGCTCCTCCTTTCCTGCCTTCCTTAACGAAGTTTCCATATCAATTATTCATAAATCCTGTCTTATTGTGACATATGAAGGAGTTCAACCTCACATAGGGCAATGACAGATACTACTTAACTACACTTAACATGTTTTCAGGTATGCAGATGTCCCTCTTTTTAATTTAAGCCTCTCCACCACCACGTAGTATTTCAGATCCACATAAAAGCCATTAGGGGGCCTCTCCTCAAATAGCCAAAAGCATTTGTCCCTATTCATTTATGGCTAGATATTGAATGGGTTCCATGCAAGGACTGTACTTGTCGGTTATAGGGCAAAATATTTTTGAAAATGTCAGAAAGTGTACAAGTTTCCACCAAATTGTACATTTAAAAAGTCCTTATCTAAAGTATTGTGGATCCCATGAACATGGTAATGTGAGCTTGAAAATGTTACTGTTTTTCAGTTCTGATGGATTTAAGTTATGCGATTACATCTAGGAAATGTTTTATCTCTCAGCAGCTAATGTTTTGTGTGAATCGGTTGCTTGTCTTAATCATTTTTCCACATGTTAAGCTTTGCTTAGGTACTGACATCTGGGCATTTATAGTGCTGGCAAGTACTGGCTGCTGGCTGAGGTTGAACATACTTCAAGCCATACCTTAGAGGGCTAAGCAGGGGTTTGCTCAAACAGACGGATATTCCAGCTCTAATTTGAGCTAAACACAAGCCAAAGGTTTCCCAGTTTGAAGTAAACTGGTTGAGATAACAACCATGTAGTTATTGTGCAGAGGTATGAGTCTTAGTATGGTCTTTGAAATAATTGCTTTAACTGTAAAAATGTAGAAATATCCTTGTAGTCAGAAAAAAAGACTATGTGGATTCAGCCATATATTCATAAACATTAGAGATGCTTGTGTCACTTTATCATCAGAGAGGGAAAACTATATTTGTGTTACTTCAAATTCAAACAAAAGAAACCCTGTATTACACAGTGCAGTTGAAAAGAACGTACCTCCGATGAATACTAACTATCCAAGCTCATACTAAGAGCAAGTCATATCATTGTTGGTTTAAATAATTTATCAGAATTGTGGCATTGGCTTTGCTTCTTATTTTAAGGTGTAACTTAAATATCAGGAGAAAAAAAACAAGTATTCGTCGGGAGTGCAAAAATGTCGGTAAGTAAGGGAAGACTTTGTGTGACTCATTTGTGTAATTTGTTGTGTCAAGCTTCTGTATTCCACCACATTGAAGAAATAAATTCTAAATGTTGAATAAACTTTGACGCAAACAAAACCATCATTTTAACAAAGATGTATGTTCGCTCTAGCTTTTTGTCAGGTATAAAAACCCTCTTAATGGCACGACATTCATGCATAGCCTCTCTACTGTTTTCCTTATTGTGGTGTCAATCACTGTGTCATCCCCACAAGTGTATAATACAACAATAAATATGTTTATGGCAAGACATAACATTTGATTGTATACATGTCTTGGCCAAGTTGGCCAACACACAAATAAATGGGTATGCCAGTTGACTACCATATGCAACTAATTATGAAGTCTTTTTTTGTGTGTTTTAACAAGAAAGTGAGGGAGGAGAGGAGAGATGAAGGGGGACACGACAGTTAATCTTTCGCTGTTATTTTACTTGGCAGTAGTTTCAATGTCTAACATTCTTACAGCAAAAAAGAAAATAGAACGTAAAGAAGAAGCAGAACGATGTGCACGCAACTTAGTTACTGTGATATTAAATAACTCGGCATGCAAAAAAGATGATGCAGGAACCTCCACATATTCTTTCATTTGAATATACTGTTTTATAATTACCCTGACAGCTTTCCAAGTCTTACTCTGCCTCAATGAGAACACTTTGTTCCTCTGTTCAATCACTGGTAACTGGCAGCGAGAGACGACTGTGGTTGTGAAATGCAGCCAAACATTTCAGGGAATGCACCAGTGAGGAATAAAGGCTTTAGACACTCTCCTTATTTTACATGTTCACTTCAACGGTATTCCGATTCCTTTGTGCAACAAATAACCAGTCAATCATTAATGATATTACAAACTCAATTTTGAGACTTCTTTGGTGGCTGATTGAGTTGTCCTTGGTCCAAAGAAACAAAAAGACCTAAGGGTGAGCAATAAATCAATGCAGACCTCGTTTCCCCTGGGCTATTCAGCCACTTGGGGTGTAAAACACTCAAAGGCAATGAACACTTGAAAGTCTGGAGCTACGGCCAGTTTCTGCCCAGCAATTATCCTGTCGGCGTGCCTCCTAAACACTGCATACCAGATATGTTTGGGCCTCTTCAGCAACAGTTCCAGTTATGGAGACACAGATACTAATGACACCATATTTTCCGAGCTGCAGAGACAGAAGGCCTCTGGCCATCACTTCTCAAACACATGCCACACAGCCTGCACCACCCACACCACACAGACCTGTTATTGATGACCATTGACGGCTCTCCTCTTCACTTGACTCAGGGTGGCCGCCATAGGCAACAAAGCAGTAAATACAACTTGTCTACTAGGTAATGCAACTTATTCGTAACCACTTATCATTTACTTACACGTGTCTTGTTAGTGAGGATAGATATCCTATAAAGATGTGTTTCTATTTTGACACATTAGCTCTTGTTTTATTACTGTTGTGCTGTCTAAGACTTTGTGTTTCCTTTTTGGGATGCTGCCCAGTAAGGAGCAGACTGACAAGCACCTGTCACATGGATTGATGTGTCCAGCTGGTGAGCGAGAGGTGGGCTAAGAGACACAGGAGCAGCACACATTAAATGCGATGGCCGAGACCAGAGGGGTGTGGTTCAGGCCCAAGCAGAAGGTTAGAAGGTGATAGAAATATGAGGTAAGATGGAGGGGTGGAAAAGAGGGAGGGGAGAATCAATGAGGGAGAAGGTGAAAGGAAGTGACTCTACCTTGGATACCTTCAAGGTGACTCAGTACGACAGAACATTCTCAAGGGTTTACTACAGCGAAGAGAGACAGTCAGGGAGGGAGAATTTCAAGGTGCAAAAGCTCTTTGCAGATGTCCAAATACGCAGTAAATCACTCTAAGGACCTGAGGGTGCTCAGAGCTTTTTGACTGAATCTGTCTCCCAGCCCAGCGGCTCCAGAATGACTAAAACATTAACAGGAGTCTTTAGGGTAGGGGTAGCAGCAGCAGTCCACCCATCCCCCACTAGCGCATGCACAATCCCAAGGCTGTGCAAACATAAGGCCAAACCAAAATGGCCTCCATTCAGATGTCCAAATGCACGTTTTGTTTGAAACCAAAGGATTGCACAACGAGAAGATAGGCTAGTACACAAACTAGCTATTTAGCCGTGTGTCCCCATACGAGTAAGTCATAAAGTTGCCCCTGGCATTTGAGTAGAGAAGTCTGTGTGTCGAGTTACAGGTGTTCTTTTTAACACGGTTGCTCGAAAAAAAAAAGGTTTATGACTTTTCTTCTATGGAGGGCTGAGGAAACAGAAGTGACATTGGGCTTGAAAAACAAGTTTAAGCCTGGGATATAATCAACTTTATAGCACAATAACAGATAGACCTGCACAGCGTGCTATGCAACCATACTTTTGCAATGAAAATACTTTTCTGCTAACACCCGCTGAGCTAAAGCAGAACATTTTTAATCACACGGACAGTCAAAGTGCTGAGAAGCTGGAAACAAATTACTTGTGAATAAAAACAAACAGCAACATTTTATTTAACTATGTCCTATTATGAAACACATAAGAAAGCATTACAAGAAATATAAATAAGGTTGCTTTCAAAACTTCCTCATTAGTGGCCTGATCATTACTTGGTTTTACTTTCCTTGGTTTTGAATAAAAGGAAAAAAAACAAAATCATTGTGTGAATGTTCAGGCAGAAGTTTAGTACAGCAGCATTATCCTTTGCAATAACATTAATGTATCTATTTCGTATTGCTCATAAATGGGCCGTGTAGAGAAATAAATGAAATTCTTTTCACAGTTTTATGGGCACAAAATTACAACTCCACATTTTGAATTCATTTAACTGTAACTGGCAAGCTTACTTGGGAGAGTGAATAAATGTTCTTTTTATGTACGCCGTTTAAACTTTTTAAATGCTTTAACATTAATATGTAATAGTCTTAACATTTCCTTTTTCACCAGACATCGTCCTATAGATAAGAACTTTTCACTCCACACCTCATTTTGCCTCCTCTGACCTCCAAAATAGAAAGTGACTAACATGATTTAATGCTAATGAAGAGAACATTAATGGGGGATATAAACCAGTGAGTGCTTATAATTACAGCAGAGCTTAACAGAACTATATTCACCACTCAAAATAATAATTCAAATAGCAGCAATAATCTCAACAATGATTCATACAACATTACACAGATATGCTTGATTAGCAACTTGCTTTATCTTCTGATAGAATGACAGAAAGAGAAATCTGGCCACAAAGGGAGAAAAGGAGATCTGCAGAGGCAGGACTCTCTCACTCTCTGCTGCCTTCGTGTGTGTGCTCGACTGCCCCCTGGCAGATGCAGCTGTCATTGCGCTAACATTTCACCAGAAAGAAAACCACTCCCTACAACAGAAAACCAGAGAAAAATGCTGCTGCGCAAATGTGTCTTATTCCCCTTCTCATTTCTGCCATCTGCATTGTTCGGAGTTTGCTCCTAGAGACAACGCAATTGACCGATGATCCAAGAAAGATGCAGGGAAGCACCCTAACACTTTACTCAAATAAAAAACATTGAGCTTCCAAACATTAGTAACCCAATGGTATTCAGAGCTTTGTAAAAGTGTACGCTTAAGTGAAGGCCAGTATGTGGCAGCTCCCTCTTTTAAAAAAACGACACATTTAGGCTGAATAAAACCTTGACAAATTAAATTAATAAAATGTATGGCAAATGTCCAGATTTTTGGTCGTGTGTAATAAAATATCAAGGTGATCCACTGCTGAGCGTAGCATTTCCTTTACATTCTGACTTTTCTAGCAATGTTTCTTTAATGGCTCTCCAGATTTTGGCCGGTTTGCAGTTACACAGTTTACATTAGAGAACAGTATTAATATGAGCAAAGGACCACTGTGTATCAACTTTGTGGACAAAAGAGCATTTCCACACATTTAGCAGCAACACAAATAGATAGCAATAAGTAACATTCCATGGGTAAAAAAGAAAAAGATACCCATCAACACTTATGTAAAGCAAAGTATGAGAATGGTAAGGCCGTATAACTGCCTCAAATGCATGGGAACACAGCACTTCCTCACGGATATCATGTGTAGTTTTTAAACATTAATAGCGCAGAGGGTAGAGAGCCTAACCGCAATTGGACAGTATGTTTTTGTAACAGTCCATTTTACATAAACCCTGCATGTTCACTGGTGCAGTAGCTTTAATGCAGTAAGGTTAGATGTGTTGTTAAACTACACTCTGTCACAAACACATGCTGTGTGACTGAACTGCAGAGTAGCCCACCAAAACTGACATGAGGATTGGATGCTGCATTACAGTACCTCAGTCTAACTACGGGTGGCAGCACAGCCCCTACACAAGACTTCGCTAACTTTGATCAGAGAGCATTTAATGTCTCAGCATTAACTACCAGGACCACAGAGTAACTTTGGCAAACAAAGCTGGCATTGTGGCAGTCCCAAATGAACATTATAACATAATTTACTCATCAGAACTATTACAACTAGCTCTGTATACTTAATCAATTGTACACCACTGCCACCATGTTCATGTGAGAAATACAACGTTGCCACTTTTCACTTATTAAGGGCTGCTTTGTGCTCAGTAACACCTTCCCCTGATAAATGGACACTGGACAGGATATACTGGAGGCGCCACTGCAGATGAACATGCATCACTGCAAC
The DNA here is from genome assembly GCF_949606895.1 of Notothenia rossii. Classification (NCBI taxonomy): domain Eukaryota; kingdom Metazoa; phylum Chordata; class Actinopteri; order Perciformes; family Nototheniidae; genus Notothenia; species Notothenia rossii. Next base: position 20,193,158 of record NC_136902.1, read on the forward strand.
CATTTCACAGTGCTTATAGTCTGCTCTCAGTGCAGAATGACATCAGTCAACCAAGACTGGAGCCGAGGCAGAGCCTGTAAGGCTATTCAAATTAATTAACAAATGACCTTAGATTAAAGGGGGAGTCACAGATCAGACAATGAGAGCATTTATCAATTCAATAGGCAAGGCTATTCTCACATGATGCATTTATATCATTCCTCCATGCTACAAGCTAACACTCCTTTGCACTGAACAAGACACTCACAAATACACTGTATTATAAGTAAATATAAAAAAAACAGCTATATGGTATGCACAATTTACGTTTGCCTCGCAGCCACTTTAACGAATCTGCCTTGTATTCAAATGCCTTTGGATAAAAAAAAAAAATCACTGGTTGTTTTTCTATTTGGGGAGGAAAATGCCACAATAAAGAAGCAACCAGGAATCATGTCACAGTGCTGTCTGATAAAGTGTGAATTAAGCGTCAGCCCAAATGGTATTTTCTTTTATTTCAAGTACAGACTATATCTGAACCATCTCACAGAGACGAGTCAATCTCAAGGTTTGATAATACAGTCCCATGGACAGGGGATAAATCCATGGTAGGCAACAAAAATCGGATCAATAAAAAAAGCATGTAAACAAACCACAGTGGAAATGAAGTTGAGATGGATGGAGAGTGGGTTAGTGAGGGTGGCCAGCATATGGCTGGGGACTGAAAAGTGAATTAAAAAAGGGCAGAAAGTCAGGGAGGGGCATCAGGTGGAGGAGCAATGGAGAGAGAGATGCACGGCCATGCAGGATACAAATAAACAGTGAGAAAGGGAACGAGTGGATGAGGGAGATGAGGGAAGCGAGAAAATGAAGGAGAGAGAAAAACGGTAGTTTAGAAGTGATTTATGCTAGTTGTATAATTTTCTACAACACCCCCAACCCACCCCCACCTTCCCCAATGGCTCTCCTTTCCTTCTCAATATCCAACCCTTCCACCAGGGTGTGCTCCTCCTCACTGTCACACCAAGGAACAGTCCCTGGCCACACCAACCAGTGATTAAGATTCTGCCGTGATGCGACTGCAGCACTTCGCAAATGGAAGACTGGACATAATTTCCCTAAAATGCTGTTTTTTATCACCTATTTCCCCTTCATCAGCTTGCCGCACACGATTGATGGCTGATGGCACCTCTGACAACTTAACGTTTTTATGGCTAGATTTATGGGCTATCTGCTCCTCTCCTTTTACAGCTCAAACTCTGTAAAAATGCTTATTTCTCAGATAAGGAGAGGGAGGGTGTGTGTCTATGTGTATGGAATGGTATCACACCCAACTAAATGTATGTATGAGAGAGAAGGGCCCCCCTCACTGCATTGCAGTCCAGATCTTTGCTAGGCTGCCAGGGCTTTAAAGCAACGGAGACTGAAATTACCTCTGCATAGCACCATGGATTAAATAATACTTTTCACTCCTTGGATAGTATTCCACCAAACTGTCACTATCTCCTTAGGATCAAACATTTGCCATCATCGTCTTTTTAGGAAACACTAAACGGAAAGTCCTCTCCAGGAATACAATGTGTAATAAATGTATATACTCTCCCCTACGGATAAAGGCATAATTTCAATTAGTTTTTACAATAGAGAAAAAAAGACACATAGGCATAAAGGATCGACAACAAAATAACTTCAATTTCAGCTGCGAAACATGTTTATGCCTTTCCTTTACAGAAAATAAAGGTCCTGTATATGCATGCTGGTTGATTATGTGAAAGAATTGTAAAGCTATAGAATGAGAGCTCATTATCACTCTCAGGATAAGACAAGTTTAGCTAATTGCAGTGACACTAAGATAGTTGAGATTTACTGGCAGTGAACACCTGGGTGAACACTACCTCTGGGAGTAGTTGTTGTCATGTGTGTCTGCACATGTTGATGCAAGTACGAGGTTTTCAGTGCATTAGGGGGCTTCTGGAATAGCTGGTCTGCAAATGTGGCCACTGCAGGTTCTCCTCCCTCCCTGGTCAGATTTACAGCCAGGACGGACTCCCAGTTAGCTTCTCCCCTCCTACACTGATGATCCTGGCAGATCCCAGACAGACGCCCCAGGGGACTGGTGTGTGACAGCCAGGGAATGGGGGAGGGGAGCGAAGGAAGGGAGGAGAACGAGAGATATGTGAAGATTAGGTAGGAGAGAGAAGGGTAGAGAGAGAGAAGGAACCCGTCTGATGAGATCAGTGATTCATAGACACCCAGGAGGACACACCCTGGAATGGGGTAATACCACACATGTTTTAACTGGGCTGGCCCATAATTCATTAGGGTTACCAAGGCTACAAGAAGCACCTAAGAAGAGAGGCCCCAGAAATCATCTCTGCATGTTGTTGGCTGCAGCCTGTATAGGGGATGGGGGTTGGGATTAATATTCAGGGCTACAGTATGTTCATCTCCCAGTGGAAAAAAACAATCTGTTGAGTAGGAAAAACCAGCCCATTTGATGTCTGCATATTTCCACTCCATGTTGCTCTGAATTTACCCAGAGTCTTTAAGTCTTGGTTCCGTGTCTGCATCTGAGGGTGTCAGTGGAAATGTTATGACGTAAAATGCCATATGTAACTGGAAAAAGGACAGCTATAATGTGCTTAAATACAGCATTCCTCCCGGTGCAATAAACCCAGTATGGGGCTTACCTCTTCCAAAATGTTAAAAGTATTAAATGTTGCAAGTCCCATTGTGCCCCATGCTTTATAAAGGAGATAAATATAGTAATCACTGTGCACCATATAAAAAGAAGGCTGGTCCTGATTACCAAGTAAAAGGGAATTACACACCATCATCTTTGTTTATAAAGGTCTTCTAATAAAGCAGACTTATTCAATCACATCTCCTTTTAAATGTAAAGCTACCACACTAAATCTCCAGACTATTTATATCTGCACAAATAGATACTGAGTTAGTGAATAACGGTTCCCTAATAGTATTCTCTTAATTCTTAAAAATATTAAGTCCACAATGGATTTCACACCTTAAACATGTCATCCTACTGTGGGATCCATGTTACCGAGAGTTTCCCCCAGGTATTTTTTTTCTTCAGTAAAAGGTTTTGTATATGTCTGGATTAAGGCATCATATTACAGTGTTATGATTCATTATATTGATATATATATATATATACGTTTTTGTTTTAGGAAAAACTACAATAGTATATAGAAATAGAAATATACAAATGTGGGATCTGCATTTGCGTTTATCCCAGTCCCTTTAACAGTATATCAATATTTTCTTACACCATTAGTTGGAATTACACCAAAGCACATTATAGTGAAGTGGTGGATTCATGAGTAAAACTGTGAAGTGCTTCACCTAAATTCAGAGTGGGTGTGATACGAGTGCATAGGAGTGTGAACAAAACACTGTACTTCAACACCCATTCAAAGCCTTTTCCCATGAGGCCCAAAACAGCCTTCCGCTCAGAGCTTAATTATTCAGATTCTTCGCTGTGATAGCTGTAGCTTTCTGTCTTGAGTTTTAGGTATGGTAAGTCAGTCAGCACAGGTCAACACATAAATGCCCCACATTTTAGATAAATGTATCATTTATGTATCATGCTTTGGTTCACTCATCAAATTAACTCCTCATGTTCATTTACCTAAAACAGGATAACGCACTAAAAGATGACGATAGACAGTGAACGAGGCCATTAAAACATTACTCGTCACCTGGGAGGTCCTGTATGACTATACTGCTCTGAGGTTTATCATCACCTGCTTTCTACCACAGCACTGCTGACATAATACTGTGAAATTCTGAACATATGTGAAGTACTGAAACAAATTGAGAATAACCAGGTAACAACATGACCTCAGTAGAGTCATAAAGAACTCTTCATCATCTAAATACAATTTAATAGAAGCCTATTAATCACATAATTAGGGATGTCCCGATCACCTTTTTTTGCTCCCGATCCGATTCCGATCATTTGATTTTGACAATTTGCCGACACCGATCTTTCCCGATACCGATCTTTCCCGATCCGATCTTTATGCAATGCATTAAGAGAAAAAAAAAAAAAAAAAAAGCATTCAAGTTGTCCCTTAAGGTTATTTTTTTATTTAAATTGGATATTCTATCCAACATGGATATAGCTTCTTTTTTTTCACAGCAGCATTGGATCGGTTCAGTTGTGCAGCATTGGATCAAAACAAAATAAAGCTTATCAGTAATCGTTAGCTTACTGCTACAATTAGACACTGCGCCCTGCCCACTCTGTTGCCAGATTTGAGAGAAATAAGCAACCAGGTCTATGAAAACAAGCCCCAAAGAAGCAACACATACATGATGTTGTGTAATTTGAAACCAAAACTAAGGCCTCAGGATGACTTTAAGACTTGAACATGGTCGTTTTTGTTTCGTAACATTGAATACAAAATTTAAAAAAAGTATTTATAAAAAAATTAAAATAAATCCCGATCCCCGATTTTTTTCTCCCGATTCCGATCTTCTGAAAATCGCGTGATCGGCTCCGGTCCCCGATCACGTGATCGGATCGGGACATCTCTACACATAATGTAAAGCATGGTCTCTTCTAAAAGTCCACAAACTGGGTCATCCATTGAAAAATGGTCCCTTTCTGATTAAGCAATCACATTGCAAGCTCACGCTGGCCAGTTTTCATAAATCACTTCAAACATACATGGCATTTGATTAGAACCCATTAGCAATGAGCAACAGTGTGTGTATGATGTGTATGTGGGGAGGCATGCGCATGCTTCTCATCTCACATTTTCCATGGCCTGCTCTTTAGGATGTTCCTCATTAGTGTGAATATTAATGCGACCAGAAAGGGGGAAGAGAGGAAGAAAAATGTATAAGGAATTTGGAAGAGCTTTTTAAAGGGGCCATTTCATCAGAATCGTTATTTCTTTTGCGGTTCTCTGAAGGCTCGTAACTGGCGGTCTATGAAGAGAGACATGCCGCAGTGGGGCTTAATTTAAAACCAGAAAGGTCACTGTGCTAAGAAAGGTCCTCAGCTCAGCCAAAAATATAAAATGTGGAGGAGAAAAAGAAAGCAGTGGGGGAGGAGGAGGAGTGGGCCAAGAAAGAAAGCAATATGAAAGAACATCAGAGGATGCCGATTGGGAAGGGGGGGCCCAGGCGGGAAGAAATACGTTCAAGTAATTTGGAAAGACAGTGTTATTGAAGAGTGTTGGAAAAATACTGATGAAAGAGTACAACAGAGAGGATAATGAACTGAGTTGCATTGAACTGGAACGAGCCTAGCATCAAAACAGATGCAAGAGGTTTTTTGTTTACTTTAATGGTGTTTTTGCAAGTAATTTGTTATAATGGCCAACAATTTCAGGGGAAAACACTGCATCCATACACAGTGAAGGATTGCCAATCTGTCCGACAATCTGTGTTGGCATAAACACAACCCTCCCTGAGCCTTTGCAGAATTGTGCTTGGTACTGGACCAGAGTACTAATGGTCAGATGGGAAATTAGCTTTGCCATATGCAACTCAGCACAAAATAGGTACAACTTTGAAAACAAACAACAATTCCCCAGATCGGGCGGTTTATACAGTGACAGTTGATTTGGCTGAGAAATGTGTGTAATGTGTTGGACTTGTTAACAATAGTCAAACGTTCAACAATGAAGTTGCCCTCCCCCAACTCTACCTTACATTCCACAAACAAACATCCCTGTCTTAAATCACTTGTTTATCTATCAGCTCACTTTAATTGTCCGCTGGGTTTTTGACTGCACCACATTACATAAAAGCACACAGGAGCCTCATGGCAGCAGCACGACAGCGTCTGATGTAAAGCCTCACGCTTTGCACAGATAAGACGGGTTCAATTTTAATGTTGCTAGCACACCGAGACGCACCAGGCTCACTTGTAAAACAGAATGCCCCCTTCGCTTGTAAACGCAGCAGCCCAGGAGGAGGAGAGAGATGGGGGTTGGGCCGGCTGAGGTGGGGCTGAATTAAAAAGGAAGAGAGGAATTCCACTTGTCAAACTCCTGCAATCCATCCAGTGGATCAATTTATTCACTCAAATTCCCAATCCATTCCCCATCTCTTTTAAAAACTAATACCCAATTCCAATCACAGCTGCAGTAAAGCATATCTTGTAAAAGGTCATAGTGTGACCTCTGAGTTCTCTAAATTGGATGCTGGTTGGCCCACTTTCCTTTGAAATACTGCACAGCCTGGAATAAAAAAAAACGGCCATGTTCACAATCACACCACCAGTGGGACCTGCCTCCTGCCCATCAATAGGTTCATGTTCATTTTGATGTGAAGTGTCACAGCACAGGCAGTTTAACAAGATATTGGTTGTCTGTGTTGAAGGGAAACAGGAACCAGAACTCAAACCTAAAGTAGAGCGTGGGGACCCAGGGATGATTTTGGGATAGGTATATCTGTGTGTGCTTGCCATAGGCAGCAGTCATATAGTGGAGCATATCTCCTGCAGCCAGCCAAGGGAACTGATCAGATGGACGATCAAACACTAATCATTCCCTCACGGCCCATACCGAGTAAAGCTGTCATTAATTTTGCGGAATTACATCAAATCTGAGACATTCTTTATGTGGCCCACGGCCTGTAGACAGTTATACGACAGGGACTGCTGCGCTAAGCAGATGGGGCAGCTTGGCCGTGCATACTAAATACCACCGTCCCCCATTTCTCCATCTCCGCCCTCCCAACACTCTGCTCTCCTTCCAGGCACTCTGCTCCCACTCCCTCTTTCTTTGTTTTCTACCCTTCTAATGCCTTTCCTTGACTGGATGGTCACACAGCCCTCACTGCTTACATCACTCACTACGATGATGGGTAATATTTAACTCAAAAGTGCTCAGATTGGTTTAAACCATATATCCATCATGGGAAAATGCATATCTAAAAGCTCTGTTTACACACTAGACACATTACACTTTAATTTATCATGATGAGAAAATAAATTGTTTACTGACATAAATCTTTTATGTTTGTCTCTTGGAGGTTGACAACTTTAACAGTTTACTTGCCTACACACAACAGAAGGTCATAATCCCATTTGAGGTTTCCTTGGCAACTGATTACTGCTGAAGGCAAGTTACAATTTATGACTAGTGACACATACCTGCCATTCCCTTTGAATGAGACATGTGGTAAGCTATATTCAGACAGACCACCTCAGGTAATAAAACTGCAGTAGCACTAAGGGCTATACCATTTTCTTATATTGAGAGGAATTCCATGCCAGGCTGCTAGAAATCAGCAGCCGACAGGGATTACATTTGTGCGGAGTAGTACTGCAACAGATAAACAAACAGCCTGCAGAAGCTTTTGCCAGAACAGTTGTAGTGGGTTTTTCCAAGTAATGCATAAAAGTGTTGATATTAGTCCAGCTTACAGTTTCCAGACTAAAAGTATGCATCCATATGGTGTGTGTGTTCCTGTGTGTCTGTGCGTGTTTGTGTGAATGTGTGTGTTTGCCTGTGTGTGTGTCTGTTGGGGTGGGGGGTTATGACAGACAAAGGGGCCATAACAGCAGGCAGCTAGGTCAAGATCAAGCAGTTTCATGGACAATCCACTTTGAGTCTAGTCTCTATTAGGGTGAAGCCTCACATTCCTTTAGCACAGCCATCTTCTAACAACTTCAAAGTCAAGGCTAACTGCCTGCCATACCGTTTTCTAAAATGACAGTGGCAAAAATAACACCAAACAATTAGCATAACAGGAGCAAGAAGAAGACAAAGTAGTGAATCATTATATCTGTGTTTAAACAGTGATGCATACTGGTTAACTGAAATAAAAGAAAGAGCAAGACACTTATAATGAATCTTTTGCCACAAAACAAGAAGAAGAGTATTATATTACATGTCCTCACATTCTAGCCCTAAACACACATGCAAACAGTTGTCACTGGTCTGAATAAGCTAGTCATTGCGGTACAAGCTATTTAATTATCCTATTGCATAGAGAGCCACTACTTCCAGCACCGCTTTGCTCACAGGCTTAGCACGCTATTAATCCACTTAAATACAATTTATAGGGTCTCAACATCGACTGTCCGTCGGCATAAAATTACATGAAGCGTCCTTATAGTGTCTTCAACAGACCAAATTAGCCAAACTGGACTTACTAATTGAGAAGAGTAAAGTACTATGTGACTGGATGGACTCATCAATGAGCAGAGATAAATAAGAAGGCTAGGGGAAAAACATCAATAACTTCAGTAATTTAGGATGACCATTATTTAAACTGTGGTTACTGAGGCATTATAACCTTAAATCTTAAATACTCATTTAAATGTCCACCTCTATGATGGTGGTTCCTGCAGCCAACTGACTCCTATTGAGTTCACTGCAACAGAGTGTGTTGACTGTCTTTATCAACAGGTTTGATTCAAATCATTTTAAATATAATGTGTGTGTGATTAAAAAGCCATTATTTAAATATATGTCAATAAAAACTTTTAAAAAGAGTTCCAAGACAATCAATTAAACAAATAACTGTAGTAGTATATCACTAAAGGGCTTTGCAGGGATATTTCCCTCATTCTGGGCTACCCACTTTTAGTTTTGCTGTGCGGTTGCAATATTTGCAAAACCTTAGACTCCTCCAGAAGCCCGTGGGACAGTATGTGGAGGCTGAAGATCATGCACTGTGTGTTATAGATGCTAAGAAATATATGCTGCAGCCTGAATGTAAAGCATAGGATTATCAAGATGGTATACTGCCATCTGCTGTCCGGAGCCCAACCAGCAACTGCTGATATTTGTACCCCCACATGTTACGAGGCAATGTCTCTCCAAACTCATTGCCAAATTGTGACTTTCTTCTTTGAAAAAATGACTGAACATGACTAATACCTGAAAACTCCATCAAATGCAGAACAGTCAAGATTATACAAGATGATAATTTAAGGTTATACAGGTAATCAGTGGTGTTAAGTAACTAAGTACATTTACTCATTCCTGTACTTAAGTCCAATTTTGAGGTATTTGTACTTTACTTGAGTATTTCCATTTCATGATACTTTGTACTCAGGTAAATGTTGTACTTTTACTCCACTACATTTAGTAAGTTAAGTTACTTTGCAGATTAGTGAGAAACAATGATCGACACTTAAATTAGATTTGAGTTACATCTATTTCAAATTCTCATTCAACCCAGCAGTAAATAAAGGGATTCAAATGGGTTCCAGCTTTACAAGCTTTATAAACATATGAATACATCAGTAACTATAATTAAAACATATATATATATATATATATTTATTTATTTATATATATATGATTGCAAAACGGGCCAGTCTCAATAATAAGTACTTCTAGAAATGTAAGTATATTTAGATGCCAATACTTTTATACTTGTTGTACATGTACAGGACTTTTACCTATAGCAGAGTATTCCTACACTTTGGTTCTACTATTATTTAAGTACAAGATTAGACTTCTTGAACCTCTGCAGGTAACTACGAAAAACCTTCATAATTAACTTTTACAGAATATCGATTCATATGTTTAGCAAAACATTTCAAATAAAAACATTACATTAAATACCAGTCACAGATAACGTAGTATCTTACTGTGATTCAAATTAAATAGCCTTTATAGGGTGCATGTTTACCTTCCAGTTGAATAGGAAATATGCGAAATAATAAAGTTAACATTCAAAATATTCTCTGTAACATATGAGATATAAGGTTGCAACAACAACAATTACAGCAGAAATGCAAAGGATCAGCTTGCGCTCTCTCATTCTGCTCACATCCGTTTAGCTGCATCAACCGCTAATCGTTGTTTTCCTCATCGCAAACCGGAGATACTAATTCCCATTGGTCAGTATGCACAACTCTGTCAGACATCCCAGTGGCTCTCTGAGCCTTGACAAGCGATGAGAAAAACAACGGCAGTCGATGAGAAGCATCATATTACGTCCAGTGCGACCTCTACTGTTCTGCTCTGAGCCTGGGAAATGTAGTTTAAATTCGGTGTTTCAACGTAGATATAGCCACATGATGAACAACAGCTCCCATAATTCCGCAGTGGAAGTGAAGCTGTCATGCTTGTGTTTTGCTTTGGTTTTTTTGTTATTGTTTCGGGTTATTGGAGCAACTGAGCCTGAAGAGGAAAGTGCGTGTGTACCGCTCATGTTTTTGTTGTTGTTGTTTTTTCTTCCACATTGTGACTCCTGTATCTGATAGAAAGACGGTTCGTCTAGACTGTTTACAGAGACGCGAGGGCGAAGGTAAGCAGGATAACCGGCCGAGACGGTGGAGGGATAATGTGCGCAGATGTCTTTGTAGTTAACAAAGCCTGTTATTGTCTTGCCTGACGTGCATGCACAGCCCACTAACTAATGATACGTCGATAATAAGCGAGTAGGCCTCCATGTTCAGATCCACCTTTAGCTGCTTTGTTGACATGTTTGTCTTCCTATCTTTGCATCGACGTGCACGGACACTGTTTTCACTACATGTGCTGCTACTGTTGGGCCTCAAGCCTCGTGCCGTGTAATGTGAACCCTCCGAAAGCTAGTGTATATTTTTGTCACCGATCCATGTTTTTTGAACACATCTGCAAAATGTTTTTTTTAAATAATAAAACAATATAAGTTGTTTTCCTTATTGCAAAGTTTAGGAAGATGCATTATAAAAATAGAAACTGTACACCTCTATAGTTATTTTTGGCTTATACAACACAACACAGCTTAAGTACTTTAAAGCCTCCACACCAAAGTGCTGTACAGGGAAACAATTAAATGAATAAAATACAAAAATCTAACAGCTCAGTTACCAAACCATACAAATAAGTGAAAAACGAAATTAACAAGAATACAAATTGATGTAACACGAGAGAGAAATATAAAGTATGGGAAAGGTACAGTTAATCTACAACTGCAGCATATGTACACTTTAGGCCCAAATAGTGCCTTTAGAATCCCCTCTCAAATTGTATTTCTTTGCAAGTGTTGTCACCTGAATGTCTGTCAGGATGACCGGGCGCATGCAATAGTTACTCACACTTAACATATGGTGGATTGAACACCCCACACAATGCTAAATGAATAAATAATGCCTTCTCTGAGCCACAAGTGGTTTAATGGTTAACTGCAGGCAGGAATTCCTCAAAAGTGCATTTGCCAGTGAAATTTGAGACCTATACAAGCTGAAGGTTCTCGACACCTTGTCCTTCATGCTTACACGTGCACGGTGTACAATAGCAAATTATGTTGACTATGACTGAAATAGCCCTTGTGACAAACATGTAATGTCATGTTGCTCAACAGCAGTGCTGTCACTGAGGTTACGTTCTGGTGTTCTCTCCTCAAGTTGGCACAAATTAAGGATATCTACTTACACTAAATAAACGTTCACAGACTATAGGCTCTGTCTTGTTTGTCTTCCTAACAACATTGAACATTGTGTTTTTTTTCCTGCATGTGCAAAATAGCCTGCCTTCCTTTAGTGTTGCCATGGAAAACACTTGGCAGGTCGAGTTCAGAAACGTGGGCTGCAGTTACTTCCCTCAGAGCAGAGTCGATTGCCACTACACACTGAGCTCACAGCACAACTGGGCCAGCAATGACTGGATAGGACTCTTCAAGGTACAGTTATCCTAAAGACTGTCAGAAAAATAATGTGGATGAAGAGTATTTAATGGCAAATAACATTGTGCATATTTTGTTCCTCAGGTGGGATGGCTGTCAGCGAAGGACTACCACACCTTTGTTTGGGCACTGGCCCCGGCTGACTATCAAGAGGGCATGGATGTCAACTGCTGTGTGCAGTTCCAGGGTACTCATGCCCTTTTTTTCTAATTGTATTTTATTTCCCATAGTTAGCCAGAATCTATACTGGTACGGTGCTTAGATCCGCATATAAAACCTTCACTAGGAGATTGATGTTTCTGTAAATTGAATTTCTCTCCAAGACACAAAAGGCTAGCTTCTACTCTAAGGAGTGGAAGAAAATGTTATTTGTACCTTAAAAGAGTGTTTCCACTGAACTTATCCTAAATAGAAGACAAATATCCCTCAGCTTGGACTCTAACATGGGACTAGGCTGTATCATGGTTACAATACTGAGCTATTATGAGGATGACAAGCACAATGCCTCTGTCGAAGCCTGCTCTAACTATTACTAAATACTGAAGAAAACTCTTTGTACTGTTTATCAAAGGCAGCTGATAAGCCCATTCAGCGAGGGCCAGATGTACAGCGGGTGCAGCATTGACAGCACTTTCACTAAGTTAAGCGTACTGCCAAGAGCAGAGGGAGAAAAGTATAAATAAACTTCAGATGTTTCCTTATCATCAGCATTGTGACCTAAGCCGGTGCTGTAAGATATAATACAGCTCATAAACTTTGCTGTATGTCATTCTTCCTTTTCTGTTTTCCATCAGGCCCTTTTACTGTACACATTTTGTAAAATGGCAAAGTGTATATCATTCTAAACATGAAGCCTGTGTTAGATAAGGATACTATTATCTTAGCTTTATGGCCTGGAGGAAGTCAAGCTGTGTGCTCCTTACATTATGCAAATAAATATTCATGCTTCACAGAGCAAAATAAAAAATAGCATCATTTTTTTTCTGATACAAAATAAGACAACAAATGACGAGGCACCTTAAGTAAAAGCAAGTTAAAAAGATATTGGTTTTATCTTGCTTTACAGAGCAAGATAAAAAGAGCACTATCAACAAAGTATTGCAGAAATAGACAAGAATAATAAATAAAAAACTGAAATATTTGTGCTTCACAAAGAATAATTAAAAACAGCACAGAATAAACAGTAAAGAAACAAGAATAGAAAATATTAAATCAAATATAAAATGACATGTTTAAATATAAATTACATTTTAAAAAATAAAGTAAAGTAACTGTAAATACATGGTACAAGCTATAACAAATAATATTAAACAAATTCTTGAAAACAAATGACAAGGCACCTTAAGTAAAATCCAGTTTAAAAAGATATTGGTCTTAATGTCTTAGCAAAACTAAAGTGAATCAAGAAAGAAGTTATTTAGTAGCCTCATCAAAGCTGGTAAACCTAAGGCCTACTTTCTGAGAGAAACAGGAAGCATTAATTAAAAGAATGTTTACGTTCTTTCTTAATTAACGATTATCTTCCACATTCCAAATGTTTTGATCAACCTTAAAGAAATAGCTAAACCTTGTGGTCTTTTAATGAAGAATCGGCTAGTTGTAAGATAGAGCTCGACAAACACCCTGTTTTATTGTAGGCCACTCCTCAGATCACCTGTCCAGAGACTTGTTTTACTAACTTTATGAAATATTAAACTTTATATTCTCATCTAAATTAACAGACAGAATAAACTCTCATCTGACGAAATGTTAGTACTTTGATGACAACACTTGAAACAGCCCTCAAACGGGACAGATTAATTTACCTGCATAGGAAACGCTATCTGCGTTCATTAAGTATAATAAAAGAAAATGGAAACTTACTCAAGGCAAGGTAGACTACTTGAAGATATATCAGGATGGACAAAATATTTTCCAAGTCGGTGATCAATAACAAACCATCGGTTCATTCTGAAAGAGCCCGCTCAAGTGTTTGCGAGCGTTTTGAACTTGTGAATCAAATGTTTTGCTCTACGCCAATTATTTTGGCGCTCACCTGGTCTAATTGACGGAATGCTGCCGCTCGTGGTGGGAAGCTGTATTGCAGCAATCCGCTCATGAATCAATGCAGCGATACAATACCTTTTTTTTCTTTTTAAATCAATTTTTAAATTGCATTAGTAAATGATTTTTTTATGCATTTACATTTAAAATCTAAACTCTTTAAATCATGTTATACTATTTTTCATAAAGACTGTTATTATAAAGGAGATTTGCTCTCCCCAAATAAGAGGGAGTTAAATTATCTTGCCAACTAAAATGCATTAAGCCTCCTATGAATATCATAATGGTAAAAAAAAAAACACTGAAAACTGAAACTTAACATCTCATGTCTCATCTTTTTACCACCACTCCTTAGCCTCCTACCTACCCAAGACCAGCTCCCAAGATTATGAGTTTGTATACATTGACGCAAAGGGGGAAGTTTGCTCCCGCAGCTCCACATTTAGTTTCTGCGCTCCAAAGCCCCTTGAGGATCTGGTGACCTTTGAGGAGGAGCCCCATGGTGAGGAAGGAGGCACAGGCATGTTGCTGGTAGTGCCCAGGGCTGAACTGCTGCAGGTGAGCATAACAATCATAGAATATATTTACAAAATAAGGTAGCAAAGTATTTTTGTTTTGCTAAATTAATGAGTGATGATAAAACAAATATGCCGGAACATTTAATTTTTAATTTCCCATCCGCTTCCTTCTGTCTCTCGTCAGAGTCGACTGCAGGAATGTTTGCGAGAGCGCGCTGAACTGCTGCAGGCGCAGGAAGCAGAAAACAAGCACAGGGAGAAAGAGGTGGAAGATTACAAGAGGGCCAGGGAGGCCTGGGACAGACGACGCAGAGGGCTGGAGAGTGAAACCGCCAGGCTGAAGGACGAGCTGAAGCAGAGTCAAGAGATGCTAGAGGAGATGGAGACGGAGCACAACGTATGTATAGAGCTAGGCAAATGACGAGGGAAAGATAATTTGCTTATGACCGATTCGCTTTTGGACATTTCCATATTTTTCTTCCTTATCTGTGCCTTTATTCTCAGATGCAAAGCATGTCTTTGCTCAAACAATGTCATGTCTTTTTTAATGTCAAGTACTAATGTAATTTAATAAAATGCCTGGGCCGTTATATTAAAATATTAAATGTAATATATTTTTATATGGGTTTCCTAGTGTATGTCATAATAAAATACAATTCCTCATAAAAATTAAAAATGCCTCCGGTCTGTTAGGAGAAGCTGGCTTTTGGAGAATCACTAGCCCAGGAGAAAAGTGCTTTATTGGATGCGAGGGAGGCGAGCAAAGTGAGAATCAAAGAGCTGGAGGAGGATTTGAAAACCCTGACACAGAGAGCCGTGGAAAGAGAGACAGAGTTGGAAAGGTATGGCGTTTTTTTTTCCGCTTTGTCGCTTCTACATTAAGTTTTATGTGGGTTTCATGAGTACTTTTGATCATCAGTAATCAACTCTATGTGTGCAGGATGAAGGAAAGAGTAAAGAGGGCAGGAGCTCAGAAAAATGAAGAGGATAGTGAGAAAAAGAGCCTGCAGGTAATTTCAATGCAGATGAATATTGCTGTACATCATAATAAAAGCGGTGTCTTATTTGTTCTTTCTTAAACATCGCACTCTCTTTCCCCATCTGTGTCATGTTTTTCCTATAAGACCAAGCTTGAACAGACAGAAGGTGAACTCCGAAGTCTGTCGAAGGAGTTTCAGGTGCTGAGGACTTCGCTGGCTCAGAGAGACACGAGTGTTCTGCAGCTCCAAAACAGCATCACCACCCTCACCCAGAAACTCACCACTGCACACAGGAAAGAGGTTGGAAATGAGGGTTGACAATAATATACGGTTTGATCATTAAAACTGGAATCGGCAAATTTGTATGCGAGGGGCATTACATTTCTTTGTGTTCACAAGACAAGAATAATGCTTCACTGATGTTCAAAATACATGTTGTCCTTTTTTAATACATCACCTCCTTTAAGCACCGGCAAACCAAATGTATCTTAACACATGGGCTCAATTACCTATTATACCTCAACATATACATGGGTGTATTTCCTAATTAACACACATAGCTTTAAATAATAATGAAAGCACATCCTAAAGTTTTACCAGACATACTTGAAGAACTACTTTGGCTTTTTCATATTCTGTATTATTTATAACCCCAACTGGCATTATTTGGGAAATCATCTTCAGATATGTAGCCAACATGCTTTCTTTTCCCGTTATTTCCAGGCAGAGAACGAGGCCACACTGAAGGAGATGTGGAGCCTGCGGGAGCGTCTGAACATGAGCGAGCGTGCTGCAGAGGGCTTAAAGAGTGATCTAAATGCCATGGTGGCCCAGAGGGATCATGGGCAGGCGGAATTGCATCAGGCTCGTCTGCAGGCTGCACAGCTCACACTTCAGCTTGCTGATTCAAGTCTGGCCATGAGAGAGGGAAGAGCCCGCTGGACCCAGGAGAGGCAGCATCTCCAGCGCATTGCAGAGGTACATATAGCTGCTAGAACTAAAGTGCAGACTTTAAATAATTTGTGATAGGGTAGAGTTAAAGTTTGAATAAAACTTCAATAGCAATGTTTTAACACCAAATATGATGTATTTAAGATCTAAATGTTCCTGCAGTGACTTTTTAACCTTATCTATACTTAAGCCACTGAGGGATGGGAACGGGAGAACTTAGTTCGGACGCATGTTCCAGACAATAAAACAATGTCCATACGAGTGTATATCCTTGATTATCCTTTATTTTGTGTTCCATATATTCACCATATTGATTGTATCCATATTGCCTTTCTGTTACCATTCAGATTAACAATATGCCTGCCAGTCACGCTCTGATACATACAGGTTAACAGAGCTCATATCGACACGGCTTCTGCCGACATGGTCAAAAACAGTTTGCTTCTGTCCCACAAACCTGAATCGCATCACCCAGTGATTACATATATACACACTCACAAGTGAATGCTCTATCTTGTGTTCAATGTTGGAACTGTATGATACATTCAACGTGCAGATAAAGTAAAACAAACAAAATATACATTATGGCTCCAACAGTTCCTTAGCTCATACATGTTCCAGTGAACCAATGAAGAATGTTATATACTGAGAAAGTGTATGTGTGCTCATCCCTGACAGAAGAACCACGAGAGTCTGGAGAAATACAATGCTGAGATGCAGAAGATGGGGGAGAGGCTGCAGGACGAGAGGATGGAGAGAGTGAAGCTGGAGGTCGAGCTTGGCAGGGAAAAGGATTGCAACCGGGTGGGAAGAGCACTCAGAACTTACTGCACTCAGGGTTCCTTGTAATATCTGGAGGGAATAGCTGTAGGGGTTCCTGTACACTTTGGCACTTGTGACTTTTAGGACTGTGTTTTATTTTGTCTGTGTGTGAATGTCCTTTTTGTCTGTCACTTTATTTTGTATTGCTGCTGTTTCTTAACCATGTTTCTCTTTTTAACCTGTGTCTCAATAGATTACTTGTATAAATAAAGGTTATATAGCTAATATTTAAAACACTTTTATTTTGTGTTTGCAATAAACACAACGACATTTACCATGAATCCGTAAGATATTCTTATATAGTTAATTTCTAAGTACAGAAAACGTAAGCTATTCTTTGGGGGGGGGGGGGGGGGTGGGTGTGTGTGTGTGTGTGTGTGTGTGTGTGTGTGTGTGTGTGTGTGTGTGTGTGTGTGTGTGTGTGTGTGTGTGTGTGTGTGTGTGTGTGTGTGTTGTTTGCTACGCAGTTGTATTTTGTAGAAGAGTATTTCTGTTTTCTGACATACCCTGTCCTGTGTTATCTGGCCTTGCAGGTTCAGCTGGGGGAAACCCGCAGGGAGCTCCAGGAGCTGAAGGCCAGCCTGAGGGTCGCCCAGAAAGAGAAGGAGCAGACACTTGCAGAGAAACAGGTCAGAATTCACTTTAATTAAACATAGGGGACAACTTAAAGCTGAAGCCTACCGAATATGTGTCCAAAAAGGAGAAGCTAAACTGTGTTAAAAACAAGTGCCTTTATAGTGTCACAGTTACTAACTATATGTGTGCTGTTCATTATCAGCTGACAAGGTCTCAAGGCCAATAAATGGCTATGGTATGGTATAGATTAACAAATAAAGTGTAACAGTTTTATCCTAATCAGCCCATAACTGTAGTACTTCAGTCATTATTAGCTTTAAAGTTAAGTTACAATTTGTACCTCTCTCCAGCTTGAGTGCATCTATAAATACGTTTTTTTTTCCCTAAATGCTCGTTATTATTAATGTATTCATATCCTAAAGCTTACCGATGTAACAGATATATGCAAGTATAGGGGTTGTGAATGTCCCAGGTGTTGGGAATCTTCGGTCTGTTGTTGTCTTCTTGGTTGTTATTGTGCAATATAAATGGTTTATAGCATAATATAAATCAGTGGATTTCAGAGCAGTCAGTGCTGCCGCTGTTAAAGTGCCTGCAGAGTTTTTGTTGGATAACCACATTCACAATAGCCCGCTACTGGCAGAGTAGATAGTCAATGTTTTTAAAATCAGTGTCCAGCTTAATTTTAACATCCGCCACATGAGAGCGAAGCGGCCAATCTGTGGCACATGATAAATCAAACTAATGTTTAAATGTTTATTGAACGGAGATAATGATATTTATATAATAACAAGTGTTGCGGCTGTGCATTTGTTACCATTTTATGTGGCTTTGGCTGGAAGAAGTGGAACATCATGAGGGTTACGAGGGTGATGGCTGCTGAAGCCACGATGAAAGGCCTGCCCGGGCGTGTGATATGATGGCTGTGTTTTCCACTACAGGAGTTGATGGAGTACATCTGTCAGCTGGAGCAGAAGATGGGAACAATGGTCAGAGCCAAGTGGAGTGCTGCCCCGATTGCCTCTACAGGTGAATGGAGCCACACATTAATCTACTGTATGCCCTGTAGATAAAACTGTAAACCATCATATAACAGCAGCGCTAAATAATCCTCCGAACAGCCTCTGTAGTGGGGGGCGACAGGAGCAGTGCTTTGAGGAAAACCGAACACTTTTTCTTTGTCAATTCCTCTATCTGGCAGGGCGGCCTGGAAGTGCATTATCTGACTCTGAGGACGAGAACCCAGAGGCTCTGCAGCCCCTCCGCCCAGCAAGACCTCTGGGTCACTACAGGTTGTGTGAGCAGAGCCAGTCAAACTTCCTGCTCCTTGCCCCCCCTCCTTCCTCCCCAAGGGAGGCGGAGAGTTGTGCAGTGGTCATCAACCAGCCAGCCCCGCTCTCCTCGCCACACCAGGCCGACGCTGACACTTTGCCGCACAGCTCTGATTCGGTGAGACACGCTATTCGAGCCATTCAGCGTCAACATAGTGTAATTGCATGCGATACTGAAAATGAGGTATGTCTTCATGCTGATAGGCGTGCACACCAGTTAATAATGGGCAGTGAATCGTTTGATACAGACATTATCTCCTCAGAGCAATTAGGCCGCTAGTGTGCCAGGAATTAGACTGTAATATCTGCTGTGTGTGTGTGTGTGTGTGTGTGTGTGTGTGTGTGTGTGTGTGTGTGTGTGTGTGTGTGTGTGTGTGTGTGTGTGTGTGTGTGTGTGTGTGTGTGTGTGTGTGTGTGTGTGTGTGTGTGTGTGTGTGTGTGTGTGTGTGTGTGTGTGTGTGTGTGTGTGTGTGTGTGTGTGTGTGTGTGTGTGTGTGTGTGTGTGTGTGTGTGTGTGTGTGTGTGTGTGTGTGTATTGCTCTCTGGTGTAAAGGAGGAGGAAGCTGATACACTTCAGTGCGGAAGGCTCAGCTCTGAAGAGGAAAGAGCACTTTTGCTGCCAGAGCACACTGCCACTGTTATCAGGTAAAACGCAAACACACACACACACACACACACACACACACACAGGGAGCATTACCAATTGGTATATATACTGTAGGTATTGCTATTAAAAGCTTTAGGGAGAAAGTTATTTTCGCCTGTGCTTAATATAAATGATTTAGTACAGTACAGTTTTAAGGTAATTGTGCTTTACTATTACTATTAGAGGGGAGGACATTGGCTGATGCTTCCACTTAGCGTGTTAAAGATTGTCAAGTGGTGTTAATCAATCCCTATTCACTTGTGACCCTTTTAAAAACAAGCAGTGTTTTGCTGAGTTCTTTAGTATTTTTTTAAATGTCTATAGTTGTCTCTGAGCCTTTACTAGTAATGGAATATCTGTGTCTTGTTTAATTAGTGTTCAAATCTAAATGTAGGTTTTAGGTGCTTCCACCAGAGCTACTTATAACACTGTGACACATGCAAGAATCAAATGTTACTAGAAATGTTAAAGCTTCTACAAATACAAAGGTATATTTAGATGGGCACATTCATATGAGACTAGTTTTAGATAAACAGGTTGTACTGTAGGTAATGCACATCCCAAAAACTTTAAAGGTGCTACGTTAAAAAAATCTAACTATGGCAGGAATCAGACAAAATATGAAGCTTCCAGACATTTTTATTTGACAAACATTTGATCAAACAGACCAAGATCTCAGTTAGATAATAAAATATCACAATAAAAATAGCTAGCTCATAATACAGTACGCATATCTTTTTACCTAATAAATAAACTTGCCTTCCCTTGAAATATATTGTAGGATTTAGGTTAGATTAATGCAAGGTAAGGGAGAACACAATTCAGCACAGCTGAAGATTTGATGTTCTGCATTAATGCCTGCATGTTAAGGACATTTTCTTTAAAGGCCAAACAAGACAACAAATTTCTTCCTGTCATACTGGCTGGTCTTAAACTCTAGCAATGCATCATATTTTATGAGCTCATGACTTGATTTGTGTGTACAACCTTACTCTGCAGAGCAATTAGTGAACACAGCAGCCAGATAACTGCAGTCTGGCATCATATTTCTTTCTTAAATGCAGAGAAGTAAAAGCCCGAAGTATTTCAAAGAGAAAGGAATTAAGTAATTGTACTCGTGCATAGCACCTGAGTGCAGAGTTTCCACTTCAGGTCTCAAAGAGAAATGGTTTCAGGCGCACACAGTGAATTTAAAGCTTACTAATGCACCCAGACACATGTGACCAATTATTTATGGGGACAGGGTGAGTATGGCTGGAAGATGGAAGTTTTGAATATGTGGTCGTAAAAGAAGTTGAGTCAGGGTGAGGCGGGGGGGACTGTGTGAGACAGAGCTGTGGTGTGGGAGGGGCGAGATGGGAGGACAAGGGGACAGATAAGTTGACAGCAAGCTGTAGGAATGATTTACCTGAGGGTTGTACTGCAGTCACGGGCCAATTTTCAGCATCATTAAAGCTCTCTCTCTCCCATTCTCCCGCTCCTTCAGTCTAACCTCCTTTTTCAACCAGAACGTGTGTTTTCTTTCACTTTTTCACACACGCACACTCTGCTTTGTCTCATCCTGCAGTGATCTGGCCGACACCTCGCTATGGTAACCAGTGGACACTAAGCCAAGACAGGCGATCAAAAAGAGAAAAAGGGTTTTTATTTGAGTTAATGTGGTTCCACATTACTTCCACTAACAAGCACATATACAGCTCACTCACTACACACACAAAATGCTAATATGCAATTATTGTATCTGCAGTGAACCTTGATTTGCCCCTCTTAGACTGTTGTGTTATCGCCCTTGCTGTTAGTTGTTAGGAATGACATAATGCTCGTGGTGGCAGGTCAACACCGTGTTTATGACGGACATAAGGCTGGTGCACAGTATGAAAAGGGATGCTTTTGGGCTCAGGCGTTTGAGAGTTTGCAGTCTGTAGCAGAATGATTTCTGTTGAATCATTGCTATGTTGAGGGCTTTACGATGGATGTTATGTCGTTTTTATGACTTTTGTGATTAGGAGTCATGACAGGCACTGTAATTATGATGTTTTGTGTCGGCCCGGCCCCTCCTGAAATCATGGCAAAACTCTCTTCCAGCATTAAATTCTCCACAGCAGCTTGGAACGCTATTCACGGCAGCATAAAGTTATGATACAGCATCGTGCTAGAATTATATTGCAGTAATGTAGGTTCATGGCATCATATTTCTCCTCCATTTACCCAGAAGTAAGATTTGATATGCACTTTCTTGTACGCAGTAGAAGTTGATTGTTTTCATGCAGATGCAGTAAAGGAGATATAGTGATGCAGACTCGTGTCGGGTGGAGATGCATTTGAAATAGAAAGCCTATTGAACAGATTTTGCTTAAAGTCTATTAAATAGATGCCAGATGCAACTTTCTACTTCAGTACCTTTATTTCACCATTATTATGATATTAATGCTCATAAGCTCTTTACCATTTATCAGCTGCTGTTTTTACTTTGTAATGATCTTGGATTCCGTAATTATTTAAATTAAATCCTAATTTACTAGCTGGCCGTTTAGATATTTAGTGTTCGTAACGGTTTGTATTGTACAGAAATCTTGCATTCATGCAGTTCTAAATTTGTGCCTAGAATAATTTTAAAAATAATCAAAGAAAAAAAGCTTTATAGATCCCGACATCATGACATGGTGTTGGTATATTTCCCCTAGCCCTATGGCAATATACTGCCTAATAAAAATCGCTGCCTACCTTTTAATCAATACTGTATGCATTTTTCATGACTTTTCTATTTATAATTAACTTGGGCTATGCTGCAATGAAACTATGCAGGTTTAGTTTGACAAAGTCTTTCACGCAACTCTGTGCAATGTGTGAAAAAGTTTTCCATGCTTGGCTAAAAATATTTGCTAGACACTTTGATGCTTGATGATTTCATCAGCTAAATTTGCACCCTATTTTTACTATAGAAGAGTTTTTAGATGAAAAGTAGGTTTACGGATACTTTATATGTCAGTCGTGTGTCCTTTCATCATTATCTTAATCATTACCATTGTGTGTTGTGTTTACGTATATTTTATTTACACATTCTATTCTTACATTCTGCTTTTAAAAACGTACTTTGACTATAAAGATTTGAGTTATATTGTTTTGAGATATTGGTGCTAATGAAAGGGAATGAAACCGGCATGTTGAGTTTAAAGTGGAGGAAATGAATTGATTGATTAAACAGGATTATGAAAGTACTCGAAAGGAGTTCATGTCTGTCCAACCTCTCACTTCCCTTGTGTCACTGCTTACTCTGATGTTGCAGTACATGTTGATTCTCCTTGTAAAGAAGTGGGAATGTTTTAAGGAGCCTGGTATTCTTTCCCAGAAGATAGCACACTACACTACATGTATCCTCCATAGTCCTTGTTTGTGGTTTTAATCTGACTTTATGTCTTAGGGAAGTTATTCTTTTGTCATCCCACTGAGAGTTTAAGGGACGAGTGCTCTTCATCGGGACACGTCTCCGGTTGCAATAAAGCTCCAGTGGTTATGGTTTGTTTTGAAGTTTTGTGTGTGAAGGTTATCCCACATGTACATCGCTGTGTATTTTCTTATCAGTCATGTACCGGGGTTTGGGTGGGGTTACGTATAATAAAGAGGTTTATGTATCCATTATCGTGTCTAATGTGTCTTTTTCTGGCCAAAGATCATAGCAATATTTTGATCCTCACATGACATTTCACTGGTAATTAACTATGCCATTTCTTTTCACACAGCTATATAACCTATATTCCCCTTTGGCTCATTGCCTGTTTCAGATACATTTCTCATTCTGGATTTTCTCTCCATTCACCTTTGGCTCTCCCTCACTCTCCCCTCAGGCAAGAGCTCCTCATCATCTTCATCCTTGTGCGTGAACACTCCTCCGGCGGTTCTCCCGCTCCCTCCACCACACTCCCTCCATCTTAAGTCTGGGGTGACGATAGCTAATTATAAAATCAATGATGCCGGGCTGCCTAGTTTACAGCCCCCTCTAAAACCTTAACTGGGAAATCACTGTGGGATTGATGACTCCCTCACTCTTTATCTCTTTTAATTAGAAATGTAAAAGATATGAAGACCCAGAGGCCAGAACACATCTCCGAGTTTTTATGACCCTGACACCCGCCTTCCACAGCTCTCGCTTCCCTTCCCCAATTCACTCCTTCCTTTACCTGGCCTTGTTTATTCCCTCCTCCTCCTCCTCCCTTCTGTCCCACCCTCCATTCACACTCTTGTCACAGATACCTTTACCCGTTTCTTCATCACGTTCTCCATTACCCTTCCTTTAAGATCGCCCGCCTCCCTTTCTGTTCGCACATTGAAAGGTGTTATAATTGATGGTCTTTGCACTTGAAAACGTTTGTCACCTTCCCTTCACCTCTTCTTTCTTCCCTTGACTGATTCCCAAGCCTCCCAATCGATTTGCTGCATATGTAACAAATGAGGAAGATGTCCTTTTTGTCCGTTCTGACTAGGAGACAAATAATGTGTTGTGACCCCGCTTCCAACTCCATGCATCCTGCACATGACACGTACGCCTGTCTCGTATATAGCTTTAGGTCCACGTAGAAAGACCCCACAGGTTTTTTTTTTATCACATCAAACCCAGGGCACATGCACCTCCACTCTCTGCTTTTATCACACCCTGAGCCCAGGCTCCCCCCCCCCCCCCCCCCAACTGCTGCCAGGAGCACTTGGGTTCAGTGAGCTTTATCCTCCCGATCACTCTCTGAGGAGCGAACCTCTCCTGCTCCATTATCTCTCCTGCGTGTTGACAAAGGTACTGCTGCAGTTTGCTTATGTTCAAAGCAAACTCAGCAGATGTGGTCTCTCTATGTTTAAATATTCAAATTAAACTATTTGGTATGCCACACTCATGAACTACTTCATAGATTCTTTACTATTTTATTTGAATAATTGATGTCCTGAGGCTACAAGTATATTACATGAGATATTTTTACCCTTTTATTTATTCATTCAACAGTTATACCTTCTTTTCCAGAGGCCTTTCATTACACTTTTTTTTTTTAAGTTCTAGGGAATAAGACTTCCTTACTCGTGTAATTGGTTAATCCAGCATCATTGATGTGGAAGGGTGAGTATATAGAAATCTGGCCTGGCTCCTTTAAATTCCCCCAAGCACACCCAAGCCCTCCCTTGGGTTCCCATGGCAACACCGTCCAGGAGCTCAGTATATGGGGCCATTTGATTGTTCCTTGTAAAATAGTGTATAATGTATGGACCTTATTTTAATTCCAGTCTGCCGTTATTGATCTGTCTTTAATGATAGTTAATTAAAGCAATCATATAATTGATAGATTCTCATCTCTGTTTATCACCCTCCTCTGATTCTCTCTCTCTATTCATAAAATCAAGGTGAGGTGAAGTATCCCACACTGATTTGTGTGAAAAAAAAAAAAGCTGTTCAGTATCAGTAGTCTTTTACAGAGAGGGTTCCTGTTCCTTATCAGGATGTCAGGAGAGCTGCTCTTATCAGTGACAGTGATGCACTTGTGGTAATAAATGTTGGGACAGACGTATAACTCTAGATTTTTTGTGACATTTATAAGGAATCTGAAATATGTGTAGGGTTTTTGCTTATTTTATTAATGTGCTTCTTTTAAATGAGTTAGCTTTGAGTTGAGTTACCAAACCCAATTCAGTTTTGGATCTCTTTTCTATGAGATCTAATATGAGTCCAATAAATATTGCGGCCATGTTTGACCATGAACATGTAAGTGTTTATCTGGAAGCATCACTTTCATTTTCCTTAGAAGAAGTTCAATATAGACATGACTAATATATTGGGTTTATCTAACGATTTTTCTAAATATCAATTCATCTGCCAGCTATCTTTTTGATTAATGGTTTAGTCTATGAAACATAAGCATAAACATATCTTCCTGGTCGAATGCACTTATTGTAAGTCGCTTTGGATAAAAGCGTCAGCTAAATGCAATGTAATGTAATGTAATGTAACATAAAGAATTGTGGAAACTCATTTGCACAGTAGGAGACTATCTTCAAATCTCTTATCTAAAAGTCCAAAAACAATATATATTAGCTTTACAATAAGATGGAAAGAAAACATCAACATTTCTCAATGAAAATTCATTTTTAATTGACTACTTGTGTACTATTTTTCATTCCTTTTCATGTTTCTTTAAATGAGATACAATAATTATATCTGATCTTTTTGTTTTCATTTGTTGTGTCGTATAAGGATTTTCTGATTAGTCCACCTTTTCTCAGTTCTATAAATAAATCAAAACAGAATGATTTACATAGAAATTGAAAAACTATAGGTTCTTTACCTCCTATAGTTTACCACCCAACTGCAGAGTGAACAGACCTTTATCTGATGTCCTTGTTCAGCAGCAGGCTGTAATTTATTGCCCTCTGCACCCACAGCCCCCCGTGACCCATCAGGCCCTGCTTTCATCCTGCATGCAGGCTGAACACTGCTGTATGCAGAGCTCCCTGCAGTCATGGTGCAAGAGCTCCCTCTACTGATACATCTGGTACTGCATGGTAATACTCACTCAAAGCTACTAATTTACTGTGATTGCATTCATATTTGTTCCCTTGCATGAGTGACAATTCTGGTGTCATTCTGATGCAACATATATTATTTTAATGCATGAAAATAGGCTACACTTTACTTACAACCAACAATAAAACATGATGATTAAAGTTGCATAATCTGGATGCTTCAATGTGCGGAGGCGTGCATCAGAAAACTGTGTGTTTATGAGCTATGAAATATTATATATGCATTATAATGCACTTTGATTACCCTCAAAATGCACTATACATAGGTCTTAATAGACAATGTTACCAATATTTCTGCAGAGAAATGTAATTAACAAAGTCCAGTAATCTCGCAAAAGTAGTTTATTGTGCCTCTTACTGTTTATATGGCTTTTCTTTGTATGACAAGAGTTGACATAAACAGAGGGTAGACAACACCTTGGCCATGTTGAAAAACAAAAAACATGAAACAACATAATCTCAATGTTCTGCCTGAATTACCATCATTGACATCATGACAGGTTAGCAGAGAGAGTGAGAGAGAGAGAGCGAGAGAGAGAGAACAGCACCATGCTGAAGACATTCACACAATGACTCACAACTTGTTAAAGCATTCACACGCACGCACGCACGCAGACATACACACACACACACACACACACACACACACACACATACACACTGAGGAGACCTGCACATGTTCAGAAAATGGGACCTCTCACCGCTACAGAAAGAATGTTCATATTGCTTCAAAGAGAGACAGAAAAAACCCTCTGCGCTGTAAAGCAGCCAAGCTCCCACAGCTGATCGCCTACTGAGACATTTTGGCAATAAAGAAAGGATAAATGAGAACTCGTAATCCTCCATAGCTTCTTTAAAAAGAGTTGACGATATACACAAGAAGACAAGAGGATATAATGGCTTTTGGGATGAGAAGGCAGTTTGTTTGCATGGAAGCCAGCGCGAGCACAGGCGGGGCAGTGATGATGACCATGATGATTCGTCCCCCTCTGGGAGAGCCACGCTGGCATCCATGCTGTTTGTCAGACTTGTCACCTTCTATGTACACGCAGAGGGGTTGAGCTGATCAAAACAGAGTCAAGAATACACACATAAATATTGCCTTTTTCTAGCTTGCTGAAAGCAGCTAGGGTTTGGTCCTTACTGAAAAGCCCTGAGTCTGATTCCAAAATGTCTTCCATAAAGATTCCTGCTTTTTTTGTCTTGCATATGTTTTTGATCATTGTGTTGATGCGTGATGTTGCTACTGGATGTTTTTTTCTCCGTGCTGTAAGTGTGCATTCTTCTATTGACATCATCGGGGAGTGCTCTAAGTTTGATTGTATTCTGTGTGTTGATGTTGTCATCAGTTTGGACATGCTAATGGAAATATTGTAAGCTCACAGACAGTTCACTCTCAGTGGACAGGATGTGCCTTTCATTGAATTGAGGCTCACACAAGTGCTACATATACGGTCTAATTTAAACCTCTGATGATGCCAGGTCAGCGCATCTGCTACAGCTGAGGGTGGAGCCAACGGAGTGTGTGTGTGTGTGTGTGTGTGTGTGTGTGTGTGTGTGTGTGTGTGTGTGTGTGTGTGTGTGTGTGTGTGTGTGTGTGTGTGTGTGTGTGTGTGTGTGTGTGTGTGTGTGTGTGTGTGTGTGTGTGTGTGTGTGTGTGTGTGTGTGTGTGTGTGTGTGTGTGTGATATCAGGGTGTGTTAGGGCATGTTTGAATGAGCGCGCTGCTGTGAGGATTGCTGGATCAAGGCTGGTGTCCCTGCCAGTACTCAAACTCATGCTCCAAAGATGACTTTTCCTAACTTTGGCACAAAATTATTTCAGCATTGACAGCACAAATCGGCTACAATGAGAGCTTAATATAATAATGCCAATTCCCTGATAACAGAAACTGATTAAGTCACTGCAAATTAACAATAGTCCTCTGGGTTGATTATCATTGACATCCACATTGAGCCATAGTGCCCCCAAAAGCCCCAGCTAAACATATGTGGCTGATGAGGAAGACCCAGCCAGTTCAGATTACCCTTCTTTCCTTAAGAATATCTTCTCAGGAAAGCTCTTCAAAGAAAACAATGTCTTAAAGGATTCATATATAAAAAACCGAATAACAAACAAAGGCAAAAATATAATGGTATATAGATATGTATGGACTTATTCATAAATTGAAACAAATAAGAAAAGTAAAACTGAAAACAATATTCAAAAGCAATAACCACAAAAACAAAGGTTAGCATACTCGATTTGGTTTTGCCCTGTACTCTTGTTGTCTTTTGAGAATTGTGCTTGTTGTAATCCATTGGAATCAACTGCTCAGTTCTGGTTTGGCCGTTCCCCTATTAAGTTACAAACAACAATAGTGGAAAAAAAACAGCGTTAAGCTTTCTCAAAGAGATTCTGTTCTTATTGTCACGTTAACTTCCCTCTCGGCCAGGAGTTCATATGGTTTACTGTCATCTTTCCTTTCCTTTATTTTCTGTAGTTCAGTTGTCATGGACCATGAGGCCTGAGTTAGAAGTGTCTATACACATAAGGCTCTGCTGTGCTCCGCTGAGGAGGACACAGTGATGTGCAGTAAGGAGAGACAGGGGGAGGACCAGCATTTTGTTGAGGTGGAGAGTAGGTGAGGTCGTGTTGTATGTCTCTATGTATGTTTGTGTTTTAACCTGTATGTGCATGTGTATATGTATGAAATGCTTGGTTCACTGCGCCCTCCCAACAAGGCCTTTCCTCGCCCCATCGATGGCATCCAGAACCCCCCAGGGCTCCCCATCACTGTCCGAGCCCCTGTCTCGATCTTCATCGTCATCATTGTCTTCGTCTTCCTCCTCCGGCGATGGCTCGCTGCCGTTCTCTGTGGCCCAGCTGTCGTCCTCATCCTCGACCTCCTGCTTCACCTGGGCGGGCGGTGGAGGTGGTGGTGGCGGAGGAGGGGGGGGCGGGCTCTCTTTGCCCTCTGTTTGGTCTTCAAAAGCCTCTGGGTTCTCCAGCATCTCCCTGATCAGAGGAGGCATTGGCCCTGGGATCTCCATCTTCAGAGTGATGGCTCTCTCTGCACCTGAAACAAAGAGCATGGCGATGGTAGATAATAAGTATCTTGTCTTTAAAACAATGCTCCCCTGATACAAAGAGGATACAAAAGAAACACCAAAAGATTGAATGTGATATGATTACGTTTGATTCCTTAAATCTTTCTAGGAATAACTCTTTAAACTTACCCTTGGTGCTGATGCCCCTGAGGTCGGTGATCTTCATCAGCATGCGGGGGAACATGTGGAGTTTGTTGGGGCGACGGCGCCGGGCGTAGATCTTCAGAGCTTCAAGTAGAGGCTCTTGCAGCTTATCTACTTTCTGCGGCTCCTCTAGATCCATACGGTCTAACCAAGAGGGCAACAAATATATATATTTATCAGAAAAGTACATTTTAGTAAAAAAAAATGTAATTCAACATTTTTACAAAATCACAAATCATTAATGCTGAAACACAGATTTACTAAACCCACTTCCTCTTTATTGATATTTCCACTGTATATGTGAATGCTGCAGTACCTCCACAGATGAGGCAGATGGCGCTGAGGAGGCCGGTTTCTGTGTCGTCCATCTCCAGGGGTAGAAGCTGGCCAGCGAAGGCAAACACCAGGTCTGTGAGAGGTCCGAAGCCAGCGTTGTGCATCTGGGTCCGGTTCAGAGTCAGGCCATCTGAGAAGGTCATAGTGTCCTGTTCTGGGGTGTAGCGTGTGCAGATTCTCAACATCTGTGAGCAAAACAAAAGGGAAAACAATGTAAGCATTTAGCAAAAAATGACATAATGTTGATTTAAGGTTATCTACAAATATCTTCAGTAGATAAACACATGTACTTGAGTTATATAACTAATATAACACAGCACAGAATAAGGAGGCTTAGTTTTCAATTCTGCACTACCCGTTTTCACCACCAGAGGCCAGTATTACCTCATGTGTCAAGTACGTTCATTTGTAAGAAGTGAAGAGGACAAAAGGGAAAAACAAAGACCATAGCTCCTCACCAATATTTCCAGGCAGGCTGACTTCAGTAGAGTGATCTGGTCAGCGATGGTGAGGGTGGTGAAACCCGGCAGACGTTTGGCGAATTCCACAATCTTGATGATGCATTTGGTGGAGAGCTCACTGAACTTGTCCCATAAACCCAGATCCAGCTGGACACGGGTGTCTGAGCTAGAGTTCTGAACACACAGAGAACAGTTTGTTGGTACAAAGGTGGTGTGCAATCCTGTTTGCATCAAGGATGAGCGTGTCCGAGCCCCACAACACATTTACATTTTACATCAATCAAGGAGAAAAAAAGCCATTTACATGTTACATCAATCATTCAGAGGCCACACAGATGGCTTAATGGGGAACTGAATTAGTTAAACCACCACTATGTTGGGAAAGCTACGGTAAATGTACGTCTTTGCATGCAATCTGGGAGACCTTAGTGACGGCATAGCATGAAGAATGTTGCCACATTGTGTGTGTGTGTGTGTGTGTGTGTGTGTGTGTGTGTGTGTGTGTGTGTGTGTGTGTGTGTGTGTGTGTGTGTGTGTGTGTGTGTGTGTGTGTGTGTGTGTGTGTGTGTGTGTGTGTGTGTACGTGTGTGTACGTGTGTGTACGTGTGTGTACGTGTGTGTGCGTGTGTGTGTGTGTGTGTGTGTGTGTGTGTGTGTGTGTGACTTACGGTGTGGTATTTGCCCAATTGGATAAGTGACGGGAAGGTTTCTTGGTGAGCTTTGCTGACTTTATTGACCAACTCCTCTAGCTCTCCGCTTAGCTCATAGCTTTCTGGAAGCACCAACTCCTCCTTTACATCCTTCTTCTTCTTGTTTCTGTCATTACGCACCGCTTTAAAAAAAGAAAAACAAGATGCTACACAGATCAGTTACAGAAAGTTCCTCTTCTCTATCTGTGATCACATGAAAAAACATCCACAGCACTCATGCTCTGTGTCTTTCACCACTGTCAAGGACATTGTGCACGCTAGTGGAAACCAGGACACGGAAACAGCGGAGGTTTGCTCTTAACAGTATTAACATATTTCCTTTAGCATGGGACGGACACTAGCAATCTCTTTCTTATCACCCGTTCTCTTCCTTGTCCATCTCTCTATCCACTTGACCGGTGCACATGAGCCAGTCTTCCATTCGCTCCCTCCTCTCCCTCCTCCTCCCATACTTTCCTTCCTCTCAGGATATCCAGTAATAGCAGAGGCACAATGTGATCCCGGTCTTAACACACATCCCACACAAACATTACACCCACATAGATGTCCCATGGGCTCTGTGAAGGGCAAGAAACTGCCACTTACACACACAAGGTCAAAGTAAAGAGGTCACAAAGTGGGTGTTGGATTAAACCCACTGCATGAATCCTGGCGCCATTAGTTTTGTCTTAACCCCAAATCTTGTTTTGTGCTTGGTTGTCTTTATCAATGAAAGCAGTGTCTGTGCTGGCCGGAGGGGCGAGGTAATGTGGTGAAACATTATTTCTTAAAGTGATTAGTCATATGATTGGTACAGTGCCCAGCCTCGCCCGGATCACCACCCCTGGTAGGCTCATCATCTGCTCGCGTCTCTCTGCTGCATAGTTTCCCAGAGTCTCTGTCGCTGAGCATTAATAAATCTATAAGTTCACCCTATGTGACCCAGGGCACATCCATACTTTGGTGGTATGTTTGTAACTGTTTGCCAATGTCTCCAAGGCATTCTGGTATATTATACTATGTCTTGATCTATGTCTGAAATATTTGAAGGCTGCCTTGTGATTGTTTGTGTGAGTAAATATCCATGTTTTGGAAGTGGGTCACTCCAGTGTTGGAAGGCTCACCTTCCTTGGACATGCCGACCTCAAAGCACTTCTGCAGCCTGCAGTACTGGCAGCGGTTGCGAGTGACCTTGTTAATCTGACAGTTCTTGTCTCGGTGGCAGGTGTACACCATGTTCTTCTGGATACTGCGGCGAAAGAAACCCTGAAGCACCAGGAAGAGAGACACAAAAGGGGAGAGGGCAAAGAAAGCATGTTTTAGTCAAGTCATCAAATGTAGGATGTGACTTTTAGTTTGTCTTTCATAATCAATCTTCTTTCCTCTTTTTTTACAAGCTTGAATCAAAAAGAGAAAAAAGCATAACATTTGAACTCTTTGCGTTATTATGATTAGACCTGTTCACTTTATTGATTCCATGTTTCATACTACAATCTAACCCATGTTGTAGAAGTTGCTTGCCTATTAGGCTCCTTTATTCTCACCTTAAAGAAAAGGCAGGTAACTAAAAGTTATTGAAACCCAGCATTTCCCCCCAAATATATGATATGAATTCAAACAACGCAGAGCTCAAAATGCTATGAGAGGTTCTTCTCACCTTGCAGCCCTCA
This sequence comes from Notothenia rossii, assembly GCF_949606895.1. Lineage (NCBI taxonomy): Eukaryota > Metazoa > Chordata > Actinopteri > Perciformes > Nototheniidae > Notothenia > Notothenia rossii. The sequence continues at coordinate 20,225,560 of NC_136902.1, forward strand.
CAGGAGCTGACCCCGTAGTGGTACCCCGAGGACTTGTCCTGGCACACAAAGCAGGGCTTGTAGACACGAGGTGGGGGAGGTGGAGATGGAGAACTGGGTAACATCTCCTCTGAGCTGGTGCTCTGGGTCTCCACCGCTGTTGGAGAAGAAGAAAAAAGACAGCGGAGCACATGAGCACATGATTTGTCACAAATGATTGTCCTACGGCTAGTAAGAAATGTCAAATGTTAAAACACGTAGCAGATGCGGGTAATCGAGGCTTTTCAACTGTATTCAAACAGGACATGACAGCTGACAGCATTTGATTCTTCCATTTGAGTTGTGAGGCCAGCAGGAAATGGTGAGTATTGGTTGTGTTCAGTTTGCCTGGAGGTGGATTTAGATTTCTTTAGCTTTTCTCTCTGTGGGACAGAACTGATTACATAAGCAGTGAATAGAGTATGAACAACTCACAACTGTTTCTGCTTGAAGGCAGCAATTACCAGGAGCAGCATTTAGGTGACTGTTTGGTTAGATTATTGTTTTGTGTGAACACAGACAAACAAAGGAGGTATGACTGCCTGACAGCAGAGACAAAACTGATTTTTACAGCAGCAGCTCCTGATTGACAGCTTGTCTGATAAGGCCGGGTTACAGAATGAGCTGCAGCCAAGAGTCCAAGCTGGCTCTTCCTCATTCCACAGACTGACGGCAGCTCATGATGACATCTTGCACGCACAGTAGACAAATGTCAAACACACATGCGTGCAAAGCCCTCCTTCTACCTATCAAACTGGAACTGTGATGTCAGCGCAAACTTGAGTCACATGCTTGCTATGGTACATTAAACTTCACTTTATTCCTAACAGGAACACAAACAGGCTCTTTTGGACATTTAAGTGTGCTGTATGGATTCCATACTTCCCCTGAGAAACATAAGCTGCAGCACACACATAGGACCAGACCCCTGGTCACACATGCTAGCCTGCAAAAGCTCACAGACACACATGTTGCCCGAGGGAAGTATGGAATCCATACGCTGCACACTTGAACATCCACTTACCCAACAGCACCTCTTTCAACTTTCACCCTTAGTTACCCTCAAACTTCAACCCCCAACTCTGCATCCCAGCACCCCCTGACACACAAACCCTATTTTTCTCTTGTTTCCTGGCCCTAAATTCCTCAGTGCAGCCCTGCCAGGTTTTAATAGAGGCCTATGCTCGTAAGGCGGCCTATAAAGGCGGTCTCATGGCTGGACTGGAGGCCCCAGCCCGGCTGGCCTACACTTTATTGGGACTCGGTCACCTTGGGCAGCTATTCACACCACCAGCTGTAGCTCCCAGCCCGTAAAAAAAAGCCAATCATAAAATAAAAAACAGGGAGGCTCTAAAATTCTAACTTTTACTACCCCCACCTCCCCCCAGCACCTTCAATGGAAAGCACAGAGGGCTAGCCTAAACTTAACCTACACCCCTCCACCTCCCCTCTCTCACACCCAAGGCTGAGGCAAAAACCACCAGCTTGGCTTTTTACAAGAGAGGGGAGACTTCAAAAAGAAGAAGAAGAAAAAATAGGGGGCATAAAAAGAGGAATTTGATAAAAAACAGAGAAAGGGGCAGAGGGGGAAAGGGGGGGGGGACACAGTTGCTCTTGAGGGCAAGTCTTGTTCAAGACCAAGATGACCATTACTGCCATTTCCTTCTACAACTGCTGCCATTTCCTTCTACAACTGCTGCGACTGCCCCGCTACGGCATTTTTCATTTGTTGCCTGCTGCTCAAACATCTGTTTTTCATATGCATTTTTTATATTTAACTATTCAGAATCCACATTCAAATTCCTGCTTTGAAAGCCTAACTTTGCTGGAGGCAAAGATGTTTTCCATTAGTTTTTTAGGAGCGATCTCAAAGCCAAATGTGCAAATCAATCTGAAATCTGAAGTTTACACCCGCTGAATGTTTCTACAGCAGTTCTCATATCTTCCTGGCCAGAATGTAACAAAGCAGCAGGGTCAGTGAGAGAGCAGAAACCCTCTGAACGTGCCATGAACCTCTGTGTTTATGCAATAATAACAACGGCAAATGAGGCTCCAGAGCAAGCGCTGACAACCCCTTAGAAAAGGACAAACCATATGTGGCGTCAAGTAACGAACACTGATTGACACCGTCTAAATGGAGGAAGAAAGCTCGCCAAAGAGAGAATGGCCATCCCGAAGAAAACTCGGACAGCGGTGAGAGAGAAAATACATCAGGCTCCATCAACACGTTGAACCTGGTTCCTGCCAGAGAACATGACTCCTGTACCCGCCTCCCAGACCTCGCCTCTTTCAGCCCGCTCCATCCAAATCCCCCGCACCCCAGGGCGCCAGAGTGAGAGGGTCCATTCAGGCAGCCCCTTTCCCTAGTCTCCTCAACTCAGCTCATCACTGTTTAGAAAACAAAGCCCTGTGAAATGAGAGGCCCTCCTTATCAGTGCTCCGAGGCCTAGGGCACCATTTGCATGACAATCCGCCGGCCAAGGCCTGTGAGCCGATGACAGACAGATGAGAGGAGAGGAGTGGGATAGGTGGGTGGCTGCTGTTGTTGGGGGAGGAGAAAAGGAGAAGAGAGGCAACAAGGAGGGATAGTTGGGTTACCAGTAGCCACTGTTCGTTTCCTGTCCAGTATCAGTTTACTCCCTAATCCCCTTCTCTCAATGCTCTCTGTGCACAAGTGGCCCAGCTGCACTGACCAGGCCTAATCCCCCGGTCATATACACACAGATACTATTCAATGGCTACAAACTAGCAAACACACTCACATAACAATCTGCCCTCCCCTACATTACACTAAAGTGCTTCAGCGTGAGTGGGATGTGCAGTACATTATTCTCCACAACCTCATTAGATCTGAAATGTTACTGCACACGACAGAAATAGCTGTTTAGCTGAAGGTGACTTCAACTAGGTCAATTACATTTAATTCTAGGTCAGGTCAACTGGGCCAATTGACGTCCCTTTAGGTTCAACAGATACAGTACAATAGGAGAGAAAAAGAGCGAATAGGAAGAGATTATACAAATAAAACACTAAAGCTGCCTGTTGTTCACTCAACTGGAAAAGGGAGTGTTCCTAACGTATGTGAGTAAAGGCCGTGACTATGTGGCTCGTGTTTTGTGTTGCAACACACTCCTTTTAACTGAGCAGCATATGACATTCTGGCAGGGTAACAAGTATTCTTTCACAATAGGCCTGCAGAATTTGTCTACGTGACTCGAGTGTGATTGAATCTTCAGAAGGACACTGTTCTAAAAGTCTAGTCTTAACATGTGGCAGTGAATGCACAGGCTGTGTGAGGACAGAGTGTGTTCAATACAGTACGTAAGGCTGAGACACTTCTGTGTTCATGTTGGGTGTGTAACTCCAGCCAGCGCCGCTTGGCCACTCTCTGAAGCCTCGATTTGATTTGCAAATTCAGGACTGTTCATAGTAGTTTGTATATTGAGCCTTACTGTTCCCCATTAAAATATCTTCTTGTCTTCGTTTCTGTGCGTATTTTTTTTCCTGTTCATGTTAAACTGCAAGCAGGGGCATGTGGGGCCTTTGTCTGCGTCTCTACCTTCATTAAACAGCCTGTAAAGCTTGCGTGTTCTTGTCAAATGCACTGAGCAGTAAAAGAGTGTGTGAGACTTGGAGGCAGTGTGTGAGAGAGGGGCACACAGTAGGCCTCACTGTGAAAAGAGGGGTGGGCACTGGGCAGAAAGCAGGGGCAGAAGGGGAGCAGATTGAGAAAGGATGGTGAACAGTGGGCTGGAAGACTTGCTGGCACACTAGGAGGGGCCTTGGGGGGGTGCCTTTGGCCCTCTACCCCGTGGCAGAGGCTGCAGCACTACAGGGAGCTGACTGAGTGACCAGCAACACACCGAAAGCTTTCTGTGAAGAACTGGGTTTCATGAAAGAGGAAAAGAAAGTACCACACCCTTGACAGTAGTGCCAGCATGTTTCACTCTCCTTCTCTGTTTCTCTGCCCACGTCTTCCTCTGAGGCTTCTGCTACAAGGTCCCCCACAACACGCTCGTTTCCTTCCTCTTGTCAGTACCAGTCTTTCCGGAGGATCTCCGTCACTGCTTTTATGGCCACTTCTCGAAGTCCCTCGTTACTTCACCTTTCTTACGTGCTGTAATTCCCCACAGGACGAGTGATACTGCTGCTCTGTTCAAGCACTGTTGCACACAGTTGAGTCACCTGCTTTTAGGTGGGAGGTCTATTAAGTCCCCATTGTGTTGAGTTACACAAGCACTCACAATGTAACCTGCCTACTACGGAGAAAGAAATGTTTTATATGGCGGGGAAGTCGAAAGCTGGGAGGAGGGAGGAATGTGTGTGTGTGTGTGTGTGTGTGTGTGTGTGTGTGTGTGTGTGTGTGTGTGTGTGTGTGTGTGTGTGTGTGTGTGTGTGTGTGTGTGTGTGTGTGTGTGTGTGTGTGTGTGTTGACAAGGAGGGGGGATGCTTTCATTAAAAGGTGCTGAGCAGTAGCAACGCCTTTCAACAGCTGTCAGAAAGCTCATTACCTGGGCTCCTACAGACACACACACACATTCACTCACACGCCTGTAAAGAGGCCCCGCTAAGCTGCCTTTAAAACAAGGTCTATGATAAAACTTGGCCGCCGACCAGGAGATTGCTCGGGTTTGAGCGGTGAAAACACAGGAGTAGTGAGAAACCAGACACACACACACACACACACACACACACACACACACACACACACACACACACACACACACACACACACACACACACACACACACACACACACACACACACACACACACACACACACACACACACACACACACACACACACACACACACACACACACACACACACACACACACACACACACACACACCTCCAGGAATTGACACCTTTCTGTCAGAACCAGCAGAAAGCCATGAAACACAGAGAGAGATGGACACATGTGAACGCACATGATGCAAACATATGATCCCAGACCTGAGGGATATGTTGAGTAAAACATTTTGGCATGTGTTCATAGATGCCACGAGTTCTAATGAAGGCAACTATGAACTTTTGAGGGTGACACAACGTGACATGTCGCACAGACTCTTGCCAACACACACTTCGCACTTCTTCATCTATAGTTCCCCCCCGGAGAAAGCGTACAAACAGAGCAGAGCAGGAAAGGCAGCAGGTGGGATAAGCCTGTATCCTCAGGGCACATTTTAAAAAGTGGAATTACCCTTGCAGTCTGGTGGCATTCTCAAAACACCCTTTCTTCTTTACAGCACCTCATAAAGGGCCTTTTGATATTTTCTTGATGGAGTCGGCCAAGCTAACATTTGGCAGCAAGCACCCCCCTTTTCCTGCACCACACAACCCTGTCAAGACACACACAAGTTGGCTTCAAACACACAAACTTGCCCACCACGCTGCCTGTCCCCCATGAACCCGACAAAAAAAAGGTTTCCTTCAAATGTCCTTGGAAGAAACCTGAGGAAGGAGGTTTTAAACAGAGAGGGGAAGTTAAAGGAAACATACTTTCAATGAAGAGATTTTAAATGGTGGCCCTTTTATGGCTAGTGCCAAATCTGACAGTCAAGTGCAGATCTGTGGAATAAATGTGCCCCCTCATCCCTGTGGTGAGCTCCAGCTGACTCTTCATCTGCCCACCAGAAGACAGAGAGAAACACAGCTCTCCTCCGCTGACTGCAGAGTGAACCCAAAACCTGGCAATCTGGCGAGGGCCTGGGCCGTTGATCATGTCAGGAAGACAGAACAACTCACGGGCAGGCGAGGAATCAGACAGAGAGTGGAGGCAGGCATACAGCCGAGGTGAGGAGAGAAGAGTCATCGAGGCAAACCCTGAGTCCTTTGATCCTCAGGTTGTTTCTCCTCCTCCCACACTTCCTCTCACCATCTGTAGCCCTAGCTCTCACCTGTCTCTGGCAAGGCCACTAGCGCTCGTTCAATTGCTATTGCTTCCTCCCCACAACAATAGAAACCTACAAAAGTAGAAGTAGCCCAGCCCCAGCTGGAGCCTTACTCTGTCAGAGGAAGTGAGGGGAAAGGAGGATAACATAAACAACAACAGTAGTATTCACTCCAGCTCATTGGGGAAGCACCGCAGACCAGAGCGTAAAAAAGCAAACCTCTTATTGGAAGGAACAAGCACACCCACAAGTAGTAGCACACAGTTCATTCCCACTCAATATGTAAACGCACAAGCATCTGCACACACTCCACTACGCGTTTCCCTTTGCTGTATTCCTTGGCCTAGCCGTCTGTCTAACGTTACAATGCAACTATTTTGAATTTACAGCAACAATTTTCCTTTATATTTTGACTTCAAAGGCAGCACTGTGAGAGACAGAGCAGGATGGCTCAACAAAGAAAATGAGTGTGGCTTCCTGAGAACTGAAAGATATCATTGCGAAAGGATGTGGTGATATGTATAACACTGCAACATTGGCACACTCCCTTCAACAGGTACAAATTCCCCTAAACTGGCACAAACTCACAGTCATACCAGCGCTGAGAAACTTCTGCTTTTAGTGTTTCATAGAGCAATGATGCATATCAGAGTTTTTCACTTTTGCCTGGCAACCGACCACTAACAGGTTGCCCAACTCTGCTTCTAGGAGGCTGGGTACTGACAATAAATGTAGATTAGGGGCCTAGAATGATTCATTTGCTTCTCTGTCTCTTGATGTGTTGGAAGTTCCATTTATATATATTTATATATATTAAGCAATGTGTCATATTGACTTCATATTTTTACATTTATACTATAACCTCTTAGAGGATACAAATCACTTAGAGAGTAAGCAATGCCCATTCAGCCCAAAGCAGAAGTGCACCCTGAACTCATTCAGCATTCCAAAACAAGGCATAAATCATCCCTAGCGGCCCCCAACTCCTCAGCCGGATTGCTTCCTGTCTTAACTGGCTGTCTGGCTGGCTGGCTGGTTCTCTCTCAGTTTTTTCTGGCAAATGTGAGGTGCTCAAACAGTGGGGAAGGAGCTGATAAATCCAAGCCTACTGACAGAAGGACTACAGCTGACTCTCATTCAATCACAGGATATGCTACGGTAAAGACAGGGACATACTATCTGCTAATGAGAAAAGAGCTTTGGTTTCATGCATACTGTGTGTGTCGCGTGTAAGGGAGAAAAAGTGGGTGTTTACACACACTTCAGTAACCTGGTGATTTTGAGTTTTCTGAAGTAACCTGATTTATTTTCGTTTACAAAAAAATGATTTAATTTCCTTCATTTCTAGTGAAGGGAAAACTGATTTCATAGCCATGTTCACATAGGTTTGTAACAGGGTGCCCACAGCAAAGGGGCAGCATCAGAAAAGTATCGCTGTGATTGCAAAGCTATGGAATAAAAGAAAGGTAATTACTGCAGCTGTTTATTCCTTTATCCGACATACATACAACATCTGGCTGAAAACAGAAAGCAGTATAAAGAAGTCAGTTTCCAAAGGTGCCCAGTAAAATGAGAAAGTGTGGTCTGAGTCTTGGTTCAAAAATATGGCCATAGGTTAGATTGAAATCTGATAACTGACCAGCTGTATGTAAGGTTTTCAAGATGTGAACAACTTCTCCTGTTTCCTGTCTTAACCTGATTTTCCAATAACCTGGTTTTATGTGCGCGTGTAAACATGCTCAGTGAGTAAACACAGCGACACACACAAGCACAGACACACGTGCACACAGGGGCCTCTGTGAAGTTCTTCATGGACATTTATGTTTTCCCTTTTAAAACTGTCTAACATTGCACCTGTTCCCTTTCAGTGATCACAAAATATACACACAAACAAATGGATTAACGGAAGTATATACAAATGAACTGATGCACATATTTCAGGAAGAGTGGACATGGCAGTTGCACACATGCACATTGGCAGAATTTGACTAATGTCCAAGTGAAAACAACACCAGCGGGAGTCCGCCCCCCTCCCCCTCCCTCGGACAACTTCTCTTCCATCACTCTCCACCCCTGAGCCCAGATAATAGCTGCACTTCACCAGCCGCCCACCACTCCCTGCCAAACACTGTCGGCTGCGTAAACAGAGCCCATTCACACATACACACAGGGAGGACAGTCGGGCTCGTCTGGGTTTCTAGTCCCGGCTTGCCTGTCCGAGCCCTCCGCTTCTCATAACAGTCAGCCCCTAGCAACCCTCGAGCCAAGCCGTCAGTCAATAACATGGTGGTACCAGAACTGCTATCTTCACACTCAACTCACACATGGCCCTGAGCTGACATACACACACTCCTATATATACGATACACAAACACATATGGGCAACCGTACATTGCGTGCTCACCAGTGGAATAAACTCTCACAGGTGCATGCACGAGTACAACACGCACACACAAACGCCAAGGTGCGCACACATAAATACACTACCTGCCAAAAGCCCACGCCTTTGTATAAGGGAAAATGTGCTGAACTGTTCTCAGTAAACAGTTACAATAGTAGCAGTCAGACATGGGTGTTAGGGCGGGCAGCCACAATACCCCTGTCACCAGAGAACTATTGTGAAAGGACTTACGAAATTCCATTTTTATACACTGCTTATGAAACAAATGGTTCATCTTGTTATGCGTAAGCACTCTTGTGAAATACCTACAACAAATCTCAAAAATCGACAGAAAGTCTGAGGTGACAGATTCAGCCGCCACATGGTGTTAGGTGAGTTTTATTTACAGTGGTGTGACTGACGCTGCTGAGGGGCTATAAACTGCTATTAGAGCAGAGCTGGATTCCAACACAGGCCTGTGGAATCTAGCCTGGCACATTGTCTGTCTCTGGATTTGACACAGCAGTCTGGGTGCCCAACGCCAGCCAAACAGGCACGCAAACACTACATACATTGACATATAGGAATTCACATACAGACTCCACTCTCGCAAGCGCAGGCTGACATGCTCATATTTATGTACAAGCAAAACCACGCATGAAAAGGGGGCTTGTGGAAATAACTTTAAGCAACTGCAGGGATTCAAATTGTTTATTTATAGGCGGCACTGCCTATTAATGGGCTTGGCTCTAACTGCAGAGCTGAGACAGATCTGTTAGCAGGGAGGTGTGATACTGCAGCACAACTCGTCCCTGTAGTGAAAATGGCTCCATGCTATGAAAATGTTTTCCAAGGTATAATGTAATATAATAAGGTAAATATCTTACAACTATTATATGGTTCCAATTAACTTCATTTTCATTTCATTTTCCGTCATATTCAGAATTCAAGTATGAATAACTACACCTGTCCTCATTGCCAATTTGTATTATCAGTAGTAATTATTATACCTAATTGTTATATTCCTGTAAAACAAGATGCTGCCTGAGTTACTGCAAACTAAATTATTAAGATATAAAGTATACACAGACACAAACAAACACACGTTTTATTCTCTACAGATGTGCATTGTTTTGTAATTTATTGTATGTATGTAACCTGATTTTATCTGGGTAAATAAAGGTAAATAAAATAAATAACAAGATTCATACATATCAGCTTTCACATACACATGTATGCATACACATTCCTAGAGAGTACAGTTTGGAATTAGAGAACAGAAAAGGTTATTCTCATATTTTCAAACAGCTCATTTAGTTGCATTGGCATAATTGTTTTCAGAGACAAGTGAAGGCCCTTCCCTCAGTCGTATCAATTACGACTCACTGACCTTGGACCAGCTGACTACTTAAGCCTTTTAACTTCATCACATTCATTTGACATTATCTTGAAAGGATCAACAAGGTTTATGTATATATAACAGCACAGACAAGTCCTCATTAGAACTGCAACCGTGGTGCTATAAGTCTCCTTCATATTTACACACACACACACACACACACACACACACACACACACACACACACACACACACACACACACACACACACACACACACACACACACACACACACACACACACACACACACACACACACACACACACACACACACACACACACACACACACACACACACACACACACACACACACACAAGATACCACTATCTATTCCCAGTCCTGCCCCCTCAGGCATTCTAATCTTTTAATTGAATCTTTTGTAATTATAATGAAATAACTGCGGACTTCCATCAGAGAGAAAATGATCGGGGGCCAGAATGTGCCAGCGGTCACAGGAAGCTCTTACTTCTCTGCCTTTGCTGCCGAGATATACCCCCCATTTTCAATTAGCCCCTCAATTCACATTTGAACAGCACATTAAGGGAAAACAAAGAGGCGTGTGTGTGTGTGTGTGTGTGTGTGTGTGTGTGTGTGTGTGTGTGTGTGTGTGTGTGTGTGTGTGTGTGTGTGTGTGTGTGTGTGTGTGTGTGGGTGATTGCCAAGTGATTGATCTCTCTAGCAATCTCTCAGTATGATGTAACCCTCTTGTATGTATCACTTGCAACATCACAATTAATATCCAAACAGTGATCAAAGAGATTGAAAATAAGAGTGTATTTTGGTGAGAAAAACACACTTCTCCTTCTTCTGACCCTGGAGAACTGCTAAGCGTAATTGCCTCATTCTTCTACGTAAATGAACATTGACAGAGGGGGGATCGGTCTGCATAGGCTCTCTGAAATGGCTTCCCTGGCAGTTGACTAATTCAGTTCTCATTGACGTATGACTAAATCAGTGTCCATTATCCTTACGCGCAGGGCAGCTCAGATGTAGTACCAGCTCCGTGGTATAAGGCACTTAAGGGCATTACACAAGCAAAGCTGGTTGAAAGGGTCTCCTTTTCAGCAAGCTGACAAGGCCGCCACACATGGTGTAGATCTGACATTGGCCAGGCCGTAGCCTCTCACTAACCTCTGACATTGAGGTCTCCCACTGGTGAACAAAAAAACAGGAAAACTGACCACACACTTTCAAGTCCTCTGACTGTCCCGGGCTAATGGCCAACAACAGTGACACTTATCACCACAGGAGATTTACTGCCACGACAATAGGATGTACTCATTTGGTGGAAGATTTAGGGACACACACATTTTCCACACATCTCTTAAGAAATAGTGTCTGTTTTGATTTATTTTACAAACATTCATGCTTTCACGGAATTCCCCTCCAACACACATTTTCCCACACTATTGAACTATTGTTTCAGACATTAAAAGGTGTAGCTTGACCACAGTAATTCATTGTTGAGTATCATGCCAGAGCCAGGTGACTATTTATTAACCCTGTGGTTATTTTGGTGTGCAGAGTGCATGCTTGTGTTAGCGCGTCTTTAGAAGCGAGACAGGTCCCTCTGTTGTGCAGCTGGGGCGGCTTAATGAGATATCAGACTCAAACATCAATTCATCAGCCTCATTGATGAGGACAATGAGGGGCAACTGCTTCTGCAAAGAGAGGCATTATGGCTCCTCATGTGGGGATAGGGCTGCCTTGTTTACAAAGGTTATTGGGCACAGAGGGCTAGAAACAGTACACCACACCAACCTCCACTTTGCTCTGCTCTGTTAGTCTCAGCTCCCATACCCTCGGGGCAGCTTCTCTGGCCTTTTTTTTAGCTCTTTGATTTTCTGAAACAAAGAGCCAATGGAAAATGTTCTTCTGGAATCTGGAGGCCTAATTTTCAAAATGTGTGTGAATGGGCTAAAAGGAGAGGCCATAGAAGTGTGATTGATTAAATAAACAAATCTCATCTTGTTATCATCAGGGCTTCCCTAGCTAACAGAGCAGGCCGAGCAGGCTGGAGTCCCCCCTGGCCTCGGCCTCCAATGACAGGGCATCTGTCTTCATTAAAGCTCAGCCAGTGTGCATGACAGCCACTGAAACGCTGGTGTCTTCACGATTAATGAAGACAGATGACTCCCCCCAAGAGGCAGCGAAAAGGAACAAAAAGCAGGATGACGAATAAACAGGAAAATACCAAACAAAGAATTCAGAACAAAATTCTTTCCAAAAACAACAACACAGTCGTGCTGTTATTCCCACTGCTCTATCTCTTCTTGTGTTCTTGATTGTTTTTCCACTGTCATCTCTGGCTTGACTCTCTCCACACTTCTCCCACCATACCATGCATACACACCCCCACTCCTTTTCTACTCTCACACGCTCTCTCACAACGGTTGCGGCCCCCTGTAAGTGTATGGAAATGGACCCCAGTTTTGTCTGTCCGGAGACAGGCCTGTTGTTAGATTCAGAGACTTGTCTAAAGTCAGAGGCGGAAGCAGAGCCAGGGAAAATGAGAGTCTGACAGAGAAAACTGGAGAAGGAAAAGCTTGCTAGAATATCCCTCTGCTTATTTAGACTACATTTCTAATTTATTCATTTATACTTTAAATAATTCATCTACTTATTAATTCATGGCTCCAGAGGAATATCATTATCCATCTTGTATCCAGAAGCATAAACAATTCTCTGGCCTATGAGGACTGCGGCAGGCTGAACAAAACTTTCAACAGGAAATATTTGCCGATAACTTTTTGTGAGAAATGAATAGGAAACCAAACTTTGAAGTGTCGAAGATGAAAAGATGAGCCAAACCTGTTAGTGTATTCAAAACGTCAGTGTTTTCTCTTCCTGTCACACACACATAACTCTTTTACTCTTTCATCTGGGTACACTCATAGTTTTGTTTTTAGTATACAGCACCTGGCAAGGTCAAACCTCAGGTGGCTTCACATTGTCATTGAAACTTGACTCCATATGCTTAAACCCAGAAGTCAAACATGGACACACACACACACACACACATATATACACACACACACACACACACACACACACACACACACACACACACACACACACCATATCATAGCAGAGTTTCTTTCAGATGGCTGAGCAGCTCAAACTGGCTTTGGGCTGTGTGTGTGTGTGTGTGTGTGTGTGTGTGTGTGTGTGTGTGTGTGTGTGTGTGTGTGTGTGTGTGTGTGTGTGTGTGTGTGTGTGTGTGTGTGTGTGTGTGTGTGTGTGTGTGTGTGTGTGTGTGTTGCGGGGGGGGGGGGCTTGAGGAGGAAAGGAGACTGTCTGTCCCAGTCTTTTCCTGTGCTGCTCTGTAGCCCCTGACAGCAGCCCCCTTGGTTGAGCCCTGAGGGGTAAGCAAGCCAGAAATAAGGCAGAGAGAGGAAGAGTGTGTGTGTGTGTGTGTGTGTGTGTGTGTGTGTGTGTGTGTGTGTGTGTGTGTGTGTGTGTGTGTGTGTGTGTGAGAGAGAGAAAGAGAGAGGGAAAGACAGAGAAAGAAAGACGTGACGGTGTCATACAAGAAATCCAAACAGGATGCCACTTACACTGAACACTGGCACTGCCCGTCCAGGCGAAGGGGTCCAGCCCGGCAAAGAAGGGGCTTGCCTTCCGCAGCATGCATGCACCGCGGCTGGTGACATCATAGAGCTGACGGGGGCCCATTCCCAGAGCCTCCATACAGTCAAACATGGCACCCCCCCCCCCCCCCGCCCTCAGCAAAAATCACTAAGAGCCCTCAGTCCTGCCTGCGTCCTGTCCTGCTTCCAGCGCTCACGTCACTCACTGAGGCAGTGACAACAACAAACAGCAGCAGCAACAGCTAGCCGGATCTGCTACCTTCCCTTCCCTGCCTCCACTTATCTCTGGCTGTCACTCTCTCTGCTGCCCTTTCCTGCCGATGCTGGAGTTTCCCCTCTCTCCCTCTCAGCTGGAATGCAGATCTGGTTCCTGCCTGGCTGAGCTGAGCGTTACTCTGACTCTCTCTCTCTGACTCTCTCTTCTCCCCCTGCCCTTGGGTGAGCTGCTCCCTGTCTGCTGTAACAGACCTAAATAACAGCCTCTCACAGCTCTCGCTGAGCCCCAGACACGGCGGAGCGAACCAACTGCCTCGGCATGACGCTCTGAAAGGGGGTGGAGAGAGAGTGAGAGAGAGAATGCCAGAGAGGGAGGGCCAGAGAGAGGGACCCAGGAGGAGGTGGGGGGAGCAGGGAGGGAGAGGGAGGAGAGGGGGCCGGCCAGCAGAGCCTGCACTACAGAAAGAACTGATCTGGTTAGAGGACAAAACTCTATTGCTATTCTTCTTTTCCTTTTTTTGTCCGTGCTGCTTTTGTGTTTCATATTTCAGCACAGAATGCAAACAAACACGGTCCCCCTCCCCTCGTGTCCCATTCAGATCTGGTCCCTGTCTCTGTCTCTCTTTCCATCGCACCTCCCCCAATTCCCCTGCAGTAAATATGAGCCCCCTCCCCTCCCTCCCCTGAGCCCCCGTCTCTAATCATAACCATATTAAAGTCCAGCCACTGGCCGGGTGAGTATGTGTGTGTGTGAGAAAGAGAGCCGGAGAGAGAGAGAGCGAGACAGAACATTGTGTCGTGGTTGAACCCAGAAACCAGATGCCAGGGTAAATCCCTCCTCCTCTCGCTCTGTCTGTCTGTTTGAGGGAACAGAGGATGGGCAGTACGCTCCGTCTCTCCCCCTGGAAGTGCTTTAACAGTGATGAATGAGGGCTGCCTTGCTCAATCCCCGTAGTGCATTTACAGAGACAAATACCCCCAATATACAAACACACCATGTTCTGGACACACTTCTCACAGGTTCTCTTGACCTTGTTTGTGATAAATCTCTGAGCAACCATCATGAGGAAATACAGATGCAACAATGCAGATGTGATGTTGTTGTGTAAGTATTCATTTTAATGTGCCCCCTTAATGTATCATTGAGTCAGAAAATGTGCCCTTCCACATTTAGCCCTTCTTTAACACAGGCTGTTCTTTGTATATCTAAAATAATTCAATTTAAAACATAGCAGTGGCGGTAAATCAAAGGAAATCAATAGGCGGTCTGCGGTCAATAAAAAAGCCTGTCACTGGTCCTAACTGTTGCTCAGCAGACGGATAGACTCTGGCCGGGCTAAAGCAAACAGCTTGATACAATGGGAGATGTATGATAATAGAATGGCTTTGGTTTGTGTGCCTCTCACATTCATCTCCCCCCTGTCAGGCAAGTACAAGTGGTACAGCCCAGCAGGCAAAAAAGACAACATTTCCTGTCAATCTGTGCTGCTGGCTACGCTCTCCATAAACACACACTGCCCTCCCTCCTCCTCGTCCGTCTCACACTTCACTCTTTTTCCTGTCTTATGAAAAAAACTGTGCCTTCACATTTCGGGCTATTTTGAAGGATTTTGATCAAAATGTTTATTGACCTTTAAGCTTTTGCTTCGGTTGGGATCTTGTGTTTATTTTGTTAGGCTGGCACACTCATACACACATTCAGGTTGATACAACTCACACACTCACTCACACATTTAAAAGCTCTTTTGTGTTGCATCAAACAGTAAACAACATCAGTAGCTTGATGTGTTTCTTCATACAGCTGTCAGGTCATAAAGAGGAAGCTTTATGACAGCAAGAGAGAACAGTGGGGCAAGAAAACAAACTGTTATCTATCAAATATGCCCCTGCTAACAGTTTGTTGTTAAAAGTTACTCTCTTCCTTTTCACTCTCTACCCAATTACACAATCATTCAAAAGAATGTCCTGATCTTAATGCATTTCAGATTAAATCATCACTGCCACGAGTCACATTTTTATGATCCACAGGCATTCTTCTCACACTCGTCTTTCGTCTGTTTCCTGTGTTGTTTTTTTCTTTCTCGCAGCTAGTTTCAAACAGCATCCTGGAAACTTTAAACTGGCTAATCCCCTGGTGTTCAAATGTTCCTTGTAACATCAGTGTTGTTTGCCACGGCTGCTCTCTGGACTGATGAGGCCAATACAATCGATTTGTAATATCATGTACTTATACTTGAAAATGATTTTTGTTTTTGGAGATTTATGGATCCGACTCTCGTGGTTTTTACATTTCATTGTTACTGTGTTTGAGACTGTAATTCAGACCACTAACTCCAGGTTTCCCTCTTATTGGCACAGCACTGTGAGCTGAGAGTCTTCTAGTGCTTCAGAGGGTTTGCAGAGTGAGTTTAGACATCTAATCTACACATACTCCATACTGCTGCTGACCCAGGCCGGTCCCTGCCTCCCCTCCCTCCTCCTCTTCCTTCCCCAGCCAGAGAGGTTGAACTCTAGAAGAAACCCCCACTGGGCCACTAACTTTCCCCCCAAACTTATCCTGCCCTCCCTCCCTCCCTCCCTCCCTCCCTCCCTCCCTCCCTCTCTCTCTCTCTCACTCACTCTCTGGCTCACAAGTCTCTCCATCACTCTCCCTAATATCTCCCCCATTTCATCAAGTTCCCTATGACCATTTTTTACCCATAACAGCATGATTTGTTTTAGTTGACAAAATGCTCTGCTTTTTTTTCTGCTTTTGGAAATGTTTCAGTGGCTGTCAACTCACTGGCCCTTTTGTGAGACTGCTGCATTTAATCAAATGTAATTGCTCCGATTAGACCAGACTTCTGCTCTCATTTAAAATATTTGAATGTTTCTTTTGTGATATGATGTTTCATGTCTTTATCTGTACAGTAGATAGCTCCATCAACTGCTCCCAGACTGTTTATAGTTCCACGTGGGCTGGAGCCCTGCATAAAATAAGGCTTTACTACTGTCTGACACTTTGATGCCGATTACAGATAAGACGTATACAACACATTGTTGCCACTTCCTCTCTATAAAGTCATTCAGGTTCTAGCCAGGCAGTCAACAACACAGTGGTGTGTGAGGCAATAAAGACGGCTTGTTTATAAATGCCTATGCACTAAACGCAGCACGGTGATTTTGAAAGGAATGTAGAGCTTTTGCAGCGCTGATGTGAACATATGTGCAGTGTGTGGACGTGCTGAAACAGATTGTCGGTGATGATAGAGACACTGAACACCAGCACAGAGCGCTCTCTCATTGCAGACAGTTTCAGGTTACTCAGAAACACACGCAGAGGTCCTATACTGTATAGGCTGTGCTTTCTAAACAAAAAGAAAAATTAGGTCCATACACCCAAAACAAATTGCCATTTTAAAAATGATGAACCTCTTATGAAGATGAGTTATGTTTGTTAGAGCATAATCAAAGCGTTTTCACTCATCACATCCATCAACTGCTCGACCAGCCGCGGGTTTTACACATGTTCAGCTCTGACAAGACATGTAACTTTATCCACTCATCTGCCCACTCACAATCTCCTATCTCTGAAGATACCTGATGTGTCACAGATGAGGGATGAGTGGAAGGTGAAGTATGACATGGGGCGGCGGCCATGTTGGCCTCTGTTCAGGTGCTGGTCCCAGCGAAGGCCTAACAGAGCTACTTTTCAGAGCTCTATCACTCTTGGCCATCTTTCAGAAAGTGTTTTTCACTCTCTGTCCCTCTTTCTCCCTCTATCTGCACTGTCATGACATTTTGCTATCCGTGTTTTGTGGGAAAAAAAAAAAGATCTTTTAGGTGTGCGGCCAAAAATATACCCCCCCGCCCCCCGTCTTGTTCTCGTAGGCCCGCCCTGTGCCTATGCGCCCTCCCACGTCTTCTGAGAGCCCATCCCTCATTTCTCGCCATTGCGCGCTCTTTGTCTTGCACGTGCCCACGAAGACACATCTGAAAACAGACCCCTCCCATTTTTAATAGTAGCCTCTTTATCTTCATCTGTCATCATGTCAGAGCTATAGTAAACTCTGTGGCCTCTCCCTTACCAGCAACCTTTGCTGACTTTCCACACACGCAGGCATGCAGGCACAAGCAAACACACACACACACACACACACACACACACACACACACACACACACACACACACACACAAACACGCAAACTTTCAGAAAGTTTCCAGCACTTAGGGCAAATTGGCTCAAACTTGCACAGAGGGATAACGAGAGGAAATCCAAGGTGGAGGCTGAGGAGAAAGAAAGCATGAGAAAAGAGCAAGGGAATTCAAGAGAGCATAAGCCTAAAGGGTTTAGGATATCATCGGAGGAGCAGATATTCCACCCAGTTTCACAAAACCTCTGTCAGTTGGTACTTTAAATTGACTGGGAAACAAAGTCAGCCTTTGTGCTCAGCTCATTCCCCCCTCATCTATTGAATCAAGGCCAGTGCTAGATACAAAATAGAAAAGAGCAATGTGAGGGGAATCGATTTCCAAAAAGAAAGGGGAGCGCCTTGGAGAGCTGTCATCTTGAAGCGAGCAGTCGCCAAGGGAGATGAAAGCGAGGATGTCAGATGATGCAGGGCTGTTTATTACAGCAGTGGAGGCTCCGGTCTCACTGATGGATCAAGCCAAACAAGCGCTGAACGTGCTGTCATCACACACAAGTACACAAATGGTCCAGTCCTAGCGATGCTAATTTGCTATTTGGATCATGGTCACAGGAGCAGAGGTGCCAGCGAGCAGATGGCTCCTTAATGGCCCTTTTTTTACTAATTATGTTTTTGACACTCAAAATGATTTACCAACTGGATGGTTCGTCATTAAATGTAGTAGTATCTTTACATTGATTCAAAAATACAAACCCGTTAAAGGATAGAGATTATATTTATAGTCTTATCCACAATTGTACATACAATAAATCAACAAATGTATGTATATACTTTATATTTAGACTAAAGATGTTGTTCTTTGTTAAAAGAAATAAAACATTGTTTTTATTATTATTATTAATCATTTCCAATGTTTTATTTCAGTCTTTTAAATGATTGTTATCCATATGCAACGAGAACATAATAGTCTACTATTAATCCCAAATATATTTCTCTCATTCCTGAAATTCTCCTGAAATTCTTTGAAATCCAAAATGTTTTCACCCCAGGCTCAGGCCCCTTCAATAAATCTAACAGAGATCACAAATGACAGAGAGGTGCAAAGAGGTCAGAGATGGATCGGTTTTCAAACATAAAATCAAACTTGCAGGTGTCTCTGAGGGACTTTCACAGTTTTTAAAAGAGCAAACGGGGAGAGAAACTTCAAGGAAGTGAGGGCCAGCAGGGCTGAGCTCCTCATTTGAATATCCATACACAGCTCACTTTCTCTTTCGTCCCCCTCCCTGCCTCAAATATACAGTATACCCACACTCACAGTCAGTCACGCACAGCACCTCCATCGAGGCTGGGCTGAAACCCGGCACTTCAACCTTTATAAAAATAAATACAGCCGTACAATGTGCTGTTTGTGCTCTGCCCATATCCAGCGGAGAAGGCTTCACTCTGCTAGGCGAAATCCTTCCCTGATGTCCCTATCCTCCATTTAAAGTTTCACTTTAACATTCCCTCTCATTCCACATTTCCCACCAAAATGGCTCCTTTACGCAACTCCCCGAGCTCCCTAAGCCAACATGACCTCCTTGTGTATGTGTTTAAGAATGCAATGAGTGTTTTTAATTATGTCACTCTGCATGAGGATATTCTTTTCTGCTGGAACATCTTGGTCCTTTTCATTGTCTGTCTGACTTAATGGTGTGTGTGTGTGTGTGTGTGTGTGTGTGTGTGTGTGTGTGTGTGTGTGTGTGTGTGTGTGTGTGTGTGTGTGTGTGTGTGTGTGTGTGTGTGTGTGTGTGTGTGTGTGTGTGTGTGTGTGTGTGTGTGTGTGTGTGTGTGTGTGTGTGTGTGTGTGTGTGTGTGTGTGTGTGTGTGTGGTTTAAATCCATTCCCAACACACACTGTACATAAACTAAACATCTGTTCGCTTTAACTCCAGCAGAGGCACAACTGAGCAGACTGAGGCAGCGTTTAAACAAGTTTCAACATGCTATTCATTCCTATCTATTAATACAATGCTTTTAATTTCATCCCAATGTGATGCAGCCAAAAACGTTCACAGCTGAGCCCCTTATGAGTTCATCACTCAAGATAATGCGCAAAATTGAGGTCTGGATGTGAAGTCCAAGCAGAGAAAAGGCTTGCAGATTTTGGTCCAAGCCATGTGGGCTGTAGGAAATGACATACTAGCTTTTCAAAACATCCCTGTGACTGGCTTTGGGGCCAGGGCTCCGGCCCTGATTGGTGAAAGCTTATAGAGGTGTTTCAGGGCTCAGTGATGATGTTATCACATAGTAAGTGGCCTTAATGGGCTTCCAACTGTTTGTTTGAAGGGCTCCCATAATGACAGGGATCAACTGATAACAGCCTATGCTACACACAGAGAGCCGTCAGACCCTCTCATGGATGAACAAACTTCTTTGAGAATGTATAAAGACATGGGTGGTAAGGGTGGGAGTCTTGCAGGACACCCACATGGTCAGTGAACCTCACAAAGTAAAGCACTAAGGTTTTCTAGGGCCACTTCCTCCATGTATGCATTAAGAATAAAGACAAGCCTTCTATCTCTTCATGTGCAAACACAACTATCCCTCCCCTCTCCTGTCTCTTGCCACCTCTGTGCAAAACAGGTATTTCCAAAGACACTCTGGTGCCAAAACACAGCGCCGCCGTGGGAGGCGCTCCAACCTGTCGGCACAGCAGGCACGCCCAACAAAGGTAGGTGTCACCTGGGCTGCCTTTCTAACAAATAATTACGCAAAGAGGCCTGTAGCTGGGCAATAATGCAGTCCTATTTACTGCACACACACGAACACACAGACAGCCCTGACAACAATGAGCAGGCCTGTTAACTCATGGAGAAGAAGTAGAAGGAGAAGAAAAACAGGGCCTGGGGAATGTCCAAACCAAGGCCTTTTGTCTTCCCTGCTAACGTTTAAGAGAGTGGGGAACAAGACTGCTGTCAGTAAAATAACTTGTAACATTCCTCTTAAAGCGATACACCAAAATAATGTTTTAAAAGGCGATACTAACAGCTGATAGTTTTTGGTCCACTGGCCAAACCCAAACTAATATTCACACATATGTATAATATATAACAGCTTTAGCACAAAATAAGCTGTGGGCATTTTTAGTGCCAAACAGTTAGTCCAATAACTGGTTATTCCAAAATAAAAAATCTAAAAAGCGTTAAGAACATAATGTTTGCTCTGTGATCTTGCATGTCTCACTATTTCTTAAACATATTATTATTCCAATAATCAAAGCAGCTATGATTAAGAACTCATTTGTCACCATTCTTGATATATTTTTTGAGGTGATTAAGTGTGTAAAAAAAGATGAAATTAGTTATTTGAGACTTCAAGGAAAATAAAACTGTCTTTCTATTCACAGTATAATATAAGTCCAATATTGACATTGATTTGATCAGCCAGAAAAGAGGTCGAACGAAAAAAAGTCCACTACAATACACACAGATAAAGCTGAGTCGTCACTAATTGTCACTATGATCCAGACTTAATCTTTGACCCCAGCCTGGTTTAAGCTCTGACATAGAGCTTAAACCAAATAATTGCCGTCTTTAACCCTTGTGAACGATACTACTGCCAGCGTGGATGTGTCAGTACAGGCAGTCATGTGTGAGGGCCCGGTGCAAGTGGTTGCTTGTGTCTGTTTATGCTTTGATTCTAGTTTTTGTTTTAACTCATTCCAGTGTAAAAACAAAAATAATCCATCTGTCAGTGCAGTGGGGTTTCACTCAGCGTCAGAGGTATGTTTCTAGTTTTTAGATGAAAGAAGGGCCCTATTAGTGTATGAGGGTGTGTGTGTGTGACGGAGGGACGGAGAGAGAGACAGAGGTAGAGAGACAGAGTGGGAAGAGTCTCTGGTGGTGTGTTTATAGGTGTGTGTCTGTGTGTTTTCCTAGCAGGGTGTGTTCTTGGATTCCACCACACTAGGACATTACCCCCAGGTTCTTTCTCTCTCTCTCTCTCTCTCTCTCTGAAAATACCTTGAGGATTAGGTGGGCAGCAGCGACGAGGAGGAAGGGGGGAGGGGGTGAGGTAGTGATTGACGTCTGAAAGGCTGGAGAGGTGCTCAGGCATGCTGTGGTAGGGGAGAGAGGGGGACTTCACACACAGGCAGGGGGGCTCTCAGGATCTGCACTCAGCTGTTGCCACCCACACCCATTATAGCCCCTCCACCACCTACCACCCACCACCACCTGCCACCCCTTTAACACTGGGCCCAGATAACATTTCAAATAACTCCCTGCTTACCTTTACCTCGCACCCTAACCTCAACGAAAGTCTCTCTCTTTCTGTCTCTCACCCTCACAGCCTCAGCAGCAGTGGTTTTATGAGAGGATACTCCCTGACCAGAATCCTGATGCTGATCAGACACTGCCCTTCGAAACTAGCAAGTGTTTCAAACAACGAGCAATGTATGTCCGCAGTGTGTCAAATCTGGCTAGTTTGTCCATGATAGAAAAACGTTCTCAGTTACCAACAATCTCCTCTTTGTACTCTCATAGTGTGTAACTTCCATCTTCCTTTTCTTATACTCTTCCCTTTGCATACAACAGTGCCTCCTGTGGTCAGGTCTGAAACAACTAGCCTGAGACTGCTGAAGTTTGCTGCTGGTTCGTCTGGTTGTTTGATCTCACATTTCTTTCTATAATACGGTGTGGGGTATGCTAATGTCTGAATAAACAGTCAGATAAGTCTTTGAATTGAAGTAGTGCTCATTTTCAAATATTTGTTGATGCTCAGAGCACTCATCACCTCACACTGAAAGAATGTTGTTTTGTCTCTAATTGCAGACTTGTGGGTTGACTGCCGCACAAAAGCACTGTGAGAGGTCGAGATATACACACACACACAACACACACACACACACACACACACACACACACACACACAGACAGAGCCTGAGTTTGTGGTCATAACCACACCATCTACGAGCATCTATACGGAAACCACAGGAGAAGAGTCATCATTGTATTGATAAAAGTGGCATTTTTGCTTCACGGTCTTTTGGGCGATTTTTTATACCACTTTGTCCTATATCACAAACAGACCCTAAGGTTTTCCATTTCCACAAAATTACACATAATGAAGTGCAATTTAAATAGCAGTATTTCCCTTTTCCAGTGCTTGTTTAAATTGTATAATGTGGCTTGACTTAAAGGGAGGTATGGACCTATATGAAGTAAGGGTTGAATTAGAAAATGATATGTTCGAGGGAGGAAAGTTAAACACACAGAACATCACTTACAGAGAGCAGCCATCTCTTTAGGCAGGTCAGCACCGAATCTCCCAAACAGGCTGCTGTTGGCCAGCAGGTCGAAAGGGGAGTGGCTCCTCATGGAGTTGAAGGCGAAGGGGTAGACAGCAGGTGGGAAGCCAGTCATGTGACCCACCTGCTGTTCCCTATTGGTAGCCATGGCGACAGAGCACACCCAGGGGTCCGCAGCAGGCCGCTGGGTGAAAGTAACAGTTCTCACAACACCTGGAAAAATCCCCGAAAAAAAGCTGAAATCTGTGTCCTTTAGTAGATTCTCAGGACGTCGGGAATGGATGAGTGATGAAGAGGCCTCTGGTTTTAGTGTCTCTCCTTTAGAAGGGTCATCCAATTCAGTTTCCTGCAGAAGAGAGGGCAAAGGGATGTGTTACCACATATAAGTGTGAATTGGCATGATAATACAATCAGAACACAATTCACCTAATTTCAACTCTGAGACTGTCATCCATTACATTCTGGGGTAGATAACAGTTCATCTACCGCTCTAATGTAAGAAGAATGTGCAATTTCATAGCATCAGGTATGAGAGAATGGGATGGAAAGAGGAAGTGAGGAAGGGCGGCGAGAACCAAAACAGATAAAGACGTTAGAGTAAAAGAATGAGTGAGCTGTGAGAGGAAAAGCCAGAAAAACTGGGACTGGGCGAGGGGAAAAGAAAATAAGAAAGACGTTTGGAAAAAGTTATAACAGGGAAGAGCGGGAGGGAGGCAGGGAGGGGGGAAAAGTGAAAGAGAAAAAGAGAGAGAGCTCTTGTTCTTGCAGTTTTGAAGAGCTTCCAGACGTCTACAGTGATTCCAGGCTATGCCATATGATTTAAATCACCAGAACTCTACTATAAAGAGCTCCTCTGTTCCTGCTGCCAGCCTAGCACAGCAGCCTGCCTCTCTGCTGCTCTCCCCCAGGACCAGAGGCCCAGACACGGGGTCCAGAGCATGGAGAAGGGAAGGGGTGGTGGTGATGGGGGTAGAGGGTAGGGAAAATGACATCCACTGATTGCTAACTGCTGCTGTCACTTCCAACTATCTTCTCTTGAGGCTCCCATCCCACAGTCATTTTGGCCCTAACCTCCTGCAGCCCGCTCCTCACTTTGACTGCACACAGTAGGCACAGACAGGCTTACGTGTGGACAAGGCTGCAGTTATGCCCCACTGTTGACTGTTCAAACAAGAGGGGAACACAAATCCCAGAAAAGCCTCCGGTTTTCTTTTTCATGTTTTCTTTTTTTTGCCTTTTGGTTTTCTAGCGTGATTTCACGAGTGGGTGGTGTGATCTGCTTGTTTTTTTAAATGTGGCTTTTGAAAAAGAGCAGAGCCAAGGAATTTGGAACTGCTGTGGCTTGTGAATCCGGGAGAAAAGACAGTTAAAAAAAATCTTGGTAATGAATTCTGTATAAACAAAGAAATTAGGGGGGGGGGGGGGGGGGAAGATCTAAGGCTGAACTGGTGAACTGCCGAACTGAGCGAAAAACGCACTGAGGAACAGTGACAGGGTCTGGGCACTGGGGGGCACTAAGAGGTGGCGCCGTGCCCAGGAAAAAGAGGCAAAACTTTCCAAGATGCACACATATGAACCTCAGAGTTGGAAACACATACACATGCAATCAGGGGGAAAAAAGAAAAACCTCTACACGTGTGTGAGCACACACACACACACACACACACACACACACACACACACACACACACACACACACACACACACACACACACACACACACACACACACACACACACACACACGCACACATACACACACACACACACACACACACACACACACACACACACACACACACACACACACACACACACACACACACACACACACACACACCTCTCTCACCCCTTGCCTTTTCCAGGGCTCTGGCTCCCTCAATGCCTCGCTTTCTGGCTCTTTCTCTTTCAACAGAGCCAGTTAATTACACCCTACTGCTGCAGGCAGCTTCAAACCACCACTAATTTAGAGTTCCATTACAGTAAACTGTTCCACATGTGCATTCAGGGCCCAGGCAGGCTCGGGTGGCCACGTTTCAGGAAGGAGCAGCCGCCGATAGGCACCAACCCCCATCCTGCCAACACAGCCATGCTGCCATCTTTCTTTTTCTTTCCTTCTTCCTCTCTGCATTTCTTTCCCAATCTTATTCAATCTATCCTTCATCTAAACTACTTGTGATTTGTTTCCCTTTTCTGACCCACCCCACATCTCCTCTCTATAATCATGTCCTTATACTCAATCCTTTCTCCCCCACCTCCCCCCACCCCATTTCCATCTCTCTACTGCTTATACAACTTGTACCATGACCCTGTGCAGCGGTTCCACTGTGTGGCTAACACACAAAAACATCACTAAAGATTTCACAGTGAGCCTAATGGGAGAAGAGGTAGAGACTGGAAAAACAAAACTGCCAGAAAGTGTGTGTGTGTGTGTGTGTGTGTGTGTGTGTGTGTGTGTGTGTGTGTGTGTGTGTGTGTGTGTGTGTGTGTGTGTGTGTGTGTGTGTGTGTGTGTGTGTGTGTGTGTGTGTGTGTGTGTGTGTGTGTGTGTGTGTGTACTTGGCCAGCATTTGGCACGTTTGGGTATCTGCCTCATGAACTCAAACCAGGCCCCATAAAGGCAGCACAATCTGTCTATGAGTGCTCAGAGAAGAGAGTAAAAGGAAGATGTGTGAGAAAAAGAGAGTAGCCATGTGATTTTTGTATTCCCATACAGGGAAACGACAGTATATCAATTAAAAGCAAAGCCTTTAATGAGTTTGAAAATCCTAACTCGGCAAAATAAACCGCAGTGCCACTGTACGTTCGCACATGTCATTAAAGGAAAAAATCTGAGAAAAAAAACCTTAAGAGTACTTAGAGACACATTCAGCTTTTTAAAATAGAACCCAGTAACTTTACTCTCCCCAAACACAATAATGAATTAATAAAAGAGTTGGCGCCAGTGTTTTTTAATGAGTCACATCAGTCCAGCAGCTTTTTACAGAGCCATTTATTTTTTATGTTGGGTCCTGTGGTAGGTTCACTTCGCCAGCCCGTCTGGGGCTATAAGGGGATAAGGGGAATTTGGAGTGACCTCATCCCCTGTTAGCCAGGGCCAAATGGGCATGGAGGGCCTCCCCACTTCCCTTGAGCCTGGGGGGCACACAGGAGGCAGCAGGCGGCCAGGCAGGCAGCACCACGGCCAGCTATGAGCGTGTTCCCGGCTGCTACTGGGACTTTCCATCATTCCCTAAGAGTGGCGCTGTAGCAGTTTAAATGTACTTTGGTTCTTCCTGTAAATAGTGGAGTGTCAAAACTCACAGTAGTTCATCATCTTAAAGCACCTCGTTGGTTTCTTGAGATAATCCATTGATGTTATCAGTACAAAACGCTGTGTAGCAAATGAAATGAGATCAATCACTTTGGAGATGGCGCTTCAAGACGAGGCACGCTTATGGAGAATGAGATTCTCTTGTTTGCTTAAGAGTTTAACTTTCAACATGAAGATGTAGCAGCAAGTAGAATCGAGCAAGAGTGAAAGAGACTGGAAGAGAGAGAGAGAGAGAGAAAAGTTCCCACAGATTGAATGTCCGTCAAACAAAGGGTATCAAGTCCTCTGTGAGCCAAACAACAATTGTGCATTAAACGTTGTGACGGAGTGAGGCCCCTCAAGCAATAAGAACTGCAGTCAAACATAACAAATAAATCACGGCATCTCAGGAAGCGCTGCACCACACAGCCGAGAAAGTCAGTGTGTTTTTAAGCCAGCAGAAGAAACCACAGGTGATTACTCTGCGTATATGAGCAGGATTCTGGGTGCCATGGCCGACCTGAAAAACGTTTTCTTCTGTCAGTTACGGAAACACAACTTTCTTACAGTAACTGTCTGTGATGTTATATTGAGTTATAATGGTATGTTTGACTTTGAGGAAATGTGCCTTTGATGTCAAACTCTACTCCTCACTCTCTGACTCTTGGGAAGACTTTTTGTTTTATTTTTTCTGAGCTTGAGAAGGCTCACACATTTTCTTTGGGTTTTTCTGAACTCCCCAGAAAACCACAATTTGCAATTTAAAGACATTTATTGTGAGGTCAATTAAAGAATATGTGTCAGTCAGTGCAGGTTGAGCAACAAATCAAAGCCTTTTACTGGAAGGACTGAATTGTAAATTAACAGCCTCCAGACAAATGAAGTGTACCATGCATCCTGGCAGAGGTTTCTCCCTCTTTTTCCAACTCTGACTTGCCCACTCCTGCTCATATTTTTGTTAGAAAACTGTGCATGACTTCCAGGAACTGTCCTTTAATTAACAACATCATAAAGTGATTTATTTTCAGCAACTTTGTAAAGGAACCGACTTGAAGCAGAGCAGCGTATGTTTGAGTTTTGGGTCGTTGGTGAAGTCATACTACCTCAGCAGTTTAACAATAATTCCACATAAATTCTAAGCTGACAGACTAGCTTTTCCAAATGTAAAACACTTAGTGGCATGATCACGGCTTAATATGCCGACAGCCATCAGAAACTGTTTGTGGACTGTCAAGATAGAGAACCCAAATATTCATATTGAAACATCAGGAGTGTTATCTGATCTTGTTGCTGGCGTCAGCAGTATCTTTCCTGTGAAAACAATATCCCTGACACTATTATCTGATGCAAGGCTGACAGCTCCCAGTCTTTCAACAAGTGGCCTGCTAATGGCTCTGCGAGAGACAACGAGTGACAGACGTCCAGAGCCTCCAAACAAACCGGCATTCCTTTACCTCAAACCCGTTTGACATCTGCCTGCGCTCGGCATCTCACCAACACATATTTGCTCAAAGCACCTCTGTGTAATCATTTGTCACTTTAAGAGGTATTGTTTTTCATGAGTGCCACCGGGGAGTGTCATCAGGCAATCCTTGTTTTTGTATCTGTTAAACATCACACGTCAATCCCTAAATCGTCTCTTTGTTTAAAAATAATGTCACAAAACTGTGTTGACTCGCAGTAGTGGAGAGAAATATGGAAAGAGTGAGAAGTCAGTGAGACATAAAACACTTTGTGACATGAAGTCATCCTGACAGCTTGCTCTTTCCATGATGTGGTACAGCTCTTTGGAGAACCCAACATTAAGACTTCAGCAGTGGGTCCAGCAACAAGAAAACAAAGCACAACAGGAAAAGGAAAAGGCAGAGGATGGCTAGACATTTAGAGAAACACATAAAGAGAGAGTCAGAGTGAAAGGACATAAAGCAAAAGAAACAGTGTGACGGCTACTTCTCTAGATTTAAAAAGTGCAACTTGTAGGTCTTTTTTTGTAACTCAAAGAAGGGATTCACACTGAAGGTGTTTCCATTCCTTAACACAGAGAGAAAACAATCCTTTCTCTGTATAAAGTGATGCATAATGGATGGGATCATCACCGCCTATTTTAGCCTCAGGAGTCAAAGCAACACTCAGACACAAGCAGGCCCAAACACACACATGCAAAACAACCCACATTCAGTTTAACGTTGTGCCAAAACATTTAATGAGAGCTTGAAGGCAGGTTGAACATGTAAATCCTCACAATCGGAGCAGAACACCTGCAAAAATAGACATAGGAAATGGTTTGCAGATAGTTTCCTTGTTAATTATAGAGTGTTAGCAGCAGAGCCCCTCGATTCTCCTAAAACCACCTGTCCAACCCCTCCCTACTGCTCTGCCTTAATTGCTATAGAAATTCCAGAAAAAGACAGGTATCAACAACTCCCAGATTTACAGCTCAAAGTCATGTCACAATGAACGACTGTTTTGCAATCCAGAAACTTTTAATGGGGCAAATGTTGTTACAGTGGTTCCCACAAAGCCTCATACCTCTCTACACCTGGAGAGTTTCATCACATAACATGCAAGGGATTTGCTATTTGGTTTAAAAAAAATGTATGTAACAAATATATAACAATGTTTTTTTTTACTTTTATGGTTTAATCAAAAAAACGAAATCATAGAAAATGTAATTGTAGTTATTTTTCGTTGTTATTATAATCTTCTCCCGGTATTATTATATTGTGTATCGATATTTGTTTATGATATGTCTAAGACTTAGTTAAGGCACTGAAAACTACCACTAATCAAAAGTCTTTTTTAAAACACTCTTTTGTGATTCTGTTCAAAAGTAGTTATTTATAAGATATTTAACAAGTGTAATATTCCTGATCTGTAGTCTGAGGATTGACCAAATCATTTTAAAGCTGGTCTGTTGCCTGATAAATATTTACAACAACAGAAATTAGAGAATGTTTTTGGTGAGGCCCATAAAGCTGACATACTCATGATCACATGCATCATGATTAATGACACATTCCCATCTGGATCACATAACAGCAAGCACAAATAATAATTGATTCCAAACTGTCACAGAAGACAAGCAAAATGCTGTGACTGAACACCATGAAGGTAAAGCTGTTCTGCATGGACAGCCTGTCCTCGAAAAAAGGGACCCACGAGTGGTGCTCTGGAGGAGGAGGACAGCGCAGTAATATTACTCAGAGAGGGGCTCCATTCCTTCCACTCCAGATGTCACCGACTGAGACGTGAACTGATGGACCAGATGACAGCGGAGGACGCCCCAGATATCACTGTGGCCTTCAAGCCGGCATCCCTCACTCCACCGTGTGGGTGTTTTTTTTTTCAGTTCCCTTCAATCAAGCTGTCCCCCACACTTATGTCAAGTCCACCAAGGGAAATAAGCGGTGGACAGCAGGTGCAAAGCCAAGGCAGTCCAGCTGCAGCAATTTACCTACTGACCAGTCGCTGCTGGAGCAATAAACCAAAACACTGCAGAAAGCTACACTGTGACATCAGGCGCATGATCATCTGATACCCAAATCAAACAGCACTAAATGCACTGTGTTACACATGGCTGTAACAAGTGGAACCTGTTACCCTGGCACGTATGCCAGCGTCAATAAATAATTTTGACTGACACGATGCTTACTATGGGAACACAATGAATAAATGTCGATGTAAACTAAGACCAGAGTTTCAGACACACCTCACGCCACAGGAATTAGACTCTGCTGTTTGAAAGGTGGAAAACAATGCTTCTCTCTTCCAAGTGTTCATATGTTGCTTATTAAAAAAAAGGTCAAGGACTGGTGACTCCTATGGTGATACATTCATACACATCAAACACATGCAAGTGTGTACACACTAATACACACACATATGCTAATAATAAAGAGCTCCACATGCACTGGGTAACACTTGAAACACTCACTAATAAGCACATATGTGCACCCAGGCACACATGCTCAAGAATGTTTTCATATAAACTCAGTGTCACTCTCACATTTATAAATCAGAAAGGAACAAAAACACTGCATGCAAACAAACATGTGTGTTAGGACATTTTAGTGTTTACACATGAGAATCTGCTCGGATTTCGGGGAAAACAATGATTAATTGTCTCAAAGCCTCTCAAGTGTTTTGCACACACACAGTCTCTGTCTTCAATTAAAACAGTCGACCCCTTCCTTTCCCTCTGTTAACGGAGAGGGAAAGGGACAAAACAGAAAACAAACAATGGCTAAAGTTACAGTTTTTGAACTTTTGAAGCACAAATTACTCACCCCCTCTGGTGTTGATGAGGCCGACGGACAGATGAAGCTGCTGCCGGAGCGGTCTGATGAGCGGAGCTAGCCGGGGGAGAAGGAGAAAAGACGTGTGTACGTTCATCAGAGTCCTTCTGACAGCAAAGACAGAGTAGCAGTGAGCCTCTCTCTCCCTCTCCCTCGCTCCCCCTCTCGCACTCTCTCCTCCTCCTCTTTCACAGTCTATACCTCTTAAAATCAGTCTTTCACTCCCCAAACACAGGCACATACTCACTCTCTCACTCACTAAGAAATAATTATACTCTCTGATTCATAAAGCCTTCCTTTGTCACGTGACCCAACACTTCAAATATACAGCACATTTTTTCACAAGCCACAAAATGCCTGGGGGGAAGAAAAAGGCCCAGAGAGCTTAAGTTTCTGTTTTTAATTCTCTCTCCCCTCTTTGTCTCTCGGGTGAAATCTTTTTCTCTCCTTCATCTTCTTGGCTAAAGAGTCGGTTTACCCACAAACTGTTTGCGCATGTCAAAACGCGGCGCCATGTTGTGATCCTTAGATCGCTCATGTTTAATCAAGGAATTCACAGGAAAGGATATTTCAGTATCCTAAACACAAATTAGAATGTTTTTGATTTAACAAAGATGATGCTTTAAAGGGTTTATTCTGAGTATTTTCACCTAGTTACTTATTCCCAATGTGATCACTTTATGGAATTATCATGAAGTCATTTGTGTTTGGCGTTGGGTTTTATTGATTTCAATGTTTGTGGGAAAATCTTCCCACAGCTGTGGTAATAAAGAACTACTAATAAATAACTACCATTATTATGAATACTGATAGGACTCCATATTAAAGAAAGTATGAGGACCCTTGTGAAAATAATTAAGTATTGGACACAAAGAGAACGGATACAATATGAACAACATCCTCACTGAGGATAAATGAAACCAGAAATTGGCATTCAAAGCAGGAATCTAACATTTCTGTCAACATCCTGCTAAACATTAAGCAGTTAGTAGTTTTTTGAGTCGAAATGTAAGCTTGTCTAAAAGAAAAACTGAAGATTTCTATGTGTAAAGTCACTTCAGTTTTGAAAATAACAAGTAGTGGTGGCACAGGAAAGTCCTGTGAGAGATGGCAGAGCTGTGCAGCAGCAGCAGAGTTGGGTGTGCCCCGGAACGTGCCCCTCTCTCCATATGAGAACATATGTTTCAGATCTGTGTTTATGTGTTTGTGGTTATGGGCGTGTGCCCTGCTTTTCTGAATGTAATGTTTCTCAAGTTGTTTTGGTTATGAAGAGCACCTCAAACCTCAGTACTGGGAGGAGAGGGCACACCTCAACGGGCACTTTTACCTCTGCTGCACAGGAAAGATAATACACCTTGTGAAGAAAGAAAGAAAAAGAGGTTAAATACTGAAACATCCATTCTCACATAAGAACAATCTAGTCTTATTTATATCTAAATCAAGTAAGTGCAGCTTTTTAAAATAACAAGTTAACAAGCCTCAAACTGACGGCACTTGTTTCTATAGCCTGTTTTAAATTGAAGTTGTCAGAAGTCCTTACCACCAGCTGCTCTTGCAGTAATAAGTAGTGCCTTTCTTACTGTCCTAATGTGCACAATGTAGTAACTGCTTTTTTTTTTTCGTCTTTTGTTTTCTTAGTTAATTTCTCTGTATTTTATATGTTTGTGTTATGTGTTATGTGTAACGTTGCTGCCTTCTTGGCCAGGTCAGCATTGTAAATGAGATTTTATCTCAATGCTTTTTATCTGGTTAAATAAAAATATATATATATGAAACTTCCTCTAAAACGTTCTCCATCAGGTAAATCATTAATGCATCGCTACACATTAACCCAAATCGAACAGTCTGAGGCATAACTGACAAATAATGCCGCAAATACAACTTTTTGTTGGTCTTCCCAGCTATCTTTGCCTTTAAGACCTGATATAACCGCTGCATATTTTGTTTGTAAATCAGTTACCGGCCCGATTCAGGCAGAGATCGTATCCTCAAATACACTGACCCTAATATGTCTCCAGGATAAAGTCAAGCCATCATCATAATAAAAAACACAAGTGCCCGGCCCCGCTCTCCTTATTCCTGTGTGCTTCCGAAATGTACTGCCACATATGGTCAACAGTAGGCTACTGAAATGCTCTTTCATACATTTTTCAGATGTGGATTTGCTGGTACATAATCAGGGTAAATGAATGGATAAGCAGTGCTGCCTTTTTGTAGAAACCTTATATTCAGGAAGCACAGATCTAAGCCATACTGCAAAAAGCACTTCAGCTGATCCTTATCTTGTTTGCATTTGATTTATGTGTTGCTTATGAGGCCACTAGGGCTAATAGAAATCCCTTAGCTGTTTTCATAGCAGTGCTAAATCAGCAATATGAAAACAATAAGAAACGAGAAGCCATAGGACACTACAAACACTTTCAATTAGCCATTAGAGGGATGAAAACTGGAAAGTGTGAAATTCAAGTCAGTGTGATGCAATCCTTCTGACGGAGACCATGCATTTGTGTCAGGAGAATGTGCATTTGAGTGCATGATGGCAGTCGTGTGTGTCAGTGCGCAGGGGCATGCTGTGCTCCTCATTAAATTATGACAGTAAGCTTGAGCAGGGGCTGTGTTTAGGCTTTGTGTGCGCGCGCGTGTGTGTGTGTGTGTGTGTGTGTGTGTGTGTGTGTGTGTGTGTGTGTGTGTGTGTGTGTGTGTGTGTGTGTGTGTGTGTGTGTGTGTGTGTGTGTGTGTGTGTGTGTGTGTGTGTGTGTGTGTGTGTGTGTGTGTGTGCATGGATGAGTAGGAAGTAGCAGTGAGAAGGTCAGAGGTTACTAGTGTTTGTGTTTCAGTGTCAGTGAAGTGTGCTCCAGGCAGAGATTTATGATCATTGTGTCTGGGAGGCTGCAGAGTGGGGGATAATGAAGATAGATCAGGGTGCTATCTCTCTCTCTGGGCACCACTGGAAACATGGCCTATGGCCCCGTCCGTTCTCGTATCATTAACTTCAGCCTGTGACATCATAACACACTGCCCTGACATCAATCCTGACACAGTGTGCTCTGACAAAAAGTTGAACGCAAGAGAGGCAATTCCTCACAGGAAGTCATCCGGCAAACAAAGGCATTGTTCAGCTTCGCAGCTTCTTTGGGTGTGTTTATGAAGATATGAAATATTCATGGAAAACATCGTACTCAGTCGTGTGTTTCCACTTTAGATTCAACATATTTGCATTCACAGAGCCATGGAGTAGAGGCCTGAGGCTTGCTGGCAGAGGAAAAGCAGCTAAGAAAAGGAAAGAGGAAAGGGGGGATGATGGGAGCAAAATAGGGAGGAAGTGAGGTTACAGAGGTTAAAGTGAGATGGAGAGGGGGAGGAGGGTTTGTAGGCCAGAGTACAGCGAATGTGAGAGAAAGGGGTGTGAAATAGTAGGGAGGGGAAGAAAATCTGGGGGGTGAGATGGAGAGAGGGATGGATTGTAGGCGGAGGGAGAGGAGGGGGGTTTTGATGGGATTGGTGGTGGGGGCATGTGGCGGCAGGTTTTAATCAGTAACAAGATGCCGGTAATGAGATCACTATTTCCCCACATTCAGATTGATGTCATGTTAAGTTTGGTGCCACACTGAGAGAGGCAGAACACACACACCCCACTAAAGACTCATTTACAAACATACACACACACACACACACACACACACACACACACACACACACACACACACACACACACACACACACACACACACACACACACACACACACACACACACACACACACACACACACACACACACACACACACACACACACACACACACACACACACACACACACACACACACACACACAAATATACACTTGCTTGCACTTTCTTGGTTACGGACTTAAACACACATCCTGTGAAATGAAGGAGCTCATTCATCCAGCCTGGCAAAGTGCGCTCATTTAGAGTCCAACCGCCTTAAAGTAAAAACATACACAGAGGAATAGTAGTCACAGGAAAATGAGTTGCTCATGGCAAAATGGAGACATTTATGTGTTAGGGACCGAAGGGCATATACCACTATGTACTCTTCTAACAAAAACAAATGAGCACAAAGCTTGGAACAGTTAGAGCAAGAGCCAAAAGCATTTTTACTGCTGAAGAAACTAAGGGAAAACGAGAGGGGAAGAGAAAATAAAAAAGACGAGTGTGTGTGTGTGTGTGTGTGTGTGTGTGTGTGTGCTCTTTTTTGTGTGCATATTTTGGGGTGCATTCAGAGGCTGTCGACACAACTACCATGGTGTGTGCCAGCACATGAGCGCTCTGCCTATTCCCCAACATGTGTGTCCAATGAAAGGTGAACAGCTCTCCTGTCTATACTTTCCTCAAAAATCCGCCATGATGTCATCATGAACCCATCTTGAACCCACCTCTGTCAAAAAGCATTACGCCGGCCCTCCCTCTCACAGCCTCATTTTCTGTTCCACCTCTCCCTCCTTCACGCTCCGTTCCTGCCTTTCAAATTCTTCACTGAGCTCCCATTCTTTTGCTTTCCTCTTTTTCATATTTCCGTATTCTTCAACATTTCCCTTCTCCTGTCCATGTCTCTTTTTTCTCTCCCTCCTCTCTCACTGAAGCACACAAACTATTTTCTTGGCAAGCGTGGTCTAATTGAATCACCAAAGAGCGCAGCCATTTGCCAAAAATGCCAGGATGTTCTGATTATCATAAACTTTGTTTAAGCTGTGGTTTTACAAAAAAATGCCCTGAGTGCATGAGGGGTTGCCAAAAAATAAAAGCAGAAAAAATGAGGAATAAGGGAGAATGCAAATGAAAGAGGGGAGAGGGAAAGAGAGAGAACACTGGGGAAGAGAGGGGTGGTGGGGGCAGCGAGAAGGCAGCCAGAGAGCCACATATGGAAGTGATTCTGTAATTACTGCAAATCTGTGAGCTCAAAAGGAAAGGTCTTCTTTTCCATGCCTCCTTCCCTGCACATAAAACTGCCCTTGTGAGAAATCTGGGCACTAAATACTGAGCAGGAAATATGAAAAAAACTAAGTTTTCATTTGCTTTTTGGCAAGGGGTTGGTATATAAAGATGTATATGCTTAGTATGTTGGAGGCCATATGTTTTTGCTATTTATCTGCACAGAAAAAGATGAAAAAGATTTGCTGATCATGAGGTTGATTCCAGAACTCTACCATCCTGGAAAAGTATCTTAATTATTAGCTAATTAACTCGGGATCCCTGAGCTTAATCCACCATCCTAGAATATTTTCCAAAAAGAAACTGGAGGGTTCAGCCTGTAATAAAGTGAAGTCTATCAACAGCCACACACCGAACTGGCATCATTCACATAAAGCACACATTCAACAAGGTGCGTGAGGGAGGGGGGAGTGGTTAGGGGATGGGTGACAGACATACGGAAAGACAGTGATGAAGACTGTCTTCCAAGCCTCAGGCAAAGCAGGGGTTTTGCAGGTGTGTATGTTGGCAACGACTTCTGTTCTGCACAGTCCCCAAACAGTTTCAGCAGCCTGTAATTATCTCGTGCCCTGCCATAACGTGTTCTCATGATGAGTGCTCGAGTCTTACTCACACAAATACAGTAAACACACCCGGACTGACGCAGCTTGAGCTACGTTTATTCTTAGACACATCCAATTAATCAGGCCAGGAGAGGATTTATGTAAAGTACAAAATCCTACCTTCTTTGACTAGAGAAGCGTTTGCCTCGGCTTCAGAAGCGAGCTCCCCGAGAAGTTTGAAACATAAATAGTGGATGACAAGCGCACACACAACAAAGTTTTCTGTGAAGGAGACAAAACAAAGTCAGGGCCAAACTCCAGAGAAATCATCAACTACAGAACAGCAGCTTGTAGACACTGCTCCATTTGGTTTTATGCTTCAGAGATCATTTCAGTCATTTGTCAGATTACCTTCATTTGTTGCCAATCCGTCACTGGGTCCCGGCAGCAGCTCAAGGGCGTCAATAGGTGCTACCCAGAGCCGTAGAGAAATTCTCTCTAGGGCTCTGATGCTACCGTGCGGGGGGATTTCTGGCACGGTGTCTCCCCCTAGTGACGGAAGGGAGGGCTGCAGCACTCATTCTGAGGAGAAAGTATGGGCTTAGATATGTCTCATAATTCTTTGTGTGAACATAAAAATAATTTGTGAGTAAATATGTGATTTGTAAATGTAAAACACCATCCACATGCATTTTAAAGATTTGCAAACTCATAAATAGATGAGTATAATAGATGGACATATAGATGGATAGATAATCTATATCTATATATTGTAATATTGGATTCGCTCAGGTGTGGCAGGAAACACTACTACTTTGTCAGAACCTTCTAATAAATACAGAGGCAGCTTTGTACAAAATATAGGACAATCTTTATTTTACCCACAACAGTTCACTGGTAAGAGGAGAGGAGAGAACAAGAGTTAGCGAGTCCACGGGGCACCAGAAACCCCCACTAGACTGTGGAGTCCACTTTTAAATACACTTCAGCAGGGCTAGTTTTACGACACAGCTGCCGCGTCTGAAGTCACTGGGGGACCAGGCAGGCCCTGGAAAGAGAGGCTGGTCCCTCAGCGGATAGGTTTCCTTGCGAGGCTCCTGCAATTCGTCCATTGTCCCCCACCACAGGGTTCCTGTCCTCAACCACAGGGTTCTGGTCCTCCCCCACAGGATTCCGGTCCTCCCGCACAGGGTTCCGGTCCTCCCGACTTGTTAGTGGTGTCCTCCCTCCTGCAGGGGCCTCCAGGGTGGGCTGGCGAAAGTGGACCCAACTGGCACCGAACTGGACCCGAGGACGCCGACTGGTCCCCGCTTGGGGACTCATCTGTCCCTCGACTCTGGACCCAGAAGCTGGAGGTGATGGTGCTGTTAAAGAAGAGGTAAAGGGCTTAAGTCGATTGAAATGGACAACACCCTCTGGAACCCCCTCTACTGGCACAAGCCTATAAAGCACTTCGGTCACCCTATCCACCACTCTAAATGGACCCTTGTACCTCCTCTGCAATTTCGGAGACAACCCACGCTTCTTAGCCTTATTCCGCACCCAGACCAATTCCCCCCCCCTCAGAATAATATTGGAAATTAGCCCTAAAGTCATAGGATGTTTTCTGTCGTTCTGATGCCTTAGCCTGGTGCTTCTTTACTGCCTCTATTACAGTAGACAACGTCTCCCTCAGTTTAGACACATACTCATTCGCTGAAGCAAATGACTTTTGGTTGTCCACATTTAGCATGATCTCAACAGGCAAGACAATTTCCCGTCCAAATAAGACCTGATATGGAGTGAAAGAGGTACTAGCATGTACACTGCTGCGGTAAGCCAACATCACATAAGGCAACAGAGTGTCCCAGTTTAACTGATTATCCTCCACAAACAGGGCCAGCATAGACAAAAGAGTACGATTAAAACGCTCAATCAACCCATCCGACTGGGGATGATATGGGGATGATATGGGGTTGCCTGTGCGGGTGTGGACTCAAAGTTGCGTCCTTGGTCTGAGTGGATACTGCGTGGGACACCAAAGCGACAAACCCATGCTTCTGCCAAAACCTTGGCAATGGTGCGTGCTTCCTGATTGGGGCGTGGGAAAGCCTCCGTCCACTTTGAAAAATAATCACCAACAACCAGAATGTACTTATTTTTACTAGCCGTCTCTGGGAGAGGACCAAGAATATCAAGTGCCACCCGTTCAAATGGTCTAGCCATAACTGATGGCTGTAACGGAGCACATGGTAGCCTTCCTGAAGTCTTACGCGAAGCACAATCCACACATTCCTTGACCCATACTGTAACATCTCTAAACCATCCTGGCCAATAAAAGCGGTCCTTAACCTTTTCCTGGAGTTTCTGCACCCCCAAATGACCTCCAGTAGAAACATTGTGCAGCTGTTCCAAAAACTTTCTGCACCATGGACCGAGGCAGGATGACTTGCACTTGTGATGCAGCATCAGAGTATAAAGGTGGAATTCTCACCAGTCTAGACCCCTGCATTTGAAGCTGATTCCACACAGGGGAATATCTCTGAAGTTTAGGGTCTTCTTGCATACGACTGTCAGCCCGCTTTTTACAGTCAATTATCCGCCGCAACTCGGTGTCATCCATCTGGGCCTGAACCAATTCATCCATCTCTTCTGCCTGACATGGCGCTGAAGCTGAGGGGGTCTCTTGTACTGCACCCACATATTGGGTTACCATCCTTATGCCTCCCTGGGAGGGATTCTGATCACAATGTGGCATTTGTTCTAAAAAAAAGCTGGTAGCCTGGAAAGAGCATCAGCATTACTGTGGAGCTTGCCTGGACAATGGATGATCTTATATTGAAAATTTGCTAGCTGTTCAATCCAGCGAGCCAACTGTCCCTCCAAGCCCTGAAAATTATGCAACCAACGCAGAGAATTATGGTCGGTTCGCAAAACAAACTCTTTACCTAACAAATAGTGTTTAAAGTGCTTTGTAAAGGTCACCATGCTCAACAGCTCCTTTTTGGTAGTTGCATATTTACGTTCTTGCTTTGTAAGTGCTCTGCTAGCATATGCAATAACTCGCTCTAGCCCTCCCTCCTCCTGAGACAACACTGCCCCAATTCCAACATCACTTGCATCTGTATCCAAGGTAAACGGTTTACTGGGGTCAGGATACGCCAACACAGGGGTCGTGATCAGACTAGCCTTAAGTCGGTCAAAAGCACTTTGACAGTCCTCACTCCATCGGAAACGCTTCCCTTTCTCTGTGAGCTGATGCAAGGGGCGAGCGATATCCGCAAAACCTTTTACGAAACGCCTATAGTAAGAGGCTAGCCCCAAATAACTCTGAACCTCAGTCTGGTTTGTTGGAACAGGCCACCCCCTAACTGCTTATATCTTAGCCGGGTCTGGCATCACCCCCCCTGCAGATATGACATGGCCGAGGTAATGGACCTGCGTGGAGAACAAGTTACACTTGGATGGTTTCACTTTTTAAGATTCGCCTGCCGGAGCTTCTGGAGCACGCCATCCAGGCGGGTCAAATGCTCCTGAAAAGTCCGGCCAAACACAATAATGTCATCCAAGTAAACCACTGTAGTCCACTGCAAGTCTGCGAGGATCAAGTCCATCAACCTCTGGAAAGTACTGGGTGCATTACAAAGACCAAAACTCAGGACATTGAACTCAAACAGCCCCTGGCGTGTGATGAAGGCAGTCTTGTGGCGATCTTTAGGATCTACTTCCACCTGCCAATAGCCACTCACCAAATCCAGTGTGGAAAACCAACAAGCATGACTAAGACTATCCAAGGCATCGTCAATTCTGGGAAGGGGGTAGGCATCCTTTCTAGTAACATCATTGAGTTTCCGATAATCAACACAGAACCGAAGCCCCACTTGCTTCTTTTTCACTAGCACCACAGGTGCTGCCCATGGACTACAGGAAGGACGAACAATACCATTATCCAGCATTTGCTTTAAATTTTCAGTTACTTCTTGCTGCAAGTGGAGGGGAATTCTTCGTGGGTGCATCTTAACAGGCTTGGCATCCCCTGTGTCAATCTCATGCAAGATCAAGGTAGTCCTGCCTAAATCAGTCTCCCCACGACTAAACACAGAGGTGTTGTGGTGCAGTAACTGTCTGATTGCACTAAGCTCCCCAGGGGGAAAAGCCCTTCTCTTCCACCCCAAACTGTTTCATAAGCATGTCTACTGTCCAAGACTGATGTACGTCTCCGCTATCACCTTCTTCGCACTGCTTCACTTCATCCCCCACCTCAATGTCGGTGAAAATTGCCCACTTTCATGCCCTTCTTTAATGTTCGCGCTTCATTGTTTACATTGATAACGCGTACTGGCAGCAGGCCCTGTTCAACTTTGCAAACCACTCGGGCTACCAATATGTCACAGTGTCGAGGGAGAGAGGTGGAGAGTTCCAGCATCCCTTCCGCATAATCCCCCCACCCGCTCTGGACCTGACCATCTATAGGAGGTAACAGGCCTCCCAATCCTGACACTCGAACGTCTTTCCTGTCTGGCTGTCTTCGTCGCCGGCTGCTCTATCCGCTGCCAACGACACCCTCCCACCCAAAAGAGTGCCGAGTCACATGTAGCGTCCTCCAACCCCCATTCACAGTTCTCCACTGCCTTTTCACTCTCAGCTGTCAGTTTCCCAGCTGTGAGTCCCTCCGCTGATTAACACACCTGTTTCAGTTCAGTTAATCAGTGCCCATGCAGGAACATTCACATCACAATATATATATATATATATATATATATATATATATATATATATATATATATATATTAGATACTTCAATCATCCCGAATTGTGAAATGTGTGGAAACAAGTAAACATAATAACATTAAATACAAATGAAAGCAATAGACAGGAATGTTGAATTGAATATTGAATGTTACGGGTCCCAAAAGCTTGGGTACCACAGCAACAATAAATTATATCTGTAGAAAACAGAAAAGTGCAGCAGGAAGAATTAGACACAGGATCCGATTGATCGTCTGGGTCGCTTCTTATTCAAAACTAAAAGTACACATTTACATTCAAACAGCCAGTGGTGTAGTGGGGATTTCTTTACTGGGTGGACGGGGTGGTGGGTGGACGGGAGACACTCGCGCTCGTGAACTACGCCTGTCAGCGCAACTTACATGATGCCGTTTAGACCAGTGGTTTTCAAAGTGTGAGGCGCGTCTCCCCTGGGGGGCGCCAGAGAGCTTCAGGGGAGGCGCAGCGTGAGACACAAAAGAACGAGAAAAGAGTAAAGTGACACTTGCCCACTTGTGGCTGTATGTGGAGACCAAAGACGCAGACTCATTGTTCCCACTAAAGTAGGGGTGAGTGTAATAAGGAGGCAAAGTTGACGTTCAGTGTGTTACCGGTAGCATATAAGGATTTATCCACCATGTTGAAAATGTAAAAAAAAAATGTCTTGAGAACACGGCGTGCGGAAATATACGGATCGTGCTGCAGCTAGATGTGCCTGTCCTCTGTAAGAAGGTGTCGGCGACTGACATGCAAGGAAGAACGGCTATCCACAGGCTGTTCCAACTTTAACAATTGTATTAACTTCCAGGGTAGTGAATTGAACATGCAATTGTAATTGGGTGTGTGGTATATTTTCATGCACGGACACGCATGTTCCACAACACACAAACTGAACAACACTCAATTTTCCGATCGCTACCAGTGTCCTTGCGATCTTGTTATAATAACAAGTGCACGTTACTGATGCAATATGGTTGAGACCATTCGGGTTTATTCTAGAGGGGTGCAAGGAATAGTCCAAGTAGTGGGGGAGTTTTATACAATATGTTTAAAACATAAAAATAAAAAGGTTTAAAAAAGTTATTGTTTAATGTTTTAAGGAGGTGACGCTACTCAACCAATCAAATCGGTGCAGTCAGCACGATAGATTCAAACACACACACACACACACAGAGACGAGACAAGAGGAGAGAAACAGTCGGAGTAATTTCAAATGGCGGAAGGTAGACAGCGAAAACAGAGCATTTAATTACATTTTCTCTTACTGGACCTCTTTGAAATGCAATTGAATACCCCTGCATTATAGCAACAACAACAATAATAATAATAATAATAATAATAATAATGATAATAACAGCAATAATAATTGGGAGGGGGGGC
The DNA here is from genome assembly GCF_949606895.1 of Notothenia rossii. NCBI lineage: Eukaryota > Metazoa > Chordata > Actinopteri > Perciformes > Nototheniidae > Notothenia > Notothenia rossii. The sequence goes on from NC_136902.1 coordinate 20,267,688, forward strand.
GCGGCTGTTCTTATGTTCTCTGAGGGGAGGCTCACCTACCCACACTTTGAAAACCCCTGGTTTAGACAATATAATAATAAAGGGCGGTGCCGGCTGTCAGCGAACCGATCCGACTATCACTCAAATGTTAGACAGCTATCATACTGAATACATATTTACTGTGAATGTGTGCAAAAATGTATGGCATATAGCTGTCTAACAGAAGTTAAATTCATTTGTCACTTATTCTGACAATGTACTTGACCCCAAATAAAAGAACCCCATAAAAAGAGTTGTTAAATAATACTGAAGTCATGTTGTAATAACAATAACTCATCTCTCTCGAGTTTTCCTTTTGAGCTTTGCCAAAAGCCACTGTGTCAATGTTGTCCGACTTGGGTTGCCGTCCGGAGTTGTCCAATATGGCGGACCATCTCGCACATGCGCACTGCAGATCGGGCAGAGCTGAAGATCGGGTACGGAAGTGGCACACACTGCAGTTCATATTATTGGCCGATAGGGACTGACTGCAGAAAGGAGCAATTTCCATAGACCCCCATGTTAAAATGCCCAACTTTGCAGCAGAAAAAAACATGTTTCTACCCATGGATGCAATAAATATTATTATGAATATAGTTAGATTCCACCTTCATTATGGATTATGGATCTGTGAGTGAATTATTTTCTTACACGACCCTTTTATTTATATTAGGTCTTAAAGTTTTTGCATAAATTAGGGCGTGGTCATATTGAGTGACGGCTCTGTGAAGTGACTGCTGCTGTTAGCTTCTTGTCTCTCTGCTAGCTGCTCCGTGAAGCTACAGTCACTCTGCCTATTCAGCTCATCCAGGGAACACAACTTGCCCCCGGCCGTGTTTGTTTGTTCTTCATGCTTATATATCGGACTATTGTGACTCGCTCTGCGGTTGAAACAAACGATGCATGAATGCGGTTTTGCGGTAAGTGAAATTTGAGTACTTATTTATGTGTTAATGATTTTAATCAGCTACGTAATTAATGTTAAGGCTTGGGTTAGTGTGTAAGCGAGTGGTAGCTACATCGGTGCTAACGATGCTAATAGTAGCCTCCAAGTTAAAATCATAGACTATATTTATAAAGGTTAAAACGAAATAGACAAGTGTTAAGCGGGATAATACTGTTGAACAAAGGGCTTCTGTTTGAGGTTGATAAAATAAGCTCATCCTTGTAACTTAGAGAGATGATTATTATTTAGGTAGGAACTGTATGCATTGCTAAGGTTAATTTAAATTGGCTATGCTCAAGTATGTAGACAAGCTAATGTCGAAGTAGTGTATGTGAAATCAACCTCACAATAAGATGTGTGTATATTACAATTATTAATGTCATATTTCAAGATGATTACTTAGATACAGACAATATGGTTGGTTGAGCTGGAGTTCATTATTGAGCTTACACGTTAACATCTGAAGAACAAACCCAAACCTTGTTGTTTTTATGAATTGTGTTACCAAATTGGTATCAAATAAACAGTAAGCATTGGTAACACAACTTCCAAAGTTACAGTAGAATAAAAAGGACCCTCACTCGTACAATACACAATCCAACATGTTCAACAGAAGGGAATCAGTTATATTGTTTACAATATATATAATTTATGTTTGTTTTACATATATATCTGTTTGTTTAAGGTTTTCCAGGTGATGCAGACAGGCTAGACCAGAGAGTGAGAGACATAACTGGACTCCTCACAGCAGTGAACTTCAGCTCAGGTACAAAGACTCTTTTTTTCATACTGTACAAAGAACCAAGAAAGATATTGGGCTTAAATAAATGAAGTATTGACTTTAATACACTGATATACATTCCATTAAACAATACTAGATCACCTACACACCAGTGAAGTTGAGGGTTTTTTCAATGCAAAAAGTTACATTTAGATGTTAACAAGCAATGTGATTTTGTCAGCTTTCTAATTTAATGTATTGAAGGCAAAGATATTTAACACATAGTGTTAAACTGCTACTATTTATCTCTCAATATTGTCTGTAAAAAACGTGGTAAAAGTTATTCTTTCAGTGAGACAACAGAGCAAGCTTCTACAGTTGCACTACGTTTTGATAACAGTTAAATATTATTTTGATAATAACATATATTTCAATGTTGATGAACTTCATACTGTTCATAATCTGATTGTCTTTGTAGCTCACTGTTGAAATAAAAAAAAAACATTACAATTACAAAATAATTATATCTACAGCCCCTAAACACACAAACACACCGCTTTCATAAATAACGCACTTGTTCTGCAATAATATGTTTTATGTTTCCTGTATCTTTAGTTAGGAAAGGACATGCCTGAAAGACACAACATTTTCTCCTTCTCTGAGGGTCAAGAAGAACATCCAAGAAGAAAATTAAAAGCTGATGCTATGAGATTTTAAGACCAGTACAGGACATTCACTAAGAAACTACTTTTATGGTAAAAACAATCAGCTGATGGAATGCAACTATTTCCACATCTACACTCCATCCGCTGATTATTTCTATTTGCCGCGCTTTATGAGCTTCACATCACTTGTGCCTTGTACCCCAGAGTTTGCAATGTCACAAATAAATGGGGCCAATCTTCAGTCAGATGTGAATGTGTAACCTAACATTTTCAGTAAGAATAATGGACGAAAGGAGTGCAAATACAAATACAATTTATTGAAATGTGAACCAAAAGTTAATCAAATATTTTAAATAAAAAGCACATATGGACAGAAGGTGTAAACCTATTAAATGTATAAGTAAACACATTTACTCAAATAACGTGCAGAAAGACCCACAGTCCTCTCCAAACCAACAGACAGGACGTCCATCACACGGAGGTTTCTCCCTGAAGTCTCTGCAGCTCTATGGACACCACGCTGTCTCAATCCGTCCACACTGAATATGAGAGGGGGAAAATGAAAATAATAAATGCTTTAGACAATAAGAAATATAAAGTTGACTGTTGAGTTGCTCAGTTTTTTTAGATTGTCAATACTATTACTGTATAACTAATATATCAGGTTAAGAGGCACATTCAAATAAAGATTGGTCTTTAAATACATGTTGTCTTTTGAATTGTTTGTCTAAAGTCAAGGATCTAGAACTGGTACTTAGTTTTAATGATACAGTCTGGTTATTATGCTGTTTGGAGGAGGCCTCACAGGTAAGAACTACCTACCATGAAATGTACCTTAGCTTGACTTAAAAAAATGTATTTAGCCTTTATTTATACAGCTTTAGATCTCATTGAGACACAAGGTCTCATTTTCAAGAGAGACCTGTCAGTGGTAACACTACCAGACAAAGTTACAGACAGACAGGACACTAAACACAGGGGCAACACTAAAATACAACATCGTAAAAAAAAAAAGTAGTCATCAAAATCCATATACAGTCAGATATAGCAGGTGCAAACACCCACAGATGATTTCTCCAGCTTTTTTAAAATGAGTTTAAAATCCGTGATGGGTATCAAACTGGTCAGCTTAAAAAGCCTGTGACACGATTTTCCCCCATCATCCAAACCCATCAATTTGAGTAAATATTGTCCCCTTGAAAACCGTTACTGAACAGTTTTACTTTGATAACCATTAATCTGCCCTTTAATGTTGACCATTTCCTGGATCTTCTCGGGGATTCTTCAAGTCCCGCCAAATTATGGGTGACGTCAATGCGGGCACAGCGCTCCAGCTGCACCGTTCAGGATCCCAGCATCTGCATGTAAACGCACGATGGGGCACACAGCAGCAAGCTCAGACAGCGATGACAGTTTAATTTTGAACGTGTCTGAGAGCTCATATGAGGCTGAAGGATCGGTTTATTTTGTATCTGTTAGAAGTTTAGGAATTAGGTGCGTCAATATGGGCGATCATACGGTCATGTAGCCAGTGGTGGACTGGGACTAAAAATCAGCCCGGGACTCTCGACCGGCCCACTTCGGTACCACTAGTAAATTGTCAATGGGGGGAGTGGGGGATGTGCTAGTGACTTATCCGACCGGCTCACTTCGGTACCGGCCCATCGGGATTCGTCCCGATGGCCAGTCCGCCACTGCACCCAGCCCAGCCCACGTAAACTGTCAACGGGGGGAGCCTTGCTGCGGGGAAACGGTGGACCTAGTGTCCCGATCGGAGTGGGAATAATAATAATAATAATAATAATCCGTGCATTTTATCCATTAATTTCCCAACATTGTGGTAAAAAAAACCACACGTTTAATCCATGTTGGTGTACTACTACAACCAGTGGTGTAGTGGGGTGGGGATGTTTTTACTGGGTGGACGGGGTGGTGGGTGGACGGGAGACACTATGGACGCGCTCGTGAACTGTCAACGGGTGGGGGGGGGGCTTGGGGACCTCTGTGTCGCCTGTCAGCGCAACTTACATGATGCCGTTTAGACAATATAATAATAAAGGGCGGTGCCGGCTGTCAGCGAACCGATCCGGCCTTTCTGCGCGACTATCACTCAAATGCGGGACATAGTCTCAATGTGTGGGACGCGGGACAAATAATAAAAATGCTGTGTGTGCAGTCCCGCACAGTGCGGGACACCTGGTCACCCTACACACACAGTTCTGCCCCTCACACACACACGCTTCAAATCAAGTTGCATAAATGCTTGAGCTACGTTTTTATTATAATTACTGTGAAATCGGCCTATTATGTTTTTGTCATTATTATAACAAACACACACTTGCAACTGATAACACTGGCAATGATTTTAGATGTATTAGACTATTAAAAAAAGAAATCATGCTTCAAATAAGTGGGGGTACGGCGTAACCCCGCCTCCAACGCCCACTACACCACTGACTGCAACTACAAAAAGCTAAGGTTTGTTTTCTCATCAGGAAATGAAGACCGGCTCAAACAAAAGATTTTTAAATCATCATCCTCACGATCATTTAATGTATCATATGTTCACCGAATTGACATGAAAGCACTAATAAATGTAGTTTCATCCACTTGAGTTTACAAAAATAATCGATTTGTTTTTATATCAGATCCGATGGGAGGAAATTCAGCAGCTCTCACTACCGATTTTTAATCCTAATTTAATCATCATCTTCACCACGATCATTTATGTTTATGTTTGCCGAATTGACATGAAAGCACTGACAAATATGAATATACTGTAGTCAACTTCATTAAAACGTTATTAACGTGCCTAAACTCAGTAATTCACCATTTCTACGCATGACAACACACTTTGTCCGTGTTTGGCTCTCTCGCCGCACAGTGAAGCGTTCCTGCATTGACGTCACTTCCGGCTTCCCCCAAAACCTCAAAATGAGTCGAAGGAATTTTCCCGCGATGTTCGAAATTATTGATATTTATCGGAACGGTATCGGTTTTTTCTTTTTTAAACTGACGGTTCGAGATTACTAGTAGCCCACTATTTCATTGCACAACAGTTGTTGGGTTCGTGTCACAGGCTCTTTAAGTTCCTGCTGAAGTGTGTTCCAGGTCGAGGGGGCAGAGTACGATATGGCTTTTTTCCCAAGCACCGTGCGTACTGAGGGGACGGACAGACTGATGTAATTTTGAGATCGTAGTCTATAGCTGTACTGTTTGTGTGATATGTAAGTGGATATGTAGATGGGCAGCAGTCCAAGCATAGCGGTATAGATGAGTTTGTACCAGTGCAGTGATCTGCGCATTGATAATGATGTCCAGTTGACTAAAGCGTACAGCGTGCAATGGTGTGTGTAATGTATTAAACGTATAGTTAAGTGATATCAAAATATAAATAACTAATGTCATGCAAACATATTAATATTTGCTTGATTCCAGTGTTGAATTTAGCACAATTGCTTACAAACATTAAGAGATTTTAAGATTCTGAAGTATTATGCTAAAAACTCATTAACTTAGATTATTATTTATAGTTTTGCCGAATAGTTTCATGTCTGCTTACCTTGGAAACGTAAAATGCCACGGCAGTGTGCAGATGGGGAGCATGTTAGCTTAGCTTGGTAGCTTCAGCTCAGCTCTGGAACTTTCAACTCGGTGGCAGCAGGTCCCGCCTCGGCTCCGCCTCTTTGCCCTTATAGAGAGGCGAAGTCACGCCCATCTACTTCCGGTCCATGGGACCCCGGAAGCGAAAAATTATACATTGAATTCAATGGAGAGAGAAAACGTATCTTTTGATCCCGTTTGAATTGTGCCACGAACTACACATATGATGTTTGTCAATCTTAAACAATCATTTCCATGTCAAAAAAGTCACATTTTGTCGTAAAACTGTTGAAATATAAGACTATGAAAAATACGCGACTACAAAGACTACAAATCCCAAATTCCATTCTGGGTCGCGCATGTGATGTCACAGGCGATAATGCTCCAAGTGGTTGCGAATCGTAATTAAAGCGAAGAAGAAGATTTCATAACTGATTTATTCCCTCAAATAAATATAAGAGATTGCTCCAATAAATTCACTTTTATAAGATGCCTGTGTGCTTTGTACCATGTTGTAATCACAAAAGTGATCATACCACTTGCTCGTTCTATCGCTTCCCGTCTTATGAAAGGACCAGGAGTCGCTGGATCAGACATATCAGGTAATATCATAGGTAATATACATGTTGTGGATGGAACATAGTCAAGTTAGCTACCTAGCTAGTAGTGAGCACGTTAGTTAGCATTACATTACTTAGCCTTGTCATTTTTAGTAGCCTTACCATGAAGTTGTTATTTTATTACATGAAGTACACCAAAATGTTAAACAGTAAGATTAGTCATCATGGTAAGTATTTCGTGAAACATTTGAAGGGTAGCCTACTGCGCCCTCCACCGGGTGCTAAGGAAGCAGTTCAGGGAGAGTCGAAGGAAGGCAGGCAGGCAGGGAGCTTTGCATGACATTCTTCTGGACATGTGTCATTGTGATGACAGTGAGGGTGAGTCAATCTGTTTGTTGGAAAGACAGTAGTTTTGTGATTACTGAGAGAAAATTATTAAAAGAGATAATTATTCAGTGTTGTTACTTTAAAGTGTTGTTACTGACCTTTTTCTCTTTTATTTTCTTTACCTCACCTGTAACTGCTGAGACCCTGAGGAACATGCACACTGGACTGACCTGCTCTGGCAACCTGATTTCCACTGTACGTAATAGTATTTGGTTATGGTATATTATTTATATACATCAAAGGCACAATGCACCCCCCAGAGAGACACATGTATTGAGTGTGATATTTTGCATTGGTCATGTGAAATCTTCTTTACATACTAGAAAACTGTAGGAGCGGCAACTTGTTTTCAAATTGAATTTTTAATATCCGATAATAAAGTTGATCTGTTCTCTTTATTCTTCTCTCTTCCCAGCTCCATCCATCACCGTTCTCTGTTCCTGCAGGTCCTGCTTGCTAATCAATGCTCATATGTTTTTACACAATTACAAATAAAGTCAATGTACTGTATGACATGAAGTTGTGCTTCATTCTGAGTCAATAATAAATTCATTCTGCCTTCAACTGCAAAATGATTGTGGACTGCACCGACACCCATGTAGCTGCCCCCCAGTAAGATGAACCAAGCAAAGCTGACACTCAACATACAGCTGTGCTCTTAAGTTGACATGAAGAATTTGTGAAATATTGGTAATTATTTGGAAAAAATGACTGACGATGCAGAAAACTTTTTTTATTTAGGAACAGTGGTCAGGTGAAGCATTTATCACTACATATGTGTCACACTTAAAAGGCCAAACACACTGGCCAAACACACCTCGTTTACAACTCCCCAGTTGACAGCCATGACTCCGTCTAAATTGTACCCCCCAAGCACCCTCTTCATGAGGGACGCGCATGGAGTGGATGAAAGTCCCGACCTCAGCACAGCACCAAAATGGCTGGCTGTCAACCTGCCCTGCCTGTGTAACTGCCACTGAGGATTTGACTGCTGTTCTACGGTGGGTGTCTGGATGACAGCATAATGGTCTCTACCCAGTCGCATTGAGGCAAGAATTGCCTCAAGCCCCCGACCCCCATGCTCCTTCACCAGCTCCGGCACGTTGAAAATGGCCTGATGTTGAGGCTGCAGCTCCGGCTCAGGTGACAAAATCCATGCCATGCCACGCTGCGCCCCTCAGTGCAGACCTGAACCAGTCTACTTCCTCAGTGGTGATGTCTCTGGCCAGTGGGTTGTATGTCTCCTCTTGCTGTTGGTAGAGTTGAGACACCGGCTGGACTACTTTTGAAGTGCCAGGCTTCCTCCACTGGCACTCAACTTCTGTGGAGCTGATCTGCCACATGGCAAATATTGCCAATGCTGCAGCGTGGCTGCATTTGTACATCCTCCGTGGACAACCACAGACAGCGCTCTGCATCGCGCCATCCTCTCCCATGTAGATCTGTACAAATAAAGTAAGTACCATGTTTGTTAACATGCTATAATAGATTGAATGAGCAATACAAGGATGGTCCAGATCTGGGGGTGGGAGGGTTTATTTTTCCATAGTTTTGTCCTCTTGTCTGATTGTTGTTATTGTTTGTTTTTTCTGAATTTTTGGGAATTTGTGTTGTATTGGTTGTGATTGTACATTGAATTTTTTTAAATGTGTATTACATTTTTGAAAAACATTTTATCAACAAAAAAAGAATTTTTGGTCAGGATCTAGACTCAGTGTGTAGTTTATGAATTAATCAATGCTCTCTACATTAGGAAAACACATACCAGTGTACCAGAGGGAGTCACACACAGCTGTGCCTAGATAACCAAACAAATTGACAAGATAACCAAAATCCTTGAATCTACACACAGCAAATAAACTCAAATGACACAACGAGATGTAAAAAGGAGATCACACATATAGTCGATATAAAACTGGCCGCTTCAATCTGAAGAGCAACTAAAACAAAACACGGGAGTGTACCTTGTTCTTGTGAACACTAATGTTATCCACAGCATACACACCCGTATACAGTACACCCGTTCTAGGTTCTGATTGGCTCTCTAGGTTGGCATTCTAGCTTCTGACTGGCTGTCCAGGTTGTCAATCACAGCCGTGGTTCATATTATGCTTGTCGACTCGTAACATCGCTAAACCTTTTTTCTTGACGGTTTTCTCAGTCAACTAACGCTATTGATAACAGTAACATAAATTAACACAGCCCTGCACACTGCAGTCATTATATGCCGGGTCTGTGGTTCATCATCTTCTTTTTCATTCTCCTCCTTATTGACTGACATTAACCTGTTAACATTGCACTCATATTACTCACCGAAACCTTGTAAAGCCGGTCCCGCATGCTGGCTCTTACAGAACCGACTAACTCCCCTTTCGTGTATGTACAGCTCTCAACATGCCCAGACTTGTAGTGATTTTCACCTCGTTTTATACTTTTATTCTCATTCTGAAAGAATGAGGTGAAATGTGCCAACGTGACGGCCATCTTTGTGTTGGTGACGCGTATTGTGCGGGACCAGAGACATGTAGTTCACTGAGCGGATTAACACAAAGAAATGTGTTACTTCACAGTTTTACGACACATTTTAATTTTTTTGACTTGCAAAATGTTCTTTTAAATTGACAAACATCATATGTGTAGTTCGTGGCACAATTCAAACGGGATCAAAAGATACGTTTTCTCTCTCCATTGAATTCAATGTATAATTTTCCGCTTCCGGGGTCCCATGAGCTCCCCCGGAAAGGGAGGGACTTCGCCTCTCTATTTGGAGTAGACTGGAGTAGGCGGGAGTTGAACTCTGACCTCACTGTCGAGCCGTTAGTGGCCGACTCCGCCTACTAAGGGCTTCTCGGCAACTCTGCAGGATCCTATGGGTGACGTCACGGACCCTACGTCCATTTATATATATGGTATTTTCAAATTCTAGCGCACTCGAGCTGGTTTCTCCAACATTATCTACCCCACCTTTAAGTGTGAATACCATAAAAATACAGTAAATTACTTTTATTTAAAATAAATAAAGGTTTTATTCTGTAAATTGGTTTGATGAGAAATTATCGGTTTTTTACAAGATAATTCCATTGTTTAATTGTCTTGAATGTTAAATTACATTGAATTCTATGTAAAAAACCTGGTAAAAACACATAAAATACACATAATTTTACTGCATGTAAAATGAAGGCAACTTTCTTTTTTTGTTGCAGTAAAACCTTAAATTTAATGTAACAAAATGTAAAAAAACTAAAAATAACTGTATTCTGTACTGTTGTAGAATAAAAAGAAATCTTATTATAAAACATCTCTAAAATGTTAAATAAATGTATACATCTTCACAAAAAATGTAATATATTGCAGAAATACCCAAAAATGATTTTGTGTAAATAAAGTAGTTTTCTTGGTATACTAAAATAGTTAACTGTAAAAAAAAAGTGTCAAATAAAAAAAAAGGAAAATGTATGTAAAAAGCTACGGCACTTGAAATGGAATCCAGCCATACAACGGCAGACAAGACAAGCAGGATTGGAATGAGTCCACAACACTCCTGATTGGTTGATATAAACGTCATCGAAAAAAACAGCTAATGAACACTGTCCGCGCCTTTCAATCCAATTTGAAACTTCCACGTCAGTTTGAGCGGCTCTCCTGCGGAGCTACAGCTGTCTGTATGTCTGCTCACGAGTTTATGGGCTAATGACTAATATCGGGATATTTTTACATCTACACGTTAAATATGAGAATCGGGACGTCAACAGAGAACAGAAGACTTGAGATCTGGTGAGTCCTGCAACTTTAATGGAGTTAAACATGTATTTAGATAATCCTTAGTTTGTGAATGTTCAATTGTGTATTTAAGGTTACGTTTCTTCTTCTAGTTCAGTGAGTTTTGAGTGATGAGACATATACTTTAAGGGAATCTGTGGAATCTCAGCTTTCATATGATACGTTTGTGCAGATAGCATGAAGTAAAAAAGATCGCTTTTGTTATGTGCTAAAGTAGCGTTAGCCCCGTTAGCTGTTAGACTTGTGTTTCGTTTAGTTAAAAATGGTTAATATCGTCAGTTAGCTGAGTTTCTTCCCGTTAAATGGTTAAGGATCTTTAATAGGTTGTTACATTTTAAGATGTCCTGAGATGCTGTTTCTTGCAAGATGTCCCACCGGCGGGACAATCGGGCTATAGAGAGGCGAAGTCCCTCCCCTTCCGGGAGCCTCCATGGGACCCCGGAAGCGGAAAATTATACATTGAATTCAATGGAGAGAGAAAACGTATCTTTTGATCCCGTTTGAATTGTGCCACGAATGACACATATGATGTTTGTCAATTTAAAAGAACATTTTGCAAGTCAAAAAAATTAAAATGTGTCGTAAAACTGTGAAGTAACACATTTTTTTATGTTAAGCCGCTCAGTGAACTACATGTCTCTGGTCCCGCACAATACGCGTCACCAACACAAAGATGACCGTCACGTTGGAACATTTCACCTCATTCTTTCAGAATGAGAATAAAAGTATAAAACGAGGTGAAAATCACTACAAGTCTGGGCCCGTTGAGAGCTGTACATACACGAAAGGGGAGTTAGTCGGTTCTGTAAGAGCCAGCATGCGGGACCGGCTTTACAAGGTTTCGGTGAGTAACATGAGTGCAATGTTTAACGTTAATGTCAGTCAATAAGGAGGAGAATGAAAAAGATGATGAACCACAGACCCGGCATATAATGACTGCAGTGTGCAGGGCTGTGTTAATTTATGTTACTGTTATCAATAGCATTAGTTGACTGAGAAAACCGTCAAGAAAAAAAGTTTAGCGATGTTACGAGTCGACTAGCATAATATGAACCACGGCTGTGATTGACAACCTGGACAGCCAGTCAGAAGCTAGAATGCCAACCTAGAGAGCCAATCAGAACCTAGAACGGGTGTACTGTATACGGGTGTGTATGCTGTGGATAACATTAGTGTTCACAAGAACAAGGTATACTCCCGTGTTTTGTTTTAGTTGCTCTTCAGATTGAAGCGGCCAGTTTTATATCGACTATATGTGCGATCTCCTTTTTACATCTCGTTGTGTCATTTGAGTTTATTTGCTGTGTGTAGATTCAAGGATTTTGGTTATCTTGTCAATTTGTTTGGTTATCTAGGCACAGCTGTGTGTGACTCCCTCTGGTACACTGGTATGTGTTTTCCTAATGTAGAGAGCATTGATTAATTCATAAACTACACACTGAGTCTAGATCCTGACCAAATCCTTTTTTGTTGATCAAATGTTTTTCAAAAATGTAATACACATTTAAAAAAATACAATGTACAATCACAACCAATACAACACAAATTACAAAAACTTCAGAAAAAACAAACAATAACAACAATCAGACAAGAGGACAAAACAATGGAAAAATAAACCCTCCCACCCCCAGATCTGGACCATCCTTGTATTGCTCATTCAATCTATTATAGCATGTTAACAAACATGGTACTTACTTTATTTGTACAGATCTACATGGGAGAGGATGGCGCGATGCAGAGCGCTGTCTGTGGTTGTGCACGGGGGATGTACAAATGCAGCCACGCTGCAGCATTGGCAATATTTGCCATGTGGCAGATCAGCTCCACAGAAGTTGAGTGCCAGTGGAGGAAGCCTGGCACTTCAAAAGTAGTCCAGCCGGTGTCTCAACTCTACCAACAGCAAGAGGAGACATACAACCCACTGGCCAGAGACATCGCCACTGAGGAAGTAGACTGACTCAGGTCTGCACTGAGGGGCGCAGCGTGGCATGGCATGGCTTTTGTCACCTGAGCCAGAGCTGCAGCCTCAACATCAGGCCATTTTCAACGTGCCGGAGCTGGTGAAGGAGCATGGGGGTCGTGGGCTTGAGGCAATTCTTGCCTCAATGCGACTGAGCAGAGACCATTAAGCTGCCATCCAGACAGCCACCGTAGGACAGCAGACAAATCCTCAGTGGCAGTTACACAGGCAGGGCAGGTTGACAGCCAGCAATTTTGGTGCTGTGCTGAGGTCGGGACTTTCATCCACTCCATGCGCGTCCCTCATGAAGAGGGTGCTTGGGGGGTACAATTTAGACGGAGTCATGGCTGTCAACTGGGGAGTTGTAAACGAGGTGTGTTTGGCCTTTTAAGTGTGACACATATGTAGTGATAAATGCTTCACCTGACCACTGTTCCTAAATAAAAAAAGTTTTCTGCATCGTCAGTAATTTTTTCCAAATAATTACCAATATTTCACAAATTCTTCATGTCAACTTAAGAGCACAGCTTTGTGTCAGCTTTGCTTGGTTCATCTTACTGGGGGGCAGCTACATGGATGTCGGTGCAGTCCACAATCATTTTGCAGTTGAAGGCAGAATGAATTTATTATTGACTCAGAATGAAGCACAACTTCATGTCATACAATACATTGACTTTATTTGTAATTGTGTAAACAAATAAAGCATTTATTAGCAAGCAGGACCTGCAGGAACAGAGAACGGTGATGGATGGAGCTGGGAAGAGAGAAGAATAAAGAAAACAGATCAACTTTATTATCGGATATTAATTCAATTTCAAAACAAGTTGCCGCTCCTACAGTTTTCTAGTATGTAAAGATTATTTCACATGACCTATGCAAAATATCACACTCAATACATGTGTCTCTCTGGGGGGTGCATTGTGCCTTTGATGTATATAAATAATATACCATAACCAAATACTATTACGTACAGTGGAAATCAGGTTGCCAGAGCAGGTCAGTGTGCATGTTCCTCAGGGTCTCAGCAGTTACAGGTGAGGTAAAGACAATAAGAGAAAAAGGTCAGTAACAACACTTTAAAGTAACAACACTGAATAATTATCTATTTTAATAATTTTCTCTCAGTAATCACTCAACTACTGTCTTTCCAACAAACAGCTTGACTTACTCTCACTATCATCACAATGACACATGTCCAGAAGAATGTCATGCAAAGCTCCCTGCCTGCCTGCCTTCCTTCGACTCTCCCTGAACTGCTTCCTTAGCACCCGGTGGAGGGCGCAGTAGGCTACTCTTCAAATGTTTCAAGAAATACTTACCATGATGACTACTCTTACTGTTTAACATTTTGGTGTACTTCATGTAATAAAATAATAACTTCATGGTAAGGCTACTAAAAATGACAAGGCTAAGTAATGTAATGCTAACTAACGTGCTCACTACTCGTCGCCACTAGCTAGGTAGCTAACTTGACTATGTTCCATGCACAACATGTATATTACCTATGATATTACCTGATATGTCTGATCCAGCGACTCCTGGTCCTTTCATAAGACGGGAAGCGATAGAACGAGCAAGTGGTATGATCACTTTTGTGATTACAACATGGTACAAAAGCACACAGGCATCTTGTAAAAGTGAATTTATTGGAGCAATCTCTTATATTTATTGGAGGGAATAAATCAGTTATGAAATCTTCTTCTTCGCTTTAATTACGAGTCGCAACCACTTGGAGCATTATCGCCTGTGACATCACATGCGCGACCCAGAATGGGATTTGGGATTTGTAGTCTTTGTAGTCGCGTATTTTTCATAGTCTTATATTTCAACAGTTTTACGACAAAATGTGACTTTTTTGACATGGAAATGATTGTTTAAGATTGACAAACATCATATGTGTAGTTCGTGGCACAATTCAAACGGGATCAAAAGATACGTTTTCTCTCTCCATTGAATTCAATGTATAATTTTTCGCTTCCGGGGTCCCATGGACCGGAAGTAGATGGGCGTGACTTCGCCTCTCTATACAGGTTAACAAGGTGGCTGCTAACGTTAGCTTACAGCTTATAGGTTGGTTTCACTTGACGTCACACCGCTGCGTTCCTTTGGCACGAAATTCCATTGGAGGTCAGGAAGTAATTTTTATACAGAGGATCTAGCTGCTGTTACCATTGTGAAAATGCCGGTGTGTTGTGTAGTTTACGGTAGGGATGCACCGAATATTCGGCCGCCGAAAATTATCGGCCGAAAATGGTTAAAAAGGCCTTTTCGGCCGAAAGGTTTCTAGCACCGAAAAAATATCACCGAATGTCAGAGAACAGGGTTACGTTGGTAAGCTAACGTGTTGTTGTGATGACGTAATCAAAACGCGGCGACCAGCACGGCGCGCGACCATGCTCGCGGCTGGCTCAAAGCCAACATGTCTGCCGCTTGGAGATATTTAAAAATATCAGAGAAAGACGCGCGGATTGCGATTTGTAAAACTTGTTCAGCTGACATTTCTCGAGGGGGCGTAACTGCAAAGACTTTCACCACTTCGGGATTACTCCGCCACTTGAAATCAAAACACCCGGACAAATATGCGGAGTAAGATCAAATCACAAGCACTGACAGCGAGAGACTGTTCAGCGCTGCCTCTCATGTGCTTGATGAGAAGAGGAACAGACTTATGGCTGATAAAGCAGAGAAGCTACTGTTAATTAAAAAGAACCTCCCACTTTTCCTTAATAAGTAGACAAGGCTGGCTTATCATAAGCTTATCTAGTTCTACATGTCTACTCTATACCTACTTTCCTGAACAATTTTCATTGTGAGTTATAATTCACCATCTCAGGTTATCATTAGGGGGAAATGACAGCAGCACAGTGTTCAATATATTGTAATTTCTATATCTAAATGATACAATGTTGTTTACATTGCTCATGAGGACAGACCACCTTATTTGCAGATTCTTGAAATTGTAATTTAATTTGTAATTGGTTTGGATTTTGTATCCAGTTTTCACTTTATGTATCTTTATACAATTTGTACTACTTTGCTTATGAGGACAGACAGCCTTATTTACAGATTCTTGAAATTCAATTGTAATTTCATTTGTAAATAGTTACATTCATGTGGATTTATCCAGTTTGCACATTTGTATGCATGCACTTATAGGTGCATTTGTTGTTGTTGAAGGCCTGGCTGTTACAGTCTTTATTTACACTATTTTGTTGTAGGCCTACTGGCCTAGATGTTTATTTTAAAGCACCTTGGCTTTGTTCTGAATGCACTTTGTTGTAGTTATCCTACAGAGAAAAGAAAATGCATTCAAAAGTGCTGAATAAATGTTTTATGGACCCATAATAGTGATTATTATTTAAGCTAAGTTTTGCCATAATCAGGTAGCTGAACAACATTGGTAAAAAATGTATACATTATATATATATATATATATATATTTCTATTTCTATTAATCATTTTCGGCATTCGGTTTTCGGCCAACTGTTTCCTATTTTCGGTATCGGTTTCGGCCAAGAATTTCCCATTCGGTTTACCCCTAGTTTACGGTTGTTCCAATCGATCCGGCCGAGAGAAAAACAAGAGGTTTTACCGAGTGCCGAAGGTTGTCGTCCATAAAGCTGAGCAATTTAAGAAGCTAACCGAAGAACGCCGGAAAAAATGGCTTTCAAACCTACATCTGCGGTCGGGAGGAGCAGAGTCGTCTAATGCACGTGTCTGCAGCGACCACTTCATCAGAGGTATTAGCTAACTTGGTTTTTGTGGCTTTGTTTATGTATTATTGGGTTGTGGTTAAATGCTTATGTACTTAGTAATACTGATCATGTTTAAGTTACCTGTAGTCTAATATGGACTTTGTTGGGACTTTTTAGGGTGCCCTAGCGCTTTGGGTGACGTTGAGTCGGTAGACTGGGCTCCCACTGTTAGCCTCGGTTACCACACAACAAGTAAGCCCAGATCAGAGGCATCTCTTCGACGAGAGCAGAGGATGGAGCTCAAGGAAGACCAACAAAGACAATCAGAATGTGCAGAGGCTTTGTTGGATCTCCTGCAGACAACCAAGAGCCCAGAACCGACGCAACCCCCGTCTGACAGCCCACAACCAGAGAACACCAGTGGGATATTAAATGACCAACAAGGTCAATTAACCACCAGCATTATTATTAAATATTACAAATGTGATTGTCAGAAAATCAATGCAAACTTTGAATTAGGTTTAGGTTTAGAAAATAGAGTACTAACTTGAGAATCTGCAATAATTGGAACAGAGAACTTGCATGTGTGTAAAAAGGTTGTCAAAAAGATAACATCACAACAATTCACATTCATATTTGACTATTTTAAATAACTAATTATGCTTACTACTGCTATATTGTATGCAGATGCAGGATGCCAGACTGATTTAACGATGGAGGACATCGAGAGGATGGAGGATGTTCTGAGACAGAACACAACAGAGCTGGGAGATCTTCGGACAAAGGCACTGGACATAAAGTTCAACCAGGAGTCCTTTGAGAACAACGAAGAGAAGACAAAGTTTTACACCGGGCTCCCCAACTTCTTAGTTTTACTTCAGGTTTTTCAACTGTGCGAGCCCTACATCACCTGTGGCCTTATGTCTGTGCTCTCCAAATTTGAACAGTTCATTTTAGTTTTGCTGAGGCTGAGACTAAATCTCCCTCTGAAAGATTTGGCTTTCAGGTTCAACATCTCTCTCTCCACTGCTTCTAGAATTTGGCATAAGTTAATTGACATACTTCATCAGAGTACAGAATTTATAATTGAGTGGCCAGAGCGACATGTACTTCAGGCTAAAATGCCAATGGGATTCAGACAGGCATTTGGATGTAGAGTTGCTGTGATTGTTGACTGTTTTGAAGTTTTTATTGAGAGGCCCTCTAATTTACTAGCTAGAGCACAAACATGGTCCAACTACAAGCATCACCATACTGTTAAATTTCTGATTGGTGTTGCTCCCCAAGGCTATGTCGCTTACATATCTTCTGCCTAGGGAGGAAGAGTTAGTGATAAACAGATCACAATACAGAGTGGGCTCCTACAAAAACTGTTACCTGGAGATATTGTCCTAGCAGACCGTGGGTTCGATATTGGCGATAGTGTGGGATTTTACTGTGCTACCCTAAAGATGCCTGCATTCACCAGGGGGAAAGTCAGCTGTCAGCATACGAGGTGGAAGAGACAAGAAAAATAGCTAATGTGCGTATTCATGTCGAAAGAGTCATAGGATTAGTCAGAAGAAAATATCAGATTCTGCAAAGCAGGGCTGTGCCCATAGAGCACATGCTAACAAAACCAGGTGACGCACTAGCATTAATTGACAAGATTGGGGTTATTTGCTGTGCCTTGTCTAATCTGTCAGTGTCTGTCGTCCCATTGGAGTAAAGTCATGGAGCTGTAGTCTTGTAAATAAGAAACCATGTATTATTCAGTATCATTTAATCTTTTCAGTAAACATCTTTTTGTGTTCAAGCATCTTGTGTTCAAGTCTTTTCAGTAAACATCTTTTTGTGTGTTGTAAATTGTGTAGCCCTAATCAATATACAACTTTCATCTACATTCAGGCTTAATTCATTCAACAATATTCTAGAGATGACAATTGGTCTGGTGACGCTCCCATGTATGGCCATTGAGGGTTATTGTAAATGTAAATAAGAAACCATGTATTATTCAGTCTTCTTAGTATCATTTAATCTTTTCAGTAAACATCTTTTTTACAATAGCAATATATCACACAGCCCTACTTCCTCTAGTGAGTGTGGTCAGTAGGGCTGCAACAAACGACTAATTTGATAATCGATTAATCTATCGATTAATGAAACGATTAATCGATTATTCGGATCGTTAAGGTTTTAACTGTACTACTACTTATATCAATACTGCTTATCGATCCGGTCCTTTTAACGATAGTATTAACGGTTCTTTTGACAAGAAATAAGGTAAACTAACTAAACAAATTGTGAACAAAACTAACATTGCTTTTTATTTTAATTAAATGCATAATATTTCACATCAAAAGAAACAACAATGTTTTAACAAATCATATTAAATAATGTGATGACAGAACTGTAAACCGAATAGCTGAAACTTTAACAAAATAACTCAGTTACCTCTAATCATTAACCTATGTTTTTATAACTGAGTTAACTCTGTGTGTTGCTGCTAGCATACATAACACCTGACGTGGAAACGTTACTCGTGGACAGGGCTACAGAGCTACTAGAAAGACAGTCGAACCCGGTGCATTCCTCCGTCTGAATGTGGTGCACTTTTGCTAAGTGTTTAGACAAATTGCTCGTTTTACCGCCTTTATATGATAAACTGTTATTGCACTTTTGGTAACGAGCATTGTCCACATCGAGACGGCTAAAGTTTAACCACACCTCGGAGCGCGTTCTCTCCGCCATCTCCTGCTTGTGTGTGTAAACTGCCCCGCCCCCTCGCAAGCAGGCGGGGGAGAGATCTCTCGTCTGAATTGGGAAGATCGAAAATACATTATAGACGCATTTTGTAGTCATATTGCATATTAGAAACTGAGTTGGCAACACTAAGACTGCGATATAATGTTTATGTAGCAATAATACATATGACATATGTTTTAAATGTCTCCTGTACCGATAAAAAAGAGCGATAACGTTGGAGCTTAACGGGGTGTAGAACACATGTGATGACGTCACCAACGAATCGACGACTGAATTAGTTGCCAACTAATTTGGTAATCGATTTTAATCGATTAAGTCGATTAGTTGTTACATCCCTAGTGGTCAGTGAATATGAAGGTGCTGTAATGCAGGTTAAAGAGCTGCCACTGTGCAAATAATAATGCAACAAGGAGAGAACCACAACTTCCGCTCACAACAAAGTCTTCTGTCACCATGGGGCAGCCAATCAGATCCAAGGAGCAGATGAATGGTTCGGAGGTTTTTGGATCTATTCCGGCGATCACAGGCTCGATGTAGTATGGCCCAAACCTGATGAGAGCATGACATATTTACCATTTATGCAGGTATTTGTGCCTACTGTAAGCAGCTTAAATGTGGACATGGGTCTATATTAAGTTCAGTGCACTCACCTCTTCTCGTACAACAGGTTGGACACCATGCTCATGAAGGTCTTGGGCTTGATCTGGCGACCCTTCTTCAGCTCGTACAGGTTCAGTCTGAATTTAAGCCTCTGGGATCTACACACAAGGCAAAGACATCCATCAATCCTCAGATATTTACATTGAATTCAGTCGTCACAAATCTAACTTATTTCAAAGCTATGGATAGCAGAATTTCTAATAACGTTTTCTCCCCTATTTATTAGAATGCATAGTAATACTATTCAACTACAACCCTTTTGTTGTTGGTATAAACATTATAGGTGTAGTATTGTACTTGACACTCCAGGCTTTCTCTAAATGAGAAGTCTTACTTAGTCTAGATCTGAGAGTTGTAGCTTTATAGAGTTGTAAATCAATACTGTCATCATAGTACCCTGGTGTTCACAACTGTTTAGCCACTTTGAGAGAACAAGGTGGAGGTCTACACACTCACACTGTCTGAACATCAGTGGCCAGTCCTGCCAGCCCAATATACAGCTTATCTCCCATGGGGAAGATCTTCTGGAAGTCTGTGGTGAGCATCTGAGCCTGGATGCCAAACCTCCGGTCCGCTGCTATCGCCACACAGTTCTTCCCTCGCATGGCCATGACGGCCCCTCCGTTATAGGACATAATAGACTGCATGAAGAAGGAGAAACGTAAGAAGAGTTAAGTTAGTCAGAGCTTAAACCATTGATAGATCAAACAACTGATTAAAGAGACAAATCAAACTATTTAAACATAAAGCTCATTTTTAAGCACATTCATTGAAATAAAAATTAAGTTTAAGTTGAGGCCCTTCTATACAGCATAACATGTAAAGAATATCCTAAGAATATGTATTATTTGCAACATGCAAATAAGATACTGAATAATGTTGTCCTCAAAATAAATGACTGAAATCTATGTATTTCATTTAAGGACCAAAAACATGACTCAGGG
This sequence comes from Notothenia rossii, assembly GCF_949606895.1. NCBI lineage: Eukaryota > Metazoa > Chordata > Actinopteri > Perciformes > Nototheniidae > Notothenia > Notothenia rossii. The sequence goes on from NC_136902.1 coordinate 20,288,372, forward strand.
TTATTTCCAACCACCCAAATGTGTAAACATGGAGCATAACGTTCATCTAAAATCATTTCAACGATCAAAAGAAATAAAAGTAAGAAAATAAAAAGTGTAGTTGTAGAACATTATTATTGAACCAAAGTCTTTATTATCCCGCGTTATACATGTTTAAATTATGATGTATAGTGAAACCTCGTTGCTGGGTTGTTAAAGTTGTTGCAGTTGTCTGCTGTCAGTGGACTCACATTAACAAATTGCTGACTAGCTTAGTAGGTTGAAGCTTTAGCTAACCAAACTAGCAATGTCTAATTAACCAAACGTTAGCTGATGTTGACCCAAACGCAACATCAGCCCTTTAAGTGAACCGGATTTATTGAATCATAATGCCATTAAAGTGAATTCGGGGAATGATTGTAACAGTTAAGTTGGCCTACAAGACACAACGTTAGCTCGTGTGCAGCTAGGTAAGCTAAGTATTTAGCATTGCAGCTATGCCCCGGCTACCATCACAATGAAATGTTTTGTATAATTAACTACAACATTGAATATATTGAAACGTTTAGAGTTGTGAGATTGAAGTTACTTGCAACCCCAAACTTAAAATATGTTTTCATTGAATATTTGCTAAGCTTAAGCAGGATGGAGAAGTCTATAAGCTAGCTGGCTACCAACATTAGCTTAGCCATCTCTTGTAAATGTTACCCTTAAATTACATTACATTACATTACATTGCATTTAGCTGACGCTTTTATCCAAAGCGACTTACAATAAGTGCATTCGACCAGGAAGATACAACCTTTAAGAAAACAGAATCATATAAGTACATCAGGTTTCATAGAGCCAAACATTTCAAGTGCTACTCAACTGGCATTTAGAAAGCCAGCCCTTTATTAGTATATAAGTGCTTTGTTAGTAATTCTATCGCTCGAAGTGGAGTCTAAAGAGATGAGTTTTCAGTTTGCGTCGGAAGATGTGTAAGCTATCTGCTGTCCTGATTTCAATGGGGAGCTCATTCCACCATTTTGGAGCCAGGATAGCAAACCCACGTGTTTTTGCTGACGGGAACTTGGGTCCCCCTCGCAGTGCGGGTGCAGCGAGCTGTTTGGCTGACGCAGAGCGGAGTGCACGTGCTGGGGTGTACGGTTTAACCATGTCCTGGATGTAGGAAGGGCCAGATCCATTCACAGCATGGTACGCAAGTACCAGTGTCTTGAAGTGGATTCTAGCTAAATACTAGTTACATTTGACCATTTACCTAAAAACACATTGGCATGTGATCTAATGTCTGGTGCTCATACCATTGTGAGTGTGTTGTGATTTTTTCACGATATCTGCGGCGTGCAGGTTCATATTCGGTGTCCTCCATGATTCCTGCGTTGATGAATGATTGCGTTGTCACTTCCTGACCTCCACTTGAATTTTGCGCGTCATAGAAGTCACATGACTGAACCCAAGCTATTGCAGTGCTGCCGCCACCCTCTCGTCTCCAACGCGGGACGATTACACATAAACCCAGCAGGGTGTCACAGTGTTGTCGCCAATCTTATTGTAAAGTTTCACAGCTTTTTTACTGCGGAATCCAGTTTGTTAATGTTCAGTAGCCAACAGCTATCATAGCATAAACTGCTAACCACTCACGTTTGGCTAACTTGCTCGTTAGCTCTGCTCTATATATTACAAGCTAACATGACTAGCTAATGTCACACTGTGTGAACTAAAATAGTTGTTGTATTACTACATCATACATGCTTGGTCCAAATCTCTGCTAAAATTATTATTTTTAACAAAATTATCATTAAAGTATCTTTATTTGTTTGCATTTGTATCACACTTGGCATAAACTATTTTAGTTCATCAATTAGAATGGGAGAATTAAAAATAATGATTTGTGGTAATCAAAAACAATGTATTTAAAGAAACACTCAGCCATGCATGAAATAACATAGGAAAATAATATGGATAATTTTTGACCCATGTTGTGCCTTAGAAGTAGTGATACAAACATGATTTTTATTTTTTTTTAAAGTAAGAAAGTTAAAATGAAAATTAGAATTGGTGTTGATCAAAAACAGGTTAATTGAGGAATTCCTGGAAGTAATTTATTGCAAAGATATTTACAATTTAAACTAATTTGGGTCACTTTTGACGCATGTTGGTTGTATGTTGTGTAACAAAGGGTTACCATGACAGCTGTGATGTTCACTCTTTTGACAGAGCACCAGTGGACAGTGAAGACTATGGAACAGAAGATGTGATGAATTTGTGTGGAAAGCTGCTGAAGCCAGCCTGTGTCCCTCTCATCAGTCTCTCCAGGCAGCACCCAGCTATTCTTCCATCTTGCAGATGAAAAGACTTTGATACGTGAGTAATAACTAACTTGTGTCTAACATAATATTGAATGTCAGTGTTTCCCCTAGATTTACTGCTGATATATTCTTTAAATCCTCTGGAGCAGAGAGAGGAGCTGTGGATTATTGTTATTGATTAATGCATCAGTGTTTCTTAGGGTCAAAAACACTAAACTCAACTTAAAATGAAAGCGTTTAGTTTATTTAATAAAAGAGCTCATGTTCAATGTGAAAAGTGACCGTAGATATAGATTAGTTGCAATTTGGTGCTATATATATTTAAAATAATAATAAAAAAATATATATATAAAAAATTTTTTTAAACACCTTGAATTTCAGGGAGGGGGGCGCGGGGCTCCGTTGGCGGGGCGCAGCTCCCCTCCAAGACTATGGTAGGGGAAGCACTGAATGTGGTTTAGTAAAGTATTTAAAAAAATACCCCACATTGTACATGTACATGACAATCAGACCATGCGCAAAATAAAAAAAAACCGCATGAGTTTTAACAACATGTTTATTTATTGACTTTTCATTCCTGTATAATCATTTTGCACAAAGATGGCAGTTTGTCAGAGCACTTCATCCTTCTGGGTTTCATGAAGAACAGCTCCAACGCCTGTGTGTATGGGAACGCCTCTGGTGCTGGTCCATTGTTTCCCACAGATCTGAAATATACTTGGGGGGGTGGTGGTAGCAGGGGGGAGGGGGGGGTTGAGGTGACGTGCAACAACATTAACCTTTCTGTTGGTCGCTTGTTAGCAGACCCTTCACGCGATGGCAGAACGAACAGCTACAGGCAGGACCCATAATGATAGCCCTATAGTTTAAATCTACTACTCACACATAAACATATGGAAATGGGTTACTATTTAAAATAATTAATGTATTTATAAATGTATTTAGGAACCTATCCATGTGATTTTAAGTGGGGGTCGACCTCAAATCCTCTAGGGGGGTCCGGGGGCATGCTCCCCCGCTAAGATATTTTTTTTTAATTTTGGAGTTAAATGCATCAATCTGGTGCATTTTCAGGGGAAAATAAAGAGACTAGATCTATGGAAACACCTATATTAATATATCAATAATCATAAAATCATGGCCATAACCAATAACATACCATTTCCAATATGAAAAAAACACTGAAACTTGTTTATTAATTTATTTTTGGTTCATTTATAGTTATGAGTGTGTGTGCTCCTGAATCAGCCTCTCTTGTCTCTCTCCTCTCCTCCTCTTTGAGGCAGCAGCAAAGACTAGTTTTAGCTCTCAACAAGTTTTAAAAAGTGTATCTTACCTTTTTTCACCTAGTTAACTTTTTATTTATTCATGCATATTTTAATAATCACATTACATTTCATTTAGCTGACGCTTTTATCCAAAGCGACTTATAATGACCGATTACAGGGACATTCTCCCTGGAGTAACTAAGGGCTAAGTGCCTTACTCAAGGGCACACTAGTGGTGGTGTTCCTGGCGGGATTTGAACTCACAGCCTTCCGATCTTCAGCCCACCTCACTATCCATTAGACCAATCACTACCCTCTCAAATGGAAATATGTGTTTCAGTGTTTTCCCTAGGATGGAGTCATAGCAGCGGTGCTAAGGCATGTGGGCCCAGCATAATGTGAGCGCGTGGAATTTTTTAGTGTGTGCGAAGTGCGCCCTGCCAAAACCTCTCCATCAGGACCAGAACCTCTCTCCATCAGGACCAAAACCTCTCTCCATCAGGACCAGAACCTCTCCATCAGGACCAAAACCTCTCTCCATCAGGACCAAAACCTCTCCATCAGGACCAGAACCTCTCTCCATCAGGACCAAAACCTCTCTCCATCAGGACCAGAACCTCTCCATCAGGACCAGAACCTCTCTCCATCAGGACCAAAACCTCTCTCCATCAGGACCAGAACCTCTCCATCAGGACCAGAACCTCTCTCCATCAGGACCAAAACCTCTCTCCATCAGGACCAGAACCTCTCTCCATCAGGACCAAAACCTCTCTCCATCAGGACCAGAACCTCTCGCCACCTCAACAAGGCCCGCCCCCCCCACTGACACTTTACCTCAGCCACAACGCAGACTCTATGCATTACATAATGGAGATCACAGGATTGTAAATAATGCAATGTTTAAATATTGCTTACTGCACATATTTTATATTCTATAATTGATTGCATTCTATTTCGATGTAAATTACTGCTTTATTTTATTGCTATCATACTATATTTTTTATTTGTGATCTTAATATAGTTCGCTATCTGTGTACTTTTTTTAATTTGTATGTATGCACCACGACACCAAGTCAAATTCCTCGTACGTGTGAACCTACCTGGCAATAAACCTGTTTCTGATTCTGATCTTTTTGTCATCTAGGTTGCACTGCCACGTCTACAGTAGCGCAGAATGGACAGAGGAAACATGATTGGGCCTCAAGTTTTTTGCAGCCAATATACATTATCCTACAAACTTGGGATAGGAGGGTGAGTGAACAAGTTATCCATTGGTTGGAACCTACAATGTTAGACTTACTAAATCCTGCACACTGCTCCTTCAAATTGACAATGTGAACATATGTCGCCATTCCTGTTATTTTCAGTTGAGAATGTTTCAAAGTACTCTTAAAAAAATTCTGCTTACTTTTTGTTTCTACTGTTTATAAGTATGATGTTTAAATATGAAATGCTGTATTCATTAGTTGTACTATAATTCTACAAATATTTTTATATTTTAAGTTTTCAGAGTAATTGTTTCCATTTTTCCATGTCATTTTGTTGAACCTGTTTGATTGGAAATTGTTAGAAAAAAAGCTTTAAAATAACAGTATTCTAGCTGTAGAACTTTAGGTTCTGTATTTATTTTAGTGTTTGATCATACAAATCTAATAAAAAAAAATGTAAAAAACAGTTTTTCTCATCAGAACTTTATTTAAGGTATTTGAATGTAACATTTGAGGACAATTGATTTTGAAAAGAGAGGAAAGTGTTTTCCCGTAAAATCTTTAAGGACAATTTCTGTATACTAATTGCTTCTGCACTTTATTTCAGTTAAAGTATTTTTAATTTTACTTTAATTTTATGGTTTTTGTTTGGCAGCCGCTGCTGTCAGTCATTTGACCGTTTTTTTACGGGGTTTTTGCCCATAGAAGTATTAGTGCTGTACTTTTATTAAAGGTTATTGACTGTAAAAAGAGCAGATAAACCTGTAAAATAACACTGCTGAACTTTAAGTTCTGTCACTTTATTGAAGGTGTTTGACCGTAATAATTTAGGATAAAACTGTAAAATAACAGTTTTTACATGCTTAACTCTAAATTATGTCCGTAATAAACAAGGGAAGATACCTGTAAAATAACAGTGTTTCTCTGTAAAGGAAATTAATTATATTTACGGTTTTTTCCCATTATTGTAATTACGGTATTTCACTGTAATTTGACGGTAAGTTTTTGGAAGCACCAGCTGCCAGATTTTTACAGTTTTTTTTTTTACAGTGTGGAACAGGCTAGCAAGTGTGCAGGTGTGCATCATATGAGAGGCCCCGCCTTACATTTTACGCCACAGATTTGGGGAAATTGGTCCGTGCGCAAAGCATTGTGGGGATTTTAAGGACGCAAAGTACCCATGTGCAGCCTCGAAATTACCCCCAAACCAAGGACGCGGCCTCGGTGGAATTCCAAGTATGCTGGAGATTGGAACAGTCCTTCGGCGGCACTCGATGATGTAGCATCCTTGAAATATTGGCTTGGAAGCCAGTTTCCTCGAGATTGAGAAACGGCCAGAGTCTGTAAAAAGACGATCCACAAGCAGAGATTTGAGATCCACAAGCAGAATTCTGAGATCATCCACAAGTGCATTTTTGGTCGACAAATACAAAATGGATTAACAAATGCCTGATCGAAAGTTGTAAATGTTAAAGAGACATTCAAAGATCTTTTTTTTATTTGTAAAAATATTTTTGCGTATTTGCAGATCCGTTTTACATTTGCAAATGTATTTGTGAGTTTTAGAATAATATATATTATATATTTTGATCATAATTATTGATGCATTTAAGTTGTATCAAAGCTTGTAAAGGTGCAGCTAATTTTAATGACTTTATATACTGCAGGGCAGCGCCATATAGATAGAATTCTATCTATATGGCGCTGCTGCAGGGTATAGCTTGTGAATATGAAGTTCTTATTTAAGTGTTGATTTATATTTGACATCATTAATCCAAATCTGCAAAGTAAAGGTATAAAATACATGTAGTGAAGTAAAAGTACACGATTTACCTCTGATTTGCAGTGGGGTAGAAGTAGCAAGAAAATGAAATAAAGTACCAATCCCTCAAAATTGTACTTATTTACTTTAGTAAATCGACTTAGTTACTGTACACTAATTACCATGTATGTATCCTATGTAAATAAATACACTACTTAATCTGCTCGTCCTTGTCAAAATTAAGCAGGGTCTACTTTTTTGAGCTAGTCAATTTTAAGGAGTCTTTATACTGTTTAAATAAGTAACAATGAGAAGGGGGATTTAAAGAAATGAATTACTAGATGGAAAATAATCATGTACATACATTATCAAATCAAGTTTTATTTATATAGCACATTTATAAACGATTTTTGGTCGAGCCAAATTGCTGTACATATAATAAAAATAGCCTACAGTAGAGATACTTTACAGCTAATACAACAGCATAGATTCTTCAGAATATCAGTATGAGAAAAACGAAACCCTTTATCCTTAGACCCTCACATCGTACAAGGAAAAACTTCCGGAGAAAACCCACGGTTTAAAGGGGAAAAAATGGGAGAAACCTGAGGGAGAGCAACGGAGGAGGGATCCCTCTCCCAGGACGGACACACGTGCAATAGATGCCGTGTGTAAATCGAAGAGATAATACATTTTACAACATAGGTAGTCCAAATGTTAGGAAATCCATGAGTCTCTGTAATAAGAAGATAAATCTACAAAGATGTCAACTACAATCCTGTGGGAGGCTTCAGTGAAGCCGCACGAGACCTATGCAGGCAGGACCGCAGAGACAGGTTTATCCACGACCCCATCACAATATTATTATAATAATAGAACACACTTATTACAGCTTTGTAATAAAAAACATTCATTTGGTTCATTTTAAGAATAACCTTCAAAGCAGTGTATTTTTCAGTTGTATGCTTAACTCATGTCTTACTTTTTAAAATTGATTTCTGATTATCAGCAATGTGTGTTGAAAGTAAATCCAACTTAATGTAAGTCTTTACAACATATGAAAATATTTTATGACTAAGACTAAATATGTCTGAAGTAACATTTAAGTATGCTCTTCCATTAAGACTTCATTTTTTCTTGACAGACAGATCCTGTGTATGCGGCAATGCCATGAATGACCACTGGGTGGCGCTTTCTACACGCTGAGTATGAACCTGCATGTTACGCAGCAGGTTACAGAGTTTGTTGCTGACTGAATGTTATACAACTTAACTTTGGGCAAACATTTAAAATAAGGAGTATGCTTAAGTGAAATAAATATTTGTTTAATACTTAACTGTCCTGGGGAGAGTGGGACTGTCTTCACGAAACAGATACATGCTGAAATAATATAGGATTGGCATTTCAGCATTCAATATTTTATCCGCAATTGACTGTTTACCTACAGGTCGTCATATATTATTCTTGGCGTGCCATAGGGTTAGTTGAGCATCTACAGTTTCCTTTGGCACAGGGGCTTTAAACTTTACACTTGCTTGTTGAATGGCATGTCAGTGTTTGGCATGTTTCAGTGTTTACCATCCGTTTGCAGGGCTAGTAGTCAGAGAGGCAGCAGTCACGGTGAGCCACGCCTATTGTCCATGTGCTTCATCCTCCAATCTATCCATCACCGCGCATCACACGCTCAGTATTTTGCATAAAAAGTGTATCAGTAGGGCAGCGCTCTCCCCGGCACATGCAGGGCTCACATGTAGCGTGGCTTTACTGAACTCATGCACGGTCGAATAAACGCATCACACTCCCCTCCGCTCCAGATCCCCGCCAATGAAAATGCACAAAAACGTGAAGGAGAGAGAGGGAGAGAAGGGAGTCCGCGAGATACAAAGAGTGAGCCAAATCCCACACTAACAGACACAAGTTGATCACTCTAAAAGGCGGTCACATTTCATATACTCACCTACAAACGTGATAGATATGGGTGTGTGTATCAGTGGGTGTGTATGTCATGCCTGACACTTAGCTCACGGATATGCTGATTTATCTTTTTTTTCTCATCGTGAGAATGTTTTAATCTTCGCTCGCGCAACACCATACTCGCTCGCGTCGAGGCGCAGTATCTCGAGAACAGAAGGCATCCAGGTATCTTTGAGAAGATCAGCCTGTTCAACTCACCTCTGCCAGACCTGAGCTGAGCACCAAGAGAGACACATCTCTACAACTTACTGGGAGACAACTTTACGCTCACTGGAAACATTTCCATCACTTCTTGATATTTGTAGCTGTATGGAGCAGGTGTTTTACGCAAAGCTGTTTTTTGACTTCCTCACCTGTCTTCAAAAGACTTTTGCTCCAGTATTGTGACTTTCAACTACATCTATTTTCAAGTCCGTTTGAAAGTGATAGCCATCTACAAGAGAAAATGGATAACAGCCCTGGTGGTGGTAAGTTTCACTTATCCATTATATAAGCAATTCTGAACTAAGATTGCGGAATTGGTTTGCAGCGTTTTCAATGATTTTGTTGCTATCAATCAATAGGGGAAAACTATTAAGATGTGTCTGACTCAATCTAAACCTGAAATAACAAATATTTAATAATAGGCCATAATGCAAAAAGGCATTATTTATTATTTGACTGAAATCTCTACATTGAATTTGTTGCCAAATACGGTATAATTATCAACCGTGTGCAATCTAAAGTGTAAATTATAATTATTGGTCAAACATTAGGTTCCAGAAATATAAGTTTAGCAGGTACTGACTCGTGCGATTTGGTCTTCGGGAATTATCATGTAAACTTTAATAAAAGTACCATGCAGGAGGACTCTACGCAAACTTTGCTTTTACTTTTTAACTCAGCGTTGCCCCAGTTAGAACACCATAAGGTTGTGGGAAGGCTGGCCACTTCCTGTTACTCTCCATGAAAACAAACTCACGTGGAGCGTTAGTGCACTGGCTCTCACTGTATAATAATCTTCCAGAGCCAGCACTTTATGTGCACTAACCCTTTATCACCTCACGTTGGAAAAAACAAAGAAAGTTTGGCGTAAAGGTCGTGTTTGTTTCTATTATCGGTGCCTGCAGGTTACATGATAACAGTGAAGATTATTAGACAGGGCTTTCTCGAGGTCAGCCAAAGGTGCACATGCTTTTTGCTACAAATTGCTAATTGATGGTGAATCATTTACAACAGCGATAGTCACGTTACAGTACAGGTGATGGACGCTCCCTGTAAGCAGGGTCATCATGTAACTCTAATCTGAGGGCAACACTAAACCCACTCACCGAGTTATGACTTTCTATTTATGTGGATAAAGTAGGTCAGTGTTTGTCACGGAACAAGCAATGCAGTTAAATGTGTAATCACATAGATGTAGTATTAGTCAGCCTATAAAGATGACTGCGTATACTGGTTTTACTGGTTTTGTGTGATTTTGAAGGATGTTATTTGTTGTTAAGGGGAAAATTGGTAATTTCAAGCTTTAATTTGATTGTCGATTGATTTATTTTATTGCTTATTTTCTATTTAACTGGCAGTGCATCTTTTATCTCTCCATACGTCTTTTGTTATTTTGTCTTCCTCTCAGCTTTCTAACTCTAAAAGAACACCTTGAACTGGTTTCCCTGAGCTTTAATGTAATTGGAATTCGCATGACTTGATTTTATCCATGGGGTCAGTGTGATCAGAGACAAAGCTAATAAACATTAAACTTGGCAAAAAATATGTCTGCAGTGGGGGGCTGTACCGATCATAAAGTCTAGAAGATGAAATGATTGTGTGCATGTGTGTATTGACACATAACCCCTTAAGGAGTTAATCCAATGTTTTTAAAGAAACTAAATCATTTAAATTACGCATTTGTAAATCCTCATTATGCAAGTTGCAACATACATCCTTGACATAAAGTGAAGAGATTAACTTAACTGTACTTTGATGTGACTGTCATTTAACAAGACAAGCCCCCTTAATCTCTCAAAGGCAAATACAGTATGGGACAATAATATCGATACTTTTTAACCAAAAATTACTTCCTGCGAAGCTTTTCTGAGTGGTACAGTTGACCATTTCCAATATTCTTATATAGGCCATTTACAATAATTAAATTAGTAATTAATTATCATTATAAAAGAGGGTTTTACGAAAACAACGTGTAGGCCGATATCAAACATAGGTATAGGCCATCATTTGGAAGAAATAACGTGATTATTAGAAAAGTAGGTGTTCATATTGCATTTCCTCAGAACTTAAACCTGGGTCTGGCCTGGCCGCATACTTCACATATTGTTCCTAACCTAGAAACAGCCAAGCTGACAGCACGCGCTGCTGATGCTGGTGCACACACCACCCCGTCACATAACATGCTGCTCTATTTAATGTGGCTCTTTAATTGCGAAGCGCCTGGCGGGCTGTAGAAGCTCGGGCTTCTGGCTGGAGCGCAGATTCGTGTCTTCCCAGAGAACACTCCGTCAAAATCCTCCTCACGTGGCTTCCCTCTCTGAGCCACGTGCGACGCGTGAGTTCCCCGGGCCCTCCCCCCCCCCGCCTCCCGCCACTTCCCCGCTCTCACGGACGTTTTTGTACGGATGCTGCCTGCGGCGATGGTGAGCCTGGTCAGTGGGTCAGCGATTCAATGCATTTGCTTTTCTCTCTCTCGTCACGTTTTCCCGCCACATGCGCCTTTTGCTTGTATCGAAGCCCCCCCCCCCCCCCCCCCCCCCTCTTGAAACAGAGCTCGCGGTGCGGTAAAAGCTGACTTGATTTTGACTCTGCAACATCTGTAGGCCTACCCATCGCGTCTTTTTAGATCGGATTAGGGTGGGTTTCAGCTGGAAATTGGAACGTGACTGCTGTTAAACACAACATCTCTCCTCTCATCCGCTTCCCTCGCCAACGATGCTGTAACAGATATTGGATTAGAAACATTAAGGCTGCATCCCTCATATCCTACAAAAGGATGTTTTTCAATCTATGTTAGCGTGTATGCCAGACATGAAGCAATTTCAGCCACAACAACTGTAAAACCCAGGGCATTAAGACTATAGATTTCAAATCATATCCTGGTGTTTATGTTTTATATCTCCTATCCCCTGTGATGCTCTGATAGCCTACAGTTCCTCATGGTCAGTGCATGAGCCAGAGTGTGTGATAGAGCATCAGAGATGCTGGAGGCACATACACAGAGTTCTAACAAGTTCCTGTGATATTGACCTACTTACACAAGCCTATGGAATATACTGCAAACACCAAGTAGTGCTCACCGTTTCGCTATTTTAAGTAGCACAACTCTTTATTGGCTTTTACATATAATACATATTAGTTATACACGTTACAAGGGCAACACTATATGGTCACCTTAACTGTGGGTCTTCTCATGTCCTACATTCATAAGTTGATTGAGTGAAAGTAAAAGATAAAGGACAAGCCTGTGCTCACCTCTCACGTTTCTCTGCCTCCCACCAGTCCAAGTCAGATTAGGGTTTGCATGGGTAGGCTAAACTTTACATGAGCATAAATAGATACATGTGAAACACTTGTATTTAGAAGCTGATTGATACTAAAGGCTGCCAATACTAAGAATATAAAGCAGGGCTGATGACAACTACAGCTTTCTTTGACTTCTTTAACCATATGTGGCAATGATGCTATGATCACAATATAACCACATTTATGAAGGGAGTGTGACATGTTTATATATTAACCTTTTGACTATGGCACTTGACACATGGAGATTTTATAGTATTTGTCTATTAGCTACTACTCGCGGATTGTAAAAGGGATTGTTCATTGACAGTGTTTACAGCAGGGCAGATATCCAGGTCATTCATAAATACTACTTACATGTGATTCAGGTGGACCTGCAATGTGTTTGGTTGCAGTGGGGGTTGGGCTATGTCTGAATGTAAACTCAGGAAGATTTGAGGCTCGGGTCTCCTGGTTCTTGCATGAGTCAACAAACCGCCAACACGTGCTGGGTGAGGGATTATCAAAACATAAGAGCTAAAACAAATACTTCCGCCAGCAACACACATACACACAGTGAGAGGTCTGCTGCACCTGTGCATGATTTAAAGGCTGAGTTAAACTAATGTATGATGACACGATTTTGGATGCAAAGTATTCTATAGGCTATTTGAATATTATCCATATTTCATCATGGAAGAAGTTTTACATTGAAACCATATTTGTTTGTATTATTTGGAATATTACCCATTATATCATTTGTCATTAAACGTCACTCTGCTGGACTCTACTGTACACTGAGTTGTTAGTATATTAATACACCAGTCCAGTACAGCTGAGACTTTTTCTCTGCAAAAACGTGACTCCCATTCTCCAATTGTTGGTGGTGCATGAACAGCAGTGGCTGAGATATGGTGCCACTTGACGCCCGGGGAGCTTCCCAGTCAGCTTGTGTTTGTAAACAACGATCTGACGTTTGGATTGTTGACGTGTATTTCAACACGAGACTGCGGATTTCAGTCAGAGCAGTAACCGTGTCAGCAGTCCATGCATGTGAGGCGGCGGTCAGGTGTCGTGCAGTTAGCTGGCGCAGGGCACGGTGCCAGAAGCACGAGGCTATTATTGGAACGGAGGAGGCAGCAGACCCTGCAGACACGTGAGGCCGCGTCTCAACTCATCCACAACGCATGACTACAAGACAGAGAGGGGGGGGGGGGGAAAGAACATTCCACATATACGGGTTCTTTATAAATAGCCTACTGCATGAGCATGACGCAGGAATTATTTACAAAAGGAGCCTTTCGTTGGTTCTCCTTCTAGAAGCCTGCATGCTTTGTTGCTGTGTTAACAGCAGTATTTTTAGCGCCTTACTGTATCCGCTTGAGCGCAGCATTATGCATCTGCTTGAGCGCAACATGCATATTGAACTCAGGACAAAGACACGGCAAATTATCAGAGCTGTTCACTTCTGCCCAGAACTTGCGCGACTTCAAATCACGTTAAAAGTTATATAGTTGCTTATTTAAAAAAAGAAATAGGGAGAGCCAAAGTAAAAATGTGTGATGTTGATTAAGCCATCACTTTCATATGGCATATACAAAATAATAATAATAATAATTATAATTATAATATAATATAATATTAATAATAATATTTCCAATATCTGGATAATTACATTATGTGCTTTAAGTCTAGAGCTTGAAATGATATTTTTGACCTGATCGCAAACTTTCAGCTCAGAGGTCTGAGATTCTGTCCCTTGTCTGCAGGCGTCATCTTGTACGCAGGGTCCTCCGGCAGCTCCAGCCCCAGCCCTGGAAGCCCCTCCAGTGGGTACCAGACCCAGTCCCCTTCTCCACACTCCCAGCCATCATCTCCTGAGGAGGTGGTCTTCACAGAGATTGGGGTTGTTAAACAAAGGGCAGCTTCATGCAGAACCTTATCCTCCAAACTGGTATTCCAGTTTCCACAGCTCCAAAGTGCTCCCCCAGCAGCAGCCACTCCACAGCATACGTTTGCACACCCCATTGCAGGAAAGAGGCCATGCGGGTTCACAGGAGCTTTCACAAGTAAGTGTTTCCTCACTGTTGTTTTGCATTCACATTTATACTTTAATCGATATTTTGCAGATGATCTAACAGTCTGTGAACTCTTCCTCAGAGACGGGTGGAATGGTCCTGCTTTGCAAAGTCTGTGGTGACATTGCATCTGGTTTCCACTATGGAGTTCATGCATGTGAAGGATGCAAGGTAAGACCCTGATAAGAAAAATCACATTGATTGATTCAACAATGTGTTCCTTTTCAGTGCACCAGTTTCATGTGATTTTATTTTTGTTTCAGGGTTTCTTCCGCCGCAGCATCCAGCAGAACATCAACTACAAGATGTGTGTGAAGAATGAGAGCTGTCTGATCATGCGCATGAACCGCAACCGGTGCCAGCACTGCCGCTTCAAGAAATGCCTCTCTGTTGGCATGTCAAGAGATGGTGAGACATCCTGACACATTTTTCATGAGAGAGGCCCTTGTGCAGTTGTGCCAAAATGCCACAGTGCCCTGATTAGCCAAAGCATAGGGGAATTAGGTGGCCTGAAAGAGGCAGAGTGCTGATATCTAGGCCTGTGTGAAAAATGTAATGCGGAAAGTCTTTTGAGGTTATCGTGCCAGTAGCTCAGCCACTAACTTAATCAGCAGACCTGCACCTGTCTTGCCTTTCTTTGTCACCGCACTGCCAAACACTACCATCTGGCCTTGTATCACTCTCTTAAGTTTCTGTGTGTCTTTCTCGTGCCTTTGCAGCATCCTCCCACAATTTTCTTACCTCTATGCTCTTGTTCAGAACAGTACCTCCCCCTCCACGTACCCACCATATTCCCTCAGCTCTCTTGCATCTCCCCTTCAGACAATGATTTATGAGAATAGGAGCCTTGGCGTCCCCAAAGCTATCTATCATCTGGAAAACTGCAGCAAACACAGGAATTATTTTAGGAAATTGGAACAGGGTCAACTTGATTACCTTGTGTGTGCCCATAGAACGTCTTACAGCAATTAATGAGGGACAACATTTTAGCAAGGGATGCACAAAACAGCCAATGCCTGATCAGGCATGATGCTCACATCAAGTAGTTTTAGATCTGATTGCTGAACTTTGATTGATGACATATCATTACAGATTAAGAATACAGCTGGGCTGACCTAGAAAAACAATACAGAATTAGGCCTATAGTGTACTCGCACACACTGACCTACTTGGTATAGTTTGCCTTCCTTCTTCCGTCTCAGTATGGTTTCTGCTTATCTCCACCCTCCAGCATCCGTCATTGCTTTATCAAGTAAACAGGTGGCTGTTATTTCTGCATGTGCTTGACACTTCTGGTGCACAGAGAATATAGGGTGTCATAATACGACTCAATAAGAAAACAGTTAGGTTGACCCTCATAGAGGCAAACTTGAAAATGCTAAATAACCACAACCTAGAAACCCATTTTTGCTCTGCTTCAATCATTACGAAAACAGGAAAACCGCATGCAACTGCCTGCAGCCCACAATAAATACTACACCCTGATTTCACACCACGCAGCTGTGTGACTTTAGCTCTGCAGCACAGGCAAATGGTTCAGTCTGTTGGCATAATGGCACATTATTCTTCCTCTAACCAAAGCATTATTTTATAAGTGAATCACCTCATTCAACTTAACACTGCAGTTTTATGTAAATGTCATATGTTTAACATAATGGGAGTAACAGTACATTGCTTTGTAATACAAATTATTTATGCAGAATAATCTTTTGCTACACTTCCAAAAAAATACACTGAAATCGTTCTGCAATCTTTAATCCACCAGCACAGAAACACTAACACACAGTGTTACCCATCAGCCTCTCACATCAGTCCTCTTCATGTTCTTAAAACATGTCTCTGCAACTTGTTTATGCTCTTCAAGCCCACCTCTCTCATCCTTCTCCCTATCACGATCTCAGTGCCGGTGACATCATGCTCACGTTGCCCCACTGCCCTACTTACAAAGGGAGGGAGGGAGCTTGAGAGGAAGGACACGGGTGGATAGAGGAGGATGAGGCAGATGGTAGCAGGGGATCTATAAATAGCCTCTCCAGCTGATGGTTACTGTGGGAAGGGGTTGAAGGGGGTGAAGAGAGGAAAGTTTTATCTCATAACTTGGGATGTGACTCTTTAGAATCTTCCACATGTTAGGGTGATTCTGTGGTCTGTGTATAGAGGTTTCATGGGTAACTGGTTCACCAAGCTTTAATCTATAGCCAGCCTCTTGATCTTTAAGAATGTGTCTAAGGTTTTGTTTGAGAACTTGTCAAAATGTCATGTTGTTACAATAGCTGAAAACTGATCTTTTCTCCCTGATTGTGTTTCACCAGCTGTGCGTTTTGGCCGCATCCCCAAAAGAGAGAAGCAGCGGCTCCTGGATGAGATGCAGAGCTACATGAATAGCCTGAATGAGTCAGCTGCCATGGAGATGGAATCCCCTTCAGTGAGGGAAACTGCCAGCTGCACAGAAGATGGCAGCTCAAAAGAGGCCATCGGGGAAATCTCCAGAGCCTATCGCGACATCTTCACCAGCAGCAACAGTGAAGAGAGACCAACCAAGAGCTCTAACATCTCCTCCAACACATGTCCCTTTTCTCAGGATGCCAGCTTTCCCCAAGTGTCCTCTCACCCCGCCTCCATCCAGAGTTATCAGTCTTACCCTGTTGTCCCTAATGACAACACATCCACATTCCACAATGTTGACAACAATCGTTCCTCCTACTCGGTTTCAACAAATCAGAATGAAGATCAGTCCAACAGTACAACCTCTCAAAGGGGCAGCTCTGCCAATCATAACAGTTTTCACAATGCAGGAAGCTCCCAAAACCAGCCCTCCTGCCCATGGAAATTAGCTTCAGGAGCTAAAGTGCTGGTAAGTGCAGAAAGCATATGATCAGATCATAACTCTTGTGATGCGTCTTATTTGATCAGCAACTTATTAATTGTTCTATTTATTT
Source organism: Notothenia rossii (assembly GCF_949606895.1). NCBI lineage: Eukaryota > Metazoa > Chordata > Actinopteri > Perciformes > Nototheniidae > Notothenia > Notothenia rossii. The sequence continues at coordinate 20,305,378 of NC_136902.1, forward strand.
TGTCTTTTCTAAAGGCATGTCCCCTTAATGCGTGGCCTGTATCAGGGGCAGAGTGCACGAGTCAGCAGATATGGGAATCCTTCTCGCAGTGTTTTACTCCTGCTGTCAAGGAGGTGGTAGAGTTCGCCAAGGGCATCCCAGGGTTTCAAGAGCTTGGCCAACAAGACCAAGTCATGCTGCTCAAATCAGGAACTTTCCAGGTAAGGACATACATTTTTGATGATTAAGATGAAATATGTAAGGCATGTGGCTCCTTCTTTGCGAGTCCAAATGTTTGCTTAGTGTACGTTTTTGACTCAAACTCATCTTTTTGTTTCTTGTGTGTTTAGGTTTTGATGGTGAGGTTCTGCACCTTGTTCAATGCTGAGGAGCGTACAGTGACTTTCCTGAACGGCCAAACTTACCCACTGTCCACCCTGCGGGCCTTAGGCATGGGCACTCTGCTGGACGCAATGTTCGACTTCAGTGAGAAGTTGGGCTCCCTGGGGCTAGAGCCTGATGAAATGGCCCTCTTTATGGCTGTGGTGCTGGTGTCTGCAGGTGAGAGAGGCACACTATTTACATAATGAAAACAGTGACAAAGGAGTAAAATGTTATTAATGAACCAATAGTGTAGTAATTGTTTCTGTCAAACACTAACACTGACGCTCCTCTGTGCTCCTTAGATCGTTCTGGCATCTTGGACATGCAGGCTGTGGAGCAGCTTCAGGAGGGACTGATCCGTGCCCTACGGTCACTGATCACTCGCCGTCGCCCAGATGAGAACACCCTCTTCCCTAAACTCCTCCTGCGCTTGCCAGACCTGCGCACCCTCAACAATATGCACTCCGACAAACTACTGGCCTTTCACATTGACCCTTAAGCAGGCTGCTTGTTCACGGAGAACACAGACACAAACTGTTTTAGAGAAAAACATACAGAACACACACAATTAAAGATATTATCTTCCATGGACAGGACCTTCTAGAAAATTGAAGAAAAAGGATTTGTAAAACCTGAGGAGTGGTTTTCAAAGAATAATTGAAGGCAGTAACAAACCTTTTGATTCACTATTGATTATACTTACTCATGTATACACATAAACCTCAACACCTCTTGAAAGACATTGTCTCAGTAGAGAAATGTATGACCACGTAGATTTAGTATTGGTGTTTTGGAGAAATTATGTGGGCACTTGCTCAATATGTCCAGTGTCTAAGAATAAAGTTAACTTCTGTTTATTCCTTATGCTGTGCAGCTTCCATCACTAAGCAGTAGCTAAAAGACAGCACTCACTTAGGGAACATTAGGGCTGACGGACTTTGTATGTCTGTGGTTAAGGTAAAGGGAACCTGTACATAATACATAGTGAAAAGCGAAATATTAAAAGGTAAATATGTATCAATGTTTCACAAACATACCACCTGCATTACTCAAATGAGACTACTATTTTGGCACTTGTACACGACAGGATACATTCAGTCTCTTCCTTTTTTGACAAATCTTCCAGGCGCACCTCAAGTCTAAGTTTGACTCATTCATAAGTGAATGGCATGTTTTATTATTTCAAAAAAACATTGTATCCATGTCACTATATTGTATGACTGCTGGACTGGTCGAGACATGTCATGCATGTTTGGTTTTGTAGTTCCTTTGTTTATTTTTGATGCTGTAAATATTATATGACCCTAATGTCAAGGTATCAATGACTGATTTGATGTGATGGACCGGACAGATGAGTTTGGTGTAAAGATGAATGTACTGACCTTCCCGCAATAGGTTTGGGTTTGGCCATGCCAAGGGGGCTTTGCACAGGAGAATATGAGGTAGGGATTTTGACATGGCTTAGACGCACTGATGATGTAATCAACCAGCATAATCCCTGAAGTCACCAGCATTCACTCCAACGTTCACCCTTCCTCTGCCCCCAATGTTTGTCATACAAACACAAGAGATACTTTTTTGAGCAATCTTATTTGATTGGTCTTCTCACTGTTTGTTTGTTTGACTTTGGCTGATTGTACATTTTGTAAATAAGTATTCCTATATAGAAATTATATAATTATATAAAGATCAAATAATCTATTAAATCGGTTTTTGTGTCATTATTTGTATCCATTCAGGCAAAATGTAGTAAAGATGAAGTTAGAACCAGTTGTGGAAAGTACACTTATTCAACTATTTTACTATTTTAAGATCAATGTGCTGCTTTAATGCTGCTTTATTTTTTAGGACGAAAATGTTCAACTATTTACCGTAATACATTTATTTGATAGGCATAGTTACTATTTACTTTGCCTATGATACTATTAGGCCTACATTATAAACGTACACATTGTTAAGAGTAAGGATCAAATGACTGGTTGCCAATCTCGTTAACTTTAACGCTAACTTAAAACAAATACATCCAGCATTAGAGAAAGGTCCAAATAATAAATAGCCTACAAATGTGCAGTGTTTTGTTCTTTCTTCCTTCTTCTCCAGTTATTCATTTTACGGCCTCTCGTATTTATCTTGCAACCCTTTGGAGGAGTCTGACCTAAACTACATACTGTTAATATACTTTATTGTTAATACACCTTAATCAGCTTCGACAAAACAATTTTGCTTTCACACTGACACATCTGTAGTGACATTTAATACTGACATGTAACAGTACCAGTAACAGGGAACATTTTACTGCAGAAAAAGTTATTTCACTTTTGATATTTACCTAAGCAGGATTTTGGATGCAGAACTTTAATTTTAATAGATTAAGCACTTTTTAGGACTGTATGGATGGATATAAGAAATGAGTAGCCTCGTGCAACTAAAAGTGTGCTTTGGCATAAATGAAGTTAGACGTACCTTGTCATTATATTACATAATACCCTTTGTGTTGTTTGGGTGTGCATTGTAGGGTTACATAAACGGGTGTTTGCCTTGCTAGAAATCTAGGTCAGACATTGGCTAGTTCATTAGCATTAGCCTTTAGCATGCTGTAAGCCTACAGATGTAGTCTGTGTGCCTATTTCACAACATGTTCCGTTTTTTTTACAAATAACACTTACTTCACATAACGAACTACCTTTAGAGTTGATAGTTCTGAGAAAGTTGCAAAACAGGAGGTCTGGAAACATGAGAAAACGTGCTCCTACCTGCTGGAAAACAAAAGGTAAAGTAGTGATGCCATGCCACCTTGTGGTGAAATAAAATAACCCGGATCCCGGAAGTGAATAGCCTGTTTGCTACTCTTAGCATTCACCATTCATCACTTAGTAATGGTTAATGTACGCTGTTTACTAATATGGGACCGACGTCAAACGGCACGGTAGGATATACCATAAAGAATATAACAATATATCAAAAACATGGTAGGTTAGTTCCGCAAGTTGTAATGGTATCTCAACGTCTGCAGCAGGTTAGCATGTAGGCTAGCGTTACCATAATAATAAAAGCATTTCGACAGGGTAAATTCAACGTGTTAAAGTAAACAAAACGACATTTTGTCACATGTCTGACTTTCCGTCATTGATGCAGGTAACGAAATACACCCCTACTATGTCTAGCTAATATCGTATTTGTTGTGTTGTTAACAAAATGTTCTAAAGCAAAAGCTTATTAGCAAAGTCAGCAGCGAATTACCACGACTGATTACAGATTCAGTGGCAACGTAAACGCTCTAATTTCTGTCCTTTAATCTCTGTTCTCCTGTCTCTCCACAGTTGCTGAAAAATAGAAAGAAGAGAGTTGAAAACACCCCAATACGTCAGGTTTGAGCCCAAGTGGGTGCAGTTTTTCACACCATGTTGGTGACAGCATATCTTGCCATCATTTTCCTGCTTGCCCTGTGTGTTGTCCTGGAGCTCACAGCACGCCGCCTCACCCCACCTCAGTCTGCTCCTACTGCTGTAGCCAACCCGGCGTTCCGTCGCTTCCAGAGTATATTCCTGAGGGCATACCTTTTGGCTTTGTGGGCAGACTGGCTCCAGGGTCCTTACCTCTACAAACTGTACCGCCACTACAGCTTCCTGGAATCCCAAATAGCGATCTTATATGTGTGTGGACTGGCCTCCTGTGTTCTGTTTGCCCCTTTTTCAGGCTGGCTCCCTCAAGTCTTGGGCCGCAGACAGACATGTCTTCTCTTCTGCGTATCATACTCTGCTTGTTGTCTCACCAAGCTGTCCAGAGACTACTTTGTTTTGATTGTGGGTCGGATCCTGGGGGGTCTGTCCACATCCCTGCTCACTACCACATTTGAATCCTGGTACGTGCACCGTCATGTAGAAGTACATGATTTTCCCAAGGAGTGGATCCCCAGTACCTTCACCAAAGCTGCTACATGGAATCATGGTCTCGCCGTGGGAGCAGGGCTGGTGGCTAACTTGCTGGCTGAGTGGCTCCACTTGGGGCCGGTGGCTCCCTTTCTCCTGGCTGTCCCCTGCTTGGCGTGCTGTGGCTGGGTGGTGCTAACAAACTGGGGCAAGGAAGAGGCTGAAGAAGGTCTTGAAGGGGAAAAACAGAAACTGCCTCTTGGCACTCCAAATGCAGGGGTAGCCCGTTTGTCTGCAAGGGCCCGATTCTCACGCAGCTGCCATGATGGGTTGCGCTGCCTGCTCTCAGACAGGAGAGTCATGCTCTTAGGTGGAGTGCAGGCTCTGTTTGAAAGTGTCCTCTACATTTTTGTTTTTCTGTGGACCCCAGTTCTGGACCCCCATGGGCCCCCTTTGGGAATCGTTTTTTCTTGCCTGATGGCTGCAAGTATGGCTGGCTCCTTGCTCTACCGCCTGGCCACCTCCACCCGTTACCGCCTGCAGCCGGGCCACGTTCTCTGCCTGGCTGTGTTGATGGCCTTCTTCTCTCTCTTTATGTTGACCTTTTCCACCACCCCTGGTCAACCTAGGCCACGTGAATCCTTTCTGGCCTTCCTGCTGCTGGAGCTGGCCAGTGGGCTCTACTTCCCTGCAGTCAGCTTTCTCCACGGCAGGGTGATCCCAGAGGAAAAGAGGCAGAGTGTGCTGGCCTGGTTCCGGCTCCCTCTCCACCTGCTGGCCTGCTTCGGACTGCTGGCTCTTCATGGGGAGACGGAAGGAACAGGTGGAGGGGAGGAGGGGAGCGGCACCAGACACATGTTTGGAGGATGTGCTGTTATGATGCTGGCTGCTTTCATGGCTGTCGTCAGTCTGTTCACTCTGGGTAGAAATGACACAGATCTGAGACTGGAGGGAACCAGAGGGGAGGGGGAGATGGAAAACATATTAAATTATGATTGACTGGTTTTATATAAAATGTGCCAGTTTTATGTGACTAAAAGTAGAGAACTTGTGTGTTTCACTTAAAAAGTCATAAAACAATATTTTGCCAAATTACAGCGGAGGAAATCAATGTCTAAAGGGGATATTTTGCTAAATTGAAATACATTTTCATTTTTAGATGTTGCCTTATTACTGTTTTTGTTGTTATTTTTTGGGAGATCATTTTACATATCCTGTCTGTGTATGTATGCTTTGCGAACATGGCCGTATCAATTTTAATTTGTCAAGTAAACTGTTGGAATATCTTAAAACTTCTATCATTCCTTAACAAGATATCATGTCATTGCATCATTGTCACCATCTATAGGGAACAGACATGAGATACTTTACAGAGAGCTCAATAGAAATCCAAAGGAATGTCATGACTAGCATGTTAGTTCTTCCAATATTTCTGTATGTGGTTTTTTCCAACATCTTTTTATTTTTATTGAAAAGGAATCTCAAGTTGATCCAAGTTTGAATGTTTCTTCTGCACCATCAGAATATCTTCTCTCTGCATTACCTTTACAGTTCTCTGCTCTTTACACTCTGAAATAAAGGTATGCATATTGTACATAATGAAAATGTATTAGTTGATTCAACTGGAAATATTATCTACTATTTCGTAAAATGTTAAGAATTCATAATATTTATTCAGTATAAAATGAATCCAAAATTGGAAGTACCAAATGTCTACTTGTATATTTATGTTATAGTAAATGCTGCCCTAGTTATTTGAAACTTGTTTTTGCTTCAATTCATTAAACAAATGCTCTTTAGCATAAAAGTCTAATTTGGCACCAATCATTTGAACAAATATAAAACATTTATTATAGTGGAAAAAAAATGAAAGTGAGCTGTAAATTGTTGATCTATACTTAAAAAGAAGCCACTTGTTTTGTTATTCAAATGCAACAGTCCTTTTTACATTTACTGAAAAACATTTAAACCTATTTCACTTTCTCTTAGTTGATTCTGCAGGCCATTCTTCCAGAAATATCTGGATTTCACTCATTACGCACCATGCAGGCATCCATCCTCCCCTTTTTCCCTTCTACATTGGTACAGTCCCAGCTTTTCTCTATGATGCAGCTTCACCTGGATGCAGCTAGAACATCCATCAGTGGGTGAGGGAGGGGTAACTGCACAAGCCTTAACTGTGTTGTTTTGGTGGATTACATCACAAAATCGTCACATGGTGTCCAGTCTGAGCAGGCAAGAGGAGCATTATTAATCCACGGTCCTCTCTCACAGCTGTCAGTACTCTGGCCAGACACTGCAAAAAAAAACTTAAAGAAAGGAGACACCAGAGCCCCATTGACTGGTTGGACTACCGAACAAGACAACAGGAAAAACAGACAGGCATCATGACACAGGGCAAGGTATGACTATGCTTTAATGACTTTCAGTTGCTATTTCTGTCTTATTCTGCAATTTGATTTTCTGAGTATTCCATAACATTCACTTGATATGCTTGTCTCTATTTCCATCCCTTAGGTATAACTAATGCTAAATTATTTTTGGTAATACCACCTATTTAGTTGTGAAGATCACCATAATTAGTCATTTGAATCAACTAGAACTTGAGGCTGTGGATTTTTAATAAGCAAGTAGAATTCTAGCTGATTAATTTAGTGACCTTGTGTTTTTTTTAATAATTTCTGCAAATATATTTGTTTATGGTGTGCAATGCCTAACAGTTAAGTATTATGTGTATGATATAATGTATGAATGAAGTGCGTCACATGTTGTTTTGCCATGTTGCGTCACCATCACACATTTGTTTCTGTAGCTCTGGAAGCCAATACGTGTTCCCAGTGTGTGCCTCACTTTTCTTCCAGCTGGTGAGAATAGTATAAGAGGGTTTTTGAAAAAATCTGCGGAACATAGATAGCTGATTTTAAACGACCTTCTGGCTTTTATAAGCATAGCCGCCGGCTATTAGCCGGTAGATTATCTTCCAACGCAGCTGAAGTCCGATGCTGGGATAATAAATAATGTAGCCTATTAGCGTCAATGACGTGCAGTGAGGGCTACGCATGGGGCTACGCAAGCTAGTCTGACGTAGTAACGTGCAATTCCAACTGCGCACATTTCCACTACGGAATCCTATAGTTAAATCCTATTGGCAATGATCATGAACATGCTTATAATTGTTAACATAGTTACACATCAGGGTTTGAGTTATAAACTGAGCTCTGTGGGGGTCTTTAAAAAAAAAACGCACGCCCGTAGGAACGCACACACTCAAACATTATACACTCAGCCATTTCTTTTTTTGCCATTTTGCTGGATTTATTTGTCAATATTTACAGCGTTGCTGCCCATAGTGATAGCCCTATAGTTGAAATATACTACCCCCAAATAAACATATGGACATGGGTTACTATTTAAAAAAAATGTGCAAATGTATTTAGGAACCTATCCATGTGAACATATTTTAAGTGGGGGTGGACCTCAAATCCTCTAGGGGGGTCCGGGGGCATGCTCCCCCGGTAAGATATATATTTTTTTATTTTGGAGTTAAATGCATCAATCTGGTGCATTTTGAGGGGAAATAAAGAGACTAGATCTATGGAAACGCCCATATGAAACATAACTGTATACATTTAAATAGTCATAAAATCATAAGAACATGGCCATAACCAATAACATACCATATCCAATATTAAAAAACATTGAAACTTGTTTATTTTCGGTTCATTTAAAGTTGCGAGTGTGTCTGGGCTCCTGAACCAGCTGAAAGAAGGGTAGCAAGTTGTAGTCGTTTTTGAAGAAGACAATGTGTCAGTGCTCCCGTCTGAAACCATGTAAAATATCAATTGCCATGTTGATGGGTGAAAGCAGGTGACATGTGAGTAAAAATGCAGGCCTGATAATTCACCTTTAATTGCAGCTTATTTATTTGTGATCCCTTGTATCACAGATGTTCACTTTATTTGATATTCTGTAGGGATTTATTTCCGATTCAAATATATTCTTACTCTCAACTAAAATGTGAAACACACTAAATGGAACGTATAACAAATTGTTCTTTTTTTGTCCTATTATATCAGCTGTTACTTGCAAATAAGAGCGCCAATGGCAGTGGAGAAGTCTTAGTGGCGCCAATTCCTCCCAGCTATGAGGAAGCCACTGCAGGTATACCAACAACTTGTCCTACTACATTTGCTCTTACTGTTAGTTTCGTTTTCTTTTCTAAAGTACATATGGTAATGTTTATCATGTTAATTCATTGTTTTTCTCCAGGCACCAGTGCGCCTTGCTACAATGATTGTGAGATGCTTACAGAGTTCACCTGGGATGACCGTAACATCCGGAGGATCTTCATACGTAAGGTATCGAAATCTTTAGCATTAAATTGATCTCAATATTAGAATGCTGTGTATCACTGATAATTTACTTCATATTTATGTTACCCTAAAAATACCCAACCTGCACATATCTGTACATTTACCGTTATGCAAATGTTTTTATTTATAAAGGTGTACACTATCTTGATGATCCAGCTTTTGGTCACTCTCTCTATTGTGGCTCTTTTCACATTCTGGTGAGCTTATAATAAAAATGTTGAACAACATTAAAAATGTTTTTCTTGGTAGAAATCTTACCTAAGACTGTGTTCTTTTTAGTGACCCCGTGAAGGACTACATTCAAACCAACCCTGGCTGGTATTGGGCATCTTAGTAAGTAACAGGTTTATTTAGTAATACTGTCAGGGTTTGAGTTTTGTTGTGGGGTTATTTTGCTTTTCTGTTCTCCCTGTCATGTTTTCCTCCTTGTTTCTTGTCTGGTCCTTCTCCCTGTGTTTTCCTCCCTGTCGTTAGTTTCCCTGGTGTGTCTAATTATCTGATTGTGTTCACCTGTTGCCCTTATGTTTCTCCTTCCCTGCCCGGCTGTTTCTCGTCTCGTGGTTACCCCTCCCTGTATTTAGTCTTGGCTCTTCCTGTGTTCGGTGTCGGTTCATTGTTTGTTTTTCCCGTCACTCTCCATGTCAGTCATCGTCAGCTTTTTGTATTATATCTTCCTTGTGCTTCCTTTGTGTTTTTGCCATCAGCTTTTACAATAAAGCTCGTTTTTGTTTTCTAGACCAACTTACCTTTTTTTTGTAGTCTGCTTTTGGGTCCTACCTTTCCCAAACCGTAACAAATACACCATCACTCTGTCGGTTTGGTTCATGTCATTTCTATCTAGCAAAATATCTAACTATGTTTTTGTTCTTTAACAGTGCTGTGTTCTTTGTCACATATCTGACCCTGTCCTGCTGCTCTGCACCAAGGTAATGTAAAGGTTCTGAAGACCAGAAATTGACATCCTTGATTGATTCTCAAATAAGTAAAAATAATTACACAAATCACTTTAACTTACTCTTACAGGAGACAGTTTCCATGGAATCTGATTCTGCTTGGCATATTTGTAAGTACAAGGCAAATATGTATATTTACAGAAATGTTGTTTTCTATATTATAAATGTTATTCCAAAATGAATGTATGAATATATTATGTAACAAATGCCAGATTTTTCACATGACTATCATGTCCTTTTCAGACCCTCTCCCTATCATACATGACAGGGATGTTGTCCAGGTACACTTCTATATTTTATGCACCATTTTATGTAAATGTCTTGTTCAACCTTGCATTATGTTTTGCTGCTTCAGTCTCTCTTCTTAGTTAGCATGATGGCTTTGCTTTCAGATAATTTTAGCAGCAATGTACTTTTCCACGCTATTTGAGGTTATGTGTTTGGTTTTACATTTCTTGAAACCTTTTCTGTAAGTTTTGTTTGCATGTTTCTTTTTTTAATAGTTTCTATAACACCAAGTCAGTGGTATTGTGTCTGGGCATCACAGCAGCAGTCTGTCTCCTGGTCACAGTCTTCAGCTTTCAATCTAAGGTGAGAGAAAAAAAAAAAAATTCCTTAACTGTATATCATATATTATGTGATACTGTATGCATGATTAACAGTCAAAATCATGTCAAGTCGGCTTTTCACATTGTGAGAATAACACAGGGTTGATTTCATGTGTTTCCTCCATCCAGATTGATCTGACATCATACCAAGGGGTGCTCTTTGTCTTCTGCATGGTGATGTTTGTCTCCGGGATAGTGCTGGCAATGGTCCTTCCCTATCATTATGTAAGTACGAGAATCCAAATAGAGCCACTACACCAGTTATTTATCAGGCAAGACTAAAATGTGCATTTTGAGTCGACCAAGATAAAGTTTGATCAAATGTTAATTTAAAGTCTGAGATTCACATAAGACTAGGTCAGACTTTACTAAAAACGGATATCACTGTACCATCATATGCTTTCAAATATGAAGGAGTGTCTTTTGTGTGTGGTGACCTAAACACTGTCATTGCATGTTTTTCCCATTTAGGTACCCTGGTTGGATGCCACCTACGCTGTCTTGGGAGCAATACTGTTCACCATGGTAAGAGTACTGATGCCATTGGGCTATATCTAATACCAACTATAAATAACCAGATCCATGAGAATCAAAATAACCAAAAAGATGTCTTGCTTGCTGTTTTTTTTCTTTCTGTTTCAGTTTTTAGCATTTGATACCCAGCTCATCATGGGTAACAAGCGCTACAGCATTAGTCCAGAAGAGTACGTCTTTGCCACTCTCAACATCTACCTGGATATCATCTATATCTTCTCCTTCTTCCTCCAAATCTTTGGAACAAAAAATGATTAAACCATCGGCCCACCTTATACAAGAGATGGGATTTTAGGCGGACAAGATCAAAGTATTTTGAAGGTTTGTGATTTGTGGTGACAATGCTTCCAATTGTAACAACTTAATTTTTTTCCTGATCCTGATTAAGCCACCCATAATTTGTTAATCTTATGTACAGCTATACACTTACATAGATATGTGTCAGTGTTCAAATCCAAAATGTCTACAACCTTTCCCTCTTCTCTAGCATGTTGTAAACCTACACCACATCATAGGGTTAGCTTACTAGCTTTACCAGCAGGAAACAATCATTGATCTTCCTCCATTTTAAATAAATAAAAAATACTGTGAGTGTTCATATAAAGCTGTATTGGTGTCTTTATATCCATTCCTGCCTATAAATCAAATGTGTATTGCACACAGTAGATGTCAGTGCGCTTCAATAGGTATGTGATCTACAATTCAATATGCATGGCTCTTAAAAAGCCTTAACTTTGCCAAGATAGTCATCCTACCATTTGGCTATTGGGGGAGTGGATTTTGTGACTGAAGGCACTTTCAAAAAATAATATTTTTGTGTTTCCAAGCAGATCCGATGTTGTCTGAATACTGTGAATTACAAGAGAAACTTTCACTCTTGACAATCTGAAAATGTTATTTATTTGATTTGGGATGTTGCTTCACTTCTGCCTTGATTTGTTACCCATGTTTACTCTATAGTCCATGTGTTTATTTTCTCATACTTTTATTCCACTTAACTTAACTCTGAGGCTGTCCTTTATTGCATTCACATTGTTTATTATGTAATATGTATGTTTGAATCTAAAATGTTTTGAGTTAAATATATTTAGTGCAAAAATAGATATGTGGCATTCTGGTCGTATTTGTTTGAAGTGGTGACAGTTGATAATTAAACAGTGCCATACATGCATGGAATCTTATGTAACTTTTTATAAGGCCTGCAGTTGTAGAAAGGCTTGAATGCTGTATTTCATGACATTTGTAGTGTATTTTTTTTTAATGACCGAACGAAATATATATTTCAGAAAATGTGATTTTAAAACATGAAATGAATTCATAAGTCGTCTAAAGTGGCCTTGGACTATCTTTATTTGATGAAATATATTGTGTTAAGAGTACCCTGCATTTCATCGAAGCATTGGTGTTACTGTTTTAATTTATTAAAGAGTGGATGTGTATGAGTGAACTCTCTTGGTCTCTATCATTTAACCAATAATACACCCCTTTAACTGATTACCTTTTATTTTTAGTCCGTGTTACTCATGTAACTCCATTTAAGAAATGAAGGTATTGCTAAAGTTTTGTACGATAACAATCTATACATCAATACATTTGGAATGTATTATTATCATAAACATTCTTAATAAAACACAGAACAATAGACACTCTTAAGGTGAGTTATTGATTATTGTATAGTGCTGATAAAAAATGCATTAGATAATACATTAATAAGGACATGTTAATTAAAAGAAATTAAAAGACGCAAGATGTGAAGATTCATTAAGACTCAATGAAACAATAGAGAGAAAATGAGTTGTGAACCTAAAAACATTTTTTTAAAGATTTGTTCCATACCGCAGTAGCAGTACCGGGTGTGACGTGAAGTTAAATGGTCTCCACCAGTCTGCCTTCAGCCAGTAGATGTCGGTTACACTGGGGTTTACAACACCCTGTCAGCCAATCACAATGAGCGATGGTTGATCGTCCTTTTCAGCCATGTTGTGGTTTTGAATGAGGAAGAAGCGGGAGATAATATTTTTCAACGAGTTTATATACAATTTAAAGTATCGTTAAAGATATATAAATGAGTTAGGGTGTAACTCAACATGATAAACTTTTTTCCGAAGGCGTTGTTTGCGACTTGTCACATTCCTGTTGGAATTTAAACATACTTCAATAAATTAGCCGTTTAGCTAGCTCTGTTAGCTAGCGGGGTGGTTAGCGTAGTGGGCTATCTAGGCAACTAGCTAATTCTCAGCTAACTAGCTAACGGTTAGCTCGTTTCCTGGGAAAGGAAAATGTTAATTGTGAAGAGCGTTAGCCTTTGAAATAGCCTCAGCTTACCTGCGTTAATCGAATGATGCGCGTTAGCTTCATTTTTTTGGGACCATATTGACCGGTAGACTGAAAGCAACTTTAGCTATTTATTTTCAAACCGGCGGTTATATTTCTGAAAGCCATGTTGAATCAAATATACGGCTGGATAGAAACAAGCTTTGCCAATCTTCGCAACGGTGTTCCAGCTGTGGAGCACTCTGATGCTCACCCGACACAAGCAGACGGTCCGATGAGGAGGAAAAGACCAATTGAATGGTACGAGCTACAACCGCAATATTCCCATGTGTAGTCAAAAGTCAGTATGTTTAAAAAGACCGACCCCGAAATTTGTTTTCTGTTTTATAATGGGTGAACTTAACAGTTTCTGTAGAGCTGCCGTTAATTGTCTCGATTCAACATTTGTTATGTGAATATTTGTATCATCACTTATCTAAATGAATGTGTTATTAACTGTATAGCGTCAATCTGTTTCCCCTTTAAGTTTGGAAGATGGGCATAACCTCGATAAAGATGGTGTAATAAAGAAATCTCGAATGGGTAAATAATAACTCACTTTGCTACTTGTTATGATGTCCGTGTATGTGATCATATAGTTGAATCAGTGTTATGCTACTTACAATCTTGTCTGTCTGTTTTAAATTTCTCTAGGAGATATTATTGACACAGTAAAGGTTGCAGCTGAAGGGGTTAAGAGTCACAGCTCCAGTCTAGCTACATGGATGAGGAACAATGTGAGCCCTGCTCTGAGAGATATACTTCCTGCCACCCCTGGTCCTTCACCTCAAGATCCCCAGCCCTCAACATCGGCAGCAGTCTGGGCAGGGATGCCGGTAAGGATGCTCAGTCTTGGCTGTTGAGATTTGATAACATTTCACGCTTTTAATTAAAGATTTCCTATATTCTTTTGGTTTAAGATTGTTGAAAGGAACTGCCTGGATGAGCACTTCGCTGCTCCCTCGACCACTTTTGATTGGAAAGCATCCAAATCAGGTTAGATGGTCACTAAGAGCATTCTATTTTCATTAGAATGAAGGTTGGTTTGTGCAGACTTAAGGCTCTTGAAGAGAAGTTCATTATTGTACTGTTTTCTTTCAACTCTAGAATGGTCGCGCAATGAGAAGACCAATGTGGGATTCAAAGTCTGTAGGCGACAAGTGTGCATGAGTCCTACACATCGTGAAGTGCCAAAAACAAATGGGCACTCAGTCAACTTGCCAACCTCCATAACTCCAAAATTGCATCCCTCTCCACGGCTCGGCAGGCCCCTAAACCTGCGACCATATGGAACACCAAGGTATTTCCTTCACTTTTTACCTCAAGACAAAATAGTTCAGGGCTCAACAATAAGGATTGCTGTTGCTTTTTGTTATATGAACTTCAGTAGGTAGAGGATTATTATGCTCATTTTGTCTTTGCAGTTTTACTGGAGTGACAAGCAGCTCCTGCACCAGCATGTATGAGAAGAACTTTCCCATCAAAGTGGTGCAGAGCCCAACACACAGCAGCTCATCTGGGCGCCTTCACAATGCCCGGACCCACTGCACAGCACAGGAGGTCAGACATCCGGACTGTTTTAATCATTTCTAACTCAGTTTGTGTGTTTTTTGTTGATGTATTGCTTCTCCTGTGTGTTTGTGCAGTCTGTTTGTGAAGAGGAGAAGGAGGTCTACAAGCAGCTCCTCACCATGGTCTCGGGCGGTCAGTCATCTTTTCTGCACAACGGGGGCTCACACACCATCGTGAGATCACACAGAGATTTGTACGCATCCATACAAATGTTGTAGACTTGACCAGTGTCATATTCAAACTGTTAATAGGTATAAAAGTGAATGCAGAGTAGGGGGGGCACAGGGGGAAAGTTGTGTCAGAATTCAGTCACAGGCCAGTCGGGGGCTTCAAAAGCAAATAAGGTTAACCATGGTACTCTATCCAAAATGTTTTTTGTGTTTTTGTTCTGTTGCCAACAGTTATTCAAGCATGCTTAAGGGGTAGTTACATCTATGTTTTGTATTTGGAACCGGCAGGCAAGGAATACAACTTACAGATATATCCATCTATCAAAAACTGAATTAAAAAAATGGATAAATAGTAATAGTTCCATTTCTATACTTCAGATCTGTGTTCTGGATGGTATCTTCATCTTATTCCTGTCACTTTCTCATCAGTTCCAGCTTCTTAATTTCCAGCCGCAGACTGCAACAGTTCACTTCCCCTAGCTTGTCAGCAGCGGGGGAAACTTCAGAGGGTCCAAGCAATCCCCCCAGCCTCAGGGGGACGTCGAGCCACAGTTCCAGCAACCTCCCGAGCCCAAGTGGGGCCTCCAGCAGGCCAGGGGTCCAGACATGGTCTTCGGACATGGACCCCAGTTCCAGCAGAGCAGCCACTCTCCCATCAACGCTCTCTCCATCTGCTCTGCAGGATAACTCCTCTCAGGACACACAGTCATCAGGTACCATTTCTACATTTTTGAGTAAACAAGGCATCTTGATATGGGATGTTCATAATAGATTGAATATTATCTTGCTTCTGTATTTTTTCCTTTTTGCTATAATAACCTTTTCTTTTCTTTCAGCTCATGACAGTGACTCTGTTATTATTGTTAATGAGAAAAAGGGTAAAAAGCAAGACGGCTCAAGGTTAGCATTTATTTTCACTAATCTTTGCAATGTTGTTCCTTGCGTTGTTTCGTCACCATAGGATTTCACTGTAGTTAGTAGAAATTAAACGAGTAATATGATTTTACGTCATCGAAGCATTTGGTGCTGTTAATTTAGAAAGTGTAAATGAGTTTAGTACCATGGAAAGTCTGCTATACTTGGTGGAGTAAAAACAGTGACTAAAGTCAACTCGGGTGTTATGATTGTATGCACAATAACACATTTCTATTCCTTTACAGCCTGCCATGTTTCAAAGCCGAGTTATGGATAAAGGAATTGTAAGTACTTTCCAATGTGTTTTAATTATTGATCCAGTATTCACTGATGTTATGATTGAACAGAGGAAACATGAATCTTTTTTTGTCACTGTAGGACGAGTATGTATGACTCCCGTGCCAGAGAGAGGCGGAGACACATTGAAGAGCAGGAGGCGCTGACGGCCCTGCTGCTGCGGCAGGTCAGTGCGCACCACTGCAGCTCTCTTTCAGATCCATTTATCAGCTTCTTCTCCTCCTGGTAACGTATGTTGTGTTGTTACTGGTTCCCAGCGCCTGTCTGAAGAGGGGCAACGCAGCCCAGATGTGGAGGTCCACGTTCGAGTTCCTTTGGAAAAGGAGGTTCCTTTGACTCGTGTGATCGAAGAACCAAAGCCTTTGGAAGAGAAGCCAGAATTCCCTGAGCTCACAGAGGTGAGGACTTTTTCTGTACGACATCAAGCTTTATGAATTTGGGGACAAATGTGTATATATAATAATACAAATGTAGAGGTTAGATGAATACTTTGCTTTCTGCTTTTTCACTTGTATGCTCTCTCTGTGTGTTAAGGAAATGGACGATGAGGTGAACGGGGCGCTGGACGGAGCTCATTATGAAGTTTTGAGTGAAGGTTTTGGTCTCAGTCTCACCCGCAAAGACCTGCAGACCCTCAGCGACCTCAACTGGCTCAATGACGAGGTGAGTGCACTTTATCCCAGAGGTCAGATCTGCGTGTGAATGATCAGCAGGCTGTCCTTTATTGGCAGATGTGATATAAAAACAAGATATACGACCATGATTTTATTTAAGCAATAACCCACTATTGATTAAAAACACAGCTGAAGGGTGTCATTAGTTTCTTAATGCTTTAATGAAACCATCTTTATTAAATATACCTGGCAAGCAGCGTTTCTGCCAGGGAGGCGTCTTGCCATCATTTGACGCTCTTATTCAGCTCGGGGTGCCCTGAACTCGAGCCGAGGGAGTCCAAAAATATGAATAATTCGAGAGAAGATCGAGAGTTTTTATCGCTTGAAATAACGAAAAGGGACAAGGACATCCCGCTGTTGGAGGGGCAAAGGAGTCTGGTGGGATTATTTTCGGAGTATTGAAGATCGTTTCCCCGACATCAGTGGTGCCTGCTACAGGACAACACGGAACATGCGCGATTTGGACACGATGAGCGGTGCTAGTGGAGCACGCACGTGAGCTGTGAGCACCAGAGCCTCGCAGCGGCGAAACTGAGGCTCCGTGGTAAAATGCCCCTTTCACACCAACGCGTTTTCAGCGCCGGCTCGGAGCTAGAGCCTGAAAAGTACCGTTTTTTCCTGTTCACACCGCAGCGTCGCCGCCTCTTAGCTCCGGAATCCGGTTCACTTCCAGCTCCAAAAATGTTTCGGTCTAGAAGCAAGAGCTTCGGAGCTAAGAGGCGGCGTCGCTTACGTCTCTCTTACGTCGAGGCGTGCAGGAAACTAAACCCGCCTCCCCAGAACATGGGTCGACTGAAGAGTCTCGTCATGCCTGCCTACAAGCAGTAGTGCTGAGCAAAGTGACTAGAAGGCAACCACACATTTATAAAAGGAAACCCACTTTATAAAGTCAGGCAACACTAACCAGGCTTTGTGTGATTCTGTTTATTTGCACCTTACTCTGACCATCCGTTTACTGTTATTGATCATTGTGTAGAGCAGGCAGACGTTTTGTTTTGTATTATAGCAGCTATCGGATGGAATCCATACATGGGCTGCACAGGTTGAAAAGTATAAGGTTGGAGAAGTTGTTATTTAATTTAATCTGGCTTTGCTTTAAAAGCAACACGATCATCGACCCGACGCAGTCCCCCGTTGTTGTTGTTGTTGTGAGCGCCGTTGGGGAGCAAATCAGTGATGTAAACAGTGACGTCATGACGCAGCAGCGGCAGCACCATCCCGGCTCTGGTGGTGTGAACAGAGCGGGAGCAGATAAGGGAAACCGGAGCTGAACCAGAAAAGCTCTAGCTCGGGGCTAGAAAGGGAAAAGCGCTGGTGTGAAAGCCGCATAAGAGAGCCGAGCCAAATGATCCGGCTCACTAACGTAAAAAGACAGTATCTATAATGTTGAATATAAACCATCTCAGGCCTGGTCTGGCAGAAATACTGCTGGCAAGGTTTCATAAAAAGGAAAAAAGCCAAAATAATTGTTGTAGTAATAATAATAATAATAATAATAATAATAATAACAATGTTCTCTATTCTGTCCTGCTAAACAAATCACTTCCCAATATGTGACTAATGGTGCAGTGAAACAATTGTAATGCGATCACAGCTGTTTGAACAGTATTTAACATTGGACTGGAACTATCCTTTTCATAATGCGTCTGTAATTCATGTAGCACAACTGAGCCTAGAGTTGTGCTTGTTCATTGAATTGAAACTCTCCCTCCTTAATGTCTCAGGTCATCAACTTTTATATGAACCTGCTGGTGGAGCGCAGCAAGGACCCAAAGCTGCCGTCGGTCAACACCTTCAACACGTTCTTCTACCCCAGGCTGCGCAGCAGCGGCTACACTGCCGTGCGCCGCTGGACTAAGAAGACGGACATCTTTTCTAAAGACATCCTTCTGGTTCCTGTCCACTTGGGGGTGCACTGGTGCCTCTCGGTGAGTTTTTTTAACATGATTTTAAACCTGGAAGTAACAATTTGGGGATTTTGTATTGCAGTTTGTTTACTGTGCAACTCTCTCTCTCAGGTGGTGGATTTCCGCAAAAAGGCTATTATGTACTTTGATTCCATGGGAGGAAACAATGACGGCGCGTGCCAAATATTATTGTAAGTTTCAGTATCACATATAAGAGTTTTGTTGAATGGTATATTTTCTGGGAGCTAAATGTAACTAATGCTCATTGTTTTTCATGTGCAATAATAGAGTATAAAACGTTATTTGTATTTGTCTTGCCAGAGACTACCTGCTACAGGAAAGTAAAGACAAAAAGGGCAAAGCACTGGATACCTCAGACTGGACTCTCCACAGCAAAAAGCGCAGTGTAAGTCCTAAACACACAAGGGTGCTGAGCATGCGTTTGTCTTGCCATTTCATGTTGTGTTTTCAAATGGCATGTGTTTAGGAGGTTTGGAATAGGCTAATTGTCAACACAAAGCTCTGTATAATAGTTTTAGAAGATGGCCAGCTCGTTCCGGTTTGTTTTGCACTGCAGCGTTATAACCCAGTGAAGTCGTTTTAATCATCATGAAATTCAGGATTCATAGAGGTGCTGGAAATCCTTTAACACATTCATTTTATTGTGGTTTTTCAATGATTTAAAAAGTAGGTTTTCAGATCAATCATTGGGTTGGTAGAGGGGGAATGTCAAATAACCTCTTTATTTCTCTTATGCCCTCAGGAGATCCCTCAGCAGATGAATGGTAGCGACTGTGGAATGTTCACATGCAAATATGCAGATTACATCACCAAAGACAGGCCAATCACGTTCACACAGGTAATGACAAACAAAGATTCTGGTAATCATCATTTCAGTGGCCTCAAAATGACGTGCTCTTTCTTTTCTTTTCAGAAACACATGCCCTACTTCAGAAGAAGGATTGTTTGGGAGATTCTGAACCACAAACTGTTATGATATCAGTTTGAGGCTTATGAACTTTGATAGTCAGTCTCGAACGTTGAGAAGTCTTGGCGATGGCTGAGCTCAACAGCAGGATCCACTTACAGTGGTCCTGCTCTGGGAAAGACATACAGACCAGCTGAGGACATCGGGAACCAGCTCTGCTTCCCTTCATCCCCTCCTGCCAATCCAAACCCTCAGCTGCAACAAGCCCCGCCTCTCAGTACTCTAGTCCACCTTGTTGTTGATGTGGTGCAGCTGAGCATCAGCACAGCAGGTGAACGACACACTGCTGGTTTTGTAACGCCCAGCGGAAAACTGTACTGACTCTCAAACCATACTCTTGAGCTGCAATGTTTGGATGCCGTCATACAAAGTGTACTTGTTTTTGTCTTACAGGGAGAAGAGCGCATTATGATGTATCATTTGTTTAACAAAAGTAATATTACATTTTGGTGTCATTCTTTAATACTCATTGTGCGTTCAAATTCATATTTCACCTTACCATGAAAACTGAGATTTAAACGGCATCTAAAATTCTGTCTCTGTGTGTTTTGCATCAGTTTTTTTGTGCATCATATGAACATTTCACATAAGACAGAACTATTTTTGTAATTATTTTTAATTAAAAGGCACAGAAGCCTTGAAGTATTGCCTCAGACTATGATTTATAGTGATAATAAAATGTTTCCCATACCACAGATTTGCTAAAAACAAGTTGTGGTTGCACCCTCAAACAACAGGGTATAAAATCCTTATCTGCTTCTTTATAAAAGATGTAAATTGAGGTTCAAAGTCTATTTTATGTCATTCAGAGTCTCTTTTTTTACAGCAACTTTTGGGCATATTCAGTATATTTTCAACTTAGTACATAAAACACACAGCATCTTGAACAGTGTAATATACTTTTTCTTTACATTTTTCTTATCTATTTTTTATTTAGATGCAAGTGTGTTTTAGAAATAATGCTTATGTATTGTGACTGTTTGTGTATTACCTCAAACTCTTATCGGGTTTTATATGAAAACTGCCACATTTGATAAAGAAGAGAGAACCTGGTCATGTGTCTTGGCTTATTTGAAACGCTTCATGTCTTTCAGGAGGAATTGTCTCGTGTAACAAAAAACACAAACTACAGGGAAAACAATTTATTTAAAATTAAAAAAAATGACAAGTTCCAAATCTAAACAAAGTTAAATGTTTAATAGCTGTAGGGTTTTATTCTATGAAGGAGACCGACTGAACATTTACTGAGAAGAGGTTGGTGGATGCAAACTACAAACAAAACACACACACATCTGAACATGAGTTACAAACTGACCCCATGTGACTTAAATGTGATGACCTAAACATTTCTATTAGCAGCAATAGTTATTTACACTCAATTAGCCATCATTACATTTACTTTCAACATTTTGGATGCAAATATTTGAATGACAGTGGAAACAAAGATAGTAATTTAAAAAATGTTCTATGTTGCTTCATAGATCCATGTTCAGAGAAGTTTGATATGACAAACTGTCTTTTCAACAATAGTGCATGAAATAAAAACAGCCCACCAAATCTGAGTAGCACTTCACTAACCCTTACAGTTAAATCTAAGGCATTTCTGTGAAGTTTAATTTTCCCCTGGAAATGAAGCCATGTCACCTACTAAGCAATTTGACTAACAGGACCAGATTGAAAAAAATGTAACCAGAACATAAAAAATGTTACCGGATGGAAGAATGAATTACATCTTCATGGTGTCCATGTAAAATAGAAGTTGGGTAGATAAGTGGACGAAACCTGCCATTTTTATATTTCTTGGAGTTCCTACTTTTTACAGTCATTTAAACAACAACCAGATTTTGGTTTGAAATAGTTCCCTTTTAATGCAGCAATTGTACTAACAGTTAATGAACCAGACATGAATGTGTCAGTCAGAAAGCAAACAATTCTTATCAAAGACAAAATGAGCCAGAATGTGAAGTCATATTGTGAGGTGATCACTTTCACGATGGAAGGGATATCTGGAGTATTGCATTTGTAAGGACCATAAATTAATTGCATAGATCGTCAGACCTTGGGAGTGTTTCCAAACACTGGACGGAGGAGTTGGAAGAAGTGGACACAGTACCAGCTGTGAACAGCCATGAGACCTACTGTTGTTGGTTATTGCCTGTGAACCATGTACACAAACTGAATCTACGTTTCTCTGGCAGGATGAGGTAAGTCGAGGTATTGAGCAGGTATTTCTCTAACATTGTTCCCAAATGCTTGGGGAACAACTCTGTATCTGAACCTAGCATATGTAACTATCAGGAGTAGTGCCAACATTTGTAACACAGACAGAACTGAAATGTCTTTAAAAAACATTGAAGCATCTTTGACATGAACACTGACAACAGAACAAGAGAAGTATGCAAACTTAAAAACAAATCACTATTTCAAAAAAAGATGAAAACATCTATTTCATACTATGTGAAGCACACAACACACTATCAAAAATAAACACACCACTTCTTTGAAAAATAGGAATACATCTTAAACGTATTAAAACTGAATTAAAACAAAACAAGAAAACCTTTAAATAATAAATGTAAAAAAACACGAGGGTGAAAAACAGAAATGCAGTAAGTAGGTAGAAGTAAGTAAGCAGATGCAAACACAAAACAATGGCCAGTATTAAACTGGCCATAATAAACCTTGATAGTGTTTTCTGATGGAAAAACAGAGCCACACTTTAGCAGTTGTTCTCCATGTCCATGTAATAAGAACTTCAAACTCTAATAACAACATCTAATTCTTGCTTCAGAAACATTTTTGGGATGTTGTGGAGAATCAGCTTCCCCTCATACAAAAAACACAGCAATACATACATTGCATTGTTCAGACAATTTGGTATAATATTGTTATTAAAATAACTGAAGCATTACTAGACTGATGATAGCAAATCAAAAGAAAGCCTAAATACATTTAAATCTCTTATTTACAGGCAGCTCTGTGTGAGATGTAAGAAAACGTTGGAGTGGAGCAGCTCATCTTCCTGTGAATAATCTCTGGAATGCTTTAATCTAGCTCTTTAAAATAAGTCTTCCTGTGAAATCATCTCTAAATGTTGTCTTTTTTGTTATCTTATGATTGTCTGCAGCTTTATTGAGATTCTTGGAACTATAAATTATTTGAAGTGCCAAAAAGAAGCGAGACCACCTCAGGTAAGGTTTCATACCTGATCAAATTGCTGTTACTTTCAGAGAAGTCTAAAGCATGAGCTTCTGCAAATACTTCTCCTTTTAGCCTAGAGAGCCCTGTATTTATACATTTGCATCAGTCAAACTAGGACACATGAAGCAAGAAACACACCAAAACAAAGAGTTATGTACAAAAAGGCGGGTTCAAAGCCTGAAAGCATCAAACTAACAAAGTAAAATCGGCATGTCTTACAAAAAAGTGAAAAAAACATGACTCAAAATAAAACATGCTGTTGAAATGGTGTTTTCCTGGTTTCATTCTAGCTCCCCGGAGTATTATTCGAAAATAATATATAGCTTTCACAAAAACTTTGAAGCATTGACTGTGTGTGTCTGTGTTTGACTCTTTTCTTGACCTATATCAAAATAGATGCATCCTTGTTCT
Organism: Notothenia rossii; assembly: GCF_949606895.1. NCBI lineage: Eukaryota > Metazoa > Chordata > Actinopteri > Perciformes > Nototheniidae > Notothenia > Notothenia rossii. The sequence continues at coordinate 20,328,526 of NC_136902.1, forward strand.
GTTCTTCCATTGCCTGCCATCCTCCAGCCGGGGTTGTTTGAAGTTAAAGAGTTTGTTTTAAAATATGAGTTTGTAGAAAATATATATTTTGTTGTGCTTTCTGTGTAACAGTCCGTGTTCCTCCCGAGTGTCTGGTGCCATACGTTCAGAGTCGTGTGCAGAGTTTCAGCACTTTGGGCCCCTTGAGAGAGCAACTCCGGCTCCAGCAGAAGATCTGACAAACAGTAACATCAAAGTGAAGCGAACATTTATTTTTGGATTAATATATGTTCACATACACGGACACAAAACAAGCAAAAAACAACTGATTCAAACCCACCTCTGCCACCTCTTCACTTGTTATGCTGGTAGGTGTAGGCTGCATGTTCTGTGGCTGTCTCTATGGCAACAGGTGGCAGGACGGCACTTTCCTGAGGCAGGAAACAATGATTAATGTTTGTGATTATTTAACATAACATTTAAACTGTTCTCTTGAGGACAAATATAGGTTGTTACCTCAACTGAGATGTTGGCGGAAGGCACTTGGGTATACTGGGGGATGTAGGTCCCCTGCATAGACGTGTTAGCAGGCATGTACTGCAGGAGAAGAGAGAGGATATGACCATTAGACATGGAAGCTCCATTGGGTAACACTGTCAAATGAAGCTGTGCTAGACCTGATTTATAAGCAACATTACAACTGTGTTTATCAGTCAAGGTAGCAAAGCTTAGCTGAAACTCAAGATAACATTCAATCGGATATTAACTCATTTGATTTATCTCATTTGCCAAATAAGTCTTCTTCATTATATGGATTCGGCAGGTCTATAAAAAGCGAATCAGTGAATCCTCAGGAAAAGTTTAGATTATTGCTTTTCTCATAACCTTACTATACACTTATGTATGTGTCTGTTGATTGTGTATATAGGTTTATACATATTTCTATATATAATTGTATTTTGTATTCGGGATTGTTGGGAAACGGTATTTTGATCTCTCTGTCTGTCCTCACAAACTGAAAGATTGACAATAAAGTTGACTTGGACTTTCTCGTATAACACAATCATAGACTGGTTAAACTATCTAACAGCTGACGATCAGCTAGCTAAATGATGAAGGTTCTGCTCTGTACTGACGGTGCCGCTGCTGCCCATGGAGAGGTGGCTGAGCTGCTGCGCCAGGGGCCCCATCATGGAGGTGGGCTGGATGGACATGGTGTGGTCCATTCCTGGCGTCAGGACGGCTCCCTATAAAGAAAACAAATAGAGCAGGGTAAGCAGTTGCTGTTAAAATAAAGACACCGTTAGTCAGACAGACAGAGTGTGAAGGCAGCAGAATATTACAATGCTTCTCCTGCAACAAAAACAGGAAGGAAGGCTTAAAGAAACCTGATACTCACTGTGGGCGGCATGATGTAGGACTGGTGATGTAGCCAGGATGGGTTGTGTACCTGTAGGAACAAGAAAAACATAAATAGTTTCAAGCAAAATAGAAAATAGTCAAGAAAAACCCTATGAATGAAGCAGCACTGTTTTAAAGATTTCAAGCATTTTTGGCAACTCATGTTTTACAGTTTACAGGAATTTGACAGCAGGCCTGGGTTTGATTAAGCCACAGTTTAACATCTTTAAAACATATTTGATTATCAAACAAAAAACAGACAGCATAGATATTGCCAAATTTCAGAATGTGAAAAGATAGTACAAAAACGTAGTTACAAATACAGATATAACATACATACAAAAATGTGTCTTAGTTACAATTAGATTGTATGCTTCTTTTATGTTCAATAACTCATTTCTGAAAAACTTATGAGTGCATCCCTGTGCACTGTTTGTTGAATCAACGTGTCGGTTATTTGACAAAATTGTATGACTGTAAGTCAATTAAGAATGTCTTTTGTTAGGGACAACTTTAGTTACAATATATAGATTTTGTATTAAAGTAAGCAGTCAAGTTGACAAAGAGAACTGTCCCCTTAGGTATATTCAGGAGAAACAAGCAAAGCTTCTAGGCATTGTTTTGGTTTGCCAGATACGAGGATAGTAAGTTATTTTTCACAGAGGGGAAAGAAAAAAGGAATGTTTAGCATCTCAACTAACCAACAGCCCAGCTCTGAGGGTCTGAAAGTACCTGGTAGGTGGACATAGGTGAATGCATGTATGGGGAGAGGGAGGTGGGCCCCATCATCCTGTTGGGGGCGATGCTGTATGGAGAGGAGTAGAATCTGAAGAAAGAGACATAACGTTATTAGTCACCACAACATGGTCGCACTCCCTCTGGGTTTCAAAGGGTTTGTCTTAGCAGAAGTACTGACCCGTTCTGTAAGGCTGTGTTGGGGTCATAGGTCAGAGTCATTCCTCCCTGCAGAAAAGGGACAAAGGACTGTGTCACAAGACAAAGTTGCATACTAAAGTGTTTCCACAGAAGACATTAACACTAAGAAATAAACTCACAGTGTCGCCATCTCTCGCCCAGGGCCGGCCGTTCTGCAGATATTTTCCTTGGCTCTGACGCTTCTTCTGGCCTCCGTCAGCAAACTTACACAACAGGGGCTCTGGTGGCACTGGACCAGCGAGAAAATATTATGTTATTTGAAGATAAATATTCAGTACACTAGTAAGAAAATATTATGCTGTATGAAAACATATGTTCAGTGCCAGGTAAGAGAATATTACTTGTTGTGTATCATAAATACTATACTCTTTCTTCCTATTATTTCTTAATAATGCCATATTCAAACAAGATGTCATATAAAAGAAACCTCACCTGGAACTCCAGGAGGAGTCTTGATATATTTTCCATTGAAATGTTGGATGATAGCTTCACATTTCTCTGTTGACTCCATCCTATAGAAAAATAATATACAAAATTATTATTTTGTTAACAATAGCAGGTTACAAGATATCGTACTGAGTCAATATATCCAGTTGGAGATTGGCTACCCTCACTGGCCACCAGAGGGCTCACTCACCATGAAAAATATTGAAACTGGATATTTTCTTCACGGCTCATGAGACCATGCCATCATTAATCAATTTGACCAGCTGTCCTAATACATGTAACTCAATAACCAAAGCTTTTAACCTGGCAAAGCCCACTCCTCTGCTGGTTCCGTTGGCGTCACGGAGGATTCGGGTGGAAATGGCCTGGCTGAAGGGCTTCAGCATGCTCTCCAGCTCCTGCTCGTCCATGGACATCGGCAGATTGGAGATGTATAAATTGGTGGGATCCTGCTCTTGTTGCTGAATGGAGAAAAAAAGCCACACGGTAATTAATGCACGAGGAAATTGAGCTGACAGAGCTTATTTTTCCTGCATGGCAGAAACCCAAATGAATTATGATGTCAGGAGCCCTTCAACAATCAAGGGCCACACATTAGCTGCAGGCTAAAGGCAATTTATATAGCGTTTAGAAAGTGTGTGAGGTGTCTGATATTTAGAAGGGTGGCAAGACAGTTAAAAACTGTCTGAGAACGACAGTCTGGACAGTCTGGAGTTGATATCAATTTAATTTTGGCGTGAGCTGCAAGGATGAGGTCTAATGAGAAAAGAGAAATTCAGAGATGGTGGAGATAGTATTGGCTGGACTTCAGCTGAACTAATTTCTCCATTGCTGCCTCTACTTTTACTCTTCCAACTTCTTTACTTCTCCCTGCTTATCTCTCACACTCCATCACCCCACGTTATGACCAAAAGGTTATGACAGGCTCATTATGAGAGACTCGCCTCTTTTGTCAGGATCCAGGTAATGTAATATCAAAGCATAATTACATTTCGTATGGCTCTTCATCCATGGATGATTTAAAATGATTATGTGCTCTCGCTTGGTGGAGAATCATAGAAGAGACATTTTGAATAAAGACCATTTGAAATGATCTGAAGAGCATCTAAAGCATTATGCTATCATCGTCCCCACAAGGCTAACATTGTCATCCTGTTTCCTAGGTCATGGTAATATTGTTGCTTGCATTCATGCAGTAATATTCATGGGGTAATCCCGACCTTGAATGCAGGCATGAGTCCGGCACCGTCGGCTTGCATAAATCAGGCATATTATGCAGGTTTTTGAAAACTGACTTGGTAATTATTAATGAACAACATGAAAGAAATTCCTAGAAGTGCTTCAGTTTAGTTTTGTGCATTTGAACTATTTTGTAGGCTTCGTATTTCCTTTCTTTCTAACCCTAACCCTCCTGCTGAAGATTCGATTTGAACAACATCATCTTGTAAGATAAGATCTGTATCACCCTCTAACCATAATGCATATTCATTATCTCAGTGCAGATGTGATTAAACCTGTAAATGCAGTGTGAATTAATTTTCACCTCATGAATAATGCATGCGAGCTGCGACCTGTGCTGAAGGTGATTTCTCCTTCACCTCCCTCCTCCTCTTCCTCCTCCACAGCAGTGTTACTAAGAGATGAAGCTCGAACCCATGTGAGCAAAGAAGATCTGCTGTGTATTCCAACCGCAAATGAGTCACAATGAGTCAGAGAGAAATCTGACTCAAATATAAGCCTCGCTGTAAACCCGGAGAGAGGAGGTGAGTGAAATCAAGTTGTGAGCAAGAAGCCGTATGAGTGTCAGTGATCCAGCTTACAGGGAGATCAGCTTTCCCAGGGTGTTGGTGGTGTGCGTGTGCGTGGCTTGTTTGTGTGTGTCATAATCCGTTTGAGGCAAGGCCGGTGAAGTGCATGTGTGAGTGCGTGTGTGTGTGTGTGTGTGTGTGTGTGTGTGTGTGTGTGTGTGTGTGTGTGTGTGTGTGTGTGTGTGTGTGTGTGTGTGTGTGTGTGTGTGTGTGTGTGTGTGTGTGTGTGTGTGTGTGTGTGTGTGTGTGTGTGTTTGTGTTTGTGGACAGGGCGGCTGGCTGGGCACAGGGCCCTGCCGACTGGGGAGCTGCTCAGACACTGAGTCAGATGCCACCAGGGAGAACACACAGGTCCTTTGTACAGGGGGCAGGGACACACTCCCCCAACACCGTCCCCACTATGAAGCATAACACGTACACATCATGTACACGTGCACACACATACCTGGTTGCATCCATGCACTCTTGTTTGTGCACACTTATTCTACAGTGCATTAATACCCATAAATACACTCATTTAAGCCTACACCCAGTGCACCGCCCAGCAAACACACACACACACAGACATGCTCATACTGAGGCTTAATTGGCTTATATTCCTGAACCGTGGCACAAATAATAACAAAAAACATGGGGAGAGACGACAAGATGGAGAAAGAGCTTGCGACAGCCCTAAAAGAGACTTTTATAAGCAGCAGATAAGACAACCGCTCTATACTGGTTAATAATTCAGCAATTCATTTTTTATTTATAATTAACCCTTGAACTTTTGTTTAGTCAATGTAAACATTTGGGAAAGTCTGATTTTCATGTGCTTATACTTTTACTCCACACACATTATTTGATTAAAGCCAAAACTAAGTCGTAAGGAATGAACTCTAAATATTAACATCTCAAATAGTGTTTTTACCTTGGCCATCTGAGCCTGCACTCCTCCCGCCTTCAGCGCTGTCACTGCCTTCTGAGCTGAGCCCGGACTGTCAAAGTCAACAAAGCCATAGCCTGCAGGGAGCGATACATACAGCAAGACATACACGTTATGACAATGACATGCATACCGCAGGACTCTGTGGACACAGGCGTGTAATGTGAGCTCATGAAGCTCTTATAGTACGATTGAATCTGAAAAGACAGCCAGTTAGGTTTGGAGTGTGCTTCTTCACAGATAACGTTTTACAACACATAATACACACCTGTAAGGTATGTATAGTTGTGAAGCTTAACAAAGTACACCTTTGGCAACGAAATAAAGACTTTAAATAGCTTTATTAAGAAGAAAGAAGTAGCAATGTGGTGTACCTGCAGAAGAGATGGAAACTATTTAGTGTTGCGCTGATGTAATTTCACCTTTTTGTGTTGTAGTGAAATTAGAACGTGATAATATAGGGTGGTATGAACTTATTTACTGACTATATTAAAGTAATAATCCAAAAATTACAAAATGGAAAAATGCCTGTTGAGGCTTATCCTAATTGAACAATAGGAACTGATAGGAAGTCAAACATAAATAAGTTACACAAAGGGAGAACGTTTTTTAAGAGGGAGAGGAATTTACAAATGCCCTTTGGCTTAACTGACTGTCATAATAAAAGTAATGTAAATGAAACTTTGTCAGGCATTTTTCCTGTAAAATTGTTGCAGTCAAACAAATTGTGAAAACCTCAGACAGTTGTCAAAACAAATGCTACAGAACCTCTGATTCCTTTCCAAGCCTTTGTGTCTTCCTGTGACTTGGGGAGTGTTGGTGTTTCTCTGTCTGAAGCTACATGATTGTAATTTTAGTCTTTATATAACAATTTACTTGTACCACTTCTTGTACCACAATTGATTTGAACCTGCTGAGGCCTTTACTCTGACCTTTGCACTTGTTGGTAGTCTTGTCCAAGATGGCCTTGGTGGACACGATTTTTCCATACCTGAAAAAGAGTAAGGTTCACACTCAATGACTGGACTAGCACTGTTTGCTGAAAATAAAGCCTTGTTTACATTCAATATTAGCATTGCAACATAACGTGGTTTCTCTCTAAACTCGACACACCTTATGGGGATTGGAAACCATGATGACTGAATTATAAATAATTCACCTGACAGATTCAACGCAGTGACACTGAATACAATTTCACCATCTTATAATAAATAATGTGCATAGGGAAATCTTTAGAGAGGAGGTGGGACATAAATTAAATGAAATAAGAATAATGTCACGTGGGTTTCTGGATGCTAGAAAACTATAGATTTCCCATATTTTATTTATTCCAGGTCTCACAAAGATGTCAATAGGGATCGTAACTCAAGGGGAATCCAACATGACGTGAACATATAGTAAAAATAAATCCCTCTGCTGCACTTTCAGATTGCTTCATAATTGTACTATCAATACAAAAATCCTGCATTATCCATCCAGCTGGCCAGCTAAAGACACTGCAGATGCATATGATAGTCCCTGGCTTAGGCAAATGCTTGTGTGCGGCAGAGTGTCTATTGGTTCCCATCTCTCCAGGCATGTGCATGCAGTGTAATCTGATATGCCTCTCCTTGGCTGTCCTGTCCAATGCTGGCTTCCAGCCATACTCTCATTCTACTAACCAGCCTCTCTCAGCAGCGCTCTGCCCTCCACTGGGTCTTAGTGCCTCTCACAAAGCAATCCAGCTTTCATTCACTGACACTGCACCACTGCCACATATAATCCAGGCCAAAAGAGTCAATTTTTAAATATACTCGATTAGTAGGGATTATGCAATGACCTGCTAAAATGTTATTCTGACAGTTAATCTCTGGGATTACTAAAAATTGGATATTAAATTGTTCTAAATGATTGATAGTTTAGAGATTTTCATCGAAGTTCGACTTTCTCTTCCTGCTTGGTATGTCAATCCACTGAAGCATGTTTATACTCAGTGGCTTTAAATAACCTCAAACGTTCTGTTTATCTTCATTCTTGGGTCTTATCTATGTTCATCCCCTTCATAAAACCTCTTCGATATGTTCTCCATTTTTTCTTTTTCCATAGACATTTTATCATGTCACTATGTCATGGAACATTTCTGATTTCAAGCCATAAATCTTGCATAGTTTCAGATGCATCATTACTGGGCGCACAGCAATAACACCAGTCCAAGATTTCACATTATTTCTAGCATTCAAGCCGTCAGTTCTACTCACTCTACTCTCCTGCTTACGAAGTTGAGATAGCCGTTTAATGAATTGCGCTCAGAGGTCTTTGACTTTGTGATGCAGAACGCAGAGAGGGGCTTGAGACTCAGCCATGTGTGAGGGAGCATACTCCAGCCCCATGTCCATCCATGGTCAACCACTAGATACAGACTAGGGCGGCAGCGAGGCACCCAGAGAAACTACTGCAGGGGCCGGAGATGGAGAACCAACCCCCATCCCGTCCTCTCATCCCTCGCTCCCAACACAGTACATCTCAGAGCGAGCATACAACAACTCTGAGTTTGGGGGAGGGGAGCTTTGGGTGTGTTGTGTCCTGAAACCATGCACACATTTGCTGTTCTAACTTGAGTTAACTAAGTCAAATTGTCTCCATGACTTGTATTCCCTACTGCTTTACATCCTCATTGAAAAGCATTTCCCAAATTAACTATTATTGGATACAGTATCCTCTCTCAGTCTAGTTTAACTGAGAGTTACATTGGCTCTAATGTGTTCTGATAAAAGGCTAATTTCATGCAGTGATTTTATCTGCTCTGTAAAAGCAGAAATTTGAGAACTACCCCCACAGAACACCACCTGACACACAAACCCTGAACTCCATCCACTCCTCCCCCTCTGATTCTCTCCATCCACCCCCTTCAGCCCCCCTTTCTGCTGTTGCCCTTGTTTGTCTTTCCCTTTCCCCTGGGCTCGCCGTTTCCTGTAGGGTTGGGCAGCCTCATGTGAGCCATATCTTCCAGACAGCTGTAAAATAGCAGGCCTCTCCCTCCCTCTCTCCCTTATTCAATCCCCCCATTTTCCCTCCTTTTCTCTCACTCTGCTCTTCTGGTCCTCATCACCAGGCTCCAGAATTCAATTACGAGACCAGACCATTCATCTCAGCCCTACTTGTTGTGATGTCCTTCCACTGAAAGCCTTATAAACATATCAGATGGATTGGATGATGCCGTTGTTTGATGTGTGACTACATGCTGCCCACAACAGAGTTTTCAAAGACTCACAATCACACTGATGAGCAACATGAGTGGGTTATTTATAGTGCAAAAATATGACAATGAATGAGTAGAGCATAGTATTATTCACATCATACTGTTTGATGCTAATCTACAAGACTTAAACACAGAGGAGAAATAACTTATGTGGGAGCAAGAGGAGACATACAGAAAGGATTAGCGTGAGAGAGGGAGACTAAACATTCTGTACCTAGTTGTTGGAAAGTCTGTGCTTAGCTGTGCCAAAGTGAAAGGTCTACGTTTGCTGCCAAAATGATTGTTGGTTTTTCCACAGGGCCACTAGATGATGGGCTTTAAAACACGCGGATGAAAATGTGGCCCTCTTAGTCGCTCCAGAAATACCTGCTATAAGGCTTAGGCAGGTAAGGAGGAAATGCAATCCTTGACGCATTCAGCCGGTCAGCCATCTAACCATGCACCCTGAACTCTGTTCGATCTTAATCTAGTCTGCAGCTATAACCTGGTTAATGTTAGCAGCCAGCATATAGAGAGAGAATTATTGGATGTGCATGTGAAGTTGGAGCAATTGGTATTTGGGTGACTTACGGCTGGCAGAGTTTGACTAGATCCTGGTCGGTGGTTCCTGGGTGGAGTCCGCGGATGTACAGGTTGGTTTTGCTCAGCTGCTCTCCCCCACTGCTGCAGCTGCTGCCATTGCTGATGGAGGTGGTGTTGCTATTGTTGTTGTGGCTGGGGCTTGGAGGAGCCATGTGATGGTTGGAAGGGGACACATACGTCTGCTGGAAAACAAACACAGGGCATAGTAAGATTTGGTATCGTTCAAATAACACAAAGCAGATGTTAATTTAGTCACATGGAATTGAATGTATACGCCAATGCAGTATCTTTCTGGATGTGGAACACGAAAAATCATTGAAAGGACAAACATACAAAATATCTTTGCAAGTAGGTGTGATGATTTGAAGACAATCAATCAATACATTTCGTTTGTACCATGTATTCATAAGGTACAATTCCAGTAAAATGTTATCCCAAAAGTTCATTCAATTTTTGTATTTAAAAGAGTTGAAATGTATTAATGGACTACAGGCTCTTAACGTGCCCTGTTTTGAGATGGAAATCATATAAATCAGCCACTACAAGGTTATACAGATACTTCAAACATTTACTGGTAAAATTAACTGAACTCCTACAAGCAGCGACATGTAAACTGTAATACTGTTTAAAATAATGTAGCATACATGGGAACTATGCTTTGGCTGTCTAGTGAAGGCAACTGATCCCATGTTACATGAAAGCATGTAACATCAAATCTGGTTGGAATTAAAGTTGCTGCGCTCCACACTGCTACAAGAGAGGCTTTCATGTTGTTGGATGAAGCTGGACTTTTTTTCATTGGGAGCTTTTGAAACAGTTCCAATCCAAACTGTTCACAGGGAGAACTGTGGATTATCAACCGTAACCAGGAAATTGTTTCCGGACAGAAACTTTTATATTGGCTTTTTTAGATTATGTTTTTCAGTGCTTTGAACAGCAACAAAACTAACTCAATTTAACAGTATTGTCTGTATTGTTGGGGTGGCAAAACTCAGTGTGGCTACATACTAGTAAATGCTTTTTGAATGACTTGAATGAACTGGGACATATGAAGTATTTTGAAGGTCACATATATTTATCCCAGTCTGCCTACTGTATACATCCACAATGTTATTTGTGTGCCTGCTGTTCTCAATAATCACATTTAAAAATCTTTGAATACTACAAAACATGGAATAAAGTAAAACTGGATGTCAAATGTCAGCTAAGTTTGGCCTTGGTGTTGCCTTCCTGCCAGTGCTGGTGGATGAGGAACTGTTTGATTAGTAAGGGTCAGCAGGCTCTGCCCCAGGGAACAATGGGATGGCTTGTTGGACACCACAAGGTCAGCACTGGACCACCAGCTTATTAACAGAGAGGGAGCTGTCAAAAGACTGCTAGAATCGAGCTAATGATCAACTCTCCAGTACATCTGTTCTACCCAGCTAGCACATGTTGTATTTGGGAAACACTATACAAACTATAAAGTAACAACACATTTTAAGAAACTAACAATTGAAAATACATGAATTTATTTTTCAAAATCACTATGGTTGCAGTATAATTCCTACATTGTTGCAACATTAAAATCAATTCTTATAATCTTCAATTAAAATCTGGTATGAATGTTATAACTGAAAATAACATTAAAATATAAATAGGACATCAACATTTAAGGAAGAGGCAGTAAACAGCCGAACATCTCTGGGCTGGAAGTAAAGAAAATCAACCAATCATGAGTATGCCAACACACCACAACCAATCAACTAACAGAGCTGTTGCTATTCGCGTTTGTATCGGTTACATATCAAGTCAGTCAACATCAGAGGTCATCAATACAAAAATTCTACAACAACGCTTACTAGATATCAAGGAAAGGGCATGAAGCTGCATTAAATTAAAAGTAATCAGGTTTGTAAACACTTCATTTTTTGCGATGTGTTATATAAACTCACTAACAAGGTGTTCACGAGCTGTGACACACTGTACTTGTGCAGAAGAAACATTTTGAACATTTAGCGTTAGCTAGCTAGCTGGATGTCATGCAATGGAAGGTAGCTGCTGTTTTTAAAACGAACGTAATACGAATAATTACATGGAATTTCTCAAACTTTGTCCCACATAAACTTAAACGTTAAGCCCTTACATACGTGCAATATATGCCGCTTAAATAATAAGACCTCATCTTATAGTTTAAGGAAACTACTTCTTAAGACATTAAAACTGTGTTTCCGGTTAGCGAAACTTTCTGATAAAATAAAGAGTCAAATACACTGGGTTCACTCTACATGAATATGAACATTAATCCGTGATCTAAAGCCAGCTGATGATCTACAGGCAATATAACTAGCAACATTTACATTTTATGCAATATTTCCTAATACAATGTGTACGGTACTCTGATATCTCGTATTACTTATGAGTTTCATATGTGTAAAATAACTAAATAACATTATAGTAACAACAATAACTCTTGCTGCTTTATTTGATCCACATTACCTGATTGGCTTCCTGATGTTTTCCAAAGTGTCTAGGAATCAGCCTTCAGAACTTACTCCCTGTCTTTTTAGTCAAGCTTAGAAAATCACAGTGACTCACAGAGCCCATTCATCTCAGCCCTCTTCTCTAATCTCCTTCTCTTCTAAGCATCAATAGCACACTGTTTGCTTTTCCACAATCACAGCCTCTTCCTGTGCTTTCCCTTGCCTTCACTGTAGGTGGCCCGCACACACTATCAGGAGGGATGCACCTGCAGAGGCCTGGTGAGATAGGATCTGACGGGAGACCGAGTCCGGGCCCTTGCCGGGCTACTGAGGCCTGTCTAATTAGGATCTGAGCTTGTTAGCGGAAAACACTAATCCCTCTCATGTGCTCTAGTCAGAAGGTAGTGTCTCATTAACATCGCTCTGCTAGGCTCCTTTTGAGGAAAAGATGGCAGTGATTCAGATCCACACCTACTCCCCATCTGCCCCAAAACCCAGCTCCAGGTGTTTCGCCATCCATGTAAGGTAATGCCAAATGCAGGAAAATGTGCATTCAGAACAAAAAAGAGAAAGTCGTTAAGTGTCTTAAATGTTCATGATAGGAGATAACTTTGTTTTACCTTTTAAGGTTGCAATTCCATTCAGTTTGTCTGCCCATAATCTGACCTCATCTGTCTGATTTCCTTCCTAATTTTTAATTGTCATTCCACAGCCACACACACTTTTCTTTACACTGTTCTTGACATGCACCACAGTGTCATCTCTGAACATTCCTTACATTCCTCTGAAATTGCCAAATGTTTATGTTTCTCTCCTTAAAGTGAACGGACATGTTTTTGATTTAAGATTATGGATCAAGCTCTCATCGTTAAATTGAACTACATTCCTGAAGGCACAGCTCTCTGGGAACTGATAAATACAGGAAATCTTCCTGTACACATACAACATGTGCACATGTACAATTAACAAATGACATGATAAATGGATAGAAAATTAGATGCATTACTTCTATGTATAATAACAAATGATTCCTATTCTGAACAATTTATGCTTAGTTAATTCAAGCAAATGTACTACTTACTGTACAGAGAAACTAGACATATATATTTATATATATATATATATATGTAGAAAGAGTCCTCCCATCCCAATTAATATCAGAGACTATGGAGTATAGTTGCAGTAAGATGAATTGGCTCTTTGTATTATTATTACAGTTGTGAAAGAAGCGTAACTACAGTAAATGGCCAACAGCGTGATGCAGAGAGAGGCAGTGTGCTCGCAGCAGCAGCTGTAGACTGATGAGGTGATTACAGTTGGGGGGGCAGAGGTGATGCCTGTAGGGAGCGCAGGTGACTCAAATACTTTTTCATCCAGGAGGGAACAGTGAGTGCCATGTGAGGCAGGGTGTATGCATTTAACTGTTAAGCTATAGCTTAGATACTAGTCTGGTTGTCTGACGCATGAAAAAGAAAACATCTCTCTGGCAACACAAATATTTTTATGCAACTGATAAGGAAAATAAAGCAACAAAATGTTCTTAAAGGTCACATATAGTTCCCATCTAATTATCTTTATCTCTCGGAAAATAATAAAATCAATTAAAAAATAAATATTAATGTAATACTAGCAATTAGTTAAAATCGGTTAAGTTTGCACAAATTAACAGTCAAAGTCATAATCTCCATATTTAGAAAACAGTAATCATGCTATGCAAGAATATTTTCACAAATACATTAAATATTTAATCTTGAATGATAAATATACAAAAGATGAAGTCCTACCTGCTTTGATAGAGAAACTTTAAAAGGCACTGTGGAAAAGATCATAGTGTAACAGAATACAAAATCTTTATATTATATCCCTGCAGCTGCAAGAAAAAACGTACAATGTGGAATAAACCAAATCAGAAAATTAATGAAAATCCTTGGCGTCCTGTGGATAAAAGGTAAGAACTCTCCTTGCACTCCTTCTCCAGTCTCAGTCCAGTTTTATTAAAAAACAACAGAAAAGTCTCTACAGACGACTAAAAAAGTATTTTTCAACAGGTATCCAACACCCTGAAGACAGCAGAGATTCGTCAGTTAGGAGGAATGTTCAGGCTCTGTTCCGTGTGAACTGAACCACTGACAGACAAGAAATCAAGGTATGTGAAACACACCGGGGAGAAAGGAGAAGGACGCGGGGAGTTAATCGAAAGCAGAGGAAAGGGGGGGGGGGATGTCTTAATCCTTTTCTTTTTCTCCGCCCTTTTTCTCGTAGTAAAAGACACAGACCAGGAGTTAGCACTTGACGTTGGCTTTACAAGTCTTTCCTCTGTGTGACTTTGGCGCTCTAACAATGCAAAATGTGTAGTAAAAAAAAACATGTGTGGATGTCTTCTTTCAAGGAAAAGGTTTGAGTTTGCAGAGCGCCTCTTGAAATGAGCACATTGTCTGAATCCAGGATTCCAGGAATTCCAGGTCATTAATCTGAGCAATCTGAATTCCTGCCAGCCGCAAGGCAGGGAAGGGAATAACACAGGGAAGGAGGGAGGTATTTGATTTCAGTATTGTTCTTGTGTTTTTCAAGAAATGTTGAGTCAGGCGTCAACATACTTCTCTTCAAACACATTTTGGCATGAAACCTTAGTAGTTTAACTATTTATTTAAGAATCACAAATCAAAATGATCCAAATCCTATACATGACTATACGTTTATACTGTTTGTGCACACAGTCTTCTGTGATCTTGTAAAACCTTTATCCTAGAATTAAAAAAAATCTATATAGTCTACACTACAGGAAAGGTGGTTGAACAATGTCACCCCATGAATTATTCATAGGGGAAGACAATCTGATCAATATAAGACCTTAGATATTGATCCAGCTCTGTTGACAATGCTCTATAACTGATCTGCAAATCCCATACAGCCACATATGTTACATTAGTCTTATTACATGGGCTCTGTAACTTTCCTCTTTTCCATAGTGCCATGCAAAACCCACTCAGTCATCATTAGAAGGACCGAAGGGGTGGGGCATATGGGTACGCGTAAAAGAGGAAAAAAAGACTTCGCTAACTTCTGGGTAATTCAATGAAACATGACCTAAACATTACACAGTTGATTCAACCCCCACGAATTCACATTAAAGTCGAATATTGTAAGCGTTTATTAGCTTATTCGCAGCCAAACGAGCATCTACAGCGCATTTATAAGCGGTTCTCTGCGTGCAGGCTAGATGTAGGAAGGGAAGAGCGAGCCTTTCGGGAAAAAAACGAAAGGAAACTGTTGTAGTAATCTACAGGCAACAATGTAACGGGACCCGTGTTAGTTTGTATAATGTGGCAACAAAATAAAAAAACCTCAGAGCAACAGCAAGTAAGAGAGTTTAAACGTCGCCTGTGATCCACTTTCAAGGACACTGCAGCTTAAACAGCCGAGCAGCTTTTAACTGAAAGGCTCGAACAGCACCGCATCGAGAAAGGACTGACTGTTAATGAAAAGGAGAGGGTAAAAGTAGGCTGCGTGTTCTTATTTACCTTCTTGATGATTTTGCCGGTGTAGCCGTTGTACGGGTTGAATCCTGTCCTTGGCGGCACAGAGAGCAGCATTTTTACGCGGCGCTGTGTCCGGAGGAGCGGAGAGCCGAGCAGTCAGCTGACGTCAGCCGGGGATATTCAGCCGGGAACAGCGGTGGGGATTGGAGTCGCTCTTCCCAGCACTTTGATGTGCTCTACACACTCTACACTGGTTATATGATATTGTGTGTCATATCTCACTTTATCTCAGGGTTTAATGCCTGCAAGCCTCCTGTCCAACATATTGAGGGTCATAAATAAATAAAAGCTAGAATGATAAAATCCCACTGTACAAGTAATCCAAGTCACTCTGGATAATTTAGAATCTAATTTTTTTTCTTAATTGTCCCACATGGATACATTACCAAGTACAATGTAGACTCTGCATTAAACCCACTTTAGGAGAAGTGCGCAGCTATTTTTATTATATATAGAGCGCCTGGGGAACAATGTGGGGGTCGGATGCAGGGCCGGCCCTAGACATTTTGGTGCCCTAGGCCAGATTATGATTTGGTGCCCCCCCCCTCTATAGAATATATAAAGCAGGGGTGCTAGTGGACTGCGAGCACTGGAACCTCGAAGCGGTGGAGGAACTGTGGCGCGCTTACACTTATTGTGCCGCATTTGCGCTTCAGATGAGGAGGTGAGGCCCCCCTTATACCCTTTCTTTAGTATAATTGTATACATTGGAAGGCTAACTAGATCATCAGCTCGCCGGTGATTTGCAGCTGGCGCGGTTGACCGTGCATACGTGGTGAACTGCGTGTTAGAAAATATGAGATTTCAGACTGGCTTACCTGTACGGCAATCAAGTGGCAAATGCCACAATAAGGATGGATGATACGCTAACTTTTTTTTTTCAATGCCATGCAATCTACCCACACTACCCGGTCGATCGCGATCGACGTATTGGGCACCCCTGATATAAAGAATAAATGAAAAATCTCTACAAAAGACCAATACACTACAAAAACTGAAACGTATTGACATGTTGGTTGTATACA
Organism: Notothenia rossii; assembly: GCF_949606895.1. Taxonomy (NCBI): domain Eukaryota; kingdom Metazoa; phylum Chordata; class Actinopteri; order Perciformes; family Nototheniidae; genus Notothenia; species Notothenia rossii. The sequence continues at coordinate 20,344,868 of NC_136902.1, forward strand.
TAAAGAAGGTTTCAAATGTATTCATTATTGTATGAACATGTTCTAATTGGGGGGTGGACGTCACATCCTCTAGGGGGGTCCAGGGGTATTCCCCCCCGGAAAGATTTGTTTAACATTTTAAAGTAAAATGCTTCAATCTGGTGCACTTTGAGCAGAATTACTAGAGACTAGATCTAGTGGGTACAACTCTAAAACACCCATTTGAAAAAGATCGATTTACATTTTAATAATCAAATAAGTATGTGAACCAGAGCCGTTTCTTCCTATAGGCGGACTGTGCGGATGCATAGGGCCCCCGCGGCCAGCAGTGGCTGCAGCACAGAGCGTATACGGCGGGGTTAAAACCTGTACTCCTGCTCCCCCGAGGGGGTCTCCCCCGGTGGGGTGTCTGAGGCTGCGTCCCACAGCATCTGGTAAAAGACCTGGTAAGTGGTTAAAAAACATCTGGACCTATTGACTTTGTTTAAAATCGGCATGCAGGTAATTAAATAAGTGCTTTCAAAAATAAGTGCTAGTAATAAAAATCACATCAACCCCAAATGTTAAAATATGTATAATATAAAGCAAATAGGTAAAATATAAAATACACACGGGTTAGTAGGCACACAGGGAGGGCAAATATCTTAAAATAAAGTCAACCAAGTGTCCCTAAAAGTGTTTAAAACCCAGGCCGAGGTCTAGAGAGGTGGTGCAGGTTCCTCTTAAAGTGTAACAGATTGATGCATCTCCACAGATCATCTTAATTAAAGGTATCGGAATCCCCCCATTGTAGTTAAAAACTGTAAAAACTAGGGCCCCCAAAACAGCTAGAAACGGCCCTGATGTGAACATAACCAATAACCTATAGCCAATAACAAATAAATGTAACTTTTTTTTTTTTTTTTTTCAATCATATCTTATTTTCACCTTATTTATGTTTTTTGTTTTAATATCTCCAGTTTGAAACGATTTGGTTACTGTCCTATAGTATACATTGGAATGATTTCAAACCTGTTTTTATTTATCCTAATAATTATAAAGGTGTGCCTTGGAAATATTTGTTTACATAAATTGTGACCAAACCGTTTGAGACCCACTGAGATAACTTAGACTAAAGTGAACTATCTAAACACTTGAGTCCTTTACCTCACTGAGCTGTAGTTATCAGCCTCAATCCAACAACAATCCAGCCCGGGGTGAAAAGGGAGTTTACTTTATTCAATTATTAATGTAAATGTATTATATCAAGGGCAGAAAAAAAGGCAGTATTAACATTTTAAAAATAAATAATTTTAATATATTTTTAATTTTTTGCCAGCGCAGCACCCCTCCAGATCTGGTGCCCTAGGCGACTGCCTAGTTCGCCAGTGCCAAGGGCCGGCCCTGGTCGGATGCCTTGCTCAAGGGCACCTTGCCCATGCCCAGGAGCTAAACTGGCACCTCTCAAAGTACCAGTCTACACTCCGTACTTGCTCTGTTCGTTGGATTTTGGTAAATAAATGCAGAAAAGCAGATATTTGTACAAGTCAGCTTGGGAATTGTGATTGTGAAATTTGTGCAAAAGCATCATGTTGACCCAATCTGTCGATACTTTAATCAGGTGTTTTAGTGTAAATGAGCTCCAACTCAGGACATGATAACTCACCAGAAGTGAAAAGGTAGCCTGCTACTATTTATAAGCAGACACAGTTAATTGAAACCTGGAAATGACTTCTAACAAATGTGTACGGTTTATAATGAAAAAGGCGGCATGGAGGTCATTTAGGGTTGATATGTTTTTTGGTTCCATCCTGGGCTCCTCCAGAGTTTCCTTGAGACACTGAACCCATAACCGCTCGTGATGAGCAGGTTGGCAGCTTGCATGGCAGCCATCAGTCATGTTTGAATAGGTGAATGTTTGGATGCAAAGTTCGGGGTTGTAAGCCCCATATAAATGTTGCATATATTTTTCCTTAATTCCCTTATTGGAATTGTTATTTGAAGTTAAAGGAAAGTTAACAGAATCAGTTAATATTTTTCGAAAATAGTTTTCAGAGAATACAATATATGAATATGTAGAATGGTAAAATAGTTACTCAGGTGTAAAAGTATAAAAGATCCTAATACAGTATACATTTACCCTTTTCTTTTTTATCAAGTTGGATTGCTTTGTCCTCTAAACTATTATGGTTCCAGCTGATCAAGTTGACACTTAAAATGTCTTAAATCAAGATGAGGAGAAAGCACCCAAAGCAAATCTTTAATCCTAAAAAAACAAAACGTCCCCTGAAACCAATATAAATTGTCATAAAACCAGGTTATTTAAAAAAAAAGAACACCAATGTCAAATCCTTATTATCGTATCTTTGCTATCTTTATCATTTTTAATCTAGTTAATGTTTGGTATTTAAAAAAAGTTATGAAAGGGTTAAAGTAAATAAAATAAAAATGTGAAAAAGTGAGATTATTTAATTCCAGCTATTGCTAGCGTACTCTTTCATTTTGGCTTTTTTTTCAAACAAGCACAATCACCTAAGATTGGAAAAGCCTTGAAATGGCGCACTAAACAAAGGCCATTTATCCGTAGTAATCTTCTGAATACAGTAAGAGAGCAACAGGACATTTAGTGTCCTAATCTAGTTACATCAAGCTACTTTTTTGGAATAAAATCTGAAAGTAATGCTTTCCTGAAAAAATACCTTATAGTCGTTATGGTAGTTTATTAGCCTATTATACTGGAGCTTCAAGTGCATCCAGCTATTTCTTATATCACTTCTTATGGTTTTACTGGGAATGTTAATGGTGGAAGATATGTCTTCAACTCTGCCAAAAAAATCTCTTAAGAAGATGAACTGTTTAACTAAGTCAGAAATGATCTTACATCCCTTCACTTTTGTTTTAATTAGTTGTCAAGCTTAAAGATGGCCCTCATCATGTAAATCAAATTGCGTTTTCATCAACAGAAGTTGCCTGGCAACTAAATCCCATGACCCTTTTGGTTGTCTAGCGTACCCTGACTGATGAGCACTCAAATGTGTAGAAATTGTTCATTCAGCCATACAGTGTGCCATAAACTACACCTTTTTTGACATCACATTTGCACAATACAATTCAGCAGCACAGAAAGAGCGGAAAGGCCTTTATACTTATGTTGGTCTGGAGGCTCAAGGGATTTCATCAGATTTCATCATGACGGTCTAGTCAGACAAACAGAAGAGCCTCAGCTGAATTCCTAATCTATCTCTCTCCCTCTTTCCGTCTCCCACACACACAATATCAAAACGTAATGCTTTGGTTTTATTCGCATAAAAATAACAGTATTCATATACGTTACTCTCTATTGCCAGTTTTTGAAACTTTTTCAAGGTGGCCATTTTCTGACCTCAATAAACTCCCTCTGAGTTGTTCACTCCCCCCGTTTAATCTATGCAATGTTTTGATATGTGTGTTAAAGCCAGATTGGCGTGAGTTCCGCTGAGCTCAAGGACCGTTTGGGGAGTGACTCAACACTGTGAACTCACCAGTATCGGGAATAGCAGGGCCTGCTGGGAGTATTGGGTTTTTGGATAGGGTTTCCTCCACTATTGGATAACTCAAAACAATGTTATGGGATTGCAAATGTTTAATAGCATTTTGTTGATCAAGCATTTTAATCTAGAGGTGCAAAGTCGGTGTTCTGGTTGAAAAAAAATAATACAACACCGTCATTATCTACAAGTCTAAGAAGCCTGTGAAAATGTCATGCTGAACTTTGTGTCGGACTGGGGCTCTGGCTAGTGGGTTGTGTGGGGGAGGGTTACAGATGGGGGAGAAGTGAGTTGGGGTGAGTGATGAGGGGGGTTAGGAGAACACAGGCTGCTGGTGCATGCTCTGCATTCCTCAGGTGTTGTCAGCATAGCTTGCTCAGTAATTACCTCTGTGAAAACATGCACAAAGCCACACTTCACTAGCAGGCAGCAACCAAGAGAAGCTGTTAGGGTACATGTCAAAGACAGATGGGAGTACATTTATATTCTCATTTAGGCGTAATATGAGTTGAAATGGTTATTTTTCAAGAGATTGAGTGTGCCAAAGTAATATCTGTTAAAAGATCACAGGCATGGCATACTTCATGCATGCAGTGTAGTTACAGATGCACAGTGGGGCTGTGTGAGAGTCAGGAGTTTGATTTATGCAGCAATCCATCTTCTCTCAAGGATATTGGAAGGTTGGGTAATTATTATAGCCAAGCAGACCATGGTATGTTTATCCAGTGGTGTGATACAATCGTACAGTTGCGAAAAGATAGATTACAAGGTTGCATGCAGGGAATCTTTTTTGTTTCTCTCAGATGCGTTCCTCATTTCCTCACCAGGAGGAGGTGTCTGGGAAGTGGGAACTCCTCTCCCTCCTATCCCTCCTGTGCCCTGCTCTGTCTCCTTGGCTGGCTTGCTTAAATTGGAGGGATTGTGTGCAGATGTGCCTGGAGAGAGTCCAGCCCCTCTGCCCTGGGAGAACATGTGGTTCGGGAGTGTTTACGCTGGCACTCTCTCAAGCTGTCTCCCACACAGCATGCTGGCGACTGTCTCTCCTGCGTGACAATACTTAACCCTCCTCTCACAAAGGGGGCATTCTCAGGTTGAGGTGACATCATGTGGATTTATTGACAAACAGCAAAGACAGCAATGTAAATATAGAGTAAATTAATTTGATAAAATAGTATTTTGGATTAGCTAAGCTTGAACATACTATCTCCCCTTTGACCTTTCGTTGCATTAATATTCAGTTTTGATGCTTGGGGTGAACATATGTGTGGATTCGACAGATATCCAGACACCTCAGGCATGTTTTTCACAGATTCTCGACATACTTCACATTCTCCCCTGTGATTCAGGCTCTGGGTAAACATCTGTAAGCAGAAATGCCCTGAAAGGCACGCTTATTCGTAACACCAGTAACCAGCAAGGTTACACCGTGTGTTTTTAGTACCCAGGTGGGAAAAGGGGAGACACACACACTGCATAATGCCATCAACTTGCAGAAAGAGTCATTCATGTGCGTTTCAGTTACAACTGACTTCGACTTTGGTAGAAGCAAAGTTCCAAGATTCTCGATATAACCAAATGTTTCCTTTATCAGAGCTTCCTCAGAGGTTGTGCCATGTACAATGTACCAAACATTGCATTAAATTTGATCATTCTTTATGTTGTGTAAGTGAAATGAGTAACAGTCTACATTTGTCTTTCTGTAAAATAAGTATTCGGTGCCCCCTGCAGGATTGGATGCCTTATGAGTACCCATCAAAGCTCTAAAGAATAATTTCTCAAAGAATTGACATTGTTAAGTTTGCTCTTGTCTTGAGGAAAATATTTTTGGCTAACTGGTGTCTTGTGAAAAATCTTGAATTTGTATTAAAGCCAACTATATTTTCCTGTAAGGGACATCCTTTTCTTAATTTATTCATATTTTAAAATCAAGATCCAGCTATCTGTATAGTTTGCTTGTTTTATACTCAAACAGCGCAAAATTACTGGATAAAGTGGACCTTAACAAACTTTAAAAACAATTATCTAGCTTATTGGAATAATGTCTGCCTAATTGTAATCTGATTGTTAAATAGATTGTGAATATACTGTAGGTGAAGTCTTTATCTGACCTACAGAATCATCTTTTTTAAAATCTTAACTTATAACTTGTTGGGCAAATGTATTTTTTGCTCAGCCAAAAACATATCTATATCAAAGCAATCATACCCTTATCACTTTTTTATTTACCACCAGGGGGCATGATTTAGTGAAGAATGCAGAGGTTGAAGGGCCTGGCTGCCTGCTATCTTGATCAACTCTGAATGCTTGAGCATGAAAATAAAACCATTGAATGCCAGAATTTATTGCAGGCCTTCTTTATCAAATTTGATTCAAAAATAATAACATAAAACAGTAAAAAAATATGATTGATACAAAAAAGCAGCCTTGTTACATTATTGCATGGCGTGAAAATGTACTTCTAACTGACATATCCCTTTATAGGTAGAAAATGTATTTCCTAGATTTGACTAAACACCTGCAGACGAATAATTGTTGAACTAGGGGTGAACACTGCGGGCATGTCAGGGTTGCACAGGTGTTCAATTTGCTTTGAAGTATTCTCATAACGAAAGGAATCACGATTCTTTTAAAATATTGAGCCAACATGGCTGATCTCGTAGCGCAGTTGCAGGCAGCGCCGACTCCCACCTCCACGGTTGGTGAAAAAGCGCATGAAATAGGAGAAAAGGAGGTGTGTTAGCGCATGCGTAGACGGTGCTCGCCGCTTAGTTATGCCATTTTTTGAGGAGTCGAGCTTACGTCACGGGCTCGTCCACAGTCCTGGAGCTTGAGATTCACGATCCACTCATGCAACCACAAGCAAAGGGAGACATTGGTGCTCCGAGGGGAAAATACGCTTTTACTTTTTAATTTTCTTTTTAGTTTGGCACGGAATGAGCTGAACGGATCCGGAGGCTGCTACAGTGCGTTTGGAAGTGTGGACGACTCCAGTGGCATGGTGTGCTGAAACAGAGACCCCACTAAGCACTGAGACAGAGGTTACCCTGTGCATCATGTTTGAATGCCGATAATCAATTATAAATATATATGAATGTGCTACTGCATTACCTATAGCCTCGCCGGGCTGTAGCCACTCTTCTTTTACTGCTGAAGCCCGTCTGAAGCGGACACCGTGCTGAGGGTGCAGCTCAACGGACAATCGCACCCGGACCATTGGAGGGGTTCGGATGAGGTGGTTCCTCGGGCTTTTAGGTTTTAGAAATCCAGCCAACTTTTCCTCTATTCCTTTCTAACAGCAGTGCCGCCGAGCATTGCTCAGGAGATGGCGATGAGGTTGTTCTACTTGGGATGTATACTCTGCTTGGAGATCATATCTCCTAACGGTGCAACCGTAGGTAAGAAAGCCTGTTGTGTTATCTTGCATTGTGATACTCGTGAAAGCATGACCACTTTTGCTCCCCCTGCAAAGCATCTGTGCACAGGCCTATGTTCACCAGAGTTGGAGCCAACACAGCAGATAGGTTTGGCTTCACAATAACTGTGCACACAACGGTCTTCTCAGAGGAAGAGATAGATATTTGGGAAAACCTTTAATGAAACCGCACAAATAAGCAGCGTGTTGATTTGCTTAAAACCAGTCTGCGTTTTTTTTTAGCAGTCTGAGCAGACAGAATGGGCCTGTCTACAAGGATGGCAGATAGTGAGGTTGCTCAATGTTAGAATACCCAGCAGGTAAAAGGCAACACTTGCATGAACGATCTAGCTCCACAAAACGACATATTGTCTGATTGACTGCGACAAAATGGCTATATCCCTCATAATTTTTTTTCAACAAAAACACAATCCGCATGTATATTGTCTGTATGGCTACAGCTGATAGCTACAATTCAAACGTGCTGTTGTTTCAAGGGAAAAATAAAAAGCAGCAGGCTTTCCTATAAAAACCTGTGGGAGCCGTCGGTCAGATCAGCTTTCATGTTTGTTTTCAATTCCTCCTCGTGCATGAAAACAACAGTTGTGTCTGCTCGTAAAGGTGTAATATTAATGGCGCGGCTTGTCCCGACGTGTAGCGTCAGAGCTGCTGGGAATCACAACTCAGTGACAGCCAGGTACTGTGTGCTAGTGAAATGAATAGTGATCCTGTTACGTCCCGGGAGCTCCTTAATACTCCCGAATCCCTGATGGTAATAATGAGATATTAAAGGCACCATTGCTTCTGTGACAATGCAGTGCAGACCTGTTGAACTAACTGCCTGCTATTTCTTTCTTGAGCACTTGAATGGAAATCTAGAGGTACAAAATAGCACATGTATTCTACAGATATATCCATAGGTAATATTTAATGTTGCACCTGCATACATAGTCTTATGAAATAGGTTTATCAAGAAGGCACATGCTAAAATCAGAATGTATCTTTTTCTGGAGTCCATTGACTCATCCATAATATTTGTGAGTTTAAAATACTAAAGTCATGCACTAGTAGCGATGTCCTCTGTCCCCTCCAGCACAGTCCTGACAGCTGTGTTTATGAAAAACTTTGTAATATCAATGTGACTCAATGTTAATTTCCCACTTTTAGCCCACGTTTACTTTCATGCCTTAAGCAAAAGCAACACATTAGAACCTAGATTTTGCCACTGAAGCTAAAGTTAATGCTGCCAATGTCTTTACAAAAATAGCTCCTGACCCTCTCTGTGTTGGGAGATCTTATGTAAGTTTCATTAGATTTTGATGGAGCCTGTTCAAAGTAAAAGCCATAGCTGATTTTACAAGCCCCTCCTACCTCCTCCATCAGTATGTAACATCTGGACACAGGGAGACCATTAATCCAACTTAGATGTGACTGCAAGGGGGGGGGGGGGGGAAGGAAGAGGGACCAGCTGAAGTGCTTGGGGTGAGGGCGGGTGAAGCGAAATAAACTTTCAAGAATCAGTCTTGGATGCTCTCTTAAACTGACACTTAGTTACATCACAGGGAGTCAGAGATGGAATGATATAATGTGTGTTACATCATTAGTAACAGTTGATTTATCATCATTCCATTGCAGCGGTGTTAAACCAAAAGGGTAGAGGTGGTGTGAGTGAGTAGTTAAAGCCCTAAGGCCAGCCACTTGGACTGGATTTGTCTGGATCACCACTGGGCCGCGGCATACATTTATGAATTCAAAGAGATTATTGAGAGGAAGGTCAGAAGGTTATAGTTATCAGTTTATCATTAGACCAACTTCCTTTGTTTATTATTGATATTTTATGTTGATTTAGAGTTTACTTTTAGGCACTTCATATTTTTTGGACTCACAAAATCCGGTTGAATGTTTATGGGTCCTGATTATATCGGGGAATTAAACATGAACACAATATGGAACTGGTGATTGCTTTCAATGTAGGATTGTTGAAATTTAGAATGCAACCAACGATTAATCTACAGTTCCTTTTTGCAGTAAAATCAATAAATATTGAGTCCCCTAAATGTGTTAAAACGTGCTAAACGCACCATGCACCCCCACAAATTCCCAGTGCCCAAAGCGGCATATTCAAACCAATTTGTCCAGCCAATTGTCCAAAATCGAAAGATAATCCGTTTTCCATGAAACTAGTACAAAGAAAAGCTTCCAATTCTCTTAAAAATTGAGATTTTGCTTGAATGAATAAATAAATCTGCACTAATTTTGGTTATCGATGAATTGTCATTGTATTTACATTTTAAAGTAAAAGTAGCGTTCCAGCTCCTCAATACCAAGGATTCACTTCTAATCTTTATTGTATGTGGTGTTTGTTTTAGTTACCCGATTGTCATTGGGTTGCAAAATGGTCTTTTGTTAAATTAAATCCTCCTCATTGACTTATAGTTTTGAATTATACCATCAAGATGTCCATGTTGCATTACTTGAAACTACAGAGCTTACACATAGGATTTTTATAACCTTAAGCAGAAGAACCCTGTCGGTAAAAAGTGTAAACGTAGGTCAGAGTCTAAAGAGGTTGAATTCCTGAGGAGCCTACACTCTGTTTGCCTGACCTTTTTAATAGGAGCTGGCTTTACCTTTTCCTCTGAACTATCACTGGAAACATCTGCTGGAAAAATGCAGCATCCCTCATACAAATTCAACAGCTAATGGAACTTGGATTGCTCTCTTCAGCTCTTCCAAGTGGAGGTCACTGGGGAGTGGTTATTGTAACTATGTACACCTAAGGCTGTCTGTTGATGTGCTCTTATCGTGTGACATCGATAATCCCCATTATGCTTTTCTGGCCTTAAGAATGTTGTTGCAGAGAAACATAGAACAAAAGAAAAGAACTAAGTATGTGGATTGAAATACAGCCAACGTGTTGAGCACATTCTTTAGCTTCGGAATGAGATTTAATGTAAAGCTTGTGTGCATGTGTTTTTCATTTTGGTTTTAACCTAGTGAAAGTATTTGTGAAATGATAATAGTAGACACCAGTGGGATTCTGTACCCTAGCTGCAGAAAAGATCCCCTTTGTATCCGTCTTCTTTCTGCGCTGCATTGCAATCATCTGTTAGCAGAAGGTAAAACCAGATTAACACAAATGTCCTCAGTGTTGTTCCCCACATATTGAAGTCGTGAGACCACAGATGAAAGAGTTTGTTGATTGTGAATAGCAGGGGTGTTCTGTAATTGGTGTTTTCCGCTAGCTACATCACTGTTTACTCGGTTTTGCTCCTAAGACCCAAAAAAAGAAGCGGATCAGCCTCTTTAACAAAATGAGGAGTGTGGGTGTGTGTAAATGCAGAAAGATCAAATGGGTTATTGATGGTGATATAATCAGGCCTTTCCTTTCCGTTCCTGTCATTAATATGACGATGCCTCATTTAAATTAGTATATCTTTTTGACATGAAAGGTATTACCATAACACATCTTTACATTGCACCACATTGCATCATAAAGAGAGTAAACCGAGTTGTTCAAATGTTGCAAAGAGGTGCAACATTTGCCTGACACAGCTGCGGGAATACTGGCTTTGTGATTCCTGTTTATTTTGACATCATTAATTGTGAACTTCTTCTCACCTGTTCTTGACACTTTCAGTTCCTTAATTATATGTATTGTTTCAGTTGGCTTTACCAGGTCACACTCATGTACGGCTCAGATGTTGTGGATGCCACTGACTCTGTGTTGTTTGGGACATCGAGTTGATCACTGGTCAGAGGGAGAATCTAATATGGAGATAAGATTCCGATTTCATGGACTGCTGCTATGTGTCAAAGCTGTTTACTTTTACTTAGTTGTCGTAAAGATAAGGATATGTTGGCGGTTGGTCCAATTTGTTTATCTCGTTCAACTGAATTGTTGTCTGAAGTGACAGTCACTCCCTCAAAATAGTGATATAAACTTGACATCATGGCTTGACATCATTTAAGACAACACAATTTTGTTTCATGATGTCATCATTTCTTCTCAATACATTTCTAAGAATAGAGGGTAAATAATCACAATTAAATTACTGCCATGTCATATTTAAAGGCTCTAATCTTTTGAGTTTATATTTCATGCACCTCCTTGTTTTCTTCTGTTATCACCTTTAAACTATTCTGCGTGTGACTGGGAAGTTAGATATACTCTGTGGTTCTTAACAATACTATCAAGATTAAAGGGTGTGTGTAGTCTTTGACGTTAAATGTGCTTGCCACAGCTTCTTTGTAAAAGTACAGTAACTAGTACTGAAATTTGAGTTTTCAGGCCATTGCAATTTTCTGTTATTTGTAGGAAAATCATACTTTGCAAGAGTTAAATCACTCATGCTGGCATCATACTGCAAACTGCATTTTTCAAGGCCTAAGCTAAGGACAATTCATGTGCAGATCTCACTGCTGAACAAAAAAGGTCCTCTCTTAAGACAACCCCTTATTGTATTGTTTACAAGTCACTAGCCATTATTGAGTCAGGAACATTCATCCATCCTCTCTCCTTTAGACCGAATCCAATGAGGTACTCATGGAGATTGACTTTCATTAAATCACAGAAACATTTCAGCCTTCAGCTGAGTTAAATCCTTATTTAATAACGTACTGTATTTCTACCTTATTCCTGTAGCCTTGGATTTTGTATTCCTGGTAGCTTTAGAATACATGATAGTCATGATTTACAGTCATCTCGGTTGCTGTGAATGCCTCAATTTATGTGATCCAGCCTTCATATATATCGTGGCTCACATAGCTGAATCTGGTTTTACTTTTCCCCTTATGATATGCAGAGACAACAGCCCTGGTGTGGAAGAATTCTCTTTATAGCACCATGATGCCTATTTGCATTTATCTTTATGTCCATCAATCACAGTAACTCAGTGCATGTCTTTTTACTGCGTTGCCTTTAACTGCTCTGGCCTGTGACGTCCTGCGGATCCTCATCAGGTTACCTCTGATGTCAAAGTTGCACCCTTTTGTTGTGTGATGACAAAAAAACAAGGCTTTTAGGCACAAGAGAAAGTATTCACTCAAACTTAGACTTCTCCTTTTTATGCATATTCAACCTCTTTGAAAATAGTTATGGTGGATTAGTTCTTAAATAGCCCACGGACATTGGATGTGCATTGTGGGCTGGTTAAAGTTCTCCAGTGCTTGTCATGGGTTTGGTGTGTCACAAAGCTAAGTGGTTCTTTCCACTGGATGGGCACTGCACAATGTGGAAATTGAAAAAAAACATCCAGTGGCAATGGACGGACTTTACATTATTTTTATCACACTTTTCTAACCGTGAAATATCTAAGTTTGGGCAAAAAAATAGTCTGTGAATAATTAATAGACCACAGAATATAAAATGATGACATTCCTCTACCCTCATTCTCTTCCCTGTGGTCATTGTTTGGTTTTCATTGTTATATATAATGCATTGATTCCTGCTTTGAAATCCTGTTAAACTGAGCGCAGAGTAATAACTTCAAACTTAACTTCAGGGGTCTAATTACATACTTTAGTTCGTTCCTCTTTTCACTCCCTGAAACACTCAGGAAGAGCTGAGTTCTACAATAGAGGGCCAGGAGGGGTAGAAGCGTGGGATGATGAGAAACAGTCCTGGGTTTATTTTAACATTCTCCGATTGCTTCACTGAGCCCAGAGTGCCATGTATTTACTCATCCATTTGAGTCATGAAATATTCCCATTAGCACTGTTAGCTTTGAACAACATTTAACAAAATCCATCCACTTCTGCTCATCCAAGAAACAATCCAAAGGGGATTGGGTTGGTTGACTACTAGGATGTGCTCAAAAAAGTGGTCTCGCAGCAAAGAGAAACGAGCAAAAAGTAAACTTTCCCCTGAATTCACAAGCTGTTTTGTCGAGCAGCAAGAGCTTTAAATCCTGCTGCTCGTCTGTAACAGATTGTCTTTTTCAGGAAAAGCTACACACATGAAATCAATTAGAAGGTGATGGAATGTGCTGCATGGATCTGGAGTTGATTTGTAGAGCAGGGATGGCCATATTGAGAGAGACGGAGCGGAGCAGGGGGGGGGGAAGTGGGTCAGTGTTGTGTCCCAGCTGGTGACGGTGTCTGGAGGCCTCCATCACTTGGCGTTGAATTGGTGATTTACTCACCCTTCCCATCATGTTCCATCCCACAGAGTTCAGAATTTAAGATTTCTAAAATTGGATTTCAAAAGCAAGACAACACTTTGAATTGTTCTTGCCATTAAAAAAGCCATTAAAGTTATTTTTCTTTTTACTAGCCACTCAGGCTGGAAGTTTCTATAAGAGCCGGGCTCTGTGTACGCTTATGCATTTGCTCATTCACTCTTGTCTAATGTTTTTTGCCATGCACAGTGCTGAAGGGCAATTCAGTGTGCACTGTTTAGACAGCGCAGAGCTCCAGTGGCCCTGCATAAGGAAATACAGTGTGTGCTCCATTCAACTGGCAGTATGCTGAAAATCAAAACCAAGTCAGCCAACTGGAAACTGGGAATCCACATACTAGGAAGCAACTCTATAGGATTTAAAGCTCAGTATTAAACCATGGGTCCTGTTAGTATTTCAGTGACAGTATGACTTTAAGTCATTTTACTTTCTCTTACACCAACATGCATAGTGCTTTTTTCGAACTCCTGAACACTTACAACATGTTCATTGGTTTTACCACCTAATTCTGAGACACCCCTTATGTTTCTCCAAATAAGAGTCTGAAAACGTTTGTAAAACCATTGTAAAAACTTGAACACATGTTGTATTTGGGTGTAGAGAACCGGATGTTTAGTAGAAACCCTAATCCCGTGACTAACATTTTTTTTTCCTGCTTTACTTCTAGTATAGCGTTCAGGCATTCTTGGGTTTACATTTGCCAAAAGGACTGTCTCTGCTTTTATATTGTAATTCCATTGCCGTATCACTCTCCTTTAAAATGATTTACTTTAACACTTAGCATGCAACGTATTGAAACTACATTACAGTGAAAGAGTCTAGCATTTTGTTTTTTTGTTGAAGACAGCTGTTTCATGTTTTTGAACCAGCCGAATAAAGTATTTTGGTACATTTTATGTAGGACTTATTTAGAGTAATGATGTGAAATTCAAAACCCTTGAAGGTTTTAACTAAGCCTGCAAAAGTTAGTTTTCTCATTTCTTCTCTAATTTAATTAATGTTATGCCCTATCAGAAACCCAGAGTTAGAAACCTTATGTTAAAGTGTGTATAAGATATCTAAGTTGACCATAAGCAACATAATGTGATATTATTACTTATTGTTTTGAACATGTGATAAACATTTCTGCTGTTTATGGATAGAAGAGTTGAACACTGTGAGATTTCCTACCATATTAGTCACAGCAGGGTGATCAAGTTGCATTCAGCTGTGGCAGGGAAATGCTTTAGTTGGAATGGCATTATCAGGAGGAGACTCTTGGAGGCGAACACTCTGGGCTTATAGCAGTAAGTGGAGTATGCACCTTGATTCAATGGGTTTGGTGTTTGCTGTTGGGCCTATCCAAGTCTACTAAATAAAGACCTTCTTCATTCCCCTTTGTAGGTAAAACCTGACTGAAATGCTTTACTTCCCAGCCTGATTCGGACCCTCCGAAAATTGTTAGCCTTTGGCAGGAACTTTGGAAAAAAACACCACTTTGCATACTGAATTAACAATTCACATCTCTGTTTGAGATATTTCAGTGGGCTTTGAAAGAGGACTGCTGAGGGGGAAGGCTGCCAGTCTTTCCCCCAGCCTCTAACCCCTCCCCTGCCACAACCTTCAATTAGGCTCAGAGGTTCTCCCCTTCGCGGTCTGTTCATGCTGGTGTGTAAAGGGATGATAAAATTAGAACCCACAATGTTTTATTTCCAGTTTTATGCACTCATAGGGAACAACAAGCTCAGCCCAGCTGCTTCGGGCGGGGGACCAGAGGGATGTAGAGAATTTCTTCACATAGCAGTCTGCCGGAGGTTTCAATTTTACTCATTGAGGCTCACGGCTCAGTCAGTGTGGCCGTTTGTTTAGTAGTTGTTTAGTCTGATTAAATGGCAACATATAAGCGCAGGCAACTTCAGCGCAACTACCGCCATAAGGAGTGTGACAGGAAATTGGTAATCTGAAAGGAAGCTACATTAACATGTTGGCCTCAGGCCATGGCTAGCCTCTATCTCATTCCTTCCCTGATGGGTCGGGTGTGTGCATGTCGTCTGAACTTTGTCCGTCACCAGTCCATTATTTTACAGCTCTGTCTCACTGTGATCTTTAATATTATAACCTTTCACATTCTTATGATATTTGATACAGAATCTGTATTATAGCCTCCCATGGCTGAGTTTAAACCTTATTCTCCTGTAAGCCTTGCTTCTGCCATTGTGTGAATAGAAGAACGTAGCGAACGCTATGCATTTTAAAAGCCGGCGCTCTCTCTTTTTCTAAATCTCCTCAAATAACAGGGTTTTGTTGACATATGGAAAGCTGTGATCTGATCCATACAAGCCATAAGCTCCTGTATTGTATCTACAAAAACATGACGCTCAGAAGACTCAGGGTTTAGTGCTTACACATTCACTGCGCTGTCAAGTGAAAAGAGACCAGGGTCTAAACGCCTTAGTCTGACAGTCCAAAGGAACGTGATTGCAATGATACACTAGCCTCATGCTCTCTTGTGATTTTAGTCACATCCCAGCACCCTTGTGGTGCACCCCAACCCCACCACTCACCCCACACCTCTCTGACTGCCAAGTATGTAGGGAGGCAAGTCATCCAGGGCGAGGGAGGGCTCAGTCCCTGCAGAGAATCACAATGAGACCTTGGATCTGTCTCTCCCTGAGCATTACTGCACTACAGTACAGTAGCAGCAACCTCCTGCCTCAAATGGCCTTTGTGGTCAATTTTTTTATGGTTCGTTTTAACCGCTTGCATAACGGGAAGAATTTCACTTGTGTGTATATATGGCAATCTATTTCCATTCTTCCTTAGACTTGCATACATTTTACCATGGCATCTCAACTAACTAACTATTTCCATTTTGTTTGTATTCGGGTTATTTCTTACAGAAATAAAGGTAAATAATAACCATTTTGAAGATTTCAATTTGTCGTGAGAAAATTAGAATTCGATTCACCTAAATTGTAATAGGGGTTGAGCCATAAATCTCAGAGACAGCTGTCTAAACCTGGGAAAATAAAAGTAATATCCTGGGCCAGACACAACAAGAGTGAGAAAAATGTGTTTTGGGGGCATTTCTAAATTGCATATTTAAATAAGTTACTAATTCAGTGTTGACAGACTGAATCAACACCATGGAGGTAGAGCTCCATTGGACGAGTGTTTTTGTGAGTGCGGCTGAGTTAAAGCATGTGTCAGACTGCTGATGGGTCTGGAGCGTTGCTGTGGTGCTGTTAGCCTGTGGTACACCTCAACAATCTGTGCTGACTTACTGCCCAGGACTACCACGCTGTGCTCTTTCCCATGGGTCAGGCGCTGATTGAATGCCCAGTTATGTCTCTGCTGTGACACATGAAAGAGCCTCTGTGGTAAAAGTTGAAAAACACCTTAGGAGTAATAAAAATAAAAAAAAAGCGGAAAGAAATGAGATGTTCGTAAGAAGAGAGGAAACAACAAACAAACCCAAGAACTAAAAGGCCCCACTGTTAGCTGTAAACTTGTAGAGGAGATTTTTTTTTTCTGAATAGAGTGTGCCTGTGGGACTGTTGATACAAAAACATCGTTGTAAACTTGGGCTGACCCTTGCATGTTACTTTGCCTGGCTCAGCTAAGATCTATGCTGCTTGAAGCTGGAAATGTCCTATGAAAATAACATTTGAAAAACGCCTGAAATCGCATTTCTCTCTAAATTGACTTTGTATTACAAAGCCTTTCAAGACACAGTTGACTTTTTGTGGCTATAAATTAACTTTCAACTCCTTTTTTTCAGCCCCCAAAGTTGATGACCTGCCGAAGACCTGCAGCCCTAAGCAGTTTGTATGTAAAGACCAGGTGACCTGTATCTCCAAAGGCTGGCGCTGCGATGGGGAGAAAGACTGTCCAGATGGCTCAGACGAATCCCCAGATATCTGTAAGTATTCCTACTTGAGAGTACTTCTAAAACTGTCCCTCAGCAGACTTGTGTCCTCAGCTCTCCTGTTCTCTGCTTGACCTTGGTTCAGGGCACTGGGGACTAGTTTTACTTAGCCTTCTTTTCATGATAGCCAAATAGCAATTTACCAATTTTAAAACATTTTCATTATCACCAAAATGTTGTTGCCGCACATGAAGTTATATAACATCAAATTCATTACCTCTAAATGGCCTTCAAGAGACAACAGCACAATGTTCAGACAGTTTAATTTGGGCCTGAATAAGAGGGTGGGCTTAGCTGTAGCAGGGACACAGACTTTCAGTGTGTGCTCTGGCTGCTCTGCTGAATTATAGCTCTAATTATGCGGCCGTGTTTAGTCTGAATGTTCATGGATGTGTCTGCTCTTGTCTGGACTCTTATGGGATCTGTAGAGACCCTAAGTGTCCCAGCGCCTCACATCTGTCATACTCTCCATCCTGCAAATCCATCCATAAACTCTCCCCGGTAAAAGCCTTCTCTCTGATTTAATGTACGTTGGCGCTAATGGTGATTTTACTGTCTGCATCTGCCACACCTTGCATCTGTCAGGGTTCTCATAACAATCTGGCATGCAGAGACAAGCAGCTGACACCCAGCATTAAGGGACTTGTTATTCTGGGTGAAAAAGCAAATATGTATTAACACAAAGGATTAGGGATTTATTAAATGGCTAAGGGTGGCTTGATCTATCATTTTCTGATTCAGAGCTTCACACAATACAATACAAAGATGAAGCTGAACCAAAAAGTTATCTACCATCTGTCACTTCTATATTGATTTATACAGATAAGAATGTACTGCTAACAACAGCTATCAAATACATTGCTATCAAATGTTTGGGAAATTATTGTAGTGAACAACACAGAACATGATTGTGACCCACATAATTCAATCAAGCAAGCTGTGGCTATTTAATTTCTGCCCTTTCTTCTACTAAGCAATTGAACTGAGTGAATTTCCCATAGTACTTGTGTGATTTAGTGACACAGACAATGATGTGATTCATCTTCTGCATGGAGAGATGGAGAGCGATGTTTCACCAGAACATCAAGATATGTTCTGGTCAATTACCCGCTTCTCATTGGCTCTACCCTGCCTGTCACTTTACCTTTAGCTAAGGCACTATTTATGTGAGTTTCCGTAGCAGTCATATTAAATATCTCTTACTTCAATGAATGCACTTTCGTGTTTGCAGTGTAACAAGCACAGTCCAAATTAGGGGTGCACCGAATGGGTAATTCTTGGCCGAAACCGATACCGAAAATAGGAAACAGTTGGCCGAAAACCAAATGCCGAAAGGCTGAAAAATGATTATATATATATATATATATATATATATATATATATATATATATATATATATATATATATATATATATATATATATATATATATTTACCAATATTGTTCAGCGACCTGATTATGGAAAAAGAAATGATTATGGCAAAACTTAACTTAAATAATAATCACTATTATGGGTCCATAAAACATTTATTCAGCACTTTTGAATGCATACAGTACATTAATTCCAAGTCAAGTGCATTTTCTTTTCTCTGTAGGATAACTACAACAAAGTGCATTCAGAACAAAGCCAAGGTGCTTTAAAACTGCATAAACATCTAGGCCAGTAGGCCTACAACAAAATAGTGTAAATAAAGACTGTAACAGCCAGGCCTTCAACAACAACAAATGCACCTATAAGTTTGGTAACCTAACGTGTTGTTGTGATGACGTAATCAAAACGCGGCGACAAGCACGGCGTGAGACCATGCTCGCGGCTGGCTCAAAGCCAACATGTCTGCCGCTTGGAGATATTTCAAAAATATCCGAGTGAGAGGCGCGGATTGCGATTTGTAAAACGTGTTCAGCTGACATTTCTCGAGGGGGTGTAACTGCAAAGACTTTCACCACTTCGGGATTACTCCACCACTTGAAATCAAAACACCCGGACAAATATGCGGAGTATGATCAACGTAACCCTGTTCTCGGACTTTCGGCCGAAAGCCGAAAGGGCCTTTTTAACAATTTTCGGCCGATAATTTTCGGTGGCCGAATATTCGATGCATCCCTATTCCAAATGCTCCTCTTAGTTTCTCAATGATAGCTATCCATACTGTATATTATCCTGTTGTTTATTTGATCCATCCATTAAATGTGAACCATGTTTGGAAAGGACTGCTGCAGATAAAGCTACAGAGCGAGCCTGCACCGATGGAAATGGGAGAGTTTGCAGGAGTATGTCTCCTTGTTATTTAAAATACTGCTCTGACTCAGAGGAATGCAAGAATGTTTTACTTTTTATCCTGTTTTTTCCATTTGCGGTTTGAAACAGTTTGCAGATCATTAGTCCAGTTTTCCAAACGAGGGAGCACCATAAGAGGCAATCGGACTGCCCTCAAATGAGCTGTTATGGAAATGGTAGATATAAGTAAAGATCTAACATTGGTTCATCCGAGAGGACTGACATCTGGATAAACTGGGGAACTTTTGTGTTGTGTGTATTTTTTTTTATCAGACACAGTTTACAAAAGCATTCAAACTTTCTCTTCCAATCATAGTGATAGTCTGAGAAAACCAGAAGATTCCCAGCTCACTTTTGTTCCAACATGCCCCTGACCACAGTCTAGTGTGTGTGTGTTAATGTTGATGGGAATAAGAGTGGTGCATGCTACTATAATTACGGCATTATCTCCAGTTCAAGTTAATTACTAACTACAGGCCTTCTTTACAAACAGTACTCTCTGAGATTCCGAAAGGCAACAACATTTTCCTCTTTTTTTTTTTTGCGACATCTTTCTATTCTTCCCCTCTTCCTCCTGTGGCAACTTGGCTGTGCGCCGGTCTTGGTGTGGGATTTTGTTTCCTAAATTGATCACTATGTCATTTAAATAGGGCACCTGTATTATTCCACTCATCCTCAAGTGTTGTGATGAAAACACAATGTAGCTAATTTGGCTGAAGCGCTGGTTTAGTTTCTGGTAAATACCACCTGTTTTATTTTACGATGATCAAGAATTGCCGTCATAGTGGTGGCTGCTGTAAACGTGTACCTCTGTCTGGTGTGCATCTTTGATCTTCACCTCTCTGGTACCCATGCTGGAAGAAAGTGCACTCCTCAGTATCGTACTGTCTGAAGGTCTAATTGCCTGTCGTTTCCAAACCATTCATCTGGGCTGTAATTATGTTGAAATGCTAAAGACAGACTTCTGCCACAGTAGTGAGGTTGTAACGTTGCATCACATGAGGCGTTGACATCCAGAGGTTGAGACGGCAGTTGACACCTAGGGTCAATGTTAATATCCTATAGCCTGTTTGTTTATAGAAGGGATACTGAAGCAGAGTCAGGGGAACGTATGTGTATGGATGTACGTTTTTGCAAATGGATCTGCATGACTCGTAAAATGACAGATGGGGTCTGGGCAGGTTGCCAGCTGTTCGGCCGTCAAAGACTTCAGACCCCCGGTGTGCACCTCCCTCTTATGGCCCCTAGTACACTCTCAGATAGCCATCAGCCGTCTGCCTGTACAGGCCCCTGTCTGCAGGTGTGACCCTGTCATCCTCTCCCAGGGACTGCACTGACTCCCCCTCACTGCAGGGCTTCAATTGGTTTCAGATATTTCACCTCAATTACATACAGGCTTAAGGCTCAGGAAGTGGTTGACACATGCCCTTAGGGCAGGAGTATATGTGTCTCAGCGATGGTGCTCGTCAGCAAAAACACGTGGGTTTGCTATCCTGGCTCCAAAATGGTGGAATGAGCTCCCCATTGAAATCAGGACAGCAGATAGCTTACACATCTTCCGACGCAAACTGAAAACTCATCTCTTTAGACTCCACTTCGAGCGATAAAATTACTAACAAAGCACTTATATACTAATAAAGGGCTGGCTTTCTAAATGCCAGTTGAGTAGCACTTGAAATGTTTGGCTCTATGAAACCTGATGTACTTATATGATTCTGTTTTCTTAAAGGTTGTATCTTCCTGGTCGAATGCACTTATTGTAAGTCGCTTTGGATAAAAGCGTCAGCTAAATGCAATGTAATGTAATGTAATGTAATGTAATGTAATGCTCTATGCAGGACTGCTGCTTTTAATGCTTCAATAGGCAGTTGTGGGAGGTTGTAAAACGGTTATCTTTTGTCTATCTAAGATAAAGTAACGAGGTGGGTTGTTCAATATGTCAGTGCATGGCTTTTCCTGCTGATTTTGAGCAGACGGTGTTCAAAAGTCCACACTGATGAGCCATTGTGGATTAGGGTTTCTTGATTGTGCATTCTGTTTGTTTCCCAGTGGGTTTTTACGTTGGACTGATCTCCGAAGCATTTTCTTTTTGGAATCCATAAAAGACACAACTATCAAAAATAAGTTTATTTTTGATGATGCTTTTCTTATTTCCAGCTCTATATTTCTTGGCTTGAGTATAGAGATGTTAAGAAAGTGTTTTGGAGGTAATTTAACAACAATACTAGGATAAAGGTTTTTCAAATAGTCCAACTATAATATGAAATATTTGATTACACCAAATCAGAATGAGGGTATAATGGCATTAAAGTTTGTAAGTTGAACAAACATAGCTTTTTTATTTTCCAACCATTCCAGTGACAGTTTTTTTTATACTAGACTTAAAAGTGCTGTGTCACAACTTTAATTTCCTTTCAAAGCTCTGTTGGAGCAGTTGATGTTCAAAACACTGACTCCCTGTCTGTTTCCCAAGTCTGTATGCAATTATGATTCTTGCCTGAACCACATTCATTGTGGTTGAGCCAGCGAATGGGAACAGATGTTTAAGTAAGCGATAGCATGTAAGCACTTTCTCCATCATGAGAAGTGCTTGCCATGGAGGAATCCCTTTCATCGTCAAAAAACCTTGTGCAACAATTGTCTGCGCCTAATTCTCTGTTAGACATTTTAGCCCCTGACTTAGCACGAACATGTCCGCAGGAAGACTTCCAAGCAGGGGGTGAAATCATGGAAATACACTGCCTTTCTTTCACCACAAAGTGCTTTCCACTTTCATTCAGGGTGAGTAAATGAGCTGCTCAAAGTAGTTAACACTTGCAAATGACAAACCCCCCCCCCCCTGTACTTGATCTGTCAAACTGTCATTTAAGTCCAAGTATTACCCACATGTACCCATGGACACATTTATTAGTTTACCTCGTTGATTCTTGAAAGTAATTCTGAGGGGATATTCTTTGGAATGCAGTTTCATAATGAATTTTAGGGACCTTTGGCTCAAGAGGCTGAAAATATTTAATGTAACAATACCTAAATGTTGTTTCTCAAACACAGACATGTAATTTCATTTAAATCTTCCGGTAGACATGTGATTTGATTTCATGTCTTTGCTTTGAACAGGACAATTTGCACTAACACACTGGAAACTCTTTCAAAGACTTTGTCTGATGTAATGGCACGATACTGTGGTGAAAGTAGCCCCCCAACACACATCCTGACCCTTGGCCCACACTGTGGTCCATGCCAGTGGATGCCATGGCCTGGGGCCCGAGCTGGTAGGGAGGTCTGATGGGAAGATTGAGTTATCATCTCAGTGCAGCTGCCTGAGGCACCGTGGGCCACACAACGAGGTTATCTGCCCATCTCCTGCCTCAAAACCCCCCTCTGGAATCCCGCCAGCCTGGTCCTTTGTCCGGCCCATCTGACAGTTATGCCTCAGCAGCATCTCCAAGACGACAGGGAACAGCCGGCTGCTGAGGTAGTGGGATGGGATGGAGCAATGGGGAGAAGGGAGGATCCTACAGTAAAAGCTTTTGTTAAGGAGAAAAGATCTGATTAGCTTTCAGGCTAAGGAGGAATATGGAAGTTTCTTTTGTTAAGCTTTGATCCAATTGCTGTAGAAACAGACTTAAAAAGTAAATGTGTGGTAGGGAGGGGGTCTTCTGGTAGCTTTTAATCAGTTTTGTAGCTTTTCTTGCAGGGGGCACCATGCAGTGAGAGTCTGTCGCGGCAGTGCTTGACACACTGCTTCCACAGAGGAAGGAGCAAAGCCCTGTAAATCCCTCTGGTCTGTGGCCCTGAGCCTCCTCAGCTTCACGGGCCTATCAGCAGGCAGAGAACACAGGGCTTTCTCACGCCACACAGGCACCACTTCGCTCTCTCTGCTGTCTCCTCCACGCCCCGTCTCCTTCTCTCCCTCATTCTTTCTTTCCTGTGTCCCTCTGTCTTCCTCTCTGCCTGTCAAAGTAGGCGGGGAAGCTAGACTCAAATCCTCTCTGTTCCCTGTTCCTCATATCTCGTCTCTTTCCTCTGGTGTAATTGCCTCAGAGCTTTCCACCCTGGTTGCAGATGTTTTTTTGGTTTCCTTTTGCTAGCTGTGTCTTTGTATGTTACTTTATGGAAATGTTCTGGGGTGCATTTTACACAGTGACAGTATACTCTTTTGCAACACATTTAACAGACCCGCTTGACATGTTTTAACAAGCAGCTACACAGATTTATTAGATTTATATTAATGTTTTACTGGAAGAATTTGGATTCTCAATCTTACTCCACCTAAGTTTTATCTTTTTATTGTTAAACACCCCTGTAGGCTTAAAAAGGTGTCTGTTAAAACGTTTGTAAAAAAGATACGTGTGGATATAGCCAGATCAAATTAGTGTCAGTTGATTACCATTTATGGGAAGACATGCTCATATTCAACCTTTAGGACTACGGTAAGATAAGATCATCTTCTATTAGTTCTACAGAGGGGAAATATGAAGAGTTACAGTCGGAAAGGGATAGTTTTTAAAACAAATATCAATAAAAAAACAGAAGAGAATATTAATCAGAATATAATAAGCATACCGACCGAAGAGTTGAATTACCATCATTGGCCATAATAAATAAGCATGTCTCAGATTCTCTCACTCTGTGCCATACTGTAAGTCCTGTGTGCTTTGGCTGCTTCAGTAGGGTTTGCCATAGCCATGTGCTTATTGTGCATGCTGCTGTTAAGTGTGATTCCAGAGAGGGGAGAGTTACTCAGTGGGCCGGCCTGCCTGTCACCCTGCACAACATATTCATTCGAGCTGACAGCAGACTTTATGGGAGTCAGTCAAGGGCTGGCATGGACTCCGAAGAGCAGGAAGAAAAGACGGCTTTTATGCCAAGGACAAAAGATCGACAGGGGATCCAAATGTAAGGTCATTGCATAACTACGGGAACTGAGGGATGGGGGATGGTGGGGTCCAGAGGTTGAGGTGTTGGAGGGAAACACACATTCGGAGAGACCTTCTTCCATGTCACAACCCCAATGCCCATCCAGGCAAGATAGTGGAAATCAGAGCTAAAAACAAGGGACGATTAAACTCGGTGGGGAGGATTATTTGAAGGTGACACAGGAAGTGATGAATGACTTAAATCTACGCTCTTCTCAGGGGGAATGTGTAATATTGTCTTTGCACAAAGTCATATTTCACTCTTAAGAGTGCACGCTGCGAAGAGCGTTTCAATAAAGCAGGAACTAAGTTCTGCATTATGACTCATATTCGATAATGTTTTAATCATGACTAATCCCAGCGCTCATTGCTTGGTGTGTTTCTCATATCAGGCTAAGAGGGTGAGATCACACAGCAGATAAGAGAAAGATTTTAAGAAATAAGATCCCTGAGTACACAGTGATGATATGCTAATATCGCTGTTAGCTGATTACACAGTTTAGTGCGATTATGTAATTATCTTCACTCTGCCGGCGTCTAATAGGTGTGAGGGATGTAATTTCCCCTCCTTTTCTTTTTCTGTTATCCACCGCACTACCAGGGTTCTTCCATTGTTCTCACTTGCAGTGCATTGTCTCTGAGATTGCCAAACTCACTGAAACTTCTCTGCAATTCTCGTGGCATGTTAAGTTATTTTGGATATTGCTCTGTATTAATTATGCTCATTTGCACCTTTAGCCATTTCTATAGCCTCCAGTAATGATACTTTAGGGCAAATCATGCCTATATTAACAGGCATAGCAATCCAGATAGTCTATATCCCTATTCATCTAGTAGTCAATCCTTAGTGCCCAGTGAAATATCCATGTTTTGAAATGATTAGTTTCACATGTATTTACTTGTGGCCTACTGCTTACTGAGAATAGGATTCAGGAAGGTATCTGCAAATATGGCCCTGAACAGATGCAGATGATAATTATTTATAATGTTATCTATGTTTTATTGCACAGACAGATTAGTTTTATGAAGATTGTATCCGAGCAGTTGTACTGTAGTTTTTATGAGGTGAGAGCGGGGAGGCACTTTTGACTCAAGGCAAGGCACAAGTATGAACAACTTTATCAAGATGAGTACACTATAAAATACATTTCATTTTGAGAATGTTTGTGTTTGAATATAAATAGATCTGTCAGCCTGTTTAAAAATGAAAAACACAAGTCTTTGGTTTTGGCTTTGCAATGACAGGCAACATAAATAAGCATATAAATGTTAGTAATAAAGTTTACTTTGCATTTAAGTTCTCCTTTTAAGTGTTACATTTATTTATTCCAATGGGATCAACATAACAATGCAAAGAAAAGCTGTGATGGTAAATGCATAACTTGCCACAAAGGAATGTGAATAGAAAGCTGGACCCTCTCATGCAAGTTTAGGGTTAATATGAAGTTTCTCTGATGACTATAAACACAGTGTGCTGATTTCCCAGACAGGGTATAAACACAAAATGTTTAAAGATCTGAACTTTGTATTAGTTTACTTCCTTACCAAAGCGTATGACCAAGTTAAACAAAAGAACCACCTGCTGTAGTTCTTATTGTGACAGACAGGGACAAATATTTCATTATATAAACATAATTTATCTTTCAGATCAAAATAAGGCACTGCATGCTTGATGAATTGCTTTACACATTGTTGCTTCACTGACACACTGAATACATATCCATTTTGACTAAGAAAGCTGCCAAAACCTTCATGTGATCACATTGGGAGTAAGATAGACACATAGACAGAAACTAATGAAACATAGGAAAAGCAGAGGAGCATACTTGCATAATGACCAGTGAGGAGAAACGGCTTTAAATTCAGATCGGCCAATGCTGCTTCCTGCGATCAGTGATCTTCCCAACATATAAACACTCAAATGAGATAGTTGATGACTGTGTCACAAAGTTTAGTGAATGCTATGGAGTACTATGTTGTCTGTATCAATAATATAAAAAAAGGACAGAAGAAGTTTGTTCCCTTCAGATTTGTGTATTAATGCTTGGTTTCCACTGACAACAGATGACGCAGGAAATGACTACTGCCAATATGAGGAGAGGTTATTGTAATACACTGCCAACAACTTCCCAAAGTGGAGCAGGGAGTACAGGGTTCATCTCCATTGTCCTTCCTGCAAAGTTATTTAATCCTCCATATTGTTCTTTCTATTTAGTTGACTGCTGCTGGACTCTATTCAGCTCCTGCCAAGGTATTACTGTGTTGTGGAACTCAAACAATTCCTTCCGGCTGTTTTGTATCGCTGGCAGTTAAACATATTCTGCTGCTGCCTGGTGAGTGAAAAGGTAGAAGTGTGTGTGATGGAAAGCAGAGTTATTGTGTTGTCAGTGTTTGTTGGCAGCAGTGTGTTAGCACCTGGTTCCTGGTATAGTGTACCACACTGTGTCAGTTAATTAGTTTGTCCGTCGGTCAGCTCAATCCCTGACACGTCATTTTTTTGTCAAATATGCTATATGACAAACCCGACCCGATCAGTGCAATGGGGGGCCGTAAGATGACTTTCTGTCTTTTTATACTCAGAGAAAATGGTTTACATATGACAAATCCTAGGCAGTTGTTCCATTTCCAGTGTGCAGTGAGTTCATTCTGGTTGCTGCAGTTTATGTCGAAAGCCCCGGGTTGGCAGTTTTTTGAATGTAAATCAGGCTGGCTTAGAGGCTGAGGTTGTAGGGGGGCTGCTAATATACTCGCACCCCCCCCCCCCCCCCCCCCCAGATGGGAGAGCTCTCTCTCTCCCTCCCTCCCTAAGCCAGATGTATTTTAGAGCTAATTCTCTTTTGGAATATGCCACATTCTCCACAGAGGCTGCTGTGGTGGGATCATTATGCTAGCTCTTGTCACTTTAAGATGCTTGTTTTAACTGAGTTACATTTTATGATCTGTGTGGTTACTAATCTTTTGGATGGAGAGAGAGGACTTGGAAGGAATGCTTGTGGTTTCTTCAGGGAATGCCGACATGCATGCAGATGTTCTCCCTCATAAGTCTTTATGCACATTCACACTTTAATACATGTGATTGCATGTCTTGTATGAATACGAGAGATTTATTTTAACTTTCTTTCAAGAGCTTATAACTTCCCATAAGTCATACTGGATATGCATGACACAAAGAACTTACATACTGAATGTCAAGTCAATCATATTTTTGTGCCTTACAGTACAACTCCCTCTAGTCTCACTTCAGAACTCATAAAAAGCACAAGGCAGAAATAAGGGTCCAATGATTTGCATTTTAGCTGCTTAATATTCAGACAAAAAAAAATGAAGTTCACCGCCTTCACGGGAAACGATCTGTAGAGTTCTGCGGGTTGTGTGCGGTTCTTGGAAAGGCTGCAGCCAGAGCAGCTAACGTGTTTCAGTTGCCTCCTTCAGACTCTGAGTATGTCAGATTCTGCAGAACTCTACAGATCGTTTCCTGTGAAGGCGGTGAACTTCATTTTTTTTCTTCTAGTGTTTTTCTAAAATGGGTCAGCAGATGTTAGAGAGATGGAGGAAGATGAGGAGGAGGAAGAAGAGGAGGAGGAAGAAAAAGAAGAAGAAGAAGAAAGACAGACAGCCAAAACAAACTGTTTGCTCTGCACTGTGGGTTGAGAGGAGTGATAGAGAGAGGAGTGATAGAGAGAGGAGTGGGAGAGAATGAAGGAAAGAGACTGTATGTAGATCGGTAAAGAAAAAATCTTTGCTATCTCTGGACCAGAGGAGATCATGTTCTGTCCTCCCCTCCACACCCCCCTTTACATTGAATATAAATTGCTGAGAGTGTTAACTTTTGTAATATGTTCCTTCGGTATCTTCAAAATGATTGCATTTGCGCAGCATATTTCACTTGTTTGCCATATTGTGCACAGAACCCCTTATCTGCCTTACCTGCTATGGTTGTATATGTCAGTGTGGATTTAATCAGTACAATGTTGCTCCACCCTGGCAAAACTTGATTGACGAGTGAAAATTAAGGTTTAAAGGCTGTAGAGAAGATGTGCTTTTTTTGATTCACTCTTCTATGTTGGTTGATGATAGTGCCTTTTGTCACGACGGGAAATAAATGAATTGAACAATGTGAATGTGAACCGCAAAGGCAGCCAGTTCAAGAACCGTTTGGTGATGTCCTCTTCTGTTTGATCCAGGCTGTGTTTTGATGTGTGTCTTATCTCTGTGTATTTATTCTTTTGCACTCAGGTCTCTCTTTCAAAACAGTTTTTGATCTCAAACAGACTTCCTGATCAAGTTACAGATATAACAATAATAATAATAATAGAATAGATGTTTTCTTCTTTTTCAAATGACCTATATCTTTCCAGGTGGGATGAAATCAAACTAGAGCCACAGCTAGGGATTCAACCTAGCCCATATTCATAGTCCAAACATATACTCTAATATCAGCATGTGTAGGCTCAGGCTGTAGGTTTATCAAACCAAATACAAACGTGTTAAATGCTTGATATTTTTCATTTAAAGGTGGATTTATCCACTTCACGTCAGTCATTTGTTGCATTTTGGTTTTCTATATGTTGCTTTGTACTGCTGTGTATCCTTACATGTTTATCTTTTTTTCTCCAGGCTCTCACAACAGGGTGAGCCAGTGTCCTGTCAATGAACACGGTTGCCTCGACCCAGATGTGTGTATCCATATGAGCAAACTGTGCGATGGAGTCCCTGAGTGCCCTGACGGCTGGGACGAGGGCCCTCACTGTAGAGGTAATTAACACACATGCATACACACTCATCGTATGATCTTTGTTATGAGTAAAACATGCTAGCATCTACTTGTCTTCCCATCCAGAACCATAATCTCTGTCCAATCATCTCCTGTATAAGGCCCTTTTAATGAGCTGTTCTGCTCTTGCTTCTGCTGCAATCACAATGGAATTTCTCTTTCTGGGGGAAAAAAGTCATTAATTTATCAATCAGCTCACCCGTATGAGGCTTTTCCCCCAACCCCTGTGGGAATGATGAGCATTCAGCCTGGATGCAGCTGGAGAAGAATCCCATCAAATCCTCTACTATTAATTGGAGTCGATTGAAGAATGTGTGATGGTACATATTGGGTCCATAGTGTCGGTCTTTGTAGCAGCAGACAAAGGAACAACACCGGCTTCCTAAAGAGGATGGCTTCTGTATTCAGTAAGGCAGTCCTTAGATACAGCTGTCTGAAGCTCTGTCTGTTTATAGCTGCAATAACTCATGTTGAGATACATACTTTTATCTTTTACTCTTTGTTGTGCACGCCTGTTCATCTGTCTCTCCATTCTACTTGTTGTAGTAAGAACACACTGAGATATTCACTATCAAAATCCCTTACCTAGAATATGAAATCACTTGTTCAAATATTTACAATCAAATTTCCATGAACCAAAGTCCTAGAACATGGGTTGGTTCTTAAACAATGTCTGTAATCTTGGATCGCCTTATCTCTTCTGCCAATGTTTTAATGATAACCAACCCTTCTGTTCTCTATGTCAGTGTGGTATATTTGAAGAATTATAAATAGTTTAGGTAAGTTAGGTCTGTTTTAGAAAAATGTTTTGTAATTTTTTTAAGTTGTATTTCTCTTATTTCTTGCAATGCGGTATCTCTAAATGGTGTTCTTCCTGTACACAGTTCGGCAATAGAGTTTTTAGATTCAAATGTTTAGTGCATTAGTCAGAGGCTTTTATATGTTGCTCTTGGCGAAGAGCAGGATCATTGTTGGGCTGATGAAGTGGACAGTTGTACAGAGTGGGTGAGAGTGTTGGTATCCCACACATTGGTCATCACTGCAAGACAAGCCTTTACACAACACAGTGATGATGTCATCCAATCACAACATGCACTGCCTGTCCCTGAGGACATAAGTCCAGCTGTCCTCGGTCGTGAGCTTATAATGCATGCATATACTCACACAAACTCACATTCCTGCAAATACACACCCAAACACACCCATTACCCCACAAACAAACACACCAGCAGTGTGTCCAGTACTTTGGGCATAGCTGTTTCTGAGCTCCCCTCTTTTTGGGGAAAGGCCTGGCCTTTCACAAGCATGCTTGTGTTTGCTTGTACAAACTGCCAGGTTGTGCAAAGTATACCTGGGCGCTGATGTCTGAAAGCACACTTTGTCGCTTGGTGTGTCCAAGTTATTCTGCCAAAGTTGTTGACAGCAGTGGTTAGAAAGGGAAGTGTAGCAATGCTAGGCAGGAATTGTATCATGCTGAAATCCTTTTTCTTAGCATTTGTATTGTGTGAGGCAATTCTTCTGATAGATTGGCTTGATTGTTTAAAGCACAGCACTTAATCTGACATTTGATTTGAGTTTTTTGACTCTTTTCCAAAGCCATTTCAACAATCCAGTACATGAATAATATTCATATGCCGTCTTGGAAAATGAAAATGTTTTTGAAGCTTTTTTACTTACCAGTGAGAAACTATGCAATATTATTAGGTAGGTACGCTACTGAGCAGGGTTTAGATATCAGAACATTAGCTGGCCGCAGAATAGCCAGGGTTACTGCACTTACTCTAGCTGAGGGCAGCGTTGGCTACCAGATAAAAAACTTTACCCTTTTTTGATTGCAAAAGAAAGAGGCATAAAGTCCTACTGTAGTAAGGGATTGGCCCTTCCTCAGGAGCACCTTAAAGACACATGATGAGCATGTTTTTCTACTTGCTTTAGTGATCCAAACCTAAATCATGCCTTTTAGTCTGCTTGTTTTACTTTCGTCGCCATCCTTTGGTTAAAGCACAAAGTATATTTATTTTCAGGCCTATACTTAAATGCTTTTTTTTTTAACATTTTTAAAATGTTGTATAAAGTCAGTGTAGCCAATTGGCAGTTATCTTGTTTTGCTGTCATATGGGTGAAAGTTGAGTCTTTATTGATCTGTAGGTCTGCATTTGTCCTTTCTGTCATCTTGCGGGTGATGGGGCCTCTGTTGGGGGGCAAGGCCTTAGACCTGCCTCCCTCAGAAGCGACTGATTGATAGGGAAGAAGAAATGGGGTCATGGCACTTCTCTTGAGGCTTTTTTCCTTTTTCTCGCCGTCTCAAAGGGCTCCCTGATTATTGTAATGGCCTGATGCCTTTGTTTATGCATGCACAGGGCTTTCATTGTCCTTCATGTCCCACTAACCGTGGAAGGAGGACCGGTCATAGGCTACTTAAAGTTGCCTGTACTAAGACCACATTTTCTTCTTCAGTCATGAGTGGGTCTTAACCTAAATGAGTTTATTGGCTGCAGTTAGAGTTGTCTCTCATGACTAGGCCTGTTTTATTGCCAGTCTTTTCCCATCACTGTATTTAGAAACACTAAAGTGTTGTGAAACTGTCAAATATTTATTTAATTCTAAATGGGCTGCAAATTGAAGAAAGCCTGAGTATTGATTTTCTCAGGAAAGTTAAACTGTTGTGTGTTTGGGAATGTTTTGTGACACATTGTGTACTTTGTGTGTCTGTGTGTGTGTTTCAGTCTTTGAACTGGGGCTGCATGCTGCCACTGTTTGGGACTACGATAGCCGTTGTTTGCTAATTACACAAGCCACTGCATTTCTCATGTTTGCAGATGGTTACTTTGCCCTCTTTGACTATGCAACTGCCAATATATACACTTTCAGGTCCGTCCACACTTGGATATACACGTTATTATACATTTTAAGTCTGGTTTTCGTTCTCAAATGTCCTCACTGTTAATACACCACATTTACAACCAACCTCTGTGTGGTGGAATGCCCCAAATAATCACAAAGCAGAGTCACCGAATGTAATTGCATGACTGTATGTTTCACTTAGCATGGCTTTTTATTTTACATATTTTATTTTATTTGATATGTATTCTCAAAGTGTTAGTGAAAGATGCGTTTGTCCACATTCTTCATACTTTTATATGCAGTGCTAGAATGCATATGAATTAAGTACAAGTTATACATATCCATACAAAATGCACATAAATATGTAAAAACCATTTTATTTACGAAGTAGAAATAATTTGATAAAGCCATGTAACCATAGGCTCCTGTCAGCTGCAGGTAGAGGACAGGGGCATGCACAGACTTGTTTCCAGACCGTGAGAGCACAAAGGTAACGGAGGAATGTGCTTGGAATTGCCTCCCTTTAAATGTCACACACTAGAGTAGCCTGTTTATAAAGTGAGTGTTCCCTTGAATTTAAGCTTTCAGTTAAGGCCTCTGGACACAGAAATAGAGGCTTTATATTTTACAGTTTGTTGTCCTCAGGCCAGTTGATGGATAGATCAGCTGATATTTTAAGGACTTATGTTTATGAAATCATTCAGTCATTACAGTTTTGTTGGGTAACTACAGCCATGACCCCAAAACCACCCAGGCTCTGTCTTAGTCACAGACCCTGCGTCAACTTGTTGCACCCTTCCTTGTCAGCTTTCATATATTTCCTCATGGACTGGCTGTGGACACCATCCAAAAGCAGTTTTTACTCTTCTTAATATCAACGTTACCTCTCTTTGTTTTCTTTCTCTCCTTGTCTGTAATATTGTGTTGCTGTTCATGCTAATCTCCAAACGTAGGACCACTAGTTCCAGACATATTTGGTATCACGTCATATCATATGTAATTTCTTCTAAAACTAAAACTTTCAATTTTTTCATCAGCAAGTTATTGATTGTCTGTTTAATTGTGCACACACACATGTAAGATGTCTTCTGATTAAACCTGCCTTCCTTCAAGCATCGTTACACTCTCACTGCCTGCTTCCCTTTCAAGAGCTATAGATGAGTGAAATTGAGGGTTTCCATCCATGCAGTAACAGGATCAATGGCTTTGGCCTGCTTGTTTAGGACTGAAGGCATGCAGTGTGTCACTGTGCGATTTGTTGGCTTCCTTCATTAACCCCTGGTCAAACGTCTGACACGCTGCTGTTGCTTGTTTGCTTAGAGCTGAAACTTTCTCATCAGTCTATATCCTTAAGCCCTTTCCTCCTCTGTTTGCCCCGCCTCCCTCTTCTCCCCCCACCCTGTTCCTCTCCATTCTTCTTCTATGTTCTCTTCACATTGTCTGTCCTCCCTTCTCTCCTCTGCTCTTCCTTTTGTATCACAACTGAAAAGCTCTCAGAATTATTTTCTTCCCAGTCTCTGAAAGGAAATTATAAAAAAAAAAGGTTTTATAATGACTTAAAGTGGATAACAGTTTAAGATAACTAACACTAATAATTGGTACATTCTAAGTTGATTAAACTGTATTTATATCACTTGTTATGTAAATGAGAAATACAACTTTTACTAATCATTAATAATGCATTAATTGGTGAGGTTTAAAGAGTTTATTGTTTGACACATTATAACTTATTGTATATTAAGTACTTAAGTTACTAATTACCAAAACATTTGAAAAAAAACAAAACACAAACTCAAATACTATATAAAACAAAAAAAATATTTATAAATGCACAAATTAGAAATGATATAATATAAATATTTTATATTCGGTATATGATTTAGAAATGTATATATGTTAGTTGGCTGTACAATTGTAATACTTTGTATGATCACAAGTTGATATTGAGATAATATTGATGATAATTAGAGCAAAACTGACTTTGGCAATAGCACCCAATCTAAGTTAGAGACTCGGGTACAAATGGAACAGGATGACCCATGACAGAGGTGGGTTTGTGGGTATTTTAGCCCCCTAGTTGCCTGAAGTCTCTCCAGTGTGAGGCTCAGTGAATGGATTCGATGTGGACCACAGTGTTTGCTGGGGGACTATTCCTTTCAGTGGGGCCACAACAAAAGGGGCATTGTTGCCCAGAGTGCCACAGGCTTTAAATAATAAGGGTCCTTCACTGATGCTCTCTTCGCTCTTCACACCTATAATATATCACCAGCTACTGTAAGCAATACTGTGCCCATGACCATAACTGTTTTTTGTTGGTCACCGAGGTCCATTTCTTTGTGACAGTGAAAGCCTCTTTTATTTAAAGTTTTGTTATATTGGTATTTATACTTGGTAAATGATTAAATGGAAATGTTTCTAAACAGTTTCACTTAAGTTTTGAGTAAAATGTAGCGATTTAGATCAGTATGGGGTGTGTTAGTGTTGGTAGGACCTCGTTATTGACATTTTCATTCTTTGGAGGTTTAAGGCTAATGGAAGCTGTCAGCAGTATGTTTTGTAATAACACACACACACACACACACACACACACACACACACACACACACACACACACACACACACACACACACACACACACACACACACACACACACACACACACACACACACACACACACACACACACACACTATAGCATGATGAGGGGATGAGTGCATGCCCCTCTTTCATTTCCTGCAAAAAGGATGTGTCCTTGAGTTCCCTCTGGGGGCGGGAAAGAAGGGGCCCCTAACGTGTGCACATTCAAATCACCTAGTCTGTCACATGCACAGATGAATACACATGATCCACGTGTGCAACCCCCACTTTCTCTCTTTCTCTTGTGACTGCACACTCACACACACCAACACAACATAAACAATCCTATCAGATCTCACGGTGGAGATGTGATAGGATATGACAGTGTGGTTCCGTGAAGATAGCATTGGGATCAAGTTTAGCATTAGAAAGCTGATCTACACACAAACCTGAGACAATAACTGCTGCCTTTAGCCTCCACTGTTGCACATCATGTTTTTGCTCTATAATCTGATATGCTGCTCCCCCCCCCCCCCTTTCCATGTTAGCCTCCACACTATTTCTTATTTCTCTGACTTGTTGTTTTTCTCTTTCTCTGCTTCAGAGCGGGCACTAGACTGTGCCTCCAGTGGGTGCCAGTTTCACTGTGCTGTGACTCATGATGGGCCTCTGTGCTACTGTAGCAACGGCTTTGAAGTCGCTGCAGATGGAAAGACGTGTAAAGGTGAGTGGGTGATTTGGAAGATGTATTTTAGCCTTTCCAAAGTAAAATTCATGAAAATCATCTGATTATTTTGACTTTTTGCTTGCTGGCTGCATTCAGAGAAAATAAGAATTGTTGTTTTGTTTTTATCAAACCAAAACCAAGATAAAAGATCAAATCATATTCCAGTGTTTGGTATTTCCCTTTGCTTTTGTTAGCTATTTCCTAAAATCTTAAGCACACCCAGTGCAGTGAGTTGTAACAAGTTGTGTAGAATCTCTGTGTATTTAATCCCTGACTGTGTCTACAAATGCATTGTTTTTTCCCTGTAGATTTCAATGAGTGCAATGTGTACGGGACGTGCAGTCAGACGTGCACGAACACTAATGGCTCCTACATCTGCAGCTGTGTCGAGGGCTACCTGGTGCAGCCTGATAACCGCTCCTGCAAAGCCAAAAATGGTGAGAACGCACAAACACAAAATGATAAGATGTATTTATCAACCCTAAAAAATGAGTATATTGGTTTCTCCTGCTGTATCGTCTTTTGGTTTACAAGCTTGTTCACTAAAGAGCTTTTATGTATCTTCATCTCCTCTTCCTATCTCTTCCCCCTTACGCCTCCTCTCTCTCATTTTGCCCTCTCTCTCTGTGTCCCCTCCCCAGACCCAGTGGATCGTCTGCCTATGCTGCTGATTGCTAACCTCAATGACATCCGCTGCACTTCTCTGAGTGGATCCACATCCCGGCTGCCCTCCATTGCCACCAAGCAGACCATGGCTATGGACTTTATCTATGCCGAGGACACCGTGTGCTGGATAGACGTCGGTGACACCCCTGCTGCCACCCAGCTGAAGTGTGCCAGCATCCCTGACCTCAAGAGTGTCATCAACATCCGCACCATCAACATTTCCCTCAGCCTGCATCGTGAGTCGTAGTTTCATTGACAAAAATGACTCTGATTGTAACATTTTATTTTCTGCTGACACAGAAAAATGTTGTCCGGTTCTTTGAGGGCCATGACTGTTTAGCTGTAGACTGCCAGCGAAAGAGAAACAAATTCCTTACATACGAGCATTAAAGCAATGCTGAGGTAATCAGTTTGAGTTGTCAGCTCGCTCGGTGTGAAAATTCTGTTCTTTGCCTCAGGAATCAAATGGTCAACTTTGCATCTGCTAGCTCAGACAAATGTAAGACGTGAGGCAATAAAGCCTCATCTCCGAAAGCTGCTCAGACCAGCATAAGTGCCAAATAGAAAACGCTGAGTCCAGCTTTATTTTTTAAAAGGTTTGTCTTTGAAGAACAGGGGCTTCCTGACACACTACTAAATCATCTCGTAGAGGCAGTATATGTGTGTGTAGTTTACTTACAGTGATATGATTCATTTATGGCTGGCAGCATGCCTTCAGGCATCCATTTGCACATTTCTTGACAGGCAAACTGTTACCTACTGTGTAGCCTGATTTATGTACCAACTGTGCATTGCTATTCATAAGCTTGGAAATGTATTTGTTCCAGTATCTTGTTTTAAACATTTGAAAGTGATCGGTTGTAGCCAACTCTGGCTCTGGTTTTGATATGACATTTGGCGCTAGGTTCTCCTACAGAAGTGCTCTGTGGCTTCATAAGCCCTCCCAAATACTGTACATTTTGTTCTGAAGGGTGTTGTAAGAGGACAGCAGCGCATGATTGTATGTAGAAGGATATAGGAGTTTAATAAACCACAACAGATACAAATTGACAGTGAAATGTCTTGCCTGTGAAGGCAACGTCCTGACTCGCGCTTTCACACAGACACAGAATAACATGCAGAGTATGAGAGCACTGCCCTCTGAGAGACTTCTTCATATAATGCTGACATGATTTATCACTGATTACGAGCCTGACAGGATTTGTTTTTATGCGCCTGGCTGACAGAGCCGTTACTCCCTAAGAATGGGGGCAGAAATGTAGACAAAACATAAACGCGAGGGTGTGAGTATGTGCGTGTGGGAAGCGTTCCCTTGAGAACTAGCCCGAGGCCTGAAACGTGTAGTGGACATTTTGTTAACATGCATCTCCTTTTACTCTTTTGAGCTACTCTATCAATCTATGATTTACTGTACAGAGGACACCCTGGTCTTTCCAGTGATATGTCATTGGTTAAAATTGCATGCTGGGAGGTTCCTCTTTCTTTTCATCCAAAATGGCAGTCATGCCAAAATCAGAATGTTATAGAAGCAGGTCAAATAAAATATTGTTGAATAATTGTAGTTTTTACCATGAAAATCATATATGTTCTTGCTTATTAACATGTGAGGAACTATATAATTAGTTATGAAAGCAATTAAATAATTAAATAAGTTTTGAAATAACAGCTCTTTTATAAATGTCCATTCAAGTGGACGTAAGAGCCATCTTCCTGGACTTAATGACTCAATATTTTAGCAGGAGACTGAAATGAAGCAGACATTTTCTGTACCAGATAGTTAAGGGACATTCAGATTTGGAGCTCTCAGATGATGAGAGAGATGAGGATGAGTCTTTGAAGATCTGGAAAGATTCACCAAAAACCAAACTAGTTTTTTAGTGACCAAATAAACAGCAATGTTCAGATCAATTACTTATTTATGTTTTAAATAAAGGTGAATGTATTCTTGTATTAATAACCATAATACGTTACATAGTCTATCTGTTAATTTTGGCTGTCTTTTCAAACTAAAATGGTCCTGACGTCCTCTACAGTGGATATACTGTAACGTTAAATTTTTTTTTTTTCCTCGGTTCCCAGATATGCACTTTAAATGAGGCTTGTGCAACTGCTGTCTCTGCTGACAACCGGGCAGATCCCAGGCTCAGTGAACTCCAGCATTTTCCAGTTGATTCAATGCACTCTCATTAGTTACCCATATCCCACCTTACCCTCATTGTGTTGGCTTGCCAGTGTGCCTTCCAAATCCACCGCTCTGTTAAGTGGTCTGAGAGGTAAATGGGGGCGAGGGGTGGAACTGTAGAGTGGACCCTGAGAGAAAGATTGACGCAAGGGAGACAAGGCAATGATAAAATGAGAGGGGGGGGGTGAAAAAAGGTAGTGATTTTCTGTACCTTGGGGTGTGTGTGTGTGTGTGTGTGTGTGTGTGTGTGTGTGTGTGTGTGTGTGTGTGTGTGTGTGTGTGTGTGTGTGTGTGTGTGTGTGTGTGTGTGTGTGTGTGTGTGTGTGTGTGTGTGTGTGTGTGTGTGTGTGTGTGTGTGTGTGTGTGTGTGTGTGTGTGTGTGTGTGTGTGTGTGTGTGTGTGTGTGTGTGTGTGTGTGTGTGTGTGTGTGTGTGTGTGTGTGTGTGTGTGTGTGTGTGTGTGTGTGTGTGTGTGTGTGTGTGTGTGTGTGTGTGTGTCATGCAGATGGTATTTACATTCCTCTGTTGGGTTATGTCAGCCTGAACAACCCCTACATTCCTCGGGCCGTCTCATGTCCTGTCCAGTCAGGTCACTTTAACACGCTCATAGCTGAGGTTCAGATGCACACACTGACCCATATACCTTTGACTCACAAACCCATAACTTAGTGACATATTCACTTTTATGATTTGTGACTTTTTACTCATTCCTTTGCAATGCCACTGTACACATACTGTATATATCCATGTGCTGTCTCACTACTGTACACTTTAGATAATCAGATGGTTGCATTGTGCCCTTGTTTTTCCAAAGTCAACCTGTAAATGAGAGGCAGCATCTAAAATTAAACTTTAATTATTCATTTCCTTATACATTTAAGTTGTATCTTATCAAATGTTTGTTTTCGAAAGTGCAGTTTGGAAAACAATTGGGTAATTGATTTCCTAATCAATCTAGGATATGGCTGGGTAGTGAGCTGTGTCGGGCGTATTGACTTTCCAACGGCTCTTTGCTTTGCTTTGGTGTACAGTTAGGGTTTTCTGGAAAGGGTTTCTGCCCGGAAATTGTTTAGTGTTGGTAAGCCACCAAGATCTTGTTGCATCTTGTCTTGTGTCTAAGAATAATAAACACTCTCATTAAATGACGGTGCTTTCCTGTATGACATGGCATCGTTCACATTTTTTCCTGGAAGTTTGTTTTGTTTCATAAAAATCGATTGAGATGTTATTTGATGAAATTAGAAAAGGTGTACCGCCACTATGAAACACTGGGAAAACCCTGTCTGCAGTCAATCAGGGAGCAAACAGACAAGAGGCTCTCCTTGTATTTTGGCTGACTCATCATTTGAAAGTTGCATCAGTCTGGCCTTTCCACTGTGATAAAGAGCAAACAAAAACCTCTGTGTTATTTGGTCTGGGTCAAAAGGCAATTTACTGCTTTTACTGTATGATTTCCATTGTGGTCATTCACTTTAAAATGCTGCAGGTCTTGAACAACCCATTTGCCATGTTTTTCTTGAACATTAGCTTGCTCTTTCAAAACATTTCTGATTTCATAAATGGGGCCAGCGTGGGCTCTTTGTCTGCCCTATTTGATGTTTTATAACGAGTGGGGCTCAGGTGCTCTCCTAGGGCAAACCTAGGGATTGGCCTTAGATGAATATGGATGAAGGCAAGTGGGGGTTGGTGCAGGGTTCACACAAACAGTCTGATTTATAGCTTCTGGGAGCCGGGCAGATAAGTGGACGAGGGTTCCAGATGTGGCCCGCTCTGTCTGTATGTGCGAGTCTCTGACTGGGAAGATAAAAGGAGTGCAGAGCCTACTCATCCCATCCTTTTCACCCTCAGAGCGGAACTCCTCAGCAGGGACCAACACCCCCCCCCCCCCCCCCCCCCTCCCCCCCCCAGTCAAGATCCGAGTATTAATGTATAGTTTATTGGGAAAAATCCTCCAAGGCATTCGGTCTTATCAGAATCAGAGTTTACTGTATTTTATTTGTACTAAATACTAATGTGTTGGACTTCAATGTACTACATTATCCAAATAGAGCATGACTATCTGACCTAGAGGACATGTGTTTAACCCATTGTTTCTTATCAATAGTTTTTAGTCATGGGTGGAATTATGTCACATTAGCCCTGGCCATCCGGTCTTCCTTTCCAGCCAATAACCTTTCTTTTCCACTTGCAGCAGATGGGGATTTGCCAATGGCATAACCGTTAGGAATTATAGCCTCTTAAATGGAGTTCATATGTTAGATCCTTATGGAAAATCATAATGGCTTCACTTTGAAACTCTGCTTATGAGAGGTCAAAGAGGTTTTTTTTGCACAGATTAATAGGATATTCTTGGCACGGGGAGGATTATGAAAGCAGCATGATGAAGATTATTTTTTGCTTCGCGCTAAAATGTAAATAAAGGAATACGCGCACTGACATGCAAACAGAGGAAATAACATTCATGAACACATCTTAAGATGCTATTCACAAGTCTATGCGCTGCTGGGTGACTAGGTTGAAGAACTCAAAGGCTGTGGCCCTGTATGTAAATACCTATGCTATTTTGGCAGAAAGCATGTTTGTTGTTGCCAGTAA
Organism: Notothenia rossii; assembly: GCF_949606895.1. NCBI lineage: Eukaryota > Metazoa > Chordata > Actinopteri > Perciformes > Nototheniidae > Notothenia > Notothenia rossii. The sequence goes on from NC_136902.1 coordinate 20,385,412, forward strand.
GACCCCCTCAGTTTGTGAAACGTTTTCTCAGAGTAGTGTGAGCTGTTAGGTGTTAAGGGCAGGAAGCGAAATGGGGTTGTGAGGGCAGGGTGGTTGGATGAGGAGAAAGGGGTGGGTTCATTCAGTTTCCCAGCAAACGTACCACTTTCCAGAATCTGAGTAAGTGAGCATGTCAACAGACTGGCTGGCTCTGGATAAGGGGGTCTACTAGATTTAGGCTGTTGCACAACGCAATAGAAACTGTGTTGCATAACTGGCTCCTCTGCTCTGTATATGAATCGAATCAATGCTTTGTGCAGACAGGCTTCCAGCTGGATTTCTTTGAAGGAGTGTGGTTTCAGAGCTGATACCAAAGGGAGTATCACTATACCTCTCAACTCCATGACAAACTTCTCCCCATTGTCAGAATTGTGGTTCTGTTGTTTATGAAACATCTTGGACTGGTTTTAACTCCCTCCCTCTGTTCTTTTGACTATGAGTTTTTAATTGCCCCATGCATTTACAGTTACCTCCCTTTTTTAAACGTTAGATATCCAAGTCCTTTGCCAATTGTCAATATATTATGTCCCGCCTCGAGGCACACCGTTAAATGTTCATATTCGTATATAGATTTATTTCGCTATGATTATCTTTCTGTCGAACAGTGCCTCAACCCCATCCTTCATGGATTCCCATGTTCGCCTCAGAACTCTTTATATTCTAGCACCAGGCATACTGTAAGTCCCATGTGAGGCAAGTCTTTTGAAGCTCTGTGTATGTTTGGTAGGTGGGGTGGGGGATTTTACATTAGGCCCAGATGTGTTTGCTCTTTTGTGAAGCTTGCTTTGGCTCTGTCTTTAAGCAGCATGGTTGTCATTGTTGGGGAGGCTCCAGCGCAGATGCTTTCTTTATGAATGGTCACAGCCCTAGGACGATTTGACTGAGGCTCCCCAGTCAATGGTGTTAGAACTCAATCATGTACCCCAACATCAAAGTTGTTGCTTGGATTACCTGGAGAGACACGTGTGGTCACTTTGATACGTTATGTGTGAGTAGCGAGCCTGTGTGATGTGTATGTGTGTATACAGTGTTCTGCTTTGAAAGGAAGTGTGGTGGCAGCTGTTAAAACACAAGGCTGAACGTATCTTCTCAGCAGGGTCTCCCTGTGGTTGGGGATTTCTGTACCCAGTCTCCTACAGGACAGAGGTTCTCAGAGAGGGAGAAATATTTCCTATGTTAACTTAACACTTCAATCCTCCCAATGCTGGGGGTATGTCTGAAATAAGTCCCCGTCAGCACATCTTCCTCTTTCAAAGTTGCCTTAGTAAGCAGTGGGGCTTCAAAATGTCAAGTTTCTTTATCACAAATGTTGCAATAGTATTTTTTGGACACGTTGACCGTTCAAGTTGATCGGTAGCATTTCATAGCTCCATGTGTCATGTTTCTGTGCTGCCATGGCAACATCTTTTTTTTCCCTTTGGTTTTTGTTATTACATTTCCTTCCTAACAAAAGTATGTTCATCCCTCCAGTAATTTTGAGAGAGATTTGTATCTATTAATTGATTTGAATGTATTGAATTCATTATTCAAAAAACAAATACAAGACTGCATTGCACTCACAAACAATGAAGCCCACAGGCTTATTTCCATTGTGGTTCTCATTTATGCTGTTCATACTTTGCCTAGTCACTTTTTGTTGTTTGGTTTTCCATTTATGGTCACACACATATGCTTATTGTAATTGCACTTTTTTTAACATGTATGCACAGAGAAAGGTGTCATGTATTTTACGTCATGTGATCGGCTCTCCCGATCGGCCTTTATAGAGAGCACCGATCGATCGGCCAATATCAATCGGCGGCCGATCGACCGGAGCATCCCTAGTAGGCACACTGCTACTACTACTACTACTACTACTACTACTACTGCTACTACTACAAATACTAACTACTACTACTACTACTGCTACTACTAACTACTGCTACTGCTAACTACTAACTACTGCTACTACTGCTACTCCTACTACTACCACTACCATGTAAGTCTTAAGTATTTACAATAAGTGAGCCATGCATACACTACCTAAGAATTTCACAATACAGTATGTTCTTAAATTAATCAAAAATTCAAGTCTTCAAGAGAATCTCTCCTCTTACAGCAGTTATTTGTTATTTCTCAAATCCACTGAAAGGAGTTCAGCTTCGAAAAGTGCAGGCCTTCACCTCTCACTCTTTATCTGTCACTTGAGTTTTTCTTTACCTCCCCCCTGCCCTGCTTGCCTTTAATCAAAGACAAGTGGAGTGCTGGCAATGGACAGCCTGTTGGACCCGGCAGTACATGAAGATGATGGCTCTTATTAGTTCAGCGCTGTTATTTTGTTTTTCAAGAGTATGGGCACTCTTGAGGAGAGGGTCATGGCATCATGAAGTGAGGAATTTTGAAATGAGGCTGGATTATGACCAAGAGTTACGACTATGCTCCAAGAGTCTCTGTTTTTTCTTTTTAAATTCTTCTGTCCTGTACTCAACCTTCTCTTCTCTGCATCCTTCAGATGTGGAGAAAATGGCTATCGATTGGCTGACCGGAAACTTCTACTTTGTGGATGACGTGGACGACCGGGTGTTTGTCTGCAACAAGAACGGCCAGACATGTGTGACCCTGCTGGACCAAGAGCTGTACAACCCTAAAGGCATCGCCTTGGACCCGGCAATGGGGTCTGTACTTCCCTCAGCTCCTCTTGACCTAAGAAAGTACCCTCAGTACGGTTTTAGCATCATTTGAGAGGAAAATGCTGTCCTATGTTCAGACGCCGTGCTGACCAAGCAGGCGGTGGAAAACACACACACACACACACACACACACACACACACACACACACACACACACACACACACACTTGCATGTTTGCTGTTTCAGGTTCCTGGTACCAACAAGTTGCTGAATGTAGTTCCCTTTTCTTAAGTATCACTTCTTTCTTTCAATTCTTCTGGAAATCATTTTGAATCCATTTCACTGACTCATACAGCCATCTCCGTGGTGGTCATTGGTGTTGTGCCAAGACAAAATGATATATGAAGTCAAATAGCAGTCATCCAATTGCTTAAAGTGGCTATATAAACGTTTAAAACCTTCCATAAATGAACCTTATCCAGAACTTAAGGGAGAAAGCAAGAAATAAATTCATATATATGATATTGTAAGTCATTCCCAGTTGAGCCCAGAGTAATCTCAGTTCAAAGCTCCTCTACCAACAGCGCAGGGTGTCATTATTTTATAGCCAATAAACTGTGCAATCAACACTCACTTCATAGTGATGAGCTACATCAATATTGCTACTTTAAGTCGGTTCCTTCTCTCACTAGTAAAAAATAAATTTTCTGTCAATTGACCATTTAATGAACTGCCTCTTCCTTTTCGCTCGTCTTCTTCTGCTACAGCAAAGTGTTCTTCACAGACTACGGGTCTACGCCCAGGGTGGAGCGCTGTGACATGGATGGCCAGAACCGCACAAAGCTGGTGGACACCAAGATCGTCTTCCCTCATGGCATCACACTGGACCTGGTCAACCGGCTGGTGTACTGGGCTGATGCCTACCTGGACTACATCGAAGTGGTCGATTACGAGGGAAAGAACCGACACACCATCATCCAGGGCCTGCTGGTGAGGTTTAAAGGATGTTTGGATGGGTTTCAACTCATTTAAATACCAAGTACATCCAAACATACACAGAGATGCAGCCAAGGATATAGACTTCTGATTGTTCAGCCCTCTTGTAAAGGTTAAACCAAACAGCAATAGCCTGACGTCTTAACTAACTTCAGATTTTCCTTCGTTAACACAAAACATGTGTTTTCCGAATCTGTATGATCATTGATTTAAGATCAGTTTGAGAGATGGCAATGGTTTCCAGTTGCCTCCCAGCATTAAGGCAAACAGAACCTGCCTTCTATCTCCTTCGTAGTCCTTTTTATTGCCTGATTAATCTTACTAAAGAGTGTGTGATTTTGCTGCGTAGTGCCTCTCTTAACACATTGTCTGGCCCTAGTGAAGCTTGGCTAAAACGTAAAGTAGAGTAATGATCATAATGAAATCAGGACTGCAGAGATGGTGCTTGTGAGAGAGGTAGAGGAGGTAATTTGATCCCAGCCCATACATCTTTCTGACTTTAGAGGAGAGCTGCACAGAATAGAGCCTTTAAAAGTAAAACCTCTCTGTTTAACAGCAGAAGGGAAGAGGAGCCATTATGCTGCCCTGTGCCAAGTTTACACAAACTCTCTCTGTTTCTCTGTCCATGTCTACATTTGTCTGTCTCTGTCTGCCAGAGATCTATTCACATCTTGAGAAACTTTTAAGATGTATTATGATCATGATTAATAGTTTAAGAAAGCTTTCATTATGCAGAAATTGACAAACAGTGTTCAAAATAGAATAGTCTCCACAAACTATAACAAGAGCCATCAGTCCTTTGCACTTCAAGCTTTTTTACAGAGGTCTGGATTTTTTTTTTTTTAAATGTTTTTATTGTTTTTCGTTTTTGTTACAATAATGAACAGACAAACAATATGAAGGCAGACATGGTCATCCTGGGTAAAGAGAAATGCTTACTATGTTGTAGAAAACATTATACATAATATACATAGATACAATATTGCACACACATCTATGCAATCACATTTAGATGCTCCAGCAGTATGTGCATACGTGTATACATATTTAGGAATGTAGGGCTAACAAAGGCAGGGTTACATCACGCTATCAGGGTCTAGAGGTCTGGACGTTTAATTTATTTTGTTGCTTTGTGGTCTTTTTCAGATTGAGCACCTGTACGGGCTGACTGTATTTGAGAACTACCTGTATGCCACTAACTCAGACGAAAGCCACCTCAACTCAAAGACCAGTGTGATCCGAGTGAACCGTTTCAACAGCTCCGACTTCCAAGTGGTGACCCGGGTCGATCGGGGGACCGCGCTGCACGTGTACCACCAGAGGCGCCAACCCCAAGGTACAGGCTCTTAGCTTGACTCCTTACTCACCTAATCCTTTCCGTTGATAAGTCACCATAGCATGACGGCTGGTTTTGTTGCCCCTCTCTCCTGGCTTAGTGCGCAGCCATGCGTGTGCCCTGGATCAGTTTGGGAAAGCTGGAGGTTGCTCTGATATCTGTCTGCTGAGCAACAGCCACAAAACCCGTACATGCCGCTGTCGCTCTGGATTCAGCCTGGGCAGCGATGGAAAGTCCTGCAAGAGTACGTTTAAAAAATATATAGTTTGACAAAAATGAACCCCATCCCATTACTTTCAGCACTGATAATGGATAATGGCAATGAAGGTGGTTACACAATCGCTGACAGAAGTAATGACAGTTTTTCATTGCAAGTGTTTTCTTTTTCGTGCAGAACCAGACCATGAGTTGTTCTTGGTGTACGGTAAAGGTCGTCCTGGAATCATCAGAGGCATGGACATGAACGCTAAGGTGCCTGATGAGTACATGATTCCCATTGAGAACCTCATGAACCCTCGAGCTCTGGATTTCCACGCACTTAGTGAATACATCTACTTTGCTGATGCCACCAGCTACATTATTGGCCGGCAGAAGATAGATGGCACAGAGAGAGACACTATACTCAAAGAAGGTAAGTACTTTCTTACCAAATCCTGGAATTTAAAGAGTTAAATCACATGGTCAGGTCATTACACGATCTTTTCATTTTATCCCCTTGATAGTCAATCTGAATTTGCCAGCTAATTTCTTCTCACACCGGCTTCTTTGGCTTATCTCAGGTATTCACACAGTAGAGGGGATAGCAGTAGACTGGATGGGAGGTAATCTCTACTGGACAGATGATGGGCCTAAAAAGACTATCAGTGTTGCCAGGCTGGAGAAGGCTTCTCAGACCCGCAAGACGCTCATTGAGGGAAAGATGAGCCATCCTCGTGCCATTGTGGTGGACCCCCAGAATGGGTGAGACACTAAAGGGGAGGGTATTTCCATCTTAAATAGGTGTTATTTTTCTCATAAATGTTTTGTTGAAGTTTTTAATGTTTGGGTGTAGCCGCATGTCCGAATGTATTAGGAGAAGATGGTTTTTGTCTTGCAGCTGTGTGGGCCGCCTGCATTGTAGATGTTTAGCACATTTGTTACATTGATGTGTCTGTGGGAGCTGATCAGCTTTCAAGGGATTTTTAGAAACTCCCTTGTTGTGTTGGTTGACATTTCAAAGGGCATGGAAACTTAAAAGATACATTTTGACTGCACTAGCTCTCACAGAATTGTCTTATCTTACTCCTCTTTTGAATGTGTGCCAGATGGATGTACTGGACTGACTGGGAGGAGGACCCCACAGAGAGCAACAGAGGAAAGATCAAGAAAGCTTGGATGGATGGCTCACATCACCAAGTTTTCCTGACGAGCAAGACAGTGCTGTGGCCCAATGGCCTGAGTCTGGACATTCCCCAGGGCATCCTGTACTGGGTGGATGCTTATTACGACCGTATTGAGTTGGTTTACCTCAACACCACCGAGAGAAAGGTTGGTAATGCTTTAATGTTTCGACTTTGATGTATTTCTGTGTATACAAATCATTTTAGAGATACTACTTGGGCGACTGTGGCTGCGAGAGAGAGCAGTCGTCTTTCAACCAGAAGGTTGTGGGTTTAATCCCACCCCATGCAGTCAACATGTCGATGTATTCTTGGGCAATCCTTGTGTGTGAATGTTGGTTTCCTAGAACAAGGTGCATTGATATTTATTAATGTGAATGTGGTGAAGGATTTGTAGTTTGTTAAAGCGCTTGGAGGTATAAAGACCTGATAATAGCACAGTCCATTCATCTTTTTATCTACTTCTAATTCATGTGCAATGTCTTATCTATGGTGCTGTGACGAACAATGACCCCAAATTGGGATCATTAAAGTACATTTTATCTTACTATTTGAAAACATAACTGGAGATCTAACGCCTATATGTTTCCTCACTCATCAGGTGGTGTACGAGGGACAGGAGCTTAACCACGCCTTTGGATTATGTCATTACAAACAATTTCTTTTTTGGAATGAGTACCGTGGCGGCAGCATCTACAAACTGGACCAAGTCACTAAGACCGTCACCCTCCTCCGCAACGAGAGGCCCCCTATCTTTGAGATCAGAGTGTATGATGCACACCAGCAGCAAGGTATAGCTCCCTTTTATCCTTTTCACGTCAAGAGTTTCTGATAAATAAAATGCAATGATAATATGTTCTTGTTTTTTTTTAATTTTCTTGTAGGTTCCAATAAGTGTCGAATTAACAACGGTGGCTGCAGCAGTCTGTGCCTTGCTATTCCCGACGGCAGGTCCTGTGGCTGTGCTGACGATCAAATCCTGGATGGAGATAATGTCACCTGCGGAGGTACTTAGCGGCTTCACCAAACATCAATTAGGAGGGTTAAGGAAAAGTCATTACTCAGCAGGAGTTAAGACTGTTAAAGAATGCTAGGCTGCACTTTCCATTTGCTAAACTAAAGTCCACTGTGTTTGGGAAATCTGGAGAGAAGTTTAAAAGACCTGCAATAATATTTTGCAACCTTAAGAGAGCTGAAAGCTGACCTCACCAAGGCTTTGTTTTGTTTTGGTGCTCGGCTCTTGTCTAAATGGCCCATCTGTTTCTCCCCCTGCCCCTGATCTCATCTCCAGCCAACCCCTCCTACGTGCCCCCGCCTCAGTGCCAGCCCGGGGAGTTTGCCTGCAAGAACAACCGCTGCATCCAAGAGCGCTGGAAGTGTGACGGGGACAACGATTGTCTGGACAACAGCGATGAGGCCCATGATCTCTGCCGTAAGCGTGCCATGTCATTGTCATAGTTACACAGCAACACATATATAAACAAAATCTGTGTTTTAGGGCCTTAGCTCACGAGAACCAACAGAGTGCAAGCTACATTTTCCAAGATTGTCTCTTTCCATGCAGCGTAATGTGTAATTTCACTCTCAAGCTTTCCTCTTTGCCAGGCGATAGTTAGAAACAGGGACTCATATTTTTCTTGGACGTTGTTTTCCCTTCTCTCTTGATTAAAAGTGACATATTTAAAGGGCGAAGATGATTAAGCCGGCTTTATATTATATCCAAAACAGAAAACGTTTATTAACCAGGTGGCTTGAAGATTATTATTTTCCTTTCCCAGACCAGCACACCTGCCCAGCTGACCGATTCAAATGCCAGAACAACCGCTGTATCCCCCTGCGATGGCTCTGCGATGGAGACAATGACTGCGGCAATGATGAAGATGAATCAAACACCACCTGCTCTGGTATGAACAAACATGGAGGTCCTTGTAGCTCAAGGAGTATTACAGTTTGGCTATTGGTTTGCAAGACCCGAGAAATGAATTGATCATCCCTGATTTGGTGTGGAACTAGGGTATTTGCTGTTAGATGATGAGTATTTGAAATAGTTTTAAATAGTTTCAAAATTGTATAATTGTAAAAAAGCATCATGTTGAGATTGAGAGAAACATTAAAAGTTAAATAGAGAAACAATGGACTTTGGCCAGACAGACAAGTTGCAACTAAAGCAGACATGTTTGGATTTGTTCGTTCTGAGTTAATCAGTTACGATTTGTGTGTTGGATGCCAGCATGAATTTGCAGTCCAGGAATATTGATCTACACCCTTGTTATGGGAATAGGCTGGACCATAGCAACAGTACTCACCTGACAGTATTTGTAGCTGTCTCTGTGTCTCCAAATAATTGAAGGAGACAGCAATATTTGTATTATATTTTATTTATATTGTATTTAGGTAACAACTATTTCAAGTACTCATTGCAGCAGTAGAATATGGGAAATTAGGTAGTCAATATCTTATTTAAGGGCCATTAGGCAAAGCAAATGTAAATGTTGACTCATGGATATGGAAAGAGGAACCTTTAAAAACACTTTCCCATTTTAACCCTTGTTCTCTTGCCAGCTCGCACATGCCCACCAAACCAGTACCCTTGTGCTAGTGGGCGCTGCATCCCCATTTCCTGGACATGTGACCTGGACGACGACTGTGGAGACCGCTCAGATGAACCAGACTCCTGTGGTGAGTCTTTATTTGCTCTTGCATATTGCAGCTTTTTTTGTAAGAACACCTTTACCAAAAGGCAATAAATAGGGTTATGATGTTTACGTTTTCTCTCTTGAACCATCCTCAGCCTACCCAACCTGCTTCCCTCTGACTCAGTTCACCTGCGCCAATGGCCGCTGCATCAACATCAACTGGCGCTGTGACAACGGTAACCCTCTTCTTAGACTTCCATTTGTGAGCTGCCACATTTTAAAACTATGCAACAACCGAAAATGAAATATTTTACGTGTTTGTGTACAGACAATGACTGTGGGGATAACAGCGATGAAGCCGGCTGCAGCCATTCCTGCTCAAGCGTCCAGTTTAAGTGTAACAGTGGCCGCTGCATCCCAGAATACTGGACCTGTGATGGCGACAATGACTGTGGAGACTACAGTGATGAGACTCATGCCAACTGTACCAACCAGGGTAAGGACCAATGACAGTGTGTACCAATCAGACATAGCTCTGGTCTAAGAGTTACTTTGTGGGACATTGTTTGTTCTTTCGCTAGCTGTATCCGAGTCAAGCTCTCATCAGACCTTGTATTGTGTTTCAATTTGTTTACATGTTTCTTTTTTGCAGCAAAGAGGTTGTAACAATGAAAAAGGGATCATTTTTATTTTTATCTGCTCTCCATGCCCCTGCCTGTCCTCTGGCTTTTAGATATCACTTGCAGAAAATGTTGCTCTGTTGCTCTGTTCAGGATGTGATTGTGTATGTATGTCGTTAGAGATAACAATTAAACTCTTTCCTGTGCTTGTGCAAAGGGCACAGATGTTTTGACTTTGCTGCAGATTTACATGTTTAGAGTTTAAAATAGCTGGCTGCCACATTTAGCTGTTTGGGAACATTACGTTTCACTGTGACCAGCGTTTCCGCCAGGGGGCCGTCTTGCCGTCATTTGACGCTCTTATTCTGCTCGGGACGCCCTGAACGCGAACCGAGGGCGTCCAAAAATATTAATAATTCGAGAGAAGACCGAGAGCTTTTAACGCTTGAAATGACGAAAAGGACAAGGACATCCCTTTGTTGGAGGGGCAAAGGAGTCTGGTGGGATTCTTTTCGGAGTATTGAAGATCGTTTCCCCGACATCGAAGGTGCCTGCTACAGGACAACATGGAATGTGCGCGATTTGGACGCGATGAGCGGGGGGGTTTTAGTGGAGCACGCGCGTGAGCGGCGCCTGCGAGCACCAGAGCCTCGCAGCGGCGAAACTGAGGCTGTGAACATTTGTGTAACGACTGGGGCGGCGTCCTAGCACAGCTTTATAGTTTTTCTTCCGTCTGCCTGAAACATTTGCTTTTGTTTATTGTGTGTTTGTGTTTTGATGTTGTATGTGCTGTCTGATCCATGCAGACACACAGCCAATTGCTGTCAAGTCCCAGCATGCACAAACAGGGCCCAGCGTGACCTGTTGGTCTAATGAGCTGTGTGTGTGTGTGTGTGTGTGTGTGTGTGTGTGTGTGTGTGTGTGTGTGTGTGTGTGTGTGTGTGTGTGTGTGTGTGTGTGTGTGTGTGTGTGTGTGTGTGTGTGTGTGTGTGTGTGTGTGTGTGTGTGTGTGTGTGTGTGTGTGTGTGTGTGTGTGTGTGTGTGTGTGTGTGTGTGTGTGTGTGTGTGTGTGTGTGTGTGTGTGTGTGTGTGTGTGTGTGTGTGTGTGTGCTCTTTCGCAGTCTGGAAGTCATTAGCTGAAATAAAAATGCAATACTATCGCCTTCCCCTCCTGTGTATTATACTCCTGTGCTGAAAGGCCCATTTCCTGCCTCAGCCGAGCCAAGTGCTGACCTTTGCCATCAGGGGAAGTCATTGTGCCACATCACTGTTGGTGGCCTTTAATCTGCCTGTGACATCCGTCAGTGAGCTGTGTGTGTCATTGTTGTTTGGCTTGGCTCAGTGTTTGGTGGTTAAAACAGAGTCCGGGCATACCTACAGATTATTAATGACTATAATGGCCCATTCTTTGTTCTCTTTGTTTTTTTGATAAACAGCACTCTTCCTCTTTTTTGTTGGATAACACTTTGTATTTCTGTTTTTTCTCCAGCTACCCGTCCACCAGGTGGCTGCCATGTAGACGAGTTCCAGTGTCGGATGGACGGCCTGTGCATTCCCATGCGCTGGCGCTGTGATGGAGACACCGACTGTATGGACCTGAGTGATGAGAACAACTGTGAGGGTGTGACCCACATGTGTGACCCAGCAGTCAAGTTCAGCTGCAGGGACTCTGGTGAGGGACTTCAGATGTTAAGGATGATTAGGGATTTTTGCAATAATGTTAGCACAAATAGGGTTTTATTCTCTGACACATGAGGACTAATAATTTCAAATGCAGCTTGTTTATGGTTTGTTTAATTTGTTTAAGTTATGACCGTAGCTTCTTATTCGGCAAGGAGGATTATTTATATTGGATAGTTGAAGTTTCCTCTATTTATGGACTCTCCAGTTCAATCTGTTCTGACTTTAAGGGTCAAGACAATTTTACAAAAATGTAATTCATTTTGCATTTCTGAGCAAATCCACTGATAACCCAAGCTTTAACTTGTTTTCATCAATCTGGATAAATATGTTTGAAATAAAAGTCTTAATGTTTTGTTATTGACAGCTCGTTGCATCAGCAAGGCATGGGTGTGTGATGGTGACAGTGACTGTGAGGACAACTCTGATGAGGACAACTGCGAGGCGTTGGCGTGCAAGTTGTCTCACCACATGTGTGCTACCAACGACTCCATCTGTCTGCCTGCTGAGAAGCTTTGTGACGGCACTGACGATTGTCCGGACGGCTCTGACGAGAAACTTTGTGGTACACAAAAACATTTGACTTAAAGCGCAACCCAGGTTAAAAACATACTACTCCCCTGTGTAGGATTTGTTCCAACTCTTTCATCCTGTTCCTCCTGGCAGACTTGTGCTCACTAGACAACGGTGGCTGCAGCCACAACTGCAGCATCATTCCTGGGGAGGGCTTCATGTGCTCGTGTCCCCTGGGCATGGAGCTGGGAGCCGACAACAAGACCTGCCAGATCCAGAGTTTCTGCGCTAAACACCTCAAGTGTAGCCAGAAGTGCGAGCAGGAGAAATCCAGTGTCAAGTGCTCCTGCTACGAGGGCTGGGAGCTGGAGGCGGACATGGAGAGCTGCAAAAGCACTGGTAATTAAGAACAGGGCCTTTATGCCATTAAACGTGTATTTACTGATGCAAATCAATTATTTGTACCTTTTTAGATTTAGAGCACTATAATTGTTCTTGGGCTGAAGAGGCTTTACCATACTGATTCTACTCTATGTATACAGTATTAAATGCAACATCATGGTGTTGAGGATGTTTTTATTCTACATGCAAACCCTTTCAGTTATTCAGTGTTTTTCTTTGAAAGGGACGGATGGAAAAGAAAACATTTCAGAGACAGGATTTTATCCAAGACCAACAAGGGGTTTGGGAATTTGGACTTTGAGATGAAATGTACTCTAACACTTTTCCGGTTACACCTTATTTGCCCTCAGATCCCTTCAAGCCTTTTATCATCTTCTCCAACCGCCATGAGATCAGAAGGATTGATCTTCACAAGGGGGAGTTCAGTGTGCTGGTGCCAGGGCTCAGGAATACCATCGCTCTGGACTTTCATCTCAACGAGAGCACTCTGTACTGGACTGATGTCGTAGAGGACAAGATCTACCGTGGGAAACTGTCTGAAAATGGAGGTGAGGCAGCCACTTAGCTACTGCTTTCTGTAATTTGAGGTTACGCAGAAAGTACAAATGAATTAAAAAAGTATTTATATAGTAATATCTTAATTTTTTTGTTACCTCCTTTTATAAGTAAAATAAAAATAGTAAAATGGATTTTTCATTCAGAGATATATAGTCCTATTTGTGCTTTGGACTGAGCATTTTTAAGAAAAATACTTCCACTGAGCACTCTCTAATTTCCCAGAGCCAAATGTTATTCAAAAAGAGTCTGTGGTCAGCGGTCTGTGACCCTGAATAAATGGCCAGGTCATGGTCAGCCTTTCCTGATCCAAAACCCCAGGTCTCCTTGCCAATCAAGGTTGTGTTCCCAGAACAGCACTTAGGGGGCACACGGAAGGCTTTGTCTCTTCCCATTTGTCTCAGTACTTGATGTGCGTGACTGCAGCCAAAACACTGATGCAGCGTAGGAGGCAAACAAGCTGCAGTTCCAGTTCCCAGCCCTCCAACTTCACCATTAAAGCAGGAGTCCAGAGCAGAGACACTGTGACCAACTTGTAGATCAGCTCCTGCTGCTTGTTATTTAAGCCATTTCAGAAACTCTATAGTTGTTGGCATACTCTGGGTAGTGCTCACAGCTCAACAAAGACACCCTTACTCACACAAGGCAGCCATAACTCCAGCAAACTGTGAAGAGGGCCCATCCCTCTCCCTCTAATTACCACTGGAAGGCCATGTGAAAAACTTGTCTCATCGCCCTGAGCCAGAGATGATCGCGCATTTTGATTTGCACTTAGTCTGCATGAGAGCCGTTTCTGGCTGAAGAATAAAAGAGTGAGCGATCTGGTGTTAGATGTTTGTTTTCTTATAGCTTGGGTAATGGCGCTGAGCAGATCAGACACAGCAGCACTGCATGCCTTTTACTGACAGATTTAATAAGTTTAAATCATTTTAACTATTCATTGTTTGTCAGGGTTTTTCTTTTTTATTGCAGTGAACCACATTTGCGGGCTGGAAATGTGCTCTTTTTGTTGAAAGTGAAATAAGTCTAGCCTCTATACTAAATAAGATGAATTGGAGAATTAAAATAATAAAAGCTCCCTTTTTCAGCTTGAGTTTCATTTGTCAAAAGCATGATAAAGTACCAAACACCACTGCTAGCTTTAAGTCTCCTTTCTCTGTGTGCAGCCCTGACCAGTTTTGAGGTGGTGATCCAGTATGGACTGGCTACACCCGAGGGGCTGGCTGTGGACTGGATAGCAGGAAACATCTACTGGGTGGAGAGCAACCTGGACCAGATAGAGGTAGCCAAACTGGATGGGACCATGAGAACCACCCTGCTGGCTGGGGAGGTGGAGCATCCAAGGGCCATCGCCCTGGACCCACGAGATGGGTAAGAAGCATATATCTAAGGATAATGATACTGTAGTCAACCTTTAGGAAAATGAAACTTACACTTCCAATACCTTTACAGCTCATGATATATCCCTTATACCTACTTACTATCAACCTGACCTGTTCTCATGTGATGATGCTGTTAACATCTGTGAGAACCCCTCCTCACACTCCTGATTTATTTTCTGTTTGCAGTATTCTATTTTGGACCGACTGGGATGCCAGCCTTCCCAGGATCGAGGCAGCGTCTATGAGCGGAGAAGGCAGACGCACCATCCACAGAGAAACAGGCAGCGGTGGCTGGCCCAACGGACTCACTGTTGACTACATGGAAAGACGCATTGTCTGGATTGATGCCAGGTAGCATTTGGCAGCAGTCTCTGAATACAGAGTGCTCTCATCGCACTGCATCCACCCACTCACTTATTACATCACCCACTTGCTTAGTCTTTGTTGCGTGTCATTATAAATGTTTGAATAAACAAGCAAATGTGCACTGCTTATGTAAAATCACATACAAGTAAAAACTCATAGTAGAAACATGTATGCATTTAGGATGGTGCATATCATGTAACACTTTTGTCTCTGCTTAATTCGTCCTCCAGGTCCGATGCTATCTACTCTGCTAAGTACGACGGTTCTGGACTGATTGAAGTGTTGCGGGGTCATGAGTATTTGTCCCACCCCTTTGCTGTTACCATGTATGGAGGCGAGGTTTACTGGACCGACTGGAGGACTAACACTCTGGCCAAAGCCAACAAATGGACTGGACACAATGTCACTGTAGTCCAGCGAACCAACACACAGCCCTTTGACTTGCAGGTCTATCACCCCTCCAGACAGCCCCAGGGTAGGTTGCACACTAGATAGATATGCATAAAAGTTCAAAGAGAAACGCACTCACGGAGAAAGAGAGAGAGAGAGGGAGTGAGAGTGAGAGAGCTGACTCAGTTTGGCTTTAAATCAAAGGAGAACAAGATCACAGTTAATTATTGACTGTATTGATTCACAACTCCTATTCTCCAAAGACAGCTGACCTTTCAGAGCAGCAAGACGTGTTGTCTCCTCACACCAGCAGCAATTTGGACACCTCCTGCTGCCTTGTTGATCAAAAAGTCACTTCACTCTTTGGCATTTTCCACTGGCTGGATGGAAAATTAAACCTTCCTCCAGCGACTTAAATGTTGTTTGTTGATCTCGAAGAAACACATGATTGACAAGATGAGAAAAAGATTTGCAGTTTTTTTTTTATCAGATTGCTACCTTTAATAGCCACTGGCTACGGGATACAAAGTGGCCAGCAGAGGCACTCGGGTCTTCTCATGGAAGGCAGGAAAAGAGAGATCTCACAGAGTTGTTGATTGACAGCTGCAACCAATGGCCATGACAGTGATGAGGCAGCAAGCTGGCTTGATCGGTCTGGCAGACAGTCTTCTTGGGCTCTCGCTTAAGTGAGATTGATTGGGAGGTCTATTAGACACTATGATATTCTGAAAAATGAATATGTTTCTCATTAAGCTATCAGCTTTGATTAATATTATATTGTATATGCTTATGTTATTCTTTTTGTGGAGATGGTTTTGAAAATATATACACTTGCAATCTGAAGAGTGAGGCTTAAAGGAAATACATCCCCTTTGTCCTTTTGTGTCTCTCTTTTTCAAACATTTCCTCTACATTTTCTTATATTTTCAGCTCCTAACCCGTGTGCCACCAGTGACGGTAAAGGCCCTTGCTCCCACCTCTGTCTCATAAACTTCAACCAGACCTTCTCCTGTGCCTGCCCTCACCTCATGAAGCTCCAGCCTGACAAACGCACATGCAAAGGTAATGACCGTTAGTCACAAACACCTACAATTTTTTTCTTTTTAAAACCTTCATCCAACACTGTCATATTTAATCCAATTCAGCAAGTAGCAAGACACGGGCTCTTTGTTTTCAGGAATCTATTCTCACAACTGTCATGACTGGTATGGTGTGCTCAGCTCCCGAACGTGACATCAACGGCATAAGCTGTCATTTTCTAAGACAGAATATCGAATTACGCCTCCTCTGTATGTGCCACGTGGCTTTCTTCACTTTCATCTCCATTTAATTTAAAATAAAATACTGTCTCAAGGTCCTAATTTATTGCTGTGTGATTTTAATGAGGAGGTTTCAAGGGGTATCTTTGGAAATCTGTGTGAGTGTCTGTCTAAATGTTACGCATTCTACAGAACAATCCTCATCTCAGCAGTGTAGATTTAAGCATAATTGGATTAGAGGGTGTCTGATGCATTCCCCTTCAACACGATAACTTTCAGGGAGCTGAGCAGAGTGTCAGCTAAACTCAACTCGGACCACTTACAATGATTAGAGCACCATGCATTTTTGACTGAGGAAGTAATTTGTTATCTCCCCCCTCTCACCTCTCGGGATGTAATGAAGCCTTAGCAAGAGCAACATGTTTCTGACGGGTCAGTTTGACACTCTTGAGCTTTATCTACTGGGATCCAGCTTGTTTCACCCTTTGATTGCTCAGGCTAGTGCAGTGAGAAAAAGCCTGGACTTAACTCATCTTTTAATCACCATGTATTTGAATGATTATGAATGGGTGCGAAACACTTCAGCATGTGGTAAAAAGTCTTAAGTAAAGCAAGCTAAAAAAAGGACTTCTTCCCTTTTCACTTCTCTATTTGCATCATTTGTATAAAAAATTGAAAAAGCTTAGAAAAATGCAACAACTGAGATTTATTTTTCTCAGTACATTATTTTTTTCTTCTCCTCAGAGTCCCGCAAGTTCCTTCTATATGCCCGTCAAATTGAAATCCGGGGTGTTGACATCGACAACCCTTACTACAACTACATCATCTCCTTCACTGTGCCGGACATAGACAACGTGACAGTGGTGGACTTTGATGCCGTGGAGCATCGCATCTACTGGTCCGATGTCCGAACGCAGACAATCAAGAGAGCTTTCATTAACGGCACGGGTGTAGAGACTGTTGTGACTGCTGGTGAGCACAAAGAGATGAATATCAGTCTAACTTATTTTTAGTTTACAGTTTCTGTAGCTCTCTAGAAATCTGATGAAACCCTAACTTTCTCCACTGTGGTTCTGACAATTCCCAGACCTTCCTAATGCTCACGGGCTTGCAGTAGACTGGGTGTCCAGAAACCTTTTCTGGACCAGCTATGATGCCAATAAGAAGCAGATCAATGTGGCCAGACTCGATGGATCCTTCAAGAATGCTGTCATCCAGGGATTAGACAAGCCCCACTGTCTTGTGGCGCATCCACTACTGGGGTGAGTGTTTTCTTTTACTTAATAAGGCCTGCATTCAGATTGAGATAGGAATTCTGACCATTATGCACTTTTTCAGTTTTCTATTTCATAATCAATAGCATATTTTTCCCTATGTGCTTTATAACAATATACTTGGGTGAAGATGTTCTAGGTACAGCTGTTGTTCCTAGGGATGTCCCGATCACCTTTTTTTGCTCCCGATCCGATTCCGATCATTTGATTTTGACAATTTGCCGACACCGATCTTTCCCGATACCGATCTTTCCCGATCCGATCTTTATGCAATGCATTAAGAGGAAAAAAAAAAAAAAAGCATTCAAGTTGTCCCTTAAGGTTATTTTTTTATTTAAATTGGATATTCTATCCAACATGGATATAGCTTCTTTTTTTCACAGCAGCATTGGATCAGTTCAGTTGTGCAGCATTGGATCAAAACTAAATAAAGCTTATCAGTACTCGTTAGCTTACTGCTACAATTAGACACTGCGCCCTGCCCACTCTGTTGCCAGATTTGAGAGAAATAAGCAACCAGGTCTATGACAACAAGCCCCAAAGAAGCAACACATACATGATGTTGTGTAATTTGAAACCAAAACTAAGGCCTCAGGATGACTTTAAGACTTGAACATGGTCATTTTTGTAATATTGAATAATAATTTAAAAAAAGTATTTAAAAAAAAAAAAAAAAAAAAAAATCCCGATCCCCGATTTTTTTCTCCCAATTCCGATCTTTTGAAAATCACGTGATCGACTCCGATCCCCGATCACGTGGTCGGATCGGGACAACTCTAGTCGTTCCAGTTCTTCATTAGCCTGCTTGTTGTTCCCCATGTGTTGCTTCTGTTCTGGCTCCTACCAGGATAATTATTTCATAGAACATTGCTCTGCTCAGAAAATAAATGTCAGCTCCTCTTCATGTAACGAGACATTTATATCCCTCCTCAGGAAGCTGTACTGGACTGATGGTGACAACATAAGCATGGCTAACATGGATGGCGGCAACCTCACTTTACTTTTCACTGATCAAAAAGGACCAGTTGGTAAGTAGATGAACCCCCCAATGAGAAAGATAACTCTATTGAACCTACTGAACCCCTATTTAAATGTAGGGGTAAAAGCAAGGATTTAGCATACTTTATTAGATTTGGTCATTCTTTCCACTCAGGCCTCTCTATTGACTATGAAAAAGAGCAGCTGTACTGGATCAGCTCGGGAAACAGCACCATCAGCCGCTGTCAGCTGGATGGAACTAAACTGGAGATCCTGGAAGGTGTCAAAGGAAAACTTACCAAGGCAACTGCTCTGGCTATTATGGGTACGATAAAACATATGTTTATTTAAATGTTACACTCTCTGTTTTCTAATGTTTCTAGTATAAAAGTTGATAGTTAGATAATTTCACTGCTTACATGCTCAGACATCACTAGCCGATGTTAAAGGGAAGACATACTAATACACAAATCAACTTCCCTCACTGTAGGAGACAAGATGTGGTGGGCCGACCAGGGAACTGACCAGATAGGAACATGTGACAAGGAGGACGGAGGGAACTGGAAGGTTTTGCGAAACAACACCTCGCCTATGATGCACATGAGGATCTACGATGAGGATGTACAGAAAGGTAGGGAAATCCCTTGAAGAAAATCGTTTATATGCTTTATATCAATTATCATAACACATTATAAAGAAGTTTTTAATGACTTATAAGACCTAGCACCACAATGCTTAATAGTTGCTGGTCACCTGCTGACGTTGTTTTCGTAAGGATCATAGTGTTTTATAACTCCAATAGTTGTAATCAATTCTAATGTTTTTATAATGGATAATGCCTTTTTTCGACATCACTGATCCTCTCCTTTTTCTCTTTTCAGAGGGTATCAACCTGTGCAGCAACAACAATGGAGACTGCTCCCAGCTGTGTCTACCCACCTCACCAACCACCAGGGCCTGCATGTGCACTGCAGGATACAGCCTGAAGACTGGACAGCAGTCCTGTGAAGGTAAGACAAGGCTCCACAGCTGCAGTCATACACTCAATAACAATACAGTTTGCCCTGAAAAACTAAAACATACTGTACCTTCTCTGAGCAGGCATGGGCTCCTTCCTGCTTTACTCCGTTCACGAGGGAATCCGAGGAATTCCACTCGACCCGGCAGACAAATCTGATGCCTTGGTGCCGGTGTCTGGCACCTCTCTGGCCGTCGGCATCGACTTCCACGCTGGTAAGTGACACTGAGCGACATCAATAACTTGATTGAGGGACATTTTAAAGCTGCCATTATCTCCATGAAGTGAGTATTCATAGGAGGACACAAAACACCTCTTTGTTTTCAGAGAATGACACCATCTACTGGGTGGACATGGGCCTGAGCACCATCAGCAGGGCTAAGAGAGATCAGACATGGAGAGAAGATGTCATCACCAACGGCATCGGCAGGGTGGAGGGCATCACCGTCGACTGGATAGCAGGTGTGATCCTAACACATTTGAAATCCTATTTCAGTTAAATTGTAAATATTACACAAAAGACCACATAGCTGATTGGTATACCTGTTCTTTTATAGGGAATATTTACTGGACTGACCAGGGCTTTGACGTGATCGAGGTGGCCCGGCTGAATGGCTCCTTCCGTTATGTCGTCATCTCCCAGGGCCTGGACAAGCCCAGAGCCATCACTGTTCACCCAGTCAAAGGGTTAGTCTCCCTGCAACAGTTGAATACTCTTTAATAACCTTCAGGTTGTCACAATCTAGACTGAATCTGAAAGAAATATACAGCTAAATCCCCATAAAATACACTTTTAAATAATGTTGTTTGCGTCCTTGTGTTTAGGTATCTGTTCTGGACTGAGTGGGGTCAGTACCCTCGGATTGAGCGCTCCCGGTTGGATGGCTCTGAGAGGTTGGTCCTGGTCAATGTGAGCATCAGTTGGCCCAATGGGATCTCCGTCGATTACGAGGTGTGTGGACCACAGCAGACTTCATATAGCAACCAAGAACTCCTTTAGCACATTTGTCATAATTAATAGTATCATGCTGGTATCTTCCTTGCTAATTTGAACAAATATACTGTGACTTTTCCAAAGACTGGATCATTCGTCAGCTCTTATTCTATGCCATGAGAATGATCCATACATTTATAGATGTATATTGTAGTAGGGGTTCAGTATACGACCTAAGATGTCATATATATATAATTTATGTTTGTAAATAACTCAATTTAATCTAGCCTCAAAATAGTTCCATTTATTCTTTGTAAATTGTACCAGTCCCCCATATTACTTATTACTTTTAGCTTGGTATATGTGACTTAATACTATTAAAAAGTACTTGTAACCTAGATTTAGAGCTGCCACAAGTTCTAATTAAGGCCAATGATGGTCTACTAAAATCACAACTTAATATGATCTAGTATTCTATATTTAATATGCAAGTTCCTTACCTTCCTTGAAAAATTAACATTTGTATTTCTGCTTTTCTCTGCAGGGGGGGATGCTGTATTGGTGCGATGCAAGGACAGATAAGATTGAGCGTATCAACCTGGAGACTGGAGAGAACAGGGAGCTGGTGCTTGCCAACAACAACATGGACATGTTTGCTGTATCCGTTTTTGAGGAATTCATTTATTGGAGTGACAGGTCGGTTCTGAGGATAATTGTTTTGTTGAACCAACCATTGAACCATCTTTTTCTATTGCTCTATTATCCAGTCATGCATGACAGCTTTTGAGTCATGTGGAAGATTTTATTTTGTATTGTGCTGTTAATCTTTTGTTCAGGACTCATGCTAACGGCTCCATCAAGAGAGGCAGCAAAGACAACGCTACGGATGCTGTGCAGCTCAGGACTGGCATTGGTGTACAGCTGAAAGACATAAAGGTTTTCAACAGGGCCAGGCAGCAAGGTAGCAACACAGAAAACCCCCACTCTCATCCCAAGTCACCCACAAACCCACTTTTTTGCAATGAAGTCTGTTAAACATGTCCTCACCAAAATAGCGAGCTGCCCTGAGTTTGTTCTCACATAAGCAGGCCCTATCATACTCCCAACTATCAAATCTTTTACCACCCAATGTAAATCCACACCCCTCAGGAATCAATGACATTTAAAATGTGTTTAACAAGGTGCATTATTTGTTTAACAATATACCTCGTAAATGTGTTACACCTACCCCAGGCACCAACGTCTGCAAAGATAACGGCGGCTGTGAACAGCTGTGTCTTTTCCGTGGCAACGGGCAGCGCACCTGCGCCTGTGCTCACGGCATGCTGGCAGAGGACAACCGTGGTTGCCGTGACTATGACGGATACCTGCTTTACTCGGAGCGTACCATTCTGAAGAGCATCCACCTCTCCGATGAAACGAACCTCAACGCACCAATAAAGCCGTTTGAGGACCCTGACCACATGAAAAACGTCATCGCCCTCAGCTATGACTATCATGGCGGTGGAGGGAAGGGAGCTAACCGCATTTTCTTCAGCGACATCCACTTTGGCAACATCCAGCAGATCAACGATGATGGCACAGACCGCAAGATTGTTGTGGATAGTAAGTATGGAGTCATTAACCACATCACGTAATTCTTTTCAACACTTCATGAAATCTACAAAACTCTCCACCTCACATCACAGAAACATTTCCCTCCACTCTGTCTGACTACATATACTTCAGCTGGGTTGCCTTTTTTGTATTCTGTCCATTAATAATTGAATGCTATGTCTCGTCTCCTCAACACTTCAAAGAGCCATCATCACACATTTTGAAAACACAAGCACCCACAAGGATTCACTGTGTGTACACACAGCTGCAGCTTCTCAACTAAAGGAGATTGACATCATTAAGGGCTGCCACTTGAAGAAGAAACACTTTCAGACACAACCACACTGTGCTTTTCCTTGTTTCTACACTAAAGTGTCTTTTAAATTCCCATCTCTTTTTAAATGATTAAAGACTAGGTTGTAGAACTACATCCAGAAGAACTACATTTAAAAGCCCAGGACCCTAAGCTGTTCTCAGTAAGCAGTAGGCTAAAATGAATTCAGAATGTGAAAGGAAAGGAAACCAGTACAGAGCATGGGGTTAGTTTGTTTATTGATGTTGTTTTGAACATATTTTGAAAAGGATGAATAGTTTTTCCACATTCTTTTTTATCTACCTACTAGAGAACATTTTCCAGGTCAGGAATTGAATACAGCTAAGGTTAGAGGAGTGTATTATTCCTAGATGAGGCAATAACACATAACAACTTTGAACCTATTTGAATATATCGCAATGAAATGAAAGTCATAGCATCGCTTTGACTACTGGATATGTAACATTTTATATATTTCCACACAGCAACATAATATATGAAAAAAAAGTCAAGCATTACTGTAAGTGAGAAAATGAGGTAGCAGTGTTTTCTTTCGGTCCAAAAAGTCAGTTTTGGCCGATCTCTGAGGTTGTGTCCAGCTCAAAGCGCTGTACCATGTCCCTGCCCATAACATCAGGGCAACCAATCAGACAGCTTCTGCACGTTGCCCAGCGTTCTCTCCCCAGCTCTAATAAGTCTCGTCTAAACTTCTGAGACATAAACCCATACAGTATAGGGTTTACCACTGCTACTGACGATGCCAACAGTCTGGCCAGGATGGCAATAGTTTTGTAGCCAGGTGTGAGCATCATGTCTCCTCCAATGAAGGAGAACATGAGGCCGTAGGAGGGCAGCCAGAGGAGAGTGAAGACCAGGACCAGGAGGGCTGAGGTGTGAGTGACCTGGCTCTGGTAGCGTTCCAGCTGGGGAGCGTTCCCCAGCAGCCGTGCATGTCGAAGAAAACAGTAGATCTTGGCATACATCAGTACAATGATGCCCAGTGGTAGAGCGAAGCCGAACAGGAAGAGGGCGATGCTATAGACCAGCTGGCTGAATTCAGACAGGAAGGCAAAGCAGTATACTGCGCTAGAGACGGTCACTGTACGGAAGGCAAACTGCGGCGCTGCCAAGGCGGAGGCAGGGACCCAGAGCAGAGCTACAGTTAGCTTAATGCGTCGGTGCATTCTCGATCGGTACGTCCAGGTGGGGTGTACCACTGTGAGGTAACGTGTCACAGCCAAAGCTGCCAGGGTAAAGACTGAAGCAGACGAGCAGGCCACACCCAGGAAGCTGATGGCCTTGCACATGAAGCTGCCAAAAGGCCAGAAGCCCAGGGTGATGGCGGAGGTGTGGAAGGGCAGGCAGAGCAGCAGCAGCAGGTCGGCAGCACTCAGAGCCAGCAGCAGGGTGTCCGTGCCATGGGGGGGTTGACTTTTCTTCCTCCTCCTGCCATTAAGAATGGTAATGACCAGGGTTTGACCCACCAGGCCTGTCACCAGAATCAGTCCATCCAGGATGGGCACAACGGTTTTCATCAAAGCCTCATTTTCCCTTTGCATTTGAGCAAAGCTGCTACTGTTTGCGTTCTGTTCTAAAAGTTCCATTTATTCAGAATTAAAGTTCATTGAGTAATTCATCTATTGGCCTGTTAATGTTTAGCATTAGAGCACTTGGCTGCAGTGCATGTCTTAAATTGAATTCATCACAGGTATGAACACTCTCCATTTAGGCAGCTAATACCCTGATAATGATAGCAATTAGCTAAGCGGTTACGATTGTGCTAGTCATTGACATTTATAATCCAAGCAAAAACAAACATGTCGTATTCAGAATTAATTTTTACGTTGCCAGAGATAGTCAAGTGGTGAAGTCGCTCCCCCGCGAGCCACACATCATCCTCCTCCTCCTGTCTTGTTGAATCCCTCTAAAAATGTGCCTCTTCCACTGTGTCACCTTCACTGTTTTTTCCAGATGTTAGAAGAAATGATATCTACATAAAGATTACTGGATACTCGGTTCTGCAAAAAAGTCAAATGTCTAAAAGGCTCTGCTGTTTTCCAGTTTGAGTAGAAAGCTAACATGACCTTAAAGTGCAGTCCTCGCACACTGGCTTTTCCTTGGCTGCATCAGCATGTCCTTAATAATCCAAGAAATAGGAAATGAAAACTGGAACGATGTCATTGCAGCACTTGCTTTATGGCTGTATTGATTTCTTGAAACCAGGCAACAGTTCACAGATTCATCCCAGTGGTTGCTAACAGAAATTCCACTTAAAAAGCAGTCAATGCTACTTGATGCTAAGTGGTCGCCTCGGCAGGAGGCATCTTGTCCATTTAGAAGCTCTCCAGAGACTTGAAACCTTGTCACAAGCAGAAGAGATACTGTACGATTCACATGACCTTCGATAGTTGAAGCAAGAAAAGCGTAAAATAAACAGTAACAGAAGATAAGCTATTCTCAGGTCTCCCTTGGTGTACTACACTACTGCTGTGATCGTAAGAGAGGCTCGGTCCTCAGTGGAAAATGTCTTTCCGTCAGGTTTTCCCACTGTTTGCACAGTAACAAGGGGATGAGCTGATCCAGGCAAGGGGAGGAGAGACATTGCTGTTTCTCATTACATAATACTGCCTCAAGCCTACTTTATTAAACCCTGTTTAGTATGTCATCTTCTCCTAACCGAAGCAATTAGCTGCCCAAGTACACCTTTTTCTGATTGTTGAAGACGGAATAAACAAGGTTGTCTTTGTTTGCCTGACTCCGTAGGCAATCGTTAACCGGTCTCTTAGTCTCATTTCGTTGGTTAACAAGGTATTGAGCCTTAAAATTGTCCTGCAATAACTTTGATTATGGCACTTCTTCATTCATTTGAAACACCTATTAAAGGGCAATTATTGACTTTCAGCCAAGGGCAAACAGTTGTGTGGAGCCTTTAGGTTTTTATTGTTGGGTGTAAGTGGTCATAAATGTGGTTGCTAGTGTGACCAGGAACAGATGGAAACACACATTGGAACTTGTAATCCATGATGTTGTCTGTCATGTAGGCCCCACAGTTCATATTGTTACCACAACTGTATGTACTGTAAAGATTTTGGAGGTTGCAGGACGAAAGGGCGATAGAAATTGAGAGCAACCACTTCATTTTTGTCCTTTGTCGTCTTAACCCTGGCCTATGTCCCTAAAGTCACTGAAGCTGTTGCAGTGTCAGAAGAAGTCACCACAAATGAGAGTCCACAGGGAGCAGTATTTGTATGTGAAGGCAGTCAGCCATTACATGACAGGTTGATGTATACGCCTTGACTTCATCCAGGAACAGCTGGCATGGCGTTGGCGTATACTCTGCTCTGTGTGGTACCACTTCCATTTCACTCTGTCTTTTTAACTGTCCTTTTAGCCTTGTCCTTCCTCACACTGTTTCTCCATGCATGAACTAATGCAGGAAGATAAGGATAAACATAAAAGCATTAACTAATGCCTCTTTGAAAACGTCTCAGAGTTAACCATAAGGCAACTTGTTGAATTATGACGATGATTTGTTGAGTTTTTACTGATGGCCCTCTTTAAATCTCCCAAATACACCCCTGGGAGTCGATATATTTGTTATACTGAAATAAAACGGCTTCTCAAGCGTTTTGCTTTTAACAGCTTAGGCTGGAAGACGACAAAAGGACTATTGTCTTAAAGATTATCGTCATGGGTGTATAATATTAACACAGGGCCAATTTCTTCCTTCTCTGCTCCACAGATGTAGGGTCAGTAGAGGGCCTGGCGTACCACCGTGGTTGGGATACTCTTTACTGGACCAGTTACACAACCTCCACCATCACTCGCCACACTGTGGACCAGAGCCGCTCTGTGGCCTATAACCGCAACACTGTGGTCACCATGTCTGGAGAAGACCACCCCAGAGCCTTTGTGCTGGACGAGTGTCAGGAGTGAGTCATTAATATTGAAACTTGGGGCTCTGCACTGTATCAGGACCCAGCTCCAATCCTGTTTTTTCTCTTTCTTTTGAACAGTGGATTTATTTGAGTTCAGTCAAACATAGCGTTTATACCAAGTCATTTTTGGAGCTCCCACTGCACATCATTATCCTTATCCTGTTTTTGCTCCCACTACAGTCTCATGTTCTGGACCAACTGGAATGAGCAGGCTCCAAGCATCATGAGGGCCTCTCTGAATGGCGCCAATGTGCTAGCCATCATCGGCTCCGACATTAAAACTCCCAATGGCCTGGCCATAGATCACCGTGCTGAGAAACTTTACTTCTCCGACGCCACACTGGACAAGATTGAGCGCTGCGAATATGATGGAAGCAGCCGTTACGTAAGACAGCCCTTTATTTTTTTCCGTTGACCAAATCGAGGGGGTTGACTTGCATTTCAGTGTTCTGTGAAATGATGCCTAAATCTTTCTGCTTCAGGTCTTGTTGAAGAATGAGCCTGTTCATCCATTTGGCTTGGCTGTGTATGGAGACTACATCTTCTGGACTGACTGGGTGAGGAGGGCCGTCCTCAGAGCTGACAAATACACAGGAGGAGACATGAAACTGCTGCGTGCTGACATCCCTCAGCAGCCAATGGGGATCGTTGCTGTGGCTAATGACTCCAACAGCTGTAAGTATTGTTCACTGAAGTCCCCATAAGGTTTGTGTAGGTTTCTCCTCCCCTTGGTGGAATGTTAAAGGCTTGTTTTGCAGTGTTTCCAAAGTCAGTGATTTTAATTCATGATTGTAGCGGAGATTAAGGAATGTCCATGACGGTCTGTTTTTTCAACAATTCAGTGTGAGGTGTGAGTGTTTTTGATATTTTGGCACAGATATCCAGCTCAGGATGAAATGTAATCACTTTGGTGATATCCGGAAAATCTTCAAAATTGCATTTGTCAAACTTTGCTTAAGATACAAATACCTGCAAAAAAGTGTCTATTCCCACTCGCTTCAGCTGTACTTGTCTTTATTGCTAATTAGCAAATGTTAATATTCTAACAAGATAAAGTAAGATGGGGAGGAGGGTTAACCTGCTAAAACCCAGCATGTTAGCATTGTGAATGTGACCTTGTTGCCTTGCTGGTGTTAGCTGTCATTTCTTGGTCTTGTGAAGCCTAGTTCCACAGACTTAAATCACTTCAAAAGGATATAACGCATTACATTATTACCTCCTAATCCTCCCGTGTCATTCTTCCCTAGGTGAGTTTTCCCCTTGCCGATCAAATAACGGAGGTTGCCAAGATCTATGTCTTCCCACATCTGATGGACGGGTCAACTGTAGTTGCCGTGGAGACAGAACACTCCTGGATGACAACACCTGCTCTGGTAAGAGAAAGTCTTAAGACATTTAACAATTACATTTTGCTTTTGATTAAAAGGTTAGGAGTTGCTGAAATAAAAATGTTCCTACCTGACCAGCTCTGAACGTGTCGTGTGGAAGTGTGGATGACTTTGAGTGTGGAAACGGCGACTGCATCAACTACAGCCTGACCTGCGATGGCATGGCTCACTGCAAGGACAAGTCTGATGAGAAGCAGTCCTACTGTGGTGAGGATTCTTATTAGGCTTTTGCTTAGTAAGCAATGAGCTGTAACAAGTCAGTTTTTAAATGTATCAATTGTGGATAATTAGCTGATGGTTGTAATAAAAGCAATTGAGAATGAGTTTAACAATACAATTAATTGTAATTAGATCATTAAGGTGTGGGAAAGCAAGAGATAAAATGTTACTTTAGAATAGCCAAGGAAACCAGTGTGAATTTTTAGCTAAGCGGAGGGGTGAAGAGACATTTAGTGTTTGATACAGAATATGTAGTCTGTTTCATTTATATAATAATGAATTGGTGGATAAGGCCGTTTTTAGAATATGCAAAAAAGGACTCTTCAGGCTCTAATCAACTATTGTTCATCCACAGCCAATCGACTCTGTAAGAAAGGCTACAGACGCTGCATTAATGGCCGCTGCATAGGCCACCAGTTCTGGTGTGACGGCACAGACGACTGTGGTGACCACTCAGATGAACTACCCTGCAACAGTAAGACACTATTTCAGGCTGCAACTGATCGGAAAAAACCCTTTATCTTTTGATAGATGAAAGCTTTTGACACCGTTGTTTCCCATTTGTGATAACCCTGTCTTCCTCCCTCAGTGACCCTGTGCAAAGTAGGAGAGTTCCAGTGCAAAGATGGAAGCTGTATCTCCAACTTCAGTCGTTGTGACCAGGTGGTCAACTGTGAGGATGCTAGTGATGAAATTAACTGCCGTAAGTAATCTACCATCATGATTTAATCAAATGGGGAAAGCTGATGAAAATAATATTAATGGATTTGTCGAGATTGTTTTCGAGGTTTTTAAAAGCTTTTCTAATATTCACAGACCAAACTGATTGCGCCCGTTTCTTCCGCCTGGGAGTGAAAGGAGAGTCTTTCCAGAGCTGTGAGAAAACCACTCTGTGTTATCTGTCCTCATGGGTCTGTGACGGCAACAACGACTGTGGAGACTTTTCAGACGAGAGAAACTGTCCAGGTCTGGTGCTTTGTCAAACCTCTAAAATGCTTAATGCGTTTCTTAATTTGTCAAAGATTCTACAATACGTTTTCCTTTTTGTTTTTCAGATAAAAAGAAACTCAAATGTCCAGTCAACTTCTTTGCGTGTCCCAGTGGTCGCTGCATTCCTATGAGCTGGACCTGTGATAAAGAGAATGACTGTGAGAACGGAGCTGACGAGACGCACTGTGGTCAGTATACAAGTTTTCCTTGTGTTACCAAAAGCAAAACAGGCTTTTTTTCCTTCAGGTTTCACATATGGAAAAACCTTCTGTGAGGCTAAACGAAATACTTCGCTGTCTCCTAAATGCTAACCTCTCCTTTTTCTTCTTACAGACAAGTTTTGTACATCCACCCAGTTTGAATGTGGGAACCACCGCTGCATTTCCAGCCACTGGGTGTGTGACGGCGCCGATGACTGTGGTGATGGTTCAGATGAGGACCAGAAATGCAGTAAGTGGCATATTACTTGCAAATGTTAAACTACTTTCTTCCACACCCAGTGAAGCTATTTGACTGTGTGCGTATGATTTCCTGTATGTAACTTTCCCGTAATGACGTCACAGAATCCAAGACTTGCAGTCCTGAAGCCTTCCAGTGTCCCGGCTCCCACATGTGTGTGCCTCAGCGCTGGAAGTGTGATGGAGACAAAGACTGTCTTGATGGAGCTGATGAGAGTGTCAAGGCTGGCTGCAGTAAGTGGAACAATTACAAAATAACCTTAGAAAATGTTGTAAGTGGAAAAATAACCAAACCCTACCAACCAAGTTCCATTTCAGTTCACCAAAGTGTGTTCTTTTCCCTTCCAGTGTACACCAACAGCACGTGTGATGATAACGAGTTCATGTGCCAGGACAGAGAGTGTATCCCCAAGCACTTTGTGTGTGATCACGACATTGACTGCTCCGATGGCTCTGATGAATCCCCAGAGTGTGGTGAGTGGTTGGGATCCTGAAGAGATATGCAGGAAGACTGAGCAGAAAGCTGGACAATTAAGGGTTGTGAGAGATTTGTGATTCCTTTTGAACATACCTGATGAACATACTCTTCCTCCGGTGTAGAATACCCAACATGTGGTCCAGAAGAGTTCCGCTGTGCCAACGGCCGCTGCCTCAACCAGAAGAAATGGGAGTGTGACGGAGAGTTTGACTGTCAGGACGGCTCTGATGAAGCTCCCAAGAACCCACGCTGCACTGACTCCGGTTGGCATTAAGGGGATTATATTCTTGTTTAGAAAGGCCATAGCTCCATCCTGTTTCGAAGTGACACTAATGCAACATGCCATTTGTCTATGATTTCAGAGAGGACGTGTAATGAGTCAGCCTTCATGTGCCGCAATGGGAAGTGCTTGAATGAGACGCTGCTGTGTGATCGCAACGATGACTGTGGAGACGGCTCTGATGAGCTCAACTGCTTCATCAACGAGTGTCTCAACAGCAAGCTCAGTGGCTGCTCGCAGCTCTGTGATGACCTCAAGATTGGCTATAAGGTAAGCCGTCTAATTGGCGGTTTTAATGCCTTTTTTGACCCCAATTTTTCAAGAGAATTAAATCAAATCTAATTACTTTTTGAACTCAATGACTTTAATTGTGCAAGAAATATGGGTCTAATAAGCACGCAGACAAATTAGGGGCTATTAATGGTGAGAACCTGAAGTAAAAAGATCAGCAACCGCTCACTTCAGGAATGCGGTTATGGAAGACAAAAACAGGTTTTGTCTCTCTTCCTTGAAGGTAGGAGGCCAGCCTTTGAACAGCTGGAACTCTGTATGAACTCTCATGTCTGTGGTGGTGAGGCTTTGGCCAGCTTTATCTCAAAAATGATAACGAACAATTCTTGCCCTAAAAGGTTATGACCGCTTTATAAAACACAGATGTTTATGACAAGTGAAAGCTTAAGCAGATTTGACGAGTAATGAAGAGCTCTTTTGCCGTGCTTTCTTTTAGATGATGCTCATGCCACTTATTTGACACATTAGGTGCCAGCTTCTTTTTTAGTCATGCTTTTCTTATTTTTGTGCAGCTTACCTTACAACTGAAATGTCATCGTCGATAATCGACAGAAATATAAGTTCCACTCTACATTGGTGAAGAACAACACATGTATCCGGTTGACTGACAGATTTCTTATGACAGGCAGTGGCAGACCCTTTTCATTGGTCCAGACTAAAGGTGAGAAGTGAGAACTGACATTGTTCCTGTGCTTTTGGCCCCTCCAGTGCAGGTGTCATGCTGGTTTCCAGCTTAAGCGGGACGGCAAGTCGTGTGTGGACATAGACGAATGCACAACCACCTACCCCTGTTCCCAGCGCTGCATCAACACACATGGCAGCTTCCACTGTCTTTGCGTAGATGGCTTTGAACTCAGCCCCAATGACCCCACCATCTGCAAGTCCACATCGGGTAAGCCATGCTGGTGTGTTTTTGGCAACTGGCTGGTTGCTTATATCCCATTCATTCCTAACCATCTTTCCTGTCTGGTTTATACGTGTAGAAGAAGAGCCCTACTTGATCTTTGCTAACCGCTACTACCTGAGAAAACTCAATCTGGATGGGTCCAACTACACCCTTATCAAACAGGTGAGACTCACTGGCTCTCAGTTTGATTTACTGAAACAGAACAAGGTGATATTGTTATTGTTCGCACACCATACATTTTTTAAATATTGTTCCTACCTCTGTTTCAGGGTCTGAATAATGCAGTGGCACTGGACTTCCACTATGCAGAGAATATGATCTACTGGACAGACGTCACCACTCAGGGCAGCATGATTCGACGCATGCTTATGAACGGCAGCAACATAGAGGTCAGTGAGGAGTCTAGGAGGAGTCTCTCCTTTAAGCCAGCCAACATGTTATCCTCAGTATATACCACTTTTAATGATAGCTATGTGACTTAAATCTTTATTTTTGTCTAATCCTGTGTCCTACTATTGTGGCAGGTGTTGCACCGGACCTCTCTGAGTAACCCGGATGGCTTGGCAGTGGATTGGGTTGGCGGGAACCTGTACTGGTGTGACAAAGGCCGGGACACTATTGAGGTTTCGAAACTCAATGGCGCCTACCGGACTGTGTTGGTCAACATTGGCCTGAAGGAACCTCGCGCTGTGGCTGTGGATGTTCGCTATGGGTGAGGAACACAGCTTGAATTCCATTTACATGCTATCAAAACAGTCATAGGATAAATTATTTACGATTCACTTTACTCTAACTGCATCACCTGCTTAATCCCCGCTGCTTAGCTACCTGTATTGGTCAGACTGGGGAGATAACCCTCACATTGGAAGAATCGGGATGGACGGCACCAACAGAAGCGTCATCGTAGAGGATAAGATCACGTGGCCCAATGGGCTCACCCTGGACTTCATCAATGACCGCATATACTGGGCCGATGCCAGGGAGGACTACATTGAGTTTGCCAGCCTGGACGGCACTAACAGACACACAGGTAAAATACCAATTTAAAAATGGCACAGAAACAAAGACAAAGCTCATTCTAAAACAACAGCAAATCTTGGGGGTTTGAATTCGATACCTAACAATCACCATAACCCTTGTTGAGACTGTGATAAGGGGCCAATAGTTCCTACCCGTGTTGCGCTTTAGTTCCTGAGATAGGAAACAGTTGATTGCTAGATTGTTGCATCTTCAACTTGAATTATTAAGCATTTATTGATTAAGTCTCAAGTAAAGCTGATGTTGAAGTGTTTTTATCTTATCTAGTTAAGAAGTGAAACTACGAATGACATTGCCACACTAGTGGTGAAACTGAATATATAGAAAACTGATGTTTTGTTGTGTCCACATTTTATAGCGTGGCAGGCTAATGGGATTGTCCTACTTGTTTGGCAGCCACCGAGCATAAGCAGGCAGGTCAGATTGTTGCCCGTCGAGCTAAAGTCCTGCAGCACAGGCCTAGCAGACAGAAGCCTTTTTTGTTCTGACCAGTGAGGCCTCCCGCATGTATGATGTATGCACAGCACTCTGTTGTTTAGCACACTTACTACAATAGTTGATATTGTCAGCTACCCAGGCGTGCAGAATAATTTTGTAGCGCTGCTGGGCGTCTGTATTGTTTAATTTTAGCTTCTGAATATTTCATTCAACACAATGTTCTAGTAGGAAAACTGCAATGGAAAAATACTATTCAGAATATCACAATTCATAATAAAACATCTCCTGTAATAGCTTGCAGTGTAAGCCCACCAGTAGTTTGTCCAGGGAGTTATTCGCCCATCCTTTGATACACAAAGACACATACTTTCTCTTTCGCACAAAATACTATTTTGTGCGCACAAGATAGTATTTCGTGCGAACGAGAAAGTATTTTGTTAGTTTCTCGTTCGCACAAGAAAGTTACAAGTAGGACGTGGAGCACAGAGGAGACAACTGTTTCATTGCAGACTGTTATTTGTATGTGGAGAAATGGCAGTGCATTCATTATTTTATATATATTTCATTTAGGGACATTTTGGCCACGGGTTTAAAGCTATTTGTTTAAGCAATGGATTCGCAAAACAGAAGAGTCTGTAAACCAGTCCGCTTTGATCTATGAATTCCTGTCCGTGACTCTCACAGTATCTGCTGCCCACAGCTGTTCTATAGAAGGAAAACCTCCTTCACTTTATGAAATCTCTGCGGCACCAGCGGCCTGTACTACGAAGAAGGATTTACTATTTACTATTCATTCTTGAAGTATGACGCTGCGCTAGGGCTGTGCGATTATGGCAAAAATCATAATCACGATTATTTGGATCAATAATTGATATCACGATTATTTTGGCGATTATTCAACTTTAAAACAAATAATATTTTACCAATAAACAAGATCAACAAATATGTGGGAGCGCACTTCCAAAACCATAATAAACATATTAATATAATAAATAAAAATACATTTGACCAAAATAAATTAAATCAAATATGTTGCAGTGCACTGTCACAACCTACTGAAAACTCCTTAACATAGTCAACATTTTGGTAAAACATATTCAACATATTCCACTCAGTTAAACGTTGAAGGCTGGCCAACCGTCATGGTCCAGAAGTAACAGGAAATAAATGTTGAACTACAATTTAAGACCAAATAAAAATGTTTTGGCCACCATGGCAAATGCTGGTAGGGCTGCTCATGTCATCTTTTAAAGATTTTTTGCAAGAAACACCAGCCTGTTTACATGGTCTGGTTTCAGAGATGAGCGCAGGCAGGTGAACATATTGCCACCTGTACTGACCCTCTCCGAAGAGGAACTTGTGGCAGTGCTGCCACATATGACACAGGAAAAAAAGAAAATACTCTGAACCCTTTCTTTGCCATTATATAAAAAGTGTTGCTACAAAAGTATAAATTAGGCTTACTAATAAGACAACTCAGATCTGAAGCTACACAGGAATCTGCTGCCAAAGTGCAATAAAAAAGACAAAATTAATAGAATCAAACCCATTTTTTGTTGCATTTTATTAGAGTATAAAAAGAAATGCCCTTTAAATTAAGCCCCAAGGTCCCCGCCGGCGGGGACCCTGTTTTTTTTTTTCAGGACACTGTGTCTCAGGGGATCCTAATATTTAAGAACCTATTAATGTGTTATACCAGATTAACGGAAATAATCTCAGCTAACTGACGATATAAACCATTTTTACCAAAACAAAACACAAGTCTCATAAGAAGCATCTAAATGAACCCTTAGCGAAAATGCTAACGGACATTGGCACAGAACTCAAGATAAAAGTACCCTTATTACTTATCGTAGCTGCACATACAAGATCTCTGATTAAAGCTGAAGTTCCACAGATTATTTAGGTATACAGTATCATCACTGAGTGATCCGAATTTGCGAGAGGGGAAGCAAAGACAGACATCACAACACGTACCTTTACGTAGCTTCTAGGGAGATCGTCTCACCGTAGCTGTTAATCTGATCAAAAGACGTGTTCAATGGCATTAAAACGAGAAAAAACGCGGCTGAATCGGTTAATCCATAGGTTGATAAAGTTCCTGGGCAATAATTGGAATTATTTATAATCCATAATTCAATTTTTATGTAAAAATCGCAGAGCAAAAGTTAGCTGCTAATGGTAGCCACCAGAGTGGCTGCTGCTTCCGGTCTTGGCTATGCGGCAGTATAATACATACACATTACCAAATAAGGACTATGTGGGAGTTTCCCTCGATTCCATTGGCTCGGACGGTTAGAAAGAGATCTTACATTTCAAAATCCAGCAGGGGGAGCCAGAGATATGAAAAATCCACCCAGAATCTTTTTTTTTTTTTTGCTAAATCTTTCTAAAAATGTCATATCACTTGTTTTGCATCAATCTTGATACCGGGTATTTATTATATGTTGTACTTTGTATTCCTAAAGCTTTTAGTCTACTAACCCATCATCCAAGGTTAGTTTTCACTATAAATACAAAATATTTTTTGGACGGACACTATAATTTACAGTTTTTTACCATGTTCAGTCTGAATTTTCTTTAAAATAAAAAACATCTGTATTGACTCTGACTTTTCTACATCCAACTGACAGGTTTATCATTACTTTGAGAAAAAAGATTATTAATTAAACCCTTTTAGAAGGGAAGATATTGTCATTTGTTCTGGGAATGTCATTTTCGAGCCTGAAACCTGAAAAACAGGCTCGGGGTTTGGGTTTAACAGGTTAAAATAGGATGCAAGCAACACTAGTTTCTTAACCTGAATTGATAATAGACTATAATCAATTTAAAAAGAACATATCTTAATGTTTGCATTATTATACCATTTTGTACAATAATTATAATGAATAAATTCAAACAAACTAAAACCTATAGCTGATTAATAACGGTATCTAACTTGAGTTTTTATTATATCAAAAACCTGTTGAAATGCTACTGGTTTTTTTTACTGTCCCCCGCGCCGGCAGCCTCCAGGAATGCTTCTTTCACAACTTCGCCGTCTATGAAAGACTTCATGTGTTTCGCAAGAACGTGACTGACACGATAAGATGCTCTGGTAGCAGCCTTGCTCTTGTTGTTGGGCCTGGTGAAAATGGACTGCTGTGCATTTAGCTGTCCTTTCAGGTCCCTCCCCTTTTGGGAGCGTAGGGCAGGGAGGGAATTCCGTCTCGTAGCTTTGTGCACTGTTTTGAAATGCCGCTCCTAAATTAGCCACACTCGCATTGCAGAGAATTCAGATGGACTTTGAATTGGAATAGATAGAAAAATAATCATCCTCCCACTCGGAGTGAAAATGATATATTTTGGGCTTTTTTGCTTCTGCCATAATTGCAGTCTTATGTGTGTGCGGACTGTCACTCCTGTTGACACGGACAACGTCAGCGAAATAGTGCCCACTGCCCACCAGCCACGCCCCGACACATGGGGTGACGCCGGCCAATCACAAAGCTGTGATGTGTTCAAGTGCATTATTCTGGCACAGGAAGATTATGTTACAGGACATTAACGATACAACAGAATATTGTTGTTCTATTTTTAGACACATCTCGCGATCGACTGGGAATCTCCCGCGACCCTTCTTTTTAACGAGTTGCTGCTCTTGTTCTGACATCTTCGCTCGCGCTGAACACTCACAACAAATGTCACTCCCACGTGGCCGAGTGGGCTTTTAGGGAGGGGTGAAAGTGCACCCAGCAAAATAATCGTATTTGGTCAATTATGCTGTTTTCATAATTGTCGCAAGCCATAATCGTAATCGCGATTAAAATATGATTAATTGCACAGCCCTACGCTGCGCTGTCAGCACGCTTATCCATGCATGTTGCTAACCCCGTCCCTTTCACGTGAACCCGCTCTCAGCCGGAGAGAGAAACCCTGGTTGATTTAGTGAGTTGATAACCAGCTTCGTAGGACCTTAGCGCACAAGAAAGTATCTCGTGCGAATGAGAAAGTATATTGTGCGCAAAAAATAATAAAACGTGGCCTCGTTTTATTTAAATTGAGGCAACGAATTACATCTCGTGCGCACAAATTAATAAAACGTGGCCTCGTTTTATTTATTTTTCTCTCTATGAACCCTCCAGGGCTCCGTACAAACATACTCACACACACACACACACACACACACACACACACACACACACACCAATGTGGCCTTGTGTGAGTTTGCAGAACGAGACAGGGCTGTTTGAATTCAGATAAGGGTTGACCAAAGAGAGCCTCATGTTAATCTGACAAATAACAGTTCAACTTGTCTGATCACATGTTAACAATTTAATTGAATTAAGCACCCCACTTTGTATAATCAAAATAAAACCATAATCACCTCATCACCAGTTGTTTTCAACATGTACCATGTGTGTGCTTTATGTGTGTCGTATTGCGTGTGCCTATCCAAGTGTGTGATGTACACAGATTGGTGTGTTTAACAACAGAAACTAATGTGTGTTTCCATAACGCAACAGCCTCAAACACTGAGAGCAAACACATGAAATGAAAAGGCTAGGGGAGTTGAAAAGGTGAAATGTGCAATCAGAGTGTAAGCCTAATGAGGCATATAGTAGAAACTATTACATAACAAACAGTGGAGCCGCTTTAGCTGTGCATCTGCCTCTGTTTTACATTAGCAGTGCATGAATGTTTCAACAGTTACTCTTGGGGAAAAGCTTGATTGCTAAAATCACAGAATTATGTAATTGTCTGTTATTTTTCATTGAATTTTTTAAGTATTTTGGAAATTCAACACATTTATCACTAAAAGAGAACTGGGGGGGTTTTCATATTTATTTGATTAGACGCTTATACTGTGAGCTGGATGCACACATCTCATCTTCTTAAGTTCCTTGTTAAGGAGAGCATAGAAAGGATGTCTATCTGTGCCTGTTATTGAAGCACATTATATAAATCTAAGCAAATCAGGAGACCTTTGTGTTAACAAAACTGCTCTGATAGTGGGTAACCTTCTCATAACATATTTACTGTACCTAACAAATCATGAACCATGTGATTCCATTGTTGTCTGTTCCTTTGCAGTCCTCAGCCAAGACATCCCCCACATCTTTGCCATGACTCTATTTGAAGAGCACATCTATTGGACCGACTGGGAGACAAAGTCCATCAACAGAGCTCATAAGTCTCTGGGTACCAACAAGACTACCCTGATCAGCACCCTGCACCGGCCCATGGACATCCACATCTACCATCCGTACCGCCAGCCTGAGGGTAAGACACACACTGTAGTATAAAATATGTAGCACTAAATAAATAAAGTTATGGGAATATTACAAAATATATCATGTAGTATGTCAGTCCTAAAACACATAATAACACATTGTTGTGCACCAGCTAGTGTAGAGTCGATATGTGATTTTTAGAGTATTGTTGTGAAATAACACTTTTTGTAAAAGCACAAAAGCATATGTGTTAGCAATGTTTAAAAATATTCGAGCAGTACTTTCTTCTTAACACATTTTATTTGGATTAAGTGGAGGCACAAAAAAAGTGTAAACTGTCAAGAAAAAAGTTCATATGGTATCCAATTGGATAAATATATGAACTACTTTTCCAACTACAGTCCGTGTATCTACCGTCCAATTGTTTTTCTTTATTAAACACGTAAACGGAAGAGCGTCTGAGAGGCCTTTTTGCTTTTTGCTTTTTACCTTACTAAATGGTCTAATGGTCATTGGAGCGAGGGGCGGGGCGAAACTCACGGAAGTGATTTCAAAACAAAAGCACTCGTTTGCTAAAATCACACTTGAATCACTACAGTATCGTGCTGAAGGTGATTGTTATAAACAAGGGGAATTTACTGATCACAAAGAAAACGGCCAAGACACATATTGAGCCCAGAAAATGAATGTTATTAAGGGCTGTAAATATAATAAGCCTCTGTCTAAAATGGACAACATTGTTAGGATATTTAAACTATACAGCGGTTCTGCACTGCGGTCAACTCAGCCGCCTCTCGCGTTTGTTTTTTCAGATCAGCTGCTCTTCATTATTCCTGCTATATTTGACGAGTAATACAAATATTTGTTACCACAAGTTCTTAAGGAAACTGACACTGTTGGACTCGGTTCTAGTTTGACTTCTACCAGAAATAAAATGAAGTACTTACTGTGTACTTTTCCAATAATCCTCTGTCAATGTCCCTTCCTGAGAACAAGAATGCATGTTTTTCTGCTATTTTGAATAAGTGTTAAAAAATCTTTCTTCATGAGACTGATATTTTTGGACAGAGTATTTTAAGAGGATGGTAGACTTGATATCAGCACTCCTTCCATTCAGTACTCCGGCAGCATTTTTATCCCATGGAAAGTCTTTAGAGTCTGGCCTGGGTAGCTGGTCTATCCTTCTGCACACTGACACACTCTTGTTGGCCTCTTATAAAGCTGCTGTCTTTTAAAATATGATTATTTCTCTGCTCCTAGTTCATTCCTCGCAGATTCTTCCATCAGTCCCAGTCATTGCATGTCAGTCAATAGAGCTTTGAAAAATGTGTCCAATTCAACAAAAATTTTTTTGAGAGTGAAGGCCATATCTAAATTATTGATGGTTGGATTGTGTAATTACAAGGTGAGAGAAAATAAATCCACATCCTCCTATGAAACCTATTTTATTTCCTTTTCCATGTTAGATTTATACTCATTTGCATTAGAACATTTGCATGTTGAACTACATGCTGGATATCTTCCCCAGCCTCAAGGAAATACAATAAAATAAATGGATTCATAATTTAAAAAAATTGATAAAAATGTATAAATTAATTATGTTGTGTGCAAACATTTCAAATTTAAATATAAAATGAAAAAAAAGTTTACTTTTGAAATTATTTCTCACAAAAACCTTTCTAAATTATAGTAAATTATTAAAAAAGATTTAGTCAATATACGTTTTTCTGCCTAAAATAGTTTAAATTGAACGTAAACTATATCAAACACCACATGCATGGCAATTAACCCATTTGTGCCCGCTATTTAAATTGACTTTGGTTAGTTAATACAAATATTGATATTATATATATATAGCATACAGTTGATGCAGTCTTTCTGAACACTTTTTTTAAAAAATACTGCAAATTAAGAATATTTTTAATTTTCTGCACAGACAGTGCCTTAACTTACAGCAGTTGAAAAGATTTGTGGAAGGATACATTCTTCATGGGCTTCAATGGGTCTAGTAAAGGGTGTTTTATGGTTGCTTGTATTATCCTCAGATAGTGGTTTGTTTAAATAACTAGTGACATTTTAATAAATATTGCAAAAAAGGGCTCCAAAAAAGGCATATAAAAGGCATATAACCTGGCCGGCTTAGCCAGTGTGTATTTCTTCAAGCACCACAAGATATATAGTTTATAAAGTACAATTCTGGGCCAATGATTGTGTTATTTCTCCAAACACATACAAAAATGCCTGTTTTTGAAGCCTTAAAATGGTGCAGGAAAAGGACTTTACATTGTATTATACTTAAAGACAGGACTATTCAGTTAAGAGAAGAGGAAAAAGGAAAGCAAATTGTTATAATGGGTGATGTAACATTAATGACAGACATAATATAAGGTCCTTGGCACTCAGACTCTAGAGGGGTCATTTTGTGATCATGGGGCATCACCCTTGTATACAGCGTCAGGACAATATCATATGGAGTCAGACACTGGAATTGTGCTGGAGGCTGATGGAAGGATGAGGCTGATGAGACTGAAGAATCTGCGAGGAACGAACTAGCGGCTGAGAAATAATCATATATTAAAAGTCGGCAGCATCATAAGAGGGCAACCAGAGTGACAGAGTGTATCAGTGTGCAGTCTACCATCCTCTTAAAATACTCTGTCCAACAATATCAGTCTCATGAAGAACGTTTTTTTTAACGCTTATTCAAAAATAGCAGAGAAACACGCATTCTTGTTCTCATAGTAGCCTACTTGTGGGGGTAGTTTCACTAGTACTGAGTCCAACAGGATCAATCTCACGAAGAACTAATGGCAACAAAAAATAATTCCCTCATCAAACTTAGCAGAAGTGGCTTGATTTTGTTCTCAGCAGGGGACTTTGACAGAGTATTTCTCAATAAATACACAGTAAAAGTACTTCAATGTATTGTAAGTAGTAGGCTAAGTAATACAAAGTCAAACAGTATCAACTTCATTAAGAACTAATTGTAAAATGATATTTGTATCATTCATCAAAGATAGCAGAAAAACATGCGTTATGTACTAAGGAGGGTACTTTGACAGAGGATTACTCACACACAGTAAAAGTACTTCATTTGATTTCTGGTATAAGTCAAACTAGAACCGAGTCCAACAGTGTCATTTTACTTAAGAACTTGTGGTAACAAATATTTGTTTCACTCGTCAAATATAGCAGGAATAATTAAGAGAAGCTGATTTGAAAAAACAAACGCGAGAGGCGGCTGAGTGACCGCAGTGCAGAATCGCTGTATAGTTTAAATCTCCTAACAATGTTGTTCATTTTAGACAGAGGCTTATTATATTTACAGCCCTTAATAACATTAGTTTTCTGGGCTCAATAAGTGTCTTGGCCATTTTCGCTGTGATCGCTAAATTCCCCTTGTTT
The DNA here is from genome assembly GCF_949606895.1 of Notothenia rossii. Taxonomy (NCBI): domain Eukaryota; kingdom Metazoa; phylum Chordata; class Actinopteri; order Perciformes; family Nototheniidae; genus Notothenia; species Notothenia rossii. The sequence continues at coordinate 20,426,731 of NC_136902.1, forward strand.
ATAATAATCACCGGTCCTTCAGCAGGATACTGTAGTGATTCAAAGTGTGATTTTAGCAAACGAGTGCTTTTGTTTTGAAATCACTTCCGTGAGTTTCGCCCCGCCCCTCGCTCCAATGACCATTAGACCATTTAGTAAGGTAAAAAGCAAAAAGGCCTCTCAAACGCTCTTCCGTTTACGTGTTTAATAAAGACAAACAATTGGACGGTAGATACACGGATTAACTACCGTTACTTCCAATTTATCATATTTTAAATTTGTTACAAATTCCCCAAAAAGTTAAAAACATATTTTAGTGGCTCAGTTTTTTATACAGAATAATGTTTACCAACTAAACAACCAGTCCAAGAATGAAGCTTTGAAAAAGCTTTAAATTGTGTTAAGTATATTTTTGTATGGGCAGATTAGTATAACGAATCCACTCTCAAACATATATTTTCCCTTCTTTAATCCAGATATTATATAACCTCAGCCTGAAAATATATCTATGCAATCCGAGGTTAAACCATTTCCCCGCTTTCCATCTCCTTAGTTTTAAACCACCCTTGCCAGACGAACAATGGCGGCTGCAGTAACCTCTGCCTCCTCTCTCCTGGAGGAGGGTATAAGTGTGCCTGTCCCACCAACTTCTACCTGGCCAGTGATCAGCGCGCATGCATGTCCAACTGCACCGCCAGCCAGGTGAGGAAGCGGAGTAAACATCATCATCAATTTGAATATCTCTGAATGGGAACAGTTGATTGTGGATTTTCATATCTCCATGTCTCTATGGCTTGTTTGAGGAACTGCTTATGCCTGATGAATGTGTATTGACAGCTGGCTGGCTGCCCAGCTCTCTTCAGTAGCTACAGTAGCTCCTGCTGTTATGCCCTATCATCTCTTTGATTGTTGTCCCTCTTCCTGCTTTAGTTCGTGTGCAAGAATGACAAGTGCATTCCTTTCTGGTGGAAATGTGACACGGAGGACGATTGCGGTGATCGGTCGGATGAGCCAGCAGACTGCCGTAAGTGTTTGAGAAAAATAATCAGGAGGGTGTTGCATTCCTGTAACGTATGTATGTGTGTGAATTGAGTGTTAATAATATTGTGGTATACCTCTAGCATGATCCTGACACACTTTGACTTGTTTTTTTCACAACAGCGGAGTTCAAATGCAGGCCGGGGCAGTTTCAGTGTGGCACCGGCATCTGCACCAACCCTGCCTACATCTGCGATGGAGACAACGACTGCCAGGACAGCTCGGATGAGGCCAACTGCGGTATGTCTCTCTTATTATTATATTGTTAAAAGGTGATGACCTGTGGAATAACAATAATGATGAGCTGAAATATTGTACAAGTCTATCTAAACTAAAACTGTTATTTAGATGCCAAATCATGACGAACATACATGTTCGTCTTGTCCCATAAAGGGATAACGGGATAACGGGTTAGTATCTCGTGAGCACAAGAGATCCCAACCTTTTTTTTCCATGTCCCTTAAAGTTTAGGGGCTCCGTACGAACATGACGCTAGGGGGTAGGACCAGAAACATTTTTTTAAGCAGCTTCTTGCCCCTGTTGAACATGACAGAGACTGTTTGAGAATGTATTTATTTTAATTTTGTTTTGTTTTGCATCTCTTTGTTATACTTGTTATTATTATAAAAAAATGTTTATGACAATATTCAATAAATTGATTAATAATAATAATAATAATTTTAAACAATTACTAAGGTTATTTACCCCCTAATAATGATCGTACACAATTAGAAGATGATGATAGTAGTCTACAACTATAAAACGACAGGGCAACATGTACTTTATTTATCAGATCTCTTTCTTGTTTCTCTGTTGCTCTCCCTGTGTAACTGCACTGCAGATATTCACGTTTGCCTGCCCAGCCAGTTCAAGTGTTCCCATCCAAGCCGCTGCATCCCAGGCATTTTCCGCTGTAACGGTCAGGACAACTGTGGAGAAGGAGAGGATGAGAAAGACTGCCGTAAGTCAAAGTTTTTCTCATTTACATCATTTAGGATAGAGATCCGGACCTGAAATGCTATATCATATTATGATATATTTCACAGAGTAACTCTAAATCTGTAAATCTCTCCTGCAGCCGAGGTCACCTGCGCTCCCACCCAGTTCCAGTGTGCCATCACCAAGCGCTGCATTCCTCGTGTCTGGGTGTGCGACCGCGACAATGATTGTGTGGACGGATCTGATGAGCCCGCCAACTGCAGTAAGTCTCTATCTTTTTATCAATGTTTGTTTAGTATGAGTCATCTAAATCAACTATTGAATGTAACAATGTTAATTTTGGCAGCTATTTTAGATTCAGTCGTATTATTTAGACGAAAATGGTTATTAGTTTTAGTCACATTTTATCCTTTTTATCCTTCATAGTTTTAGTCTAGTTTTAGTCGACGACAACTCAAAAATGATTTAGTCCAGTTTTACTCTATGAAAAATCACATTTTAGTCAACTTTTAGTCAAAATGTTTTCTCTCTTTAAACTAATTTAGTTAATACAGGTATCTGAAATTGGATTCAAGGTGACTGTATCAAGTGTTGAAATTCGTAAAGCAACATTTAACTCTCTTAACACTTTACTTGTGTAATATGAGTGACATGTGCAGATTCCCAGAATCCCAACTAATTCAACCAATGCCAGGGATGTATTTTGACAGACAAGACAGACAATTGGGGGAAAATATCCTGCATTTTGAATGTCTGATAGTCCACCACTAACACCTTAGTCCTGTCTCGTCAACGAAAACAAAATATACATTTCGTCATAGTTTTTATTATCAAAAATCTATTTTTAGCTCGTCATCGTCTCGTCTTAGTCATGTAAACAAGGTCGTTGACGAATATTTTTCGTCATAGTTATCGTTGACGAATTTAACACTGGAATGTAACCACCCCCAAATGTGTGCCTCTCCAGCCCAGATGACTTGTGGTGTGGACGAGTTCCGATGCAAAGACTCCGGGCGATGCATCCCTGCTCGCTGGAAGTGTGACGGCGAGGACGACTGTGGGGATGCTTCAGATGAACCAAAAGAGGAGTGTGGTAAGAATATCATCTCCTTTTAAAATGAGACAGACGCAACTAAGGAGGCCTTTGGTGCACTGTTGTTGCTTTCTTGACATGTTCTGTTATTTGCCCAGCTGAAAGGACATGCGAGCCGTACCAGTTCAGATGTAAGAACAACCGCTGTGTGCCGGGCCGCTGGCAGTGTGACTACGACAACGACTGCGGGGATAACTCGGATGAAGACAAGTGCAGTACGTTTCAGTTCAGAGACAATGCCTCCATACTGTACTGTCGGCATCTGTTATCTCACCTGGTCCAGTGTCACTTACACTCATGCCTTGTCCACTAGTAGCATACTAACCTGTTAACTCTGCATAATAAGTCACACATCCATTCTCTGTCATTTCTGGTGCATCTCACTTCATCTGATATTTGTTTAATTTCATACTGTCCTGTTGGCATGAGCTAGAGGTAAGTTACTCCACCTTCATATGTCACCTCTCTGCTGTGTCTGCTGCCCCATGCTGTCTCCACTCTCACGCTCCTGTCCTGCAGTCACCCCCACCATCTGTGAGAGTCTGAAAGCTGAGCTCTAGATAGATACATTTAGTAACGATACAATAGCTTGCTTAACAGCTAGCTATTCTATTTCCTTTTAGATGCCACTGCATAACGTTATACTACTCGAATAAATACAACTGAATATCCAAATCAACCAAAACACTTTAAAATGTACCCTTGTCTGCAATATCCTCTGACATCATCTTCCCTGACGGAACTTTAGTTTACAATACAAGCAAACATAACAATGAAGTACTATCCAAGAGTTTGATAATAGAAATAGTTTGTCATCCTTTCTTTTTCTTTGCATGCAACTGTGCCAGTGCTTTGTCCAATAAAGGCATTGGATACACACTTAGGAATGTCTTTTCCTAAATTAATCAAATGTACAAAACTGAATCCACATCCACATGGAACATTTTAACAAAAATTATATTACAATAACATGTAAACACCACAAATAAATCAAGTCATTTAAACAACATTGAGCTCCTTTCATTCTCTCACATCACCTCCTTCTGTCTTCCTCTGTGGTTGTTTCAAAGTTTGTCTTGTGTTTTGTGCTGAAGGCTGGAACAGTCATAGCTAACTGTTAGTTGTGTTAAACTTTGTGTCATGTCACTGACCTGGTTTGCTTATCTATCTTCTTCTGTAGTGCCTCGACAATGCTCAGAGAGCGAGTTTGCCTGCACGAACGGCCGCTGTATTGCTGGGAGGTGGAAGTGTGACGGAGACCATGACTGTGCTGATGGATCTGATGAGGTGCAGAAACTTAATGTCCTTTATATCATTTCTGGTATTCATCTGGATAGAAAGTTGAATAGTATGTGTTATGTGTTACTTATGCCACTGATGCTTCTTCAGAATGGCTGCGATCTGAAGTGTGACAACGACCAGTTCCAGTGTAAAAACGGTCACTGTATCCCCATCCGCTGGCGATGTGACGCCGACCCCGACTGCATTGACGGCAGCGATGAGGACAATTGTGGCAGTGGTGGTAAGTGTCGGTTTGTGTCTCTATATGCTGTTATATTTAATTGTATTAGTTAGTTAGTTCTATGCTAATATTTGTCTTTTCAACCTTGTCTGGCTTGAAGTAGTAGTTTGTACGTTTTTGTGTTTCTCTTATTTTCCTACGATACTGTTATGATTGGCTGTGAATAAGCAAATATGAAGGACAGACCATCTATTTCTATTTATTTATTTTGAGAAAGGGGCAGGTAATATAAGATGATTTTCTTCTCCCTGCTCCTTTTTGGGTATGGTGTGTTTATAGAGACATGTTGTAAATAATTGTTATACATTAAGTTGTGCACACCATGAACGGAACAAATAAAAATGAAATGAAAGTACTCAAAAAGCTTGTCCTGTTTTCCTCAGCTGGGCGTCACTGCCCTCTGGATGAGCTCCAGTGTAACAACACGCTGTGTAAACCCCTCGCATGGAAGTGTGACGGTGAAGACGACTGTGGGGACAACTCTGACGAGAATCCTGAAGAGTGCAGTGAGTGCAGCCTCGAGAAAATCACACACTTCAAAATGTTGAATATCTATCCTCCTTCTTTTGAACTGACCTATTCTCCATCTTCTTATTTCCCCCTCTTGTCCTCTTTCTCTGTTCGGCTTTCAGGGAGGTTCCAGTGTCCTCCCACCAGAGCTCTCCGCTGCCAAAATGACCGTGTATGTCTGCAAGTGTCAAAGTGGTGTGACGGTGTCAACAACTGTGGCGACAACTCGGATGAACTCAACTGCCGTAAGTTGAGGAGTCGTTCAAATTGCTGTTAAATCCTTGCTTTCCTCGACTTTGATCAAGGAGATTGTTGACTCGTATTTGTGTGTGTGCGGTTTTATGTCTAACAGAGACCACTCCAGCTGTTCCCACATGTGAGAAGGACGAGTTCCTGTGTGCTAACGGCAGATGCATCAGCTCCACTCTGCGCTGTAACATCTTTAACGACTGTGAGGACTATGGCTCTGATGAGATCAACTGCAAGACAGGTACCTCATGTCAAAACTGATTTCTATGTTAAATGTTTGTCAACAGCTTTAAAGTCAAAACTGCTCCACCTGTTAAAAATCTTCTCAAAGATTGTTGGTCAACCCTGTCAGAGACTTTATGACTCAGCCTCATGACAACCTAATAAGGCTGTCCAACAACATAATCTCGGACCCAAACCATGTTCCGAACAGTGAATATGAACTGCTACCATCTAATGGGAGATTCAGAGTCCCGCGTTTCAATAAAGTCAGAGTGAAGCACTCCTTTGTGCGCCAGTCAATCCTCACAGTAAATACAGAGCTAAATCCCAGATCAAATGCACACGAAAGGGTGAAAACGTTTTCTCTCAGTGATAGTGATGTTACTTGCTGTGATGCAAGTCAAATTTCAGACTTGATCTGACCATTAAAGTATTATCATATCGTATCATTACAGCTCAACACAGATGTGAGGTTTGAAATGTTAAGTATCAGCAGTATTAGTTGTTTTAAAATTTTTTTTCCAACTAATGTTTGACTTTTTTGTGTTCAGACACCAAACTGAATGACTGCAGGAGTAACAGAACTCAGTGTGGAGATGGAGACGAGGCCCACTGTGTCACCAACGGCACGGACGCCTTCTGCTCCTGCAAACCAGGCTTCCAGAAGACGGGACACCACACCTGTGGAGGTATATATTCCCTAAAAAGACACTTCAATGCTTTGGAGGCGACAAGCTGGGCTTTGATTTTTTGTTCTATTTAATCTCTGACTTTTCTTTTGGCTCTCCATTTTTCAGACAAGAATGAGTGTCTGCAGTTCGGAGTGTGTTCCCACGTCTGCAACAACACCAAAGGCTCCTACAAATGCAGCTGCCACAAGTACTTCACCAGAATCAATGACACCTGCAAAGCTGACAGTGAGGACCAGAGCTGTTTTATACAATGCTTTTCCTTTTTTATTTTAAAACCCTCATAATAATAGTTCATTTTAGTTTCAACAGCCATCTATATAAAATCAAATCAAGTTTTATTTATATAGCAATTTTTTTTAATGATTTTTGGTCGAGCCAAAGCGGATATGCCAAATAAGCCAAATGCTGTACAATAAAAAACACTTTACTGCAATAGCAAACAGAAGACAATACATTACAACAGCAAATATAAAAAAAAAAACACAGAGAAATGTCAGGAGTCGTGCTCCGGTCTGACTAGAAGTGAAGTCTTTAGTGTATATTTAAAAACCCCTAGGGTCTGGGCCGACCTCAAATTGGAGGGGCAGAGTGTTCCAGAGCCTAGGGCCAGCTGCTGCGAAGGCTCGGTGACCTCGGGTTTTGAGCCTGGTCTTGGGCACTACCAGCAGCAGCTGGTCAGCCGACGTTAAATCTCTGGCTGGGGTGTAGCGATGGAGGAGTTCTGCTATATAGGCCGGAGCCAGCCCATTTAGGGCTTTGAAAACACACAAAAGGAGTTTAAAATCAATTCGGAACCTAATTGGAAGTCAGTGCAATGAGGCCAGAATTGGGGGTGATGTGGTGACGCTTTTGGTGAGTAGATGCGCAGCTGCGTTCTGCACTAGCTGCAGGCGTCTAATTGATGCCTGGTCCATACCCACGTATAGAGCGTTGCAATAATCCAGCCTCGTGGTTACAAAGGCGTTAATAACCCTTTCTAGGTATTTTAAAAGATAAAAATGACTTGGTCTTGGCCAATAGTCGTATTTTTTTAAATAAAGGACTACGTGCTGTCCTGCTTATCAAATTTTAAAAGCGCTATTGAAGGTCACTCCAAGGTTCATGACAGAGGGGAGGATGTTTTAATTGAGGGAGCCCAGAATATAAACCGTAGAGGCTAGAGGTTGGGCTCCAAAAAAGATGACCTCGGTCTTGCTCTCGTTGAGGTTGAGGACATTTTGGCTCAGCCAGGATTTGATCTCTGTCAAGCAGTCCATCAATAGCTGTAATGAGTTGACATTTGAATTGAGAGGCAGATGGCTCTGTACATCATCGGCGTAACAATGGAAGGGGATGTTGTGTTTTGTGAGAATTGAACCTAGGGGCAGTATGTACAGTAGAAAAAGGATGGGGCCCAGAATAGAGCCTTGGGGAACCCCACAGGTAAGAGGGGCTTTTGCAGAGGAGAAGGCACCTAGCTGCACTGACAAGCTACGGTCTGTCAGGTAGGACCTGAACCATGCATGGGCAGAGCCTGTGATGCCAGCAGACTGTTCGAGCCGCGACAACAGGATGCTATGGTCCACAGTGTCGAAGTCAGCTGTGCATAGGTTTGAAGCCAGACTGAAGCTTTTCATGGATGCCATGCACGGTTAAAAAAGACTGCAGCTGGGCATAGACTACTCGCTCCAGGACTTTAGATACAAAAAGGTAGCTGGGAGATGGGCCTAAAATTTGCGAGAATGGAGGGGTCGAGATTTTTATTTTTAAGTAGTGGCTGCACCACGGCATGTTTGAAGGCAGCTGGGACACATCCTGAGCTAAGAGAGGTGTTTATTAGTAATAAAATACTTGCTCTGACTTTTTCTACTTCCCTTCCAGGCATGAACAGCAGTCGACAGATTCTCTATATCGCCGACGACAATGAGATCCGCAGCCTGGACCCCGGCATGCCCAACTGGCGCTACGAGCAGACCTTCCAGGGCGACGCCAGCGTGCGTATCGATGCGATGGATCTGCACATCAAGACCAACCGCATCTTCTGGACCAACTGGCACACGGGCCGCATCTCCTCCTACGAACTTCCAGGACCTTCCACATCTTCGACCTCTAGTGAGGGCAGGATCACCAACCTGCAGGTAATAAAGACAAACAAACTCCCCATCACACCGTTACAAACACACAGTCCCATGAGCATGCTGTGATCGCCTCTCCGCTCGTTTCCAGATCAAAGAGCTGAAGATGCCTCGTGGGATAGCGGTGGACTGGGTGGCCGGTAACCTGTACTGGACCGACTCGGGTCGAGATGTGATCGAAGTGGCTCAGATGTCCGGCCAGCACTGCAAGACCCTCGTATCTGGCATGATAGACGAGCCTTATGCCATCGTAGTGGATCCACAGAGAGGGTAAGAGATAAGCCGCTTTCACACCGCAGGACTTGCTGTACTTTAGTGCCGGCACTAAAGTACCACGGCACTGAATCCGCCAGGGGGCTAGTGCCAATCGCATTCACACCGCAGCACTTTCCTTGAGGCAAGATTACGCTGACGTCACTTCGTCTTCTTCTTCTCTGGGTTTACTGGCAGGCCGCAAAACCACTTCACGGCGAGTACAAAAAAAAACGAGAAAAGAAGAACTACACGGGGGAGGGGGGTTATGGCTAGAAAGGATCCGTCTAGTGTAAATGTGACGTCACGTTCTCGTTGTAACTCTCGTTGTAATCGGAGCGGCTCGGAAACACATCTTCAGCAGTAACATGATGCAACATACACATTAATGCAGCAGCAATATTAATAGAGAAACATCAGACTTAATAGTAAAACACTGCAAGGGCACTTTTTATTGCACCAGGAGCTATCTTGGGACTTTTACTGCGACAACGTTGACTGTGAATAAAAAATAAACCATAGTGTTGGTGATCTACAGTGTTGTCATTCTTCTTTGAACACCAGCAAGACCGCTAACACCCTATTTCAACAATCACACTCCCTGTCATTGACATAATTAATAGATAGTTTAGCTTCTCACCATCATTTGCTCTGGCCAACTGATGTTAACGATCGTAACTGAAAGGCTGCCTGCCAAACGTAAACATTCAGCAATGTGACATTCAGCCAAACTCTCGCGAGAGTTTTACACAAGACGGATCCTTTCTAGCCATAACCGGGGAGGGGGTATAAAGCCCACCCGCTGTACATGATATATATATATATAATAGGTAGGCTCAGCAGACAGACCGTAGTGCAAAGAGAAAGTGTCACATGATTATCTACTAAATAGTGAATTCAGCATCAACTTCACCAAGATGAAGTTCATATCTTCCTAAGATAGGTGTTACTATATGTCCCTACTAGAATCCGAGCTCAAATGACTCAAACCAACAAAATGTCCAAGCAAAGAATCATGTGCACCATGAGGCTGGGTTATAAGGGTAATTTACAAATAAAATACCCCATTATAACAATGGACTTTATCTTTATGTATTTATTATATATTACCCCCTCAGGCTGATTTTGGAAAAGGACATTACACGTTGTTTGGTGTTTTTCCTTTATTTATCTAAAACAAATGACATGATAAATGACTTGTGTTTATGTGTGTAAGACTTGTGTTTCTACCCCTGCCATTGCTGCACAAGGTTGCAACATTGTAGATAAATTCAACCACCGACACCCGTCTGCTCTCACATTCTTCTATTCTGCAAATGTGGGGTGGGACACAATAAATAAAGCTTCGCCAGTTTGTTTGTTTTATTGCACTGTCAAGACATAACAATAACGGCATCACGCCACTCAAGTAGCTTTTGCGAACATCGCTCAAAACATTTGGAGTTGGGAACTGCTTTCTGTAGAAGCTGCTGCATCCCGTCCTCAGAGTAAATTGCCAGAAGCGCCGACACTTCCTCATCATTCCACCGCTCCGGTGTTGTAGTACGTGTGGTCATAACTGCTTTAAAGTACAAAAAAACTACTCGCTCACGTGTGGATGTGGTTTTGTAGTGAGGAAAAAAATAGCTGCCTAACAAAAAAAAATCAGAGTCTAACGGGGCGTGGTTTGCATTTCGCCCAGCCAATAGAAATAGAATAAAAATTGGCACTCTTGTATCACCAGGTTCGTAACACCTCTCTAGCAGGGACTGAAAATGGCCAAAAGAGTTCCCGGCACTGAGTAGTCCCGGCGGTGTGAACGCGACATTATTGTTACTAACGGAACTAAAGAACCAAAGTACCAGGGAAAGTCCTGCGGTGTGAATGCGGCTATAGAGTGCTGAGCCTCAAAGCAGCAGTCGTATAGAATATAAGATTGATATCATGGCTTTGTTGTTGTATGTTTTTTAATTGTGTTTTCCAACTCTGTTTCCCTTCAGAACCATGTATTGGGCAGACTGGGGCAACCACCCTAAAATTGAGACAGCTGCTATGGACGGCACTCTGAGACAGACTCTAGTCCATGAGAACATCCAGTGGCCAACAGGTCAGTACTGCCTCACTATGATCAGTTTTCAACATATTTTAATAAACTAGGACTTCTTTCATATACGTTTTTTTACAGTACTAAATACTGCTCGTCACTGTACAGTATTTAACATTAATTGTGTGACCGTCTATGTTTCTTGTAGCTATTTAATTGCTCTTTTTACTTCACTGTTAGTGTACAGTTGTATTATTATGCTGCTGTGTTTATTGTATTTTTGTAACTCTGGCATAACAATTTCCTTCGGCATGATTAAAGTCCTATCTTATCTTATCTCTTAACATATTAAACCATTATGTTTTTTATGATGTTCTTTACAATTACTTTTTGACATACAATACTATGATGTGGACCTTTTTTCATGTACAGTGCCTTTGTTCAGCCTTTATATTGTTACGAGACATTCTATATATAGTACTATGAAACATTTACAGTTATACAGCTTTACTTTTTGAAGCTACACATCAAAATGACAGCATTTTCTTCCATTCTGTCTCGACAGGTTTGGCTGTGGACTACTTCAACGAGCGTCTTTACTGGGCAGATGCTAAACTCTCAGTGATCGGCAGTGTGCGTCTGGATGGCTCCGATCCTGTCGTTTCTGTCTCTGGAATCAAAAACAGTTGAGTTCTTTCTACACTCTCATCAACCATGTGTGACACATGACATTCAGAAATCTAGTATAAACATGTTGTCTGCTGATGTATTTCTTTTTAACATATTACTATTTTTCCCCCCCTCCCAGACCTGCTTCATCCATTCAGCATAGACATCTTTGAGGACTACATATATGGCGTCACATATATCAATAACATTGTCTTCCGGGTCAACAAGTTTGGCAAAGGCCCCATGGAAAATCTCACCACAGGCATCAACCATGCTACTGACATCGTCCTCTATCATCGTTATAAGCAGCCAGAGGGTGAGTTACCCTGCATCCTGAAACTCACAAGACTTATTCATTTATACATCTTAAAAGGATTTGAAATTCCTTTTGTACAGTTTTTCTTATATGATGCCCTTTTTTTCTCTGCAACAGTGACGAACCCCTGCGACAGGAAGAAGTGTGAGTGGCTGTGTCTGCTCAGCCCTAGTGGGCCGGTGTGTACCTGCCCCAACAACTACGTGGCCGACAACGGCACATGTGTGGAGAGACAGAAACCCACCACGTCCCCATTCAGTGAGTCACAGTACACCGAAGTACACATACAGTTAACTGAGCAATAACCCCACTTTTACATTGGTTGGTTTTCTTCTGGTAGGCCTTATATTCAGATGCTTTATACAACATGTTAACTTCATCATGGCATTGCCCCCCCCTTCCACAGCCCCTCCCTCAGGGCCCTGCGACCTGCAGTGTCAGAACGGTGGAAGCTGCTTCCTAAACTCCCGCCAGGTGGCCAAGTGTCGCTGCCTGTCCAGCTACACCGGAGAGAGATGTGAGATCAACCAGTGCAGGGACTACTGCAAGAATGGAGGCACATGCACCGCTTCTCATACAGGTAAGACACAATGATCCCAGCTGTGTATTTTCTGTACATTTCCTAAAGGTGAATGGCCTTTCAATGCATTGTAAGACCAACCTAAGTGGGAATACCTTAATCTGTCTGGATGTCTTTAAATAGAAACCTTTTAGTGAAATAAATATGGTATGGCAAATGTTATGTTATAATTATTTTCAAGCATTTACTTTATCCGATCCAACTTTATTTATGTAGCACATTTAAAAACAACAGAGTTGACCAAAGTGCTGTACATCAATAAATATATAAAAAGCAGCATAAATACATTTAGACAAAACAGATAGGACATAAAACACATGTAAAACACGAGACAATAAAAACATACTTAAAGCCACAGACCGAAAACTCTCATACATGATGTAAAAACAATATAAAACACAAGAAAATGAAAACCCCAATTCAAAAGCACAGACTGATAAGTCTTATACGTGGTCTGCAAAAGCATGGGAGAATAAGTGGGTCTTTAAACTTAAAAACAGGCAAAGTGGGAGCAAGTCTGATCTGGGTTGGGGCAAATCGTTCGACAGCCTGGGAGCAGCTACAGCAAAATGTATTCTACTGACGGCAGCTGAACAAACTTTTTTTCTGAAAATTGTTAGTACCATTCCTATCATCCTTTTGATGTCTTTGAAAATTCTCTGGACGATTACCGTAGTTACATCAATCACATGCTGACATGCTTCAGCTGGTGATTTCCAGATATCCCCTGATTCTATAATTAGCCAAATATGTTGTCATTTCAATTATTAATGAACTCAAATTTGGCAAATCTGTAAAAGATTGTAGTTGTTGAGATAAACAGCTGCATCCTTTGTATAAGTTCATTACATTTCTCTCCAATATATTTCCTTTGTCCCAGGTGCTCCGACCTGCAGATGCCCGAAGGGTTTCACAGGGCCAACCTGCAACCGTCAGACCTGTCAGGACTACTGCCTGAGCGGAGGAAACTGCTCCGTCAACATGGGCAACCAGCCCACCTGCAGCTGCCCCCCCGAGTACCAGGGGGACCAGTGCCAGTACAGTGAGTGAACCTCAGAGGCTGCTACATTTAGAGAACTAGACTCACTCGTAGACTGTAAATGGCTGATGAAAAAAATCTGTATGGATGCACTTATTCTTCTGTTGTACTGGATGCAAAATCCCCACCATTAATACAATCCATTGAAAAAAAGTTAGAATCTATGTCAGTTCTTTTCCCTTCTCACACGTCTCTCTTCCCATCCTCAGCTAACTGTGAAGGGTTCTGTCACAACGCTGGAACCTGCTTACAGACCGCCAACTTCACTAAAATCTGCACGTGCCCCTCACAGTTCATCGGACACCTGTGTGAGCTGGACAAATGTTACTTCTGTGGAACGGGCAAGTGTCTGACGTCAGCCTCAGGCGAGGTGTCCTGCAGGTAGGTTCACTTGGAAGTATTCACAAAATAAATGATATTTAGATTTGTAATGTAAGTGAATGTTTATTTAAAAAATCAGAAATATCTATGCACATCACCTTACATGTTGCATTGAGACATACTGTAGCACCCATATTTGAACATTCTTAATGTGTTAATGCTGCTATATCAGGACTTATTATCAACCAATATAAATAACTGTTTTCTGTATGTGTGCGTGTGTGTAGCTGTCCCAACGGTCAGACCCAACCCAGCTGCTATTCCTGTTTGGACTATTGCTCAAATGGACAATGTTCAGTGGACACCCGCACACTGCTGCCTCAGTGCAAGTAAGTACAGTATGACACACAACGACACACATTATTACACTTTCTTTATCCTTTTTCTGTCTTTTAAACTCACCATTTTTTCAAGCAAATTCACTTGGAATTAACATTTCTACTGTACTGATAAGTCGAACCAAAGTGTTTACATGGACTTCACTGCACATACATTAATGCACATTTCTACTGGTAGTGACCCCGATTTATTAATAATTTGCATACATAAATCACACATACTGTAACTGTCTCATTGTGTGTCCAGGTGTCCTGAGGGATGGACGGGGTACAGATGTGAAATTGCAGCACCTTCTGTGGATTCTGCTACTTCCAGTGGAAGTAAGTTACACATTTCAGCGTGTCTTGTTTGAAAAATATGAACTTTGGTCCTATTTGCTCACGTTATTTGCTCTCTCACAGGTTCTGCCTCCGTGGTGATCCCAGTGCTCCTGCTGCTGTTACTGGCCCTGCTGGTTGTTGGTGCCATCTTGTGGTACAAGCGGAGAATGCGCGGGTGAGTCTGCTTAGGCTTTAGATCATAGCTCCATTGTTCATCTGTTCCTCACACTATCTAGCTTCTCTTTCTCCCTTATCTCCTGATAACCAACGATTTCCTGTCTCCCAGGTCTCTATGGCGGGGCAAATCTCGCTCTCAGTCCTCGCGGTAACTTCATAGGGTTACATAATTTACCTGTTGACCCACAAATTGTGTCCCCTTCCCTAATATCCAGTCAGATTGGCCATACTGTGTGTCAGTCCATATGTCCAGTCTGTTGGTATTTGTAGAAATCTGTCTGTCCTTGCCTGCCATTCTCCCACCCAGCCACACAGGGATGTATTGACTCTTATCTGATGTAGCTTTGCTGGTGATGCACAAACTATTGAACCGTTTCGTCCTTCTTGCATCTCCATACCTTCCCCTTGTTTACATGTTAGGCTTACGCTATGTGCTTGCATAAAATATATGACTGTGCATCTATGAACAATGTTTATGTGCATAGCAGAATATTTGCAATGTGGAAATCCAAAATGTTCCACAATAGACATGCTGCAGTATATTCTCTGGGTTTGATCATATGACTTTTTTGCAAAAAGCTCATTTGACAACCTTAAATATATGTTGTATTGATTGTGTGATTCGTATGTTGCTGATGCTGAGTCAGTACCTGGTTCATGCCAAGTCGTTACACTTAATTAATTTGTAAATGCTTGCTTTGTTAATGAATGTGTTTGTCTTCGTCTGTCTGCAGTGCAAAGGGCTTCCAGCACCACCGAATGACAAATGGAGCCATGAATGTTGAGATTGGGAACCCTGCCTATAAGATCTATGAAGGAGACCCTGACGATGACGCTGGGGAGCTCCTGGATTCAGACTTTGCTTTGGACCCAGACAAGGTAACAAGCTTAACTTAAATAGTGGTCTGCTCACAGAAAAAGACAAATGATTTACCCCAAGTTGTAAAAAGCAATGCTAATGTATGATTTGTATGTACCTGCATTTCTGGGAACTCCTGCAACCACCCTCAAGGAGAAGAGTGCAATTTGATGTTTGGTAGCATTCATTTGGTAAAAAGTAGATTGAATAGAAACTACTCTAAGACAGGCCTATGAATTATCCAGAGTGACCAGGACAATGTATTTTGAAAGGCACACTCAATGCTTTGATCCCAGTTTGACTTGCGATGGTAGCAGAAATATTACTCTTGATATGTCAAACCCTCAGCTTGTGATGTTATTTATCATCTATATTATATTTAGGGATAGATAGAAAAAAATGCATATATAAACTGAAAACAGCTTTTTGATGCAACAACCTGTTACAACAATACAAAAACAGGGTTGAACCAAATTCAATTCATTAAGAAAAGTAAATAAGATCAAATCAAAGTAGTGTGGGCCTCCCTGCAGACTCTTATGACTGAGAGCGAGCGAGAGAGATAGGGAGGAAGAAGAAAGGTCTTTGTGAGGTGCTTCTGACAAAAGAACAGGAGACCAGACATGTTGGCACAGGTTCTGGTGGTAGGAGGGAAAATCTTTGGTTGTTTCTATTTGGGTAAACTTCCCTTTAAGAGCCTACATTTTTTTTCTTCTAATTTGAATGTTCTGACCTTTTCAAACACAACATGCAGTAAATGCCACCTTCACATGTTAAGAATCTCTGCCTCTATGTGCCCTATGAGTCACCATGTAATTTCCTTTGCTCTGCAGCCCACCAACTTCACCAACCCAGTGTATGCCACCCTGTACATGGGCGCCCAGCACAGCCGCAACTCTCTGGCCAGCACGGACGAAAAGAAGGAGCTGCTCTCCGCGGGTGACGAGGACATGAGTGACCCGCTGGCGTAGAGCTCGGACTGAACTCTGCCAACCCAGCGCTGAGCCCACGAGCTCTCTCATCTTATGCCTTTACCAACTGAAAAGAAAAGCAACAAAAAAAGCGAGAACACTGTATAAAATGTATAAAATGAAGGACTACTTTTTTAAGTGATTGCAGTATTATATTTTGTTCTTTGACAAAAAAAACCCTCTGGTGACGAAAAGGAACCATTTTATAGACATTTATTCAGTTCTTCTCTTTAATTTTTGGTCACCTCCTCCTCACAACTCTCCCTCCCCTCTCACGCATATAGCCACTACCTCTGTGCAAATGTAAAAGATAGAGGGATACAAACGGCAGTGGAACAATT
Source organism: Notothenia rossii (assembly GCF_949606895.1). Lineage (NCBI taxonomy): Eukaryota > Metazoa > Chordata > Actinopteri > Perciformes > Nototheniidae > Notothenia > Notothenia rossii. The sequence goes on from NC_136902.1 coordinate 20,443,356, forward strand.
TTTATTTTTTATTTTTGTATGAATTCTATAGGGGGGGAGGACAAAAAAGAATATTGTTCCATCCTAGAAAACGTTGCCAAGTCTTTGTTGTTCCTGAAAGAGAAAAAAGGGTCAGTGCTCACTAAAAATGCTTCCTGGTGTGGCTCTGTCTTTCACGTCATGTGTACTATGGGATGTGCTGCTGGAGGTCTGGAGGAGTTCACATGGAAGCACGCAGAATCCAAGATGGCGTCTGTTGTGTTGTCTCGAAGAACTACATTCAAGTGATTGTCTTTTACCTCCTTGCACAGACTAAAGTTATACATATATATATATTTGCATATATATAAACCTATTAACAAAGTGTCTTGAAAATATACCCAGGAATACAAACATCAGTAACAAATAGCAGTCCGTACTTTTAAACTTTTGTTTTCGTATAAGTGGCATACTTTTTGTCAGCAATGAATGAGTCAATGGCAGTGAGCTGGATGAAGATGATTGTAACAAAGTCCACATTCCAGGAGCAACAGTCTGGGATGGATATCCGTGGCCTTGGTTTACTGCAGGACACTCTGGAGACGGATTTTGCTTTGAAACTGTTAAAGGTCTTTTTTCTTTTTTTTTTAGAGTGACGGTAAGCTTCTGTGAATTTCTGGTCATCACTGAAAAACACCCTGCGATGATCAGCTAGCTGAGGATGGTTGCATTTGGCTTTTGTTCCTTGTCTTTTGATTGTAAATGTAATTTCAGGAAAGTGCGGGGAGGCGGTTTGATGGTACGTACTTCTGTGCGAGATTGAGGTTTTTTTTGTCTTTTTAAACGTGTAATTTAGGTTAATGCTCATTGTTAAGTGCATTCCCAGGAAGGGGACGAGCTTCCTGATAAGCATTCCTTTGTTAATTCCTTTGCCTTGCTGCTAACGCTAACCCTCTGTCAGTCAAACTGGTTTTTAGTCTTAAAGTGTTGCTCTCTCTGTCTCACTGCTCACCACGATGCTTTTAACTGAGTTTATCAGCCATACCTGTCATATCTCTCTGCATGGTGCTCACACACACACACACACACACACACACACACACACACACACACACACACACACACACATCCTGTAGGAAACTAGCTTTGCCCCTCACTTGTCAAAAGTATTCATCACATTGTATTTCTTTACATCCTGCTCTGTTAGATTTTCACATGTAAATTAGAACAATCATTTTACAGTTGGAGAATTTCTTTTGGTGGAAAAAACCCACATGGATATTTGTGGTTCTGATTGTTTTGTTATGATTTTATTTCTTTTTGATATAAGAAATTAAATGGATTTTTATAGTAGAAAGGTACGGTGACTCTGTCCCTCATTTTGAGAGAAGGAAAAGTAATCTCTAATTATTTCTGGTTGGAGTACATCACAAGTAAACACATATCCTTTAAGAAATCAGAAATAAAACATTCAAATATAGTAATCACTTGTTTTGAATGTTGCTTCATCAAAGAAAGAACAGCTTTGTTAAAACTCTTGAGATATAATGATAGTCTTGAATTTACATAATTGTATCATATTTATTATTTAGGAATTTTCATCTTTCAGTCAATATACAATAGCATTGAGCATATATTTTAAAAAGTAAATTTCTTGATTTGAATGTACATGAATATAAATGTCTACTAAGACAATAGTGTCTCATATATTGAGCCAAATTAAGTAGTGTAAAGATCTCTCGCTACCTTTGTGCCAATGTCATGTAAGTTTCATCATCTCTATTCAAAACAGAGATAGCAAATAAAAAAAAGCTTAAGACCTCATAGGAATGGAAACGTCCTTCATCCATCACCACATCTATAGCAGGTTTAAATCATCCGAGCCCTTACGCAGCAGGTTTCTTCTTTACACATTTGTCACCTCCCAAATGTCACTTTAAAGTGTGACAGAAAGTGTTGTCAAGGCATATAACATTCATCTTTAAGAACTACTTGGACAAGGCACAAATAAAAGTCCATTTTAGACATTTATCTACTAGAGGTAAACAAAATAGTTATCTTACATTCTAGTTGTTACCTTAAAGCTGGACGTTTCATCTTTTGCATATTGTTGTCAGTATTATAAGACTAATATTATACAACAAGGCAATTGAAAATACAATCTTTAACAAATGAAGGCTGTCAAACAAGAAATGATAGCTGATAACAGCATTTACACAAAAAGGCACTTCTTAAGCAAAACATAAAACATTGAAGACATTTTGGTTTGATTAGCTTGTCCAAAAGAATCAGAAGAATAGACGCTCTTCCCTCCAAGGTACATGCGATTGAAGTCTTGATTGAATGTGTTGAAGTAAGGGCCCCATGATATAGAAGCTTGTCTATTATGATTAGAAGTCTCTTTAAGGCAAACATCCCAGCAGCAGCAGAGTTGGCATCTTTCCTTGGCTGACTCTCAGTCCTGCTACGTCTGCATAATCTGAGGAAATTAACAGTCTCTGGGAAAAAGATCCACATGTTGACAGGCATTTGTTCGCAAAAGCAAAGTTCTTCCTGCTCTGTGGTCCGCCAGTCCTCAACTCACCTGTCTCTTAGTCCTCTCTCCCCGTGGCACAGAGCAGGGAAAGTCTTTTGTCTGCCTTGAGACAGAAGCAGCCCTTCTGTAATGATGCCTGCTCACTTAAAGTGGCTGTGAAGGGCCTCCATAAATAAATAAATTACCCAGCTCTGTCCCTCCTCTCAGTCTTTGTGATCTGCAGCCTCAGGGTTGAGATAGACCATCAGGACACAGGGGGGGAGGTTATAGTGGGGGGGGGGAGTATAAGTGACGAATAAGTGGTTTTAGGGTCTCTTCCAACCGCTCCGGATCAATGCGTCAGCTCGCAGGAAAGGCTGGTTTCGGAGATCTGTGAGTAGGGGGGGAGAGAGGGGTGAGAGATGGGGGCACACATGTTAGAGGACCCAGGGGTCAATGTGCAAAATGTCTTCTTCCTATCTATTGTTCTCTTTTCCAGTTTACCAGTTCAACAGCTAAACCTAATTACCTAAGGTGTTTCTATTATTTTGTCCAACACTTCTTTTCAGAGGGTAAGAAAAATAACAGAAACACCTTTCTTTTTAATGCAATACAGCTCCGTGCCACAAACATCCTCCAAAACTGAACGTTATAAATATAATGAAGGTAGGATTGTTGCATTAGATTTATCTAGGTATCAGTAATAAACTGGCAATTGAGTGTATATGTTGGTCAAATTATAAAAAACTATTACTATTTAATTACTTCTGCAGTTAAACTTGATCTACTGTTATACTCAAAAGTATAAAATTAGCAAATAAGGGCATTAACAATAAGGACTAAACATCAAATGACACGTTCCCAAAGCCTTGCATTTCGCCTTGAGGCGGTGATGCATAAAACAGTGAAATGCAAGGCTTTGGGAATGCTTGTTAGGACAACTTGGTAACACTTATATTGCAGCAGTACCAATAAAAATAGCCATTATTATTACAGTTACAGTAAAATGGTCAACAAGCTCTTTCAATCGCTCAGCAATAATCGAGCTGAATGTGCCTGAAGTAACAGAAAAACCTCTCAGCTCTGTGACAAATAACATAGACTGAGTTCATGTGCTGTTTATGGGACTGAATGTGGGATATTTTCAGAGCCTGTTGACCAAATAGCTGTTCAGCACAGCGCGGATGACAGTTAGCAAAGACAAAACATGGCGGACGTTGTTGACAGGTAAGGGTGAATGAACACTGGACAACATGCAACACATAATAGGAGGAGTGAGGATGATGATAAAGATGACCTTAAGATTCACAAGGGGACATTTCAAATCTACAAATATGTTCTCAAAGACTTGGTGGAAAAATAAAAAAGGGAATTCATGTTTTAATGGCTGTTGGGGAAAATCATATTGTATTCCAGTCTTTAATGATCTTGTTTTCTAACTTGTGTGTTGTAAAGCAAATTTCAGTGCTGTGAAGCTTTCTCTTTTTTTTAATGTTTTTTGCATAAAAGCTCGAGCTGAAGCAGCTGACATCACTGTAGCAGCACACAGGAGCCGGAGGGCCAAGCAGGCCGGGACTAAGCCAGGCTACCTTCCTTACCCTCTCATAGGAGTGGGAAATACTGTCATTAATCTTCTTTTCAGCTGGAGGTGGTAGAATAAACAGTGGTGGTTGAGGAAAAAAGAGTCATATGTTAGCAGGAAACCAACACCAAACAAGTTAGTTTCATGGAACAGGCATTGTTGATAAAATTAGCCAAACCTCTTTGAGCGACCATTTTATATCCAGTTAAATTAAAGAAATATGCCATAATAATGCACAGCCTTTTACATTCGTCATGCAAGAAGCTCTCATTAAATAATTGTATCCTAGTCATGGCTGGTTGTACTCGTTTTTATCAATATATTTTTTTCACACGAAAAAATATATTGACCCTGTACAACTTTTTTTCCCATGGTGCTTCAGGCAAAGAGGTTTGGCTGACTCCTATCACCTGACGCCTGATAGGAGTCCTTTAAACAGAAACAACCAAATGACGGCCCAAGTTAGTTCACAGTAGTTATAGTGGTGAGGGTGAGGTTGGGGAGGTGACAGGGATCATGCTGCATGCACAGTGGGTCATGAGGCGTACGAGAGACCCCTGGACAACCTTGGCATTAGGGGGAGGGGCTAGCAGTTGGCGTCGTCACAGAGGTTGGCTTCACAGAAGAACCGTGAGCCGCGTTTAGCAGTGCGCGCTGTGAAGGGCACGCTCTTCAGTACTGGGGGAGGAGTGGGGGGAGAGAAAACATGTCACACCTGAGACACTGCCCTTCATGGGGGAAAAACACTGGATCTCCTTTAGGTTTCTTTCAGGGCTCCGTAACAAACCTGTGACATTTCTGTATGTCGCACAGATCTGTAGAAACGCACCTGGTAAAACCCTTAGGAGTTATTTAATAGGATTAGGGACAACACTTTACTATAAGTCGCCCTATTTTGTAAACAAATAGAAATAATATTACAAAAAACAGCTGTAATTATATTAAATAAGTCTTCATAGAAGAAACTATAGTCCCTGATAAATAATAAATTAATTAACACTTATACATGTCCTTATATTTACATACGACAACATTACATTATGTTATAAAACATTTATCAAATACTTGCTAAAAAAGGGTACTTAATGTAAAGTGTTATCAGATAAGGGGCACGAGGATATCTTTGAAGGGTATCATTTGCAAAATAAGCTGTTAACAGCTTAAATAGTAGTAGGATATAAGCATTAACTATTACAATAACATTAATGCAACATTTATATTATTTTAAGCACTGATCCTGACAAAACATTAGTCTGTTAAGGTGTTATCCTGAGGCTGTACAGTAGATGTGTATTTCTTCTTTACATTAAAGCTCAGATATGTGGGAATCTAGAACGTCTAAGTATTATCCACGGTTTGTGTCTCAGTTCCTATAAACAGAAACTGTTATTTGAATAATAAAAATCACTTAAACTACACATAACTTAAAAAATGATACAGTAAATAATGATTCTGCAGACTAAATGTAATGTTCATTTGGAATCAAACTGCCCGTCTGACTATCTACATGTTGAGGCTTGAAAGCTTTAGTGCAGTTCATTTCTAAGCCGGGAGTGACCGGAGGCTGATGTGCTGCTCTGGGCTCCAGATGTGCTGCTCTAGGCTCCAGATGTGCTGCTCTGGGCTCCAGATGTGCTGGTGTCTGGACTACGTAGCACAAGGTGCATTTCAAAGGAGCTGAGCAGTGAATGACCACAGTCATCCTCGACCCGGGACCGGGGCTGCTGGCCCCCACATGGGGTCTTTTTAGGGTGTTGTCTGTCCCACCTGTGATGATGTCCTCTATGGTGCCATCCTTGCCCTCGTACACGGGCCGGTGGTCTTTGGCCTGCCGTTTGCGCAGCTCTGCGATCAGCTCGTGCTGCTGCTGCCTCTTCTTCTGGGATTGGACCTGGATCAGCGGAGGAGGGGATATTTGTCCGGTTTACTTTATTTAGCTCTGAGTAAACATTTGACTATTCAGCTCTGTTGCACTTTGACTGTACCTTGGGCTCTTGCTGCTTCGCCTCCTGAGCCAGTAACTTTTCTCTCATTGCTTCCTCCTGCTTTTTCCTCTGCTCGTTTTCTGCCACTGCATCCTGGTGAGAAGAGAAAAACATGATCAGTAAGTGCAACCAAAAACAAAGCTCAAACAAATCCAAGTCAATACATCTGTGTGGCCCTAAAATGGATGAAAAACAGGACAACATTTCAACTAAGACTTTTGATTACATTTTCATAATGCTTTACTATGAATTTATTACATTTTATATTCAAAATACTGAACTATGATTTGTTTATGACATTTTTCATATTTAAAACAACTATACGATGTATTCAATAAAGTCTTATTTTTGAATATAATATTACCTTTTTCATTTTATTTTTCTAAATACTACATACGTCTTCTTTTATGATATTTTTTGACATACTGTATTATACTAAGTGTGTTTTCCTGTTTTTTTTAACATATATATATCGTTTTTATGATATTTTTGACATACTATGACTTGACTATGATTTTTTTAATATACCATTATTTTTTGTTTTTCCTATTAATTTTGAAACAACTGCTACAATGTTTTTTTCACACACACAACGACACACACCAACACACACCAACACACACACACACACACACACACACACACACACACACACACACACACACACACACACACACACACACACACACACACACACACACACACACACACACACACACAATCGTTGTGTTTCACGTTTCCTTAAGCAGATCCCATAAATTGAGACTGAGAACAATCTCAGGAAGTGTGTTTTCTGGTGGGGCAGGGCGAGGCGGGGGTAAAGGGGGAAGGGGTGGTGGGGGGCAGTCTAAACACCACAGCTGCAGGTCTGGAGTCAGACCCAGCTGGCCTTTCCTGTTATTTGGCCTCCGACTATACGCCACGTCCTGTGTCGCAGAGGCCACCAGCGCTCTGCCCTGCTCTCAACGAGACTGACAGCCTCCGAGCGCTAAACCAGGAAACCACTGGTCTGAGCTGCACCCTGTCAGTGAGGAAAGATACATAGATGCTGCTTGGTGTCCTCACCTTGTAGGCCTTGATAAAGCGCACAAACACGGGGAAGAACACCGAGGGCGGAGTCGTCTTGGCACTCTCTCCGAAGTAGTTCACCACATTGTTGAAGGCTTCCTAGAATCGGGAAGGACAGTGCCAGAGTGGAAGCATTGTATGTAAACACTGTTGAGTCATGATTGTTTGTGTGTTAGAGGTCACACCTCGGGTAAAGTTAGCTTTTCTCTCTTGTATTCTTTTTGAGGTGAGGCGGTAGGACTGTGTTGTTTACCTCTGCTGTCTTGGCATCTTTCTGTAGCTTGTCCAGCTGTGTGTCGTGGGCCTGGATGAAGCCTTTCAGCACCGCATGGTCATGGAGACTGCACTCTCTCCGAATCAGGTCCATGCCTTTCCCCAGCTCTCGGACATCAATCAGCACATTTTCCAGGGATACTTTGAACGCAGATAGGGAATATGTTTTATTGACAGCAAAATAAAAATAAAATCCAATATAAAAATAGGATGAGAAATGAAACTGTCTTGTTATCTGAACATGGACTTGTAGGATATCCTTAAAAAACATTTTTTTACTTTATTATCCCTGGAAAAGGGTGTATATATGTATATAGGTACATACTGTATGTATGTGTATATATATCATTTTGTTTATCTCTGTGAGTATTTAATTAAGGAATTCTAATTTTTTTCTTTATCCTGCTAATTTTGTTAGTTTTTTCGGATGTATTAAACTGTCTAATTGTTGAAATAGTAGAATAAATCAATTTTAAAAAACAACAATATACAGTATGGACGCGATTTGATGTAAATGTGAAGATACCATAACTGACATTACTATTAACTTATGAGGAATTGACGGATCTCACCTGCTGCAGCTTTATCCACATAGTTCAGTTCATTGTGGAAGTTAGCCAGTTCAGGGTACTTCTCTTTCAAAATGAGACTTATGTAGTGGAGCAATGTCATCTTCCTGTCTGTAGACTTAGTGTCCAGCAGCTGTGTACCAAGAAGAAAAGGAAAATCAGTGAGAGCACTGCACATATGAACTGCGAAATGAACTTGCTATTTTTAGTAAGGGAAAAAACTAAGCACTAGGAAAATGCTACCTATTACTCACCAGATCAAGACTTTGTAATTTGAAGCCATAAACGCAGCCTCGCTTGTCGCTGTTCATGTAGTTTCCCAAGGCTAAGATGATCTACAAGTAAACCAAAAAGAATAAATGAACATGCACTGAGAATACCAACTCTGCTGCAAAAAAACCACTAGTCAAATAAACATTTCTTACCTCAAGCACTCTTTTTAACTTTGGTGCGGATTTGACTGATCCAGAGGCAGCAATGACTGCATTGAGCTGCGGTGTGAGCATGTTAAGGTTGTCAGAAAAGTTCCCAACAAAGGTGATGATGTTCATTCTCTGTGTGAGCCTCTCAATCTTGCTGAATAACAACATGAAGCGATCTTCCTCTGTCAGCTGGTCGAGTGGACGCCGCTCCCGCTCGTACTGACGCATCACCTTCACCTCCGTCTCCGTGGGCAGGAATCGCATCAGGCACTCCACAAAATCGACGGGTAAGGCCTTGAGGTCAAACCTGAGTGAGGATAACATGTATTTAAACTATTTTCTATCTGGTCTATAGCTCAAAATGTATTTCAATATAAGGTAAAGTGCATACTTCTCTATTGATTTGCAGATCTCCTCTGAGGGCTTGTTAGCCTTCCGCAGTGTGATGGCTAAGTTCTTGGAGCGATTAGCGTCGAGAAGGCTGATCTTGTTTACCGCCTTCTGGGCTACTTTGCTCTTCGTGCAGGAAAATTCCACAATTGGACCCTGGGCTCTGGTCTTAAACAGCTCCTCAAACCTCTCCAGATCCAGCTCCTGCAGAGGGAAAGTAATTTACAACATTTATTAAAAATTTACCCATTTGCTATAATAGCTTCTTCATATGAGCTTCTAGTATTTTCTGTTAAATATTGAACAGTTATGGTTCATTTCACACAAGCAATATCTGTATTTTTGTTTTTCTTTGTGCACTTCTCATCTGTTTGGGCCGGGCATATTGCAAAGAGGTGATGTCATGTATTTCAACGCACCAATCAGGATTGATCTAATTTACCTGAACTTTTGATTGTAAACGATACAGAAGAATGTTCTTTGTCAAGACTTTAAGTCATGGGTTTTCAGGATGTTTTTAGTTTTTTGATTTGCTTGAAATACCTCCATCACACGTTCATCATCAATCTCGTTGAAGACTGTGCCATTGATCTGATTGGGCTTTAAGGCCGTCCAGTTGAACACAGGCAGGCGGAACTTGGTCTTGATGGGCTTCTTGATTCTGATAGCTATAGAAAAAATGTATATGAAAGTGTCATCTCAGTTACTTGCGGTGGAATAGAAAGCACATGTATACATAAGTATTGGTATTGGCTCTCACCTGAAAGACCCAAACTCAGGATAACTGATGGAGAAGTGCCTGGCAGAGGAGGAGCGGGAGGAGGTGGCGGGATGGGTGCACCATGGCCTGTAAAAAAAAACATTTATTAATACACTTTTCACTGGAACACTTGAAAAAAACCTGTTTAGAATTGTATTCATTTATTTATTTGTTTCATTGTGTTGTGTCTTTTAATCTGGATTATAACTTTAATTTTCTGTCTTGATTCTTTTTAGTTCTCGTTATTTTTAACCTTCTGCAAAAGAGATTTTTTTTCATCATGAAGCCTTTTCCTGCTTAGATAAAGTTGCAAATGGAGCTAAACACTGCTGTCAGTACTGTTCATCCTGTGCTATTCTGCTTGCACCCTCACACACAAAGGAAACAACTTGTATTTCCCTTTCCTGTCTGGGGTAGAAACACACGCCATCACCTGGCATGTCACGAATCAACAACGAAGTGGAACTGAAAATAGACATCCTCTGAGGGACTTCAGTCCACTTTCACATATATGTGTCACCCGACATAACCACTGTGCGTCATGGTCTGTCACCTGAAGCAGAGGGAAGAGGAGGAGGAGGCGGTGGAGGTGGAGGAGGGGGTGGAGGTGCTTCACTGGCTGGGGGTAAACTTGTGTCTAGTCCTGGTTGGATTAACCCAGCTGTTGAACCCAAAGAGAGTTGACCAATGTCTCCCAGTGGGATCCCGAGGCCACTTGTCCCAACACCACCCCCGACAACCAGAGGCTCAATGGCAATGTCTCCGTCAGCCTTCTTGTGCAGGCGGATGGTGCCTTGCTGTTCCAGCTCCAGAAGTCGCCTCTCGATGTTGACGTGTCTCTGAGAAGCGGCGTCCTTCTCCTTGATCATCCTCCTCAGGGTGGTGACCTGGGTGTTGGTCGACTCGTACGTCTCCTGGAGAGTCACCAGGGGGCGATAAAGAGCAGAAACACAATGACTTTACATGCCAAAGAAACATCCTGTTTCCTGCTGACCTAAATTGCAATCACAGCAATTTAGCTATAAGCATCTATACAGATCTCTGCTGACACAAAATGAAGGGAAGCATTTCTGGAGAGACACAGGCTAGGAAATATGACATCAGTAAGACCGGCAACTTACCCGTATTGCATGCAGGTCCTTTTCTTTCTGAAGCACCACCTTCTCCAGATCAGCCACTTTCATCATTGTTTCATTCTCAATCTCCAGCAGCTTCTCCGTGACCTGGGCGAGAAGACGGAGAGAACAACAACAGAAAGATGAGAGGAGGAGAATTCAAGAATCGATCCAGAGCATGGGCATCTTTCCCAGTTCAACTCCCTCCCACTCCCTCCCCTAGACACTGTGCATCATCAATAAGAAATAAGATATATTCAGCAGCATGACACAGCATGAGCATGACACAGCTTTCAGTTTTGTTTTTGGACAGATTACACATGTCGCATAGGAATCCCCAAAGATTCCTCACTCTCGTCCTCCCCCATCATTCCTGACCCCTGAGAAATGAGTTTGTTATGAAATTCCTCAAGTGATGTCAGATCTGCCCACAACCGTTCTATGAGAAGGTCTTTGCATAGCAGCGTGGGATACGAAGGCCACTGCCCAGAAAGAATGAGCCAAAACTAGAACAATATTAAGCTTGTTTCACACGCAGAGTTTTCCAACATTCTCCACCCCGTCATTATTCCGAACCACTTGTGAAATGCAAACACTGAGTAGATGTCTTAATCACCACGTAGAAACACGCAAGTTAAGTACATGGCTGGTGAACCACAACAATCTCATAAAGGAGAGCTGTGTTGGTGGTCTAGGCTGGGGGGTGCACTCACATGGGACAGGTGCTCCTCCAGTTCGTCCACCTTCTCCAGAGCGGCATTCTTTGTCTCCGCATCTTCCAGCAGACCACCCACGTCAAACACATTATCCAGGTAGGCCTGGATCTGCACCGACAGCTTGTCACTCTCTGTATGCTTGCTTTTCTGAAACGAGGCAGAATAAATCAGCATTGAAGACACTCTTCAGCAAATGTGGGAATAGGCTTCATCTGGGGATTGCCTTTTTCAAGGTAAGGTACGTTTATTTATATAAAACAGAGGCAATTCAAAGAGCTTTATCATCATCATTAACACTTAATAAGAAGACAAAAGAAAGGAAGACAATAACTAAAAATAATGAAATAAAAACCATGCATAAAAGAGATACAGAATAGTTTAAAAACAACATTGTAAATACAGTAGCTGCTAAAAGAAGTGAAAAGACTTCTGGGTAAGCAGCTGAAAAAAGTAATGTGTTTAGACCTCAGGTTTTCTGGAAGTTTGTTCCATTTGTGGGGTGCACAAAAACTAAAACCCATCATCCCAACCTCACCTCCAGGTAATCATCCAGCCCCAGCTTGGTGAATTCATACTGCAGATGGACTCTGAAGTTCATGTCCTCCACTGAGTGGACCACGATGTTGATGAACTGCATGCAAGCAACCTGGACCAAGGACACGGACAGATTTAGATGCAAATATATTTAAGTGGATAGATAGATGGACATGCATTCACATTATAAATAATACTCATTGATAAAACAGAGCTTATCTTACCATGTAGTCGATGTTTCCCTCCTCACAGCGGAAGTAATCCATCAGTCTCTCAAAACGATGCTTCTCCTTACACACCTGAAATTCATAAGATGTGGAAATAAAGAGGTGGTATTTTAGCGATGATTTACAAAAGTGTTATTACAAAACACTAACATGCAGAGAAACTAAATGGAAGGTCAAAGTACGTTTTTCTTTATCCTTCAATTAGGATGGTTTGCCTACTTTTTACTATTTAAAATATCATCTATTCTCCTTGTCAGTGAGATCACACATCTCTGTATTATGAGGTGTGAGTTTTTCACATGTGCCTTGAATTGATGCAATACAAGTTTTAAATATTTGGTCAAACCAACCATCAGAGGTCCTCAGAAGTCCTTTATGTATCTACTGTATTATATAATAAGACATGTCAAAACATAATACAGTAGTTTTCTATGATGAAACACATTCCAGATTCAAACAAGAGCTTAGCTGTATATAAACAGAGGACAGCTTCCTCCATTTGCAACAACAACCTCTTCTAATTCATGGGAAGTGAAGCCAGGGAAAGATAAAGACATGGGACACATTTATTTTAGCCAAATTCCTACACAAAAATGCACTGAAGGAGACGGAAAAACAAACACTGCTTTCTCTACTCTTTTTTGTCAGTCCTGTACAAATAATTTTTGACTAACTAGAAATGGTAGTAGTCCCGGTCATTATACTTGATTACAGTACAGATGTGGTTGAGTAGGTAGCCTGCTTGAGATATTTACAAAACCTGTCTGATTGAATTAATGTCTCATTTAGAAAAATACCACTACAGAAACACCATTTTGTTTTGACTGGTCGGTTGATTAGCTCGTGTCTCTCTGGGGATTTTTGACTGCGAGGTAATTGTCTTGTTCCAGAGTTTAGATGAGTGCGAGGCAGAAACCGAGAGGCTAAGCAAACCTTTGTGGTCCACCGGCTCCCACCGGGGAGTATATCCTTATCATTGTTCAAGGTTGGCTCACATCTGGTGTCCTAATGAGACTAATGACCTCAGACAGGCCACCGTAGAGCTTTGCTTACAACCTCAGTCGACATGAAATCTACCAGAGCTGCTCTACTTTCATCCCATTACACTGCTCCTTTATGCCCCCATGCACACCAGTGATGTGGGAACTGCTGGCAATTTAACTAATGTCAGCTCAAATTGTTTTTCTTTGCGCATTCAATTCTCACAGGGTAAGCCATATTGCCACCAAAAAGTAAAAGTGCAACTTGTTATGGTTCAAGTTGAAGTAAAACATTGCTTTGGGCACCTCTTTGAAGTTGTCAAACGCTGAGAGGATGATCTCGTGACCTCCTCGGACGAGACAGACCGCAGCCAGCAGCTCGAGGACCAAGGCTTTTGTCCTGGAATTACAGGAGACACGCGTTAAAACATAACTGGATAAGAGTAATACTCCAACACTTATTCTCTCAAATGAATAGGTGAAAAATAAAATGTTTTATGCAATCTCAACAGAAAAATGTACGTCTTCAGAACGTAAATACTGGAATTCCCAGGAGCAGAAATCCATAATCCATACTGAAGTCTGAAGCAAGGGCACGTCTTTATAGCTTTTTAATTGTTTACACTCCAATCCTTCATTATGAAGTGATCAGCCTTAGCGGTTTACCAGTAATCTCTCTTTAGTAAACATTCCTTTAACAGTGTGTATATACGCCTCTGATCCCCAGCTTCAGAGAGAAGCTGAGCCCCATGGAGAATGAGAGGCATATCATATGAACTGGCTGTAGGGTTCCCCCTATTGTTTGACCCAGCCCTGCGTCCATGGAGACAGGGGGGCCTCAGTTCTTACCGTGAGTTCTTATTGTTCAAGCTGAGAGCAATTTCATTGACTGCATGTGCGTGAGACATGACCATATTGAAGCCATACTGCATGAAGAAGAGAGAGAGAGAACAGGATGTGGTCAGAAAACCTAAGATCGTATTTAGCAGTTGATTGCACAGGAAACAGATAATGCTCTCGTTCATAACAGATATCTGTATCTCATGGTGTGCGGTGGCGTTACCTGGTAATTCATGATTGCTCTCAAGCACATGATGCACACGTGCACGTCATCTTTTTGGCTCACCAGGCGGGAGTTCTTGATAGTTTTGCTGGTGGAAACCGTGCCATAGCTGCAACGAATGTCAAAAGTTAATATCTGGTAGTGATTCAGTTATCAAACTTAGTGTTTATGGTAAATAGGATGTTTAACCACAGCTTGTTTCATTCATCTGCAGAATTTATCTGGTGTTCATATAACTCTTGTTTTAAGTGTGTCACGTAGGAAGAAGCAGAGAGAGAAAATTACAGAGAACAAAGTCTGACAGAAAAAACTTAGATGGCTTTTGAGGTCACAGATGCATGATGGGAAATGCCTAGTTTCCTTGCTGCTGTCAACAGACCAAGGTCTCTGCACACATACAGCTGTAATGCAACTGCACTGCCCAGTCATCCCCATGTGCATATAATATAACCTTTCTTGTTCCGTTTATAAATGGCTTTTACAGTATGTGGTGACCCAGCGTTTCTGAATCCTATACGTACAGCCTATGTGATACATAGAGTTATACTAATACAGATTCAGAAGTAATCTTAACAGTATAAAGGCTGATGTTTCCTTCTGAAATATGTTTCTTTGTAATCACACTTCACATCTTGTGTCTCTTTATCTCCTGTTAGTGTGTGGTTGAATAATGAAGAACACAACTGTCCAGCATATTCTGCAGCTCACAGCTGCCTCTCATTTGAAGACAGTGCGGATGCACATCTGGACAGATGAGGGAGGAGAGAGATCCATAATGCAAAGATTTGAGTATCTATGTCTGATACAGTTCTTCCTCTGATTGAGTTTGTGCAGAGCCTTGAGGTGAGGAGAGAGGTCAGCAGACTCATTAACCATTCAGGCAGCGTCCTGCAACAAAACAGCACCAAGACAACTGGCTGGCATGCTAACACATAGCATTAAAAGATTAGCAGAGCGAGGCAATACCAGGGATAGGTAACAGCGGGGAAGCTTTAGCAGTACGTACCGGAGGACAGACTGGCGGGCGGAGCGCACCAGGGTGTTGCAGAAGGGCTGGGTGCTGTTGTGGTGCAGATCCTCTATGGACCTGCTCCAAGATTTAGTCTTGTCCAAGAAGCCTTCCTCCCCATTTTCCAGGCCCTCAAAATCCAACCTGAGCCACATACAGACAGATAGACAAGCCAGCACAGAGGCGAAGGGGGGGGGGGGGGGGGGGGGAGATGAGAGGCACGGGGGAGGTTAGGTCAGCAAGGCAGCTTGGAGAGCCAGGGGTTATCACAAGGACTGTCATCGAGCTGCATGATAAAGCTCAGCACACAGACTCTGCCCCATTCAGGCAGGGTATAGCTCAGCACCACACCACATAGCATCTACCCAGATATGCATTCAGTTTGCCGGGTAAACCAAAAGACATTCAACCCATCCAAAGAGTGCAACTTGCAAAACGCACATTTTTAGACGCACAAGCAGTTTATTACAGGCTCCAGAGGACATGATGCCAACCCTAGTTGTTTTGGAAGCTTTTTTGGGCTATATGAGAGAAGTGTGTGTGTTTGTATAAAGTGTGTTTTTATAATACTCACATGACAGCACACTGGGCAAAGGAGAGGTACTCCACCAGGACGTCAAGACCTCTGTTCTCATCATTGAGGAACTCCCTGACCCACCTGTGACGCACAGGAACAGAGAGGAGTTAACAGGGCAGCAAATCAAGAACACACCCTTATCCTTTTAGGACAGGACAACATTTTACACAATTATTTTTGATGGATCATAGTATAAAAACAAAGAGGTAAAATAGCGATTGGTGTAATTTTCTAAGAACCATAAACGTTTTCTGATTTTTCTTTAAAAAAAGATTCAATAGCAATTTCACTAAACGATTAGATTGTAGCAATGTCACCATTTGCCAATGACTCAGCAATGATTCGGTAAGTATAGTGTTACCATAACTGATCAAAATAATGAAAACTACAAAAATAGGATCCTAGTGGAAAGTGGAATTATTCTTTGAGGCAGCTCTGAGGGGGGTCTGCCCTCCCCGGAGTGAAGGATCTTGGCAGGAATGTCGTGGAAAGTAAACCAGAGCAAGGCTTCAGATTTCCACCACATTTAACTCTTTTTTTGGAGAGAGAAACAACTCCAAACAAAGGAATTACCATTGCGATGAGAGGAAGAATGTGGAGGGCATATGGCTGAGGGAGTGGGGCTCAGGTCGAACCCCTGACAGTCAACAGTATTTAGTCTGCCTCCCCCACGGACCCCCTTCACCTCCTCCCCACTTCTTCAGAGAACTACAGTGGGGGGGACAGGATTGGGGTAAAAGGTTCTTAAAATAGTCTTGGATAGCTGGTTAGGATGACAGGAAAGCAATCAAGAGCCTTGAAGTAGCAGAAGGAGGGAGGGAGGGAGGGAGGAAGGAAGGGAAGGAAAGGGAAAAGGGGTGAGGAGAAGAACTAAGGAAAGCAAACAAAGCAGTAAGAAGATTGGGTGCAGGAGGGAAGAAAGGGGGGGGGTGGACAAGAAGGCGGGCTTGATCATCAGTTTCCTGTCTACCACCACCCCTCCCTCTCCTTTCTCCCTCCTTCCCTCTGACCCCTTCCTCTCTACCTCCCTTCACTTCTCTCCAACCAGTTGCTATTTCAGATTTTCTTGGCAATTTCTGGAATAACACATCAGAACGGGCTCAGGATTCATACACACACAATAAAGCAGCATCTGCTAAATCCCATCCACCGAAAAGCTTCTGAAAATAGTTTCCTTGCCTGAGAGTCTTTCTGGGAAACACATTGAAACAGACCTTTATTAATGAGGCCTAATAGGATATGAGTTCAACTTGGAGCTCAGTGAATACTATGACAAATCAAAGCCTCTTTTACAGGCTACTCTCTGATGGGAATTCAGAGGCAAGTCACAGCAGCACATTTTGAATATGAAAGTATCTGTGTGATTCATATCATCAAGTCAAGGATCACGTCTGCAACAATGAAGATAAAGACAGGCTTTACATAACATCCACAAACACAGTGCGTGTGTATTGAACTGCGCAGTATTGAATGTCTCTGACAAAATATGACAACACAATAGAAAAGGATTGTTTGCTTTAAAATGCGAAAAATGTGTAAACATGAAAGTATCCTTGTGTGTGTTTTTGTGCCTTGTTCAGCATTGGTCAGCCAGGCTTCCTGTCCCTCTGGCACACACAACAAAGCTTCCTGCTCAACACTATGGGGGAGTGGACGAGGCAGCACAATGGCTACCATCTGGGCATTATGAGGAGAAGCTCTATGAAGTGGAGCTGTAGAGCTTGGCAAGTTGAAACAATGGGGGATATCTGGGCACCAGAAAGAGCTCTGGGTCCCTGCAGCAGCACGAGCACAGAAAGGACTATTCTTTACCAGGGGAAAAATGTGGTTTCCTTACGCTGTGTGCACCATTAAAGAGATCTGTGTAATTTACGGGGAGAGACAGGTAATGATTACCCAATGTGGTTGGTCCTCAGTGAGATCTCCAGCTCCCTCAGGACTTTTGTAGACTCCTGCACCCGTCTGCGAAACTTCTGCAACACATAATGAAGGAGAAATGTCATTGAACATGTACTCAAGCAGAGATATGAGTATCCCAGAGGTCTGGACTGGTTCCTTCACGTTTTCTACAGACTCATGGATTTTTTTTAAATATTCCAACGTGTAGTCTTCAGCCCCACAACAGACAGTGTCTGACTTTAGGAGCCTTTTTCACATATGGAGTAGTGCACATGTAAACACACTGTGATCTGTACAATTGTTCGAGTTCCCCTTAATGTGGACACTGAATTTGAAAGGTCATCGGTACTTTCCCACCTTTCGTGTGACTCCAGGGTCTAAGTATCCTCGTAGCTTCTGGATGTAGGTGTGAGGCGGATTCTTCACCTGAAATCTCTCCTGAGGATACACAACAGAGTAAGCATTGTAGTGAGCAGTTATATAAAGGCATTGTGATGGTGCAGCATGAGGAAAGGGATAACAGCAGGTGTGTGTACAGTGTGAGCGCTGGTTTTGTTGTTCATGAATAAGAGTTTATGAATGCACCTGGTCGCAGATCAGGTCCCACTTCTTGTCGTTGTCGTATTGTCTGAGGAGCCGTGCTTTGTCTGGAGGCAAGTTCATAGAATTCTACAAATGAAAATAATGTAAGCGTTAGTTTCATTAATAACCAGACATTTCCCTTTTTCAGTTTATTTGACTGTGTGTCAGATACTGGGTCTTTGGCGCCTGACATTTTTTAGGGACACCATGACCTCACTTCCTGTGTTGACACTCCGCATCCTGCCGCAGGAGATGAGCTGCATCTCCTCTGCAAACTCAAGTCTCGGTATCACTCAGGCTTTTAACCACAACAAGCCACTACCAGAGTACAGGTCTATTCCCAGACCCGTCAGATAATCCAGTCGTAAAACACTTGAACGCCACGCGAGACCTCCTGAGGCAGCCCCTTTACTGCGGCTCAAATTAAACCCTAAAGGCTCTAATTTGTGTTTGGAGACCAACCAACGTAAGCACTCCTCTTGACAACAGTACAAAAATAACACAAACAATATGAAACCGTCTTTGACTAATCACTTCCTCGTCTGAGCCAAGATCTTGTAAACAGCGGTTGATGCTTAAATCTTAAAAATGAGGAAGCACAACAATAGGAAGGAGCTGCCCCTGAAACTGATAACCTCAGCGATTATTTTCACGAGACATGAGGGATTGTTTGAACTTGGAACCGTCATTTACCCCCTGCATCAAGTGAACCCGGCCTCAAACGTCCTGTCAGCTTGAACTTTAACCTGCAGCTATAACTCAGCCTCTCGTGTAAAACACAGCACCCTGTTAACCCATCTCAGGCAAGATGTGCTGCTCACACTGGCATTTTCCCACTGGTGGAGGTTTGGACGGATGGAAAATTACATATTCCTGTTCCAATGACAACAACGCAGTCAGTGGTGAGGGTGGAAAATGACATGTGAGTATTTTTAAAATAGGTTTTCCACATCAGGACCACATTGTTCACTCTATCAGCACATCACGAGTCATGTTGTCAGAGACTGAGGACACTGAGGTGAAGAAAATGGTGGGTCTGTATTTCCTGACAAATTACTCCTCTGCCAAGGAGGTTAAGTTTTTAGTTTGGTTTGTTTGTTCGTCTGTTAGTTTGTCAGCAGGATTACAAAAAGATTCTTGCTCAATTTCATGAAACTTGGTGAAAGAGTTTAACGTTTTCGACCAGACACAAATCATTGGAGGCATAAACAGATTATTATGTAACATTAACATTGGAAGGAATGGCACTGCAAGGCAGACTTATTAATACATAAAACCTATTTAAACTGTTGTTGAATGCCCTTCAAAATGTGAAAATGCAATGCCTGACAGAGCTTAAACTGTAGAGTAGTACATTGCAGAGATTTTGCATAGGGGCCTTCGACATAACCTGATTTATAAATCCCTTGCAAGAGAAAAGACATGCATACCAGATGTCAAGTATTACAGGAGAAATATGTCTGTTTATAGTAGTAGTTTATTGAAGTACATTTTTTCTCTCGTCTGACCCCAAAGCGGCTCTCTCTTCCTTCGTCTTTCCTGGGAGAAATCTACGAAATG
This sequence comes from Notothenia rossii, assembly GCF_949606895.1. NCBI lineage: Eukaryota > Metazoa > Chordata > Actinopteri > Perciformes > Nototheniidae > Notothenia > Notothenia rossii. The sequence goes on from NC_136902.1 coordinate 20,463,140, forward strand.
ATCTTTAGGAAAGTCATAATAGGAAATGAAGAGTAGTTTCTCCTAGGGCTGCTCGATTATGGCAAAAATCATAATCTCGATTATTTGGGTCAATAATTGATAATAATTGATAAAATAATTGATTATTAAAAACGATTATCCATTTACTTGATTAGTTGATTACCCTGAACTTTAAGTATAATTCAATTGAAAACCAATAAAAAAAAAATATATATATATATTTCTTTTTTTTAAAGAAATAATAATAAAAGAAATAATAAAAATAATCGTTTTATTTTGATTATGTTATTTTCATAATCGTTTCAAGCCAAAAATCGTAATTGCGATTAAAATACGATTAATTGAGAAGCCCTAGTTTCTCCCTTATGTTTGTCTCTGAGTATTTTTATCCTAGAGTGGACGCTACTGTAGTCATCATTTATCACTGATAAGTTGTGCTAGTACAGTAATTAGTAACCTCTCATTGGGGATCAAAAGAAACAGAAATATTTGAAAAAGAAAACACATATTAAGAGCGTTTACTTTTTCATTTAGGACTCAATGAATTATAACTCATTAAATAATGTATGGATAGAGATCTTTGGGATTTACTGTAGAGCTAAAACGATGAGTTGATTCATTTATGAGTTGATTTCCAAAGAACATATTTAGCAACTATTATGAAAATGGACTAATGGTTTCATTTCTTTCAAGCAATGAGTACAAATACTTGCTGGTTGCAGCTTTTCCGATGTGTTGTTTGCATGATGTTCCCTGTGTCAATAAGGCATTCAAAGACATCATCTTAGGCTCTGGGAACCAATGGCTGAATGTTTTATTGACAAAGAAATTAATGAATAAATCAAAAGAGAGAACAGATTCATCAGTATTAAAAATAATAAATTGCAGCAGCTCTTAGTAACTGTATCTAGGAATATAACGTTTGACCTGAGCCCACCGAGAATTAAGGGATTGCCCCTTAGGCTAAGTCATAATGAAATAATGACTTTAAAGTACCAATAGCACTAGGTGGATATCTTTAAACTACTCCAGATTTTGTTTCTCTTGAATTGATTTAAATACCTGGGTGGTAAATGAAAAAATAAGCCCAGATATCTGCTCCAGCATCTGTCCAGGCCCAAAGCCTCGTACGATTTGTTTTCTTGGTCAGTCATGCATACTAAAGTAGAACTGCGGGGCAAACAGGCAAAGAGCAAGGCCTCCTTTTGTAGTAACTTAATTCAGAATGACTGGAAAACATGCAGACCAGACGGACGCAGATGTTCATCCATATAGACAAAAGGAGCAAAATTAAGTCAAAACCTGCCGACTGTTATTGGATTTAGAGTTTTGACAACATGAATTAAAAGTGAAAGAAGTGTAGCGTTTCAGTTAGCGATCAGTAAATGCAATATTCGAGCCATGAGGACACATACAACACTTTAATATTTGGTATAAAGGTTAGTCTCTGTCAGTTGGAGCCTGACGTAATGTCAACAAATACAGGTGGGACCGGAGCAGATGTGATGAGCTTCAAATGTTACAGGTATTAAAGTTTTCCTGGGATGACAGGGGGGGTAGAGAAGAGGTTTCTCCAGCGACAGAGCAATAGGCAGAGGGGATGTTTCCTTTCTGACTTGATTTGGGTAATTTGAGCCAAGTAACCCAATTAAACTAATTTCATTTCACTTTCTCCCACAGTGATATAATCTTGCCCTTCCTGTGTTCATAAGAAGCTCAAAGAAGTAGCTTCATTGGGGGAGAGGGAGCTGCAGTACTTAATCATTTGGGATTCTTCTGCCCATATTAGGGGTAAAATACTGCAGAAATGCCAACAATGTTTGTAGTTCATATGTTGCCATGTTGCCCACATATGCTCTCCTCCAGCAAGGCTTTTCTTGTTTAACCTGAGACTGGCTTGACAAAAGATTCAATGTGGCGCTTTGTTATGATTTGGTGCTGTGCCATTCCCATCCTTTGACATTTGAGCTATTTTTTTCCACATAGAAATGTGCTAACAATGGCTGGTGGGCAGGGTCAGCGTATGCCCCCTGGTGCTGTGTGGAGCAAAATCCGGCTAACACAACACCAGCACACTGCACAACCAGATGAACTGGTTCTATTATCAACACCATCTACCCAATCAGGAGGGGCCCATTGTGAGCCAGAACTGGAGGCAGAGTTTGCAAACAGAGAAAAAAACCTTCCATTGTATTAACCTTTATCATAGTTTACTTGTTTGAAAACAATATTAACTTTGTTTGCTTTTTAAATAGAGATCTCTAGCACACAGTGATCAAATATTAATGGAGAAAGAAAGATGTAGGCTAATAATGAATAGAATAAGGTTGAAAATTGATCAAAATTCATTGAGATTTATTTATTTGCTTTTCGTGATATAAGATGTGGTTTTGAGAAGCAATGATGACACCAATACAGACTAAATAATGTAATAATTGCTGAAAAAAATAAAGTATTTACCATTTAACTGATAGAAGAATGTGATCCAGTACAAGACAAATAACAGGTAAATAATCCCAAAAAGTTCAATATTTTGGACAAACAAACAAGTACACAAAATGGGTTTTGGGTAGATGTAGTTTGTGTAGGAGAATTAAATAGGAGTAACACCGACCAACAGAGAGATATCTGAGCTGTAGACTAAGGAAGACAGAGGTTTTAAAGACTCAAAAGTTAAAGTCGTTGAGGGGGTCGGGTTGCAGGTTAAGGAGACTGAGGAGTCCAGGAGAGCCATCAGGGACTCAGCAGAGCGCTCAGGTCACGCACCGACCCCCACAACCGAGGGTGGGGGGGATGCTGCAGAGCCCACGGTCACCTCAGACATCAGTCAACAGAGCATCTGCCCAGAACTAGACAGCTTCCTAATCCAAACTGATTTACAATTAGCCTTGACTTAAGTTTATGACTAGAAACTCCAACCAGAGGCTCCCAGAGAGACAAATGGAAAAGAGTGACGGCATGTTTCCTCCTGATCTTTTTCACAGCTTCACACTTTCAGTCAGGATAAGACATAACACTGCCATACCTCAATCTAAATGACAATTTGTTTAACAGCCGTCAGCATGTGTTTTTTTTGTGGTCACTAGTTCCTAAAGTTGTTCAAAAGGTTTTTTCCAGTCATGCAATAGAAGGCTTTTTGATAAATGTTTTTGGCTTTGTTTTACTTCAAAATCCTGGAAGCGAAAGCTAAATTAACTTTTTGACAAGTATTCACTTTGTATGATATTGTGAATGTCTTTATCATTGGAGGTCTGACAATGATGATGATTGTGAAATTGTGTTTTTTTCGTTTTGTTAAAAAAAGGAATTGTGCCTTGAAACTGTGGTTAAGGCCCATCTAAGCAGATGCATTAAATATGATTCTCTTTTTTGAGAGTGGGTTGGAAACTCCAGATTTTTTTTTTCTACTTTTACACAGGCCAGACTCTGTTGTCATCAGCTCAGCAGGAAAGGAGAGGGAGGCTAAAGATCTCCCTATGGCCGACGAGCACAGTTCAGACATTGAGACCCAAACAGTCCTCTTTACCCCCAAATAGGCTGAGTCTGCTCATCGGGGTGGGGTCCTGGAAAAAGGGACTGGACAGGGACATAATTGATAGTCACAGCAACACAAAACAAATAGAGAAAAAACAACAATAAAAGATGAAAGTCTTAATACTAAAGAAATCCTCTGACCTTTTGTATGGACCTTTTAGTTGAGATTTTTGAAACGTAATAGTTAATGTTATATTATTGTTACAGCTTTAGCAGATTAAGCCTAAAACAAACTACTGGAAATAAATGGATCTACTTTTACTACAAACAGATCCTGTTGTAATCCATGCTACACTTTTCAGGGTTTACATTGTGAGTGATTTCATTTGGCTGCTGACATTCCTGAGTCCAGGATAACACTCAGATATCTGGCTGCAATTTACCTTTTTGAGAACAAACAGTGTTATCATTAATGATATCAGTCAAACATTCCTAACTGGTTTCGGATCTCTGGTCATTTTTATTCACCCAAACAAAAACACTGACATACAGTATATCGTTTCAAAAGCACCTCAGCTATATAGGAGACACCAACACATTTATGAACACAATTTAATTATCCAGTTAAAAAGGAAAGCATAGGACTAGTCAATGAGAGGGAAGATAAGACCGGTAGCTCTTTAATAAGGTTAGTGTCTGAAGTGGTTTGAAAAAGCCGAGCCACTGAACCCCGTCAGCCAAAAGGAGGCAAAGAAAACACTATGAATATGGGACTTGGCATGAACGTGTTTTCTTTAAGCATATTTCAGGTCCTTACAATGAAAAATAAAGCGATGAACCAGTTATTATGCCAGAGGTTGCTGGATATAGTTCAAGATAAATGTGTCCCTCAGGAAAAATAAGAGAAATAAATAACCGTTTCCACCCGGACAAACAGTAAGAAGAACGGAAAGGAAAATATATATATAACGAATCCCGGTTGTCTGCCAGTCATACCCACTGATGACTACATGAGGTGAGGCTAAATAATCCAGATGATCTAATTAAATGACATCATTCATTGCAAACAAGTGTGAATGACATTATTAAACCAGGTTTCATTGATGCATAATGCTGTCAGTGCTTTTGTTTGGATCTCTTTCCTTACTAGTGAAACACAATGAGAGGAGACAGGATGAGGGGTTGTCGTCACTGGGCTTCAGGGACTTCCCTTACTCACCAGGATATCAAAGTAAAGTCTGGATTGTAATTTAACTGTTACGTGTAATACAAGTGTCTATGTTTTTTAGCACATCCACTACAACAATGTTTTTATGTGTGAATGAACGAATTGTAGGTGTTTTTCCAGCTCCCAGGTAATCCTCGTGGAAATGAAAGCGACAGAGCAGAGTGTGAGAAAACACTGCACACCCTTTCTTTGAGCAGATATCCGATCACCCTATCACTCTTTGCAAGGTAACTCGAACCAGGCAATCACAACAAAGCATGAGTCCCTGCACAAAGATGCTGGAAGTCCAAGAGGCTACCAACTCTCCAAAAGAGACTGAGGGTGGGAGGGAGCAGAGAGGACAAGAGGTACAGTTTGGATGAAGCATTACTCATCCCTGTCCGCCCCTCCTGATGCTGGTCCTTGTTGACAAAGCAAATAGACTGAGTTAAGAGCTTGTTTATTTATATATTAGCATAACAGGTACCTAATTTACATGCAAACGTGGAGTCAGTGACCACATTCTTGACGCGTCAAACTCAAAGCATTTGGGTAGGTGAAAACAACGTTCAATTTCCTAACCATTTGTCAACCCTCAACCAATACACATCACAAACTCTTCTCAGTCAATGTAGTTTTATTATAAACAATCGATAAGGGCTGAATATAGATATAATAAGATAAGATATGATGTTTTAAACATATGTCATTAATTGTTCCTGATTAAATGTTAATATATTATTAAGCTAAATGAAAAAAAACGTAAATGTTAAAAGCACTTTTTCCAAAGCGCAAGGAACCTTCCAATTGTTTATTCTGAGTAACCTTTGAATCTTTTAGTCTATACTTCTGAAATTGGAAAAAAAAGAACCCAATATAGTTTCCTAAAATCCGGATAATGTATCTTGAGAATTGTCCCTCCAAATGTAAAAAAGTCGAAGCTATGACATATAAAATCAAATGAAAACAGAGAAATTAAGAGACTTGTGGCTGAAAAATGTACTTGACATTTTAATAAATGATGATGATAAACATTACATCAATAATCAGAATTGCTCTCCATTTATTTGTTGGCTCTTGTGTATCTAATAACTTGGCTTGTTTCATCAACAGAGCACAACTGGTCAAAAGTCAACAGCTTTTCTATTGGCTGAAACTTTTCCTAAGTGGTGTTACAGCGCAAATCATAGAGTGTTAAATCCCCATTAAATCAGGAGTTTAAAGACAACACAGTTTACAGCTGTGGTGTGAGGTTTCTTCTCTGTCCTCCTGTTAGTCCACAACCTTCTCCTGCCTGAAGCCTTCTCGCTTCTCCCATAAACCAACGTCCTCACTATTTAACCTCTGAGTCACTCCATAGGGAGAAATAACTTTTCCTCAAGTCTTTTCTTTACAACTCTAGACCAAATGGGCATTCCTCAGTCAGTCAAGGCAACAGGAAGTTGGTTTTTCGGTTGAGGAATCAAGAACTACCTCCCAAAACCCATTTGCTAATCCGTTTATTTGCCCAGTGACACAGTCATGATTGACAGTGGTGATAGCTGGGTTCAAACCGGAGACGGTTATCATCACAGGGTTCTTAAAGTTGCAGCAAGAGATAAAGACAAAAACGTCCTGAGCTCAAGGCTTCTGAAGCCAGATGTTCTTCTAGCTTCAAACGAAAGCAAACTCAAAATGCGCACTTGTTTACATGAGCTTATCGAAAACGTTTTGGGGAGCTCAGCCGGCCACTTGACAACTATATTGTTCTTATTTTAGTTTTTTTAAATTGTATCTAGGAAATGTGAACATAAACAAGGATATATGTGACGGTAGGACTGAGTTATAAATTACTATAAGTACTATAATCAGTTATGAAACGGAGGTACTCGTTCATTCTTGTGTTTGCGAACATCCTGTTTGTTATCCTCCGTGCGTCCGAGCAGGGCTCAGGGAAGCCCCGGCCAACAGATGATACACACAGGGAATGTCAGGAATGCAGGTACATGAATGCCTTAATAACTCATGCCGGACAGGCCTTTTGATTCACTGCCAGTGTTAAAAACATGAAGGTCAACCAAAGAAAAAGGGGCAACAAATCTGAGCCTGATCTGTGTAGAAATAAAGTTTTGAATCAAACATGATGTATCTTCTGGGTGGAGGTTTGAATTGGAGGGAGGTGGAAATGATGATGATAAAATAAAGAGGAATCAAAACCAAAAGACAGTTATGACACGTTGACTTCACATTAGAATGACTGAATCACATTAGCAGTCATATGTCTTAAGAAGTTCCCCTTTATTTCTTAATCTGACATCATTTATTTTGAGTGTTACTGTAAAAATTCAGAAGCAGAAGTGTTGACAAATGAGAGATAAATAAACTGTATGTCATTAGGGGAAGGCCTGGGAAATAATTCCAGCATGTCACTGGTGTGTAGGAGAGGTAGCTGCTATATAATCTACTGGCTCTTTAAATGGGTTTACAGCAGTTCTTCTGAGCGTCCGTGTAGAAGAGCGTAGAAGCACAAAGGGCACCAGGGGATGAGGCCCCCTTTCTAAAACAACACTGACTGACAGAGTCCCCATTGTATTGAGGAGGAAACTACTTCTCCAACCTACAGCCGTAGTGCAGCTGCATTAGAGCAGCATGCAAACCCCCCACTGACACGCACAAATGCACGCACCAAAGAAACACTTACATATGCACAGGAATGAAAAACACATGTCGTTTCTTTGCATAAATTAATAAATCCAGATCTTTTCACATTTCTGTTATGTGAACAAACAACAAATTCTCTATTAGTTGCCGTTTATGAGGACAGAGAAGTGGAAAATAACAAGAACCTTGGAAATCTGGAAATGGAAATTAAATAACCAATACTTCTCTGTTTATCTCTGTTGGTCAGTCTGACGTTGAATTTAAGAAATGTCATTTTTGAGGAATACGCATATAGCTAATCAATGCCAATCGCTTGTTTTCTAAGCATGACAGGTAGCAGAAACAATATAAAACATGTTTTTAAGTTAGCTTTAGAAGTGCTGGTCAGTCTTGGATTTGTACAGAGCCAGGCCAGTGCTTTGTTTGCAGTATTTATGCTAAACCAAGCTAATTGGCTGCCAGCTGTAGCTTTGTATATTTACCAGAAAGAGACAAGAGTGGCACTTGCATGGATCTTCTCATCTAAATCTTGGCAAAAAAATAAGCATACTTGTCAAAATGTTGATGTATCTGGATATGTTATATGTGCTCAGCCGTGGTCTTTAACTTGACCTTTGCTTTACAAAATATCTGCAGGGGAGAAAGTTGGGGAAGCACTAAACCTCGCCATAAAGCCTGCTCCAGATTGGGGAATGGTAGCCCGAGGGTGGAGAGAGCCAGGTGGACAGCCTTGTGCTGAACCCCCTCTGCCTGCTGCTCTAAAACCAAGTTAACTGTGTCCGCTCAGCTCCCATAAGCCGCCTCTTCCTGGGACACAGTAGTGGGTGGCTGAGCCAGATGCAAACCCTCTTCCAACTTAAGTGACATCAACAACTCAGCTTCTCTTTTTAGAAAAGATGATGCATGTGAGAAAAATGGAATTGGCAGATATACTCAGCACATAAATAAACAGCGACCGCCATTAAACAAATAAAAAATGATTTAGGTTTTATGTCCTATGAACGCATCGCACAGCTTGACTCCATTAGTTCCACTTGACTGGCATCTATCAGACACAGCTTTCTTTAGACATCAGCCATCAAGAAGCAGTGATGTCAGACCGGGCGCTGGAGTCACATGTCAGCATTTTCTGATTTCTCTACCACTGACTTTTTATCTGTAGTTTTCCCAACATTTGCTGTTGCTTCATGGTGACACATCCTTCTAAAACAATCAAACCTCAAAAGAAAAGCTGCACCAGCCCATCTACGTGTGATGGAACTCGATGTCACGGGATGAAAGAAGTGGGAAGTTGAGCAGAGTCAGACAAATCGGTTTGGATGGTTTCCAATGCAATCAAGTGGTGAAATAAGTCCACGCTGCTCCTGCAACAGCTCTTAAATATGTGTGCGCTGTTTTACATTTTTGGTAAAGTCATTCCAACCATGAACAGTGGCAGACTGCCAGTTCAAAGGGAATTTTCCCTTTCTGAGTTCTCCTGTGGCCTCACTTGAGACTAGACCACAGGAATCCAGTTGGTAGATTGTGCTCGGGTACTTTGAAAGAGGATCCCAGGCCAGGCCTGCACCTTTGAAAAGTGACTCACTCATCTCACATCATTTTCTTACTGAGAAGGTTATTTTGTAGTTCAGACCCAAAGTTAGACTTCATTTGTGGGAAAGGGGAGTTAGGAAACCCTCAGTGGGTGAGTGAATGATAGGTTTCCGTTTAATTTGGAATCACACAAAGCCAAAGATACAGTAAGAGCTAGCAAGGACAAAGAGAGGGGAAAAAGAGGCTGAACTATTACAAGAATGCTACCAATGACTAAGATATCATTTTGGAGATAAGGCTTCTATGTTGTGCCTGTGAGGTCTAGGTAGATCTGTATCCCTGGCTGAACTAATGGCATGTTCTGCCCCAGTAGCAGCCTGCAGGAACACAGTTCTTATTGAAAGGCCAACCAACCGCAACGACCATTGCCTACAATGCAATTTCCTCTGTTAACGAAGAAGGGAAAATGCCAGGCAGCTTTTTCCAGCCACAGAAGACAGTTTGTGAGGATGCTGGACAAAGGAGACGGCATGGAGATGATGCCTTTAGCACATGCTGCTGCTCAGAAATGAACCAGGAATTTTATTAGCAGACCGCATGAAGTAGTAGAAGCCCCTCCTCTGCTCCCCTCCACCGTCTACAGTAGAGCACGCCTGGTAAAGTCATTAGCCTGGGGATATTACTACACTGGCAAAAGCTTCTGACCATGACATCATTATGGGCTGCTGTCAGTCCAGAGGGACATCTGTGAGCTGTGTCTGAGAGGAGCGGGCCGTCCCACTACGCAGAGACAGACACATCCCGTCACACCCGTCGGCATTCCATCACACAGCCGGAAACACAGTGTACTAGAGGGAAATTACCCATTTTAAAATATCCATTTATGAAAAGTGTTATTTCTGAGGCTGCAACAAAGTGAACCAGCTGAGGAAAGAACATCTTCAAAATTTAGACAAAGCTAAATGATGTCTTACAGACTATTTTTAGAATAAATATAACAAAAAATGGCCATAGCCAGACAACAGATCCATGGCTTTGTCTTCCTTGTCTTCCTCTAAACACGGAGACAGAAGCTATTGATGTACCTTTATCTCTGAACAACGGGCCGGCAGGGCAGAGAGCCGAACATTGTCTGATAAGAACACTAAAATATACAAGCATGTTGTTCTTTCCCACAAAGTAAAGGAAATCTGGAGCTACTATGGGGTAGAGTGGGGTGGGTGGGGTTAGAGAGCTTGAAAAACGTTCCCAGTCAGAAGCACAACTAAATTGTTGAGTCTACTGCATATTGCATAGAAATCATCTGCTCTGCCCGGCTGAACATAATAACAGGGATTTACTTTGTGTTGCAGGGCAGTCAAACAACTACAGACTGTTCCCGTCTCTAGGCAGAATGTGTGTTGATCTCTTCTCTTTATGGGAAAATGTGACGACTGCAATCACAGGGAAACATTTGATCAAAAAGGCCCCAAACAATGAGCCATCTGCGCGACAGAGACACAACTTGAGCTGTCATAATAGCGCGTACAGTGTAGTAGAGTGTAAAATTGTCATAATGACTGAGGCTTAACACAGCAGTCAACAAGCAGGCCTTGAATAGCTTCTTGCTGTGCTAGTCTTTTCATATGAGGGATTTATTTTGTAGCGGCTGATAGCTCTGGCAGGCAAATAATGGCTTTATTCCAGAAACATGGAGGATCCACAAAGTGTGCAAGAATGAGACGATCTGAGGAATGTTGTGAAGCTCTTTGCTGCTTGATGGAGTAATTAAAGTCTTATAAAAAGCTGAAAATCAAAGCCGGGTGTGGTTATATTAGAATAAGTACCTGTGAGAAACCGGTGCTGTTCAACCAAAAATAAACGCGTATCGCTTCTATGATAAAAAACGTTTTTGCATACTGTAAATAAGTATGCTTCTCTGAATCTGTGGTGCTGGATTACTCACACTGCATTAGAGCAACAAGTGGGAGTTTCTGTTTTGATATGCGTGGAGCGTAGCAGAGGAGGCAAAATAACTCAATTATGCAACTTAAACGCAAGTTCAGTGAATAATACATGATGAAAGTGTTCCTCAACTAAATGTAACAGATAGAAGCTCTTCTGAAGCGTATTCAACCACTGTGTCAATGCGTAAAGGCCAATGTGGCTTCCTATAACTTTGTCAAAGAGTATAACACCCTATGAACATGTGTTCTAGTTCAGCTCTCCTCAAAGTGGCAATGATTTGTTTCTGAGATATTGCTCAGACGAAGATTAGATTTATGGCCAATCAAAATTGAATTATTGTGCCATTACTGCTTTTCAACCTTTTTGGCTTTTCACTTGTAAAAATGCATGCTTGGCGAAAAAGTAAAAAGGGGTATTTCCAAAAATGTTGAACTATTTCTTTAAAGGATTCTTATGAATAGGATTTTATGACTAAACTAAACGACCAACTAGCCCTCACTTCTTAAGCTTGGCCCATAAGAGAATAAAAGAAAACCATTTGTTCCTGGATAAAAAATAAACTACGTAAAGTCCCTAATAGAAGATGTGTCTGCTGTAGGATGACAGAGTCACTTCACTGTGTTGATAGTTGGTAAAAGTGGGTGTTGACTGTGTGCTCATTATTACAAAGCGCTCAGACAACTCAACTCCAGCCTGATGTGGAGTGTGTAGGGAGGGAGGGGATGAGAGAGAGAGAGAGAGAGAGAGAGAGAGAGAGAGAGAGAGAGAGAGAGAGAGAGAGAGAGAGAGAGAGAGAGAGAGAGAGAGAGAGAGAGAGAGAGAGAGAGTCTTAGGGTGTGGGAGTTTTGGGGGAATTCAGAAAATGCTGCTTTCAGATGGTTAGCCTGCAGCGAGAAAACTTTAAAGAAAACCCAGACGTATAGTGCTCTGTCAAAGACAGTAAAATGACCCCCCCTCCCCTCACACACACCTCCCAACTCTCCCCATGCTGTGCTCAGTGTTTGCCACTTCAGCCAAACGCTGAGTTGTCTGACTTAAGGGGAGACAAAAGAACCGCAGGAGAGGAGGGGGGACAGCAGGCAGAGAGAGGGGCGGGACAGCACAGGTCGCTTCTCTTAAAACATCAGCACTTCATAATGGACGATAAAGAAATGTAAAATAAACATTAGGCTACTCTTTCATGTGTCAGAAACAAAAACAAAAGAGAAAATAACTCCTCTAACGCAAACCACACACCATTCATTATTGGGGATGTTTGTTTTGGCACTATTTTGACTTTACATTAAGTTAAGGATTCATGTATGAGACAGATGGTGGCAGAACAATTGAAGTTAGAATTTTACCACATTTTTTAAGTTCCCTTTAACTGACATTTGGACCACGTATGAGAGACTGAGGTGATCACAACTTACCAAAACAATGGCAAACTTCTCCTCCAGCTCGGTGGGGTCTGGCATTGGGACCTTCAGAGGCATGATGTGATGCTTCATCTCCGAATGGCCATCCACACTCTCTATGTTACCCATTGTGCCCCAGATGTGCTGAGTCCTCCGGTCAACTCGAATCCTTCAACTTTTTCCCAGTGATGATAATCCAAGTAAAACAAAGATCTCCAAAATATTCCAACAAATTCATTAACGGATCAATCCAAAAAATCCACTTTTCCAAACGGAGATAAATCGCTGACAGTGCAGTAGTCTCGTATAACAGTCCAAAAATGCCATTTACTCTTACTCACGCGTTTAGGTTTACAGTGTGTCCCACTGTAGTTTCCCTTAAAAAAACGTACTTTTTAAAAGTAACAATCAAAGTGCAGATGCTTTCTCTTCCAGAAAGTAGTTTTTAATTTGCCAGGCCAATCCATTACTTAAAACAGATTTCCCCTCGCGACAGATATCTCTCAAATGCACACCTAACCGTTACTTGAGTTGCTTCTTAACTTTCTTGGCTACGACGTGTTTCCATTCATTATTGTTGTGTGATCCTGATTAAAGTCTTTTGCTGTTGCCTCCACTCAGAGGGCAGTTTTCTGCTCTAGCCCCGCCCCCATCTGGGATAGGCGTCACTTCTGTTGGTTCAAAGACCTGTCAATCACCACATCTCTGTTCCTCCACCCCTCACATCTGCAGGCAGGGTGCCCACATTCAATTGGACTGAAAATTGAATGGTTGTCTGCACTTTATTGCAACCTGGTGGCCAGATATGAGTATGACATTTATTTGAAAACCCCTAAAATGTTATAGTATAATATGTTATCAGGCCTATGTAGTTTAAACAAAAACTTTTACAAAAAAATGAAATCACAACACTGGTTTGATTCATGGGAGTGCAAACTTTAATCAACAATTTCAGCAGATAGATGATGATATGTTCAAATAAGGTCAAAGCTCAGCAGTTTTCTTCTTCAGTTCTGACACTTAAAACACTTTTTTATTTCCATCACCACAAATCAGAGCCGAGGCCTTTGTGGTGAGGTGACAGCGGTAGGTCATAGGAGCTGTCCCACTGCTGGCGTACAATATCAGCTTGCTTCTTACAAGGTCATAAACTGTTCTGCTTGGAAAATAAACTCTAAACATGGCCGACAGCTTCAGCCTGTTTCCTCTAGTGCCACAAACACGTACAAACACAAAGAAGCGCGGGTGCAGTAACACCGCCAATGTGTTTTCAGTATCTACAAAGTTTTCTCTTCATAAAAGCACAGTGATTTAGACTCTGCTTACCTCAGTTTTCAGTGGTAAATGTGAGGGTCTAGGTTTGTAATACTTTGATTTATAAAAGCAACTTCGATAAAGCTCTGGTTAAAGCATATAAAACTTCATTTGGAACATAATTTATAAACGGTGACAAACTGTGCGCAGATTTGTAATACTTAAGGCAATCATATAAACATATATAAACAAAGTAATCTTGGGAATTATTTTCAAAGTTGTAAAAAAAAAAAATTCAAAGAAATGTCTTTCGTTGCGTTGGATGCTGTAAATCCATAAAACATATCATACCTTAAGATATCGACAACAGCACAAGCCCTTTTTCTGAATACAATTCAAAGAGGGCTTTGACATGCTTTTGAACACATACAAACTTGGTAGGCTGTGCAACATAGTTGCATTATTATCAAATATCTATTCAGCCAAAATATTCTACTGAAGAATCTGTCCAGGACAGCACAATTTCACCACATATTTTAACACTTTACGGATGACAAGCTACATGTAAAGTTTCTTAAATACTGATGGTCTATTTTTTGTGGAGCATATATGTTGTGATTTTTTCTTCAGTGATGGTGGACATTTTCATTAAAGCTGAATACGCAAACACACAGATCACAGAAGCAACACTAAACATTATATATTACTCAGACCGTCCATTCCTTTAGTTGGCCTCTGCTACCAAATCGTACCTGGAAAAACAGAAAGGATACAATTTATTGTTCAAATGATCTTGCAGAAAGAAATATATGAACATACATTTGTTGGCAGCTCTATTTTATACAAAATATTGATCAGAAGTTGTTTAAATTATTACCATTGTGTGACACCAGTCTTCAGGTCAATTTGGTCCAGGTCCAGCAGCAACTGTCGGCAACAAGTAACAGAAAAGAGGATATTTAACGTCTGGCAATATTCAAGTCAACACAAAGGAATTTATGCGATGCTCTGAAATAACTAACTGCATTTCAGACAATTTTCTATACCTTGCCGATAAGCTCCCTCTCTCTGCTCATGAAGGAGACACTGTTCTTCACAGACAGGTCCAGTCTTCTCTGTGCAGACTCCTCCAGAGAGAAGTCAAAGTCAAACCTACAGAAAAAGAAAAAAAGTACATTAAAATCCTCAAATTGTCTTCCCCATCATGAGTCTAATTTTCCTGTCTTACCTCTCGCTGAATTCTGGGTTGAGGTCTCTCTTCTTGGTGGCAGTCCTCCTCTTGGTGGTCGCCTTCTTGTCCGGCAGCAGGATGAAGGTGACATAAGGGTCTGCCCCGTCCTTAGAGCAGGATGCCAGGGCTCTGTGGGTTCACAGCAGCACATTTACAACATGTGTTGGTATCGAGTGCTTCAGATCAAAAATTGTGATAATTAAGAAGTAACATATGTTATATCGAGACCTGCAGGCGTGAACGGTGACGAATAGCTTGCTCTCCTCGATGGAGTAGCTGAGGGTAAGCTTCACCTGGCCTGCTGAGTTTGGGTTATCAGCCCTAAAGACACAGAGTAGTAAATGTGATTATTTACATCATGATGTCTTTAAATCTATAGGGCGAAATAGAATGAAGTAAAAAGGAAAAACATTCCACTAAAACAGACCCTGATATGTTAACAGTGGGGTATAGTGGCTACACAATGGAGCATTAATGCTTGCATGTGTAACTCACGCGTTAAATCCACTTCTCCGTCTGAGGTCGAGATGAGAAGGAACCCATCTGGGAATGACTTCTTCTCCCTCAGTTCCTGCCTCCCCCGGGGCTCGACGACACACCGCCAGCTGAGTGTCCAACACCTGCAAGATACGGATTATTGCTCAGTATGACATTGCTGCTGCATAATAATCTATTACTGGTCTTAATAAGGACTTTATTTTACAGATGATGCAGCATGCAGCAAGACTTGAAATTGCCTGTGTTGCAACTTTTTTTGAAGGGGAAATCCAAAGTCAGTACTGGTTCAGAGATATATGGCGTCTGGGGTTCAGAATGACTTTCAACCCCCATGTGTGTTGAGCACAGATTGAAGAAAAGTGTGTGTGGCACCATCCCATGTAAAATGACTACTTTCGGTTTTTACACAATAGTTTTGGATGAATTTAACAATGAGTAATGTTGTATTCCATATTATTCAGAGATGCTGTAAGGCCTATGTTTTAAACCCCATAGTTAGTCATTACAGCTTTAAGAATACCTACTGAAAGCTCAGAGTATTTAAATGAATGTCTGTATTTATGTATAATTTGTCAAGATTTAGAAGGAAAGGAGTAACGTGTGTATGTGAGCAATAACATGTAGATTTGAGTGAACTGTAAACTTGAGGCGGGTGTGATTTTTATGTACATCTCCATGTATGCTATATATTTGTGGAATAAATAAAAAGTTCTAAAAAAAAAAGAATACCTACAAAGCAAAACCAAGTTTTTCTAAACGCAAAGACATTGTGCAGGATGTTATCTTCAGTGTACAGCACACATAGCCGTGGGAACATGTTTCAAATGGGGGGTGCTGTGGGGATGACACCAGGGCCGGTTTTGACCAATTTGCTGCCCTAGGCAAGATTTTAGCTGGCAATGAAAAACCTCTACAAAAGACCAATACACTACAAACAGAGAAACTTATTGACATGGTGGACAGATTATATAAAAAGGCTTCAAATGTATTTAGTATTGTATGAACATGTTTTAATTGGGGGGTAGTCGTCACATCCTCTAGGGAGGTCCCGGGTGTCCTCGCGGGAAAGATTTTTTTTAATATTTTAAAGTAAAATGCTTCAATCTGGTGCACTTTGAGAACCCAATTACTAGAGACTGATCTAGGGGGTACAACTCTAAACACCCATATGAAAAAGATCGGTTTGCATTTTATTAATCAAATAAGTATGTGAACAGAACCAATAACCTACCATAGCCAATATAAAATAAATGTTAAAACTTATTTTATTTTTGGGGTTCATTCATATCTTATTTTACCTGGTTAACATTTATTTATTTATGCATTTTTTTTTTTTCTCTCCAGTTCTAAACGATATTTTTGGTTTACTGTCCTATAGTATACATTGGAATGATTTCAAACCTGTTTTTATTTATCCTAATAATTATAAAGGTGTGACTTGGAAATATTTGTTTACATAAATTGTGACCAAACCGTTTGAGACCCACTGAGACAACTTAGACTAAAGTGAACTATCTAAACCCTCAGAGAGTCCTTTACCTCACTGAGCCTCTCAGTCTGACAGGACAGAGCTCTCCCTCCACATTATTGTAGAAACAGCTTCTTATATCCGTTAGCGCAGCAGAAGCTAACAACAATCTCCGCCGGTACCGGTGCACCCCCTCTCTCTATCTCTCTCTCTCTCTGCCTCTCACTCTCACCGGGGTGAAAAGGGTGTTATCTTTACTTAATTATGAATGTTGTTACATCAAGGCTGAAAATTCGTTTTTTTATCTTGTGGAAGTGCAGATCCCCTGTCCTCCACCAGGGGGTGCTGCAGCACCCTCAGCACCCCTACTTCCCACGGCCCTGACAGCACATGATAGTACAGTACAGTATTCCGTGCAGTGCAATGCTGGTTTAATAAAGAGAAAGTAATACTGTACCAGTCAGGGCATCATTCACATGGTCACATATTGCAGCATATTGGTAGTGTAGATAAAGGATGAAATATTGTCAGTACCTTGAGAGTGGCCCTCAGTAATATCTGGCTTTCTGGCAGCGCTCCATCCAGATTAATCCAGCGGTCCAGCACTAAGCCTGGCTCCATCATCACCTCTCTGAGAGGAAGTGCGAAGGACCCGAGGGCCTGGCCCCAGCTGTGGGAGAGCTAGAAACAAACAAACACAAACATCATGGAAATTACAACATACTTCAGACTGCAATTCATCTTTAAGTTATAACGTTATAAATAATATGGATGCTTGCATTGCGATGTTTATGTCTTTCACCTTCACTATGACTGCTTCATCTCTGGGGTCTCGAACCAGAAAATGAAAGGCTTCGTCCCATCGAGGGGATGTGGAACGCTCACAAATCTGAGGAAAGAAAATGCAAAAGAATGTAATGACTTTTCAAACGGCATTATTCTTTTGTTGCATTCACAGTCTTTATTAACTTTTCTTTTTAATGACTGATTTTAAATGCCATTTTCTTAATGTCTTTCATTTTTTGTAAAGCACTTTGAATTGCCTTGTGTTGAAAAGTGCTATATAAATAAACTTGCCTTGCCTTGCTTAAGAAGCCATGATCTTACCTTGGTTTTGTAAGAAAGACTTTTGAGGATAATCTCGGCCCCGACTTTAGGCTCCTTCCCATTCTTCTTCAGCTGAAAATGAGAATATTTGTATATAAAAACTGTTATCAATGGGAACTACACAATTTAAAGCACATACTACATCACCAGTCATTTCATATACATATGAGAATGCATCTGTATTTTGTGGAAAACACTGCTACAAAAAACAACTATTGTGCACACACACACACCATAATAAATAATAAATAGAGCCACAAGGACCCATAGCTATGATCTCACCGGCAGGCCATGGGCACGCTCCACATACACAAACAGCACCGCTGCTGATGGCACAACCTTGTTATGGTACGACTGCTGAGACTGGAACTGCAGGATCTGTAGGAATTATATCACAGAGAGACATAAAGAGTGAGAGTTTAGTGAGACTTAATGTGCAATAAGAATGTTGTGGTTAAATCTTCCTTTGCAACCCTACCAAGAAAGATGTGAGCATAAATCTAACAAATCTAATCTACACAAAGCCTCGCACTGTAAAAGTTGTTCCTGTTCCCGTTTTGTAACATTTAGTATCTGCCAAAACACCAAACAACAAGGCTAGAAAACCCTGTAGGCTCTTACAGTGAAAGAAGCATAGATTTAAGGTTAGATTTGGATATTTTCTAAGTTTGGTTTTTATCCCTCCCACTCAAATGGAAATAATTTAACTTGTTTACGATGGAAAGAAAACGTTCTATTCAAGACGACAACAGGATATGTTTTAAACTTAGTCAAGGCTTTCTGGCAATTTTAAAACAACTACATTATTTTGCATGTGAGAACTGTTTATCCAAATAAAAACTGAACAAAAAATTAAGTTAAATGTTGAGAGTTAATATCTTACCTGCTCCAGTCTGGGTAGGTCAGAGACTCTGGGCAGCCACTCGAGCACCAGGTGAACTCGGCCTGACTTCACATCATTTAGAGTGTACCACTGTAACAAAAGGCACAGAAATGTCCAGGTTATGATATAAATAAAAATATTATTTGTTATATGATCTGTTCACTATGTGTCACTCACCATGTCCATGAATTGTGAGCTGATGATATCCCGTAGGTTAATCTTGAACCTGCAAAGAGAGGACTCAGTCAATACTTCCCTTTCACTTCATTATATCCCCTTTCAAATATGCTGTAAAGTTTTTATTTGTTTGTCCAGGCGCACCTTCCCAGAAAGTCATCCTGATCAATGTCCTTGTCAAACAACTCAAACTGGATCTCCTGACCAGGAAGCTGGGTCAAAATCACCTGAATCACAGAAGAAAAAAATGTCCAGGCTTAATCCAGGCTTAAACATAATCATCTTATTAGTCGAGTCGAAGAGAATGAAACAAAGGCAATACCTCATAGAGTTCATTCCAGATGGGGTTGAGGTTTTCTTTGATGGTGTGGCTACGGAACGTGATACCAGCCACACGGATCTTAACGTAGGGGTCACTCTTTCCCTTCACCATGCCCCCCATGAAGTTGTCCTTTGCTATCAGGTTTTGGGCCTCCACCAGATGGATCCGCAGCACGCCCTGTGAGCAGAACAAGGGCAGGTAAGGCTACCATAGTGTGTGAGAGAGAGAGAGAGAGAGAGAGAGAGAGAAAGAGAGAGAGAGAGAGAGAGAGAGAGAGAGAGAGAGAGAGAGAGAGAGAGAGAGAGAGAGAAAGAGGCTGTTGGTGCTGCAACTGCTTGAATCTTTATTTTTACCTCAGTTGCAAACTCTGGGTCAGGCGTGGTTTGCTGTGGTCGTGTTGGCTGAGGTATACCTAACCCACCGGGCCCCATAGGGTTCAGTTCTGAGGTGATACCCCCCTGACCTATCCCAGGCCCAGGGTTCACAGGCCGAGGAGAGGGAGTGGTAGGAGTGGCATCCTCACTAAGCCACAAAATCTAGGAGGAAACAAATAACCAGTTAATACATGAAATGCATGGTTTTCTTTTCTGTTTATGTGGACTGCATGTTCTCACAAGGATATGAGGATGAGGCAGAAAGGAGACGGTCTACTTTAGTTAAGCCAGTGCATGAGAAGGGGAGGAGTTAAGAGTTGCTGTAGAACTCCATAAACTCTCCAGTATCCCACATTCTTTAATTTCAGGGTGTCATGTTCAACAGGATCTAATTTCCATGGATAAAGGACACACACACAGCCATTCATGGTACGTTTAATTTGATAGCCAGGCTTTGAAGGGTGGTTGTGGGCGTTATGCTGAAACATGTGTCTGATAGTATCCTTAGGCAAAAGCGGTCCTTTTGGAGCTGGTAGGATTTCAAAGTCTTTTACACAGACTCTTTAGCTGGCTTTATTCTTAGCAACAGTCATGGAATTTTTACAACAACACCATGTGACATGTGACCATGCAGAGAAAAATAGTTTGTGGGAGAAATACCAACCCTAAGAACAATTTTGGCGTAGATGCGGCTGGCAGAACCAGAATTCTCCAGCTGAAACCATTGGTCCATGGTGAGTTCAGGGGTATCCATCAGACGGCTCAGAGGGATAGTCAGACTGCCCAAGGTCAGAGCACGGTCGTCATCTTTCACCTGATTTTAAAACACAGGGACATACATGTGGAGTTAGGATAAAGGAATGATCAGGATGGGAAAAGGGCCATGAATAGGTAAAAAAAACAAAGAAAAAAGAGAGTGTAGTTTATATAAATAACAAAGAATAAGAGGAAAAATGTATTAAAGTAAGAGGAAAAATCAATAAAGTATTATGTGGGCTAATGACCATATAATTGCAGCTATAGCACGATCAATATATTCAATCATTAAACATAATGACTTACTTGAATGTCAATGTCTTGTTTGCGAGGATCCTGAATAAAGAAGGTAAAGGCATCCTCCCACACGGGACTGTTGGTCCCATAGCAGGTCTGCAGAGGAGAGGGGAACGACTCTTTAGAATGCTCAGAGTTAGGTTCAATATACTAAGAGAAGATTATTTCATTACCTTGCTCTCTTTGGTTGCATCCTGTATAGAAATCTGCACCATTGGGCTCGGGTCCTTATTTCCTTTTCTCATCTACAACACGTGGAATAAGATGGGTGTGGGTAACAGACAAATATGAAATGCACATCAAATGAAAGAGTCTGAAATTCTAATGATCTTACAGGTAGTGCATTAGCTTGATCAAGATAGATGGCCAAGATAGCAGCAGATGGAGGGTCAGCCGTCTTACTGGTCAAGTTCTGGTTCTTCTGGATCACCTGGTGAGGAAACAATGAACACAATTAAAGAGCAGTGAGGAAAATGATCAACCAAGGGCCAAAATTTAACTTTTCCATACAATAGAAAGTTGATAAAGAATGTATTAATTCAAAGTTTGACAGTTTAAGATTGGTCTTATTTTTTTGGTTGATATTGGTCATATATTGTCTTTAAATTAAAGGAATTGTCCCTTAAACAAAAATACCTAAAGCATAAAGAAATACATTAAACCTTTGGTCAAAATATGTCAAACCAACCACATAAACTCACATCAAACAATGGACGTCAGGTGAGAGCATAACATCAAATCTGTACATCAAGCAGTCTTCATCCAACCCAAAGGCGCCCCCTTGGATTGGTTTTAGAATATTTGTTTGAATCTTGAATACTTTCTTTGTTTAACACTGACATATTTGAAATGTTACATTATCTGTTTTGTTTTCAATCTGTAAGTTATTTTAATGTTCCTTTTTGTGTCATTATCTCCTGGCAAGGACAGTAGTGAACAATAAACAGGGAATCTTTTCTATGAAAATAAAAAAGTTAAATTATAACTTTTTCGGGTGTCATCCTCCTCTCTCACTGCATTTCCTGTTTTTGAAACTGCCAAATGCCTAAAACAATATGGCATTTGAATACAAAAATAATGCTCTGATGCTAAACAGTGTTTCAATGTTGTCCACATCACTACCCAAGCCCTGCAGCTGCTTCATTACCATTAAGATTAAGTTCTAATAGGATGTACAGCAGACTCACCTCACTCAGTCTGTCAGCAGAGGACAGCAGAGAGAGCCACTCCAGCCGGAGGTGAACGCTGCCAGATGGGACGTCCCTCAGGTTGAACCACTGTTTACAACAACAACAGATTCATTAACACACATTGATGTGTTTTAGACTGGACAGGGATAGAAGATTAGAGAACATCACAAGGAGGCCCAGGAGGTCTGCAGTGTCACATGCTAACAGGATTACGGCAGTATTCCTCAGATATGAAAAAACATAATAACTAGATTCTTGTGCTTGCTGATCATCATATGATGAACATTTTTTGATAAACAAACTTTTGAAATACTGAATCTGGGCTAACATACGCAAACAAAACTTACATCATCCACAACTCTGGCCTTCTTTACAATATCAAGATCCACCTTGACCCTGAAAAAGAGAGATATAAAGAGATATAGAGACAGAGAATCAATGAAGCAAACAATCAAAGATAGTAAGGCGTTCAAAATTAGACAGAATCATGGCCCACCATGGCAATAGCAGAGATGTGAATGGCATGAGAAGCACATAGAGACCAAGTAAATGAATGAGAATGAGTAAGCTACCTCCCCAGGAAGTCATCCTGGTCTGGGTCTTTGTCAAAAACTTCCACTTCCAACTCCTGACCAGGTACTTCATGGACAATCACCTGACACACACACACATTTACACACACAAATAATTGGACAAAAACACACAACAGATATACAGATATAGATACAGCCACACATGGCACAATAACACAAGGACATGCAAACAGAATCACAAATGCAAGAACTTTTCAATTTTGTGTTAAGTAGATGTTAATAATTTAGTATCTGTTCGACGGTTCTAATTGGATAAACAACAAACAAAAAATGCATCCCTGCACAAGCTGTTTTTGCAAAAGCAGTTTTCGCAAAAGCTGCTTATCTTTAAAAGAGAATCTCCCTGCTTTCACAGAAAACAGATAAAAGAACTGTTTCTCAATATCTGCTACATTAAATAATTAACCACTTCCCACAACCCCTATGAAGCTAGCAAACTAGCAGCAAGCTATAACTTTTACCACTTTAAATGCATCACTCAAACATCAAGCTCGTTTTTAGATGTATCTCTTATTTCCCCCTCCTCTTCTTACCTCATACATCTCCCTCCACTGAGGGTTCAGGTTGCTGTCCACATGATGAGAGGTGAAGATCTGTGTTCCTACACGCAGAACGGCATACGGGTCAGACTTCCCATCGATTAAGCCCTTGATGACCGTGTCCTTGGCAGTCAGGTCCTCAGCCTCCATCAGGTGGATACGCACGACTCCCTAGTATGTGCATACACATGCAGGAAAATACATGCACAAAGAAAATGTAAATGTTAATCAACTAGCTTCCTCAATAAAACAAGGATCCATGTTTTTTACAATGTGAATTTGCTGTTTGACTCTCAGGCTATGTGCTTGCAGCTTATATGCTTGGACAGTTTCAGTCAGTGTAGGTCCATGTTTCTCCAGGCCATTAAGACAGTTACCCTTGGGAGAGGGGAGCGGAGCTGCGCAACGTGCAGGTCGGCCACCAGGGGAATAGTAAGACGGTTGGGGAGCACCAGGTGGGAGGCTATTGCATCCATTATCATAGTGTCCGACATGGCACTGCAAATGAATGCGAGGATGATGATGGAGACACACAGGAGACAAACAGACAAACAGACAGAGTCTATATACTACTGCTGACAATATGAACATGCATAATAAACATGATATTCATGTTCTCAGCAACAAAACCAACAGGAAACTCCCATTGGCTAAGATGAGGACAATTCTAAAGTAATACAATTAAAAAATAATGACACATTGTCATTTAAAGCATCACCAGAGAAAACCGGTGTGCAAGCAACAAATGTACACCTCTGACAATGCTTTTATTGTATTTTCATAAATGCATGGAGTCATAATATACATACTAAATAAGTACAATAATACCAATAAGGCATAACATTGTCAAGTTAAAGGTTGAGGGTAGCATTTCAATATTTTTCTTATTATCAACATGCCATAAAAATAACAAAACCAACAATGTCATATTCTGTCTGTCTATACTCCTCTACCATATCTGTGATCCTCAGCAGAGGCCATCGACTTCTACTAAAGACGTAATTTTTACAAAAGAGGTCACAAATATATACTTTCATTAAGGTTGAGTTACTCACTGAAAGAGCTAGGAATGTAGTTTTTTAGCAGAAGTCAAACATGCATAAATAGTCATTTGTTTAGGACTATTTTCCAAAAAGAATGATCTAGCTAAACTCCTTGCTAGTGGGATCGATTCATTGCTGGTTTCAGTCTTTTTACAGGATGTGTTGACAGAAACAAAAATATAGGATATGGCCACACTTAGCTTTAAGGGATGTGAAAACACAGATCTGTCGATTAACCAAAATAGTTTCGCTCACATTACTAGTTAGTTTAGCAACTAATGACTAAAAACAAAACAGACTATCTTTCTAATCAATCAATTCCTAAAAGTGCACCACCCACACCTTTCCAACTTCATCAGCTGACTTCACAAACAGGCACTCCTAATTCAAAAACGATTCAAAAAACACCAAACAGACGCAACAGATCAATGTGGCTGCACACTAAGAGTACACAGAGCTCCATCATATAAACTTACTTCAGCCCGGGGATATCTAACAGATTAGTCAATCCAGTCCAGTTGATGTCAAGTTTCTGTGACACAGATCAAAACAGACATTAGATAACAATGCAGTGCAAAATCAGACGAGCTTCACTGGTGCTACACTTACAGGCTTGCGAATGAAGAACATTGTGATGGCTCCAACCAGCGGCACATCTCCGATCAGAGGCTCAAGGATGACACGCAGCTTACCGTGAAGCTACGAAAAGAAAATATAATAATGAAAGGACGTTTCATGCTACTCAACTGTCGCTAATACGTTAAGATTGTCTTAATATTCATTCTCCTACCTGGACTCCTTTCACTCCAGCTTTGCAAAAGTACTTCTTGATTTCTACATTTATCTCGACATCACCGGCATAGCTGCAAGAAGAAGAACAGTGACACACTAGAGATACATGTTTACCTAAGTGAAGCAGTTGATATGGTATTCAAATAGAGCAGTGTAAACAATGATCTGTTGACTAAGGATAAGCCCTAGCTAAGTGTCGGAACTTCAAAGTTACTCAAAAATATGTCAGTGTCTGACTTGACTGACTGGGTGCTTATAAACATGCAATATGATAGTAGCGATTAATCACCTCAGGTACAAATCCAACATAACTTGTCGCTTGTCGTGTTCTGTGTGAGCCTTTACACCAACCACCTTCAAAGCCTGTGAACACACAACAGCTGCTATTAAACAAAGAAAATAAGAGTGATAGACTTTGTGCAATAACACAAGCAAAGATCCACATGAAGATGCATTCTCTGTGATGAAATCATCAATCTTTAAGCTTGTAATTAACAGGCTATAGGGAGACCAGCCTTCCACTGTATTTTCTTGGCTGTAATACATTAACAGAATAAATTGCTGTTTTTATGACAGGCCATTCAGATACCTTGTCTCCTAGGTTGACCTTGGTGAAGCTGAGAGTCTGCAGATGAATGCTGGAGGCACGGATGGCGGGGGCAATGGTTTCCACCAGCAGCTTCTCCAGATACTGACCAATGAAGGGCCAAGCCTGCTGCAGGATCTACACGATAGATCATATCCAATGTATGTTATACATAAGATACATAAGATAGTATGACGCAATTAATGAACACAAATGATCAAAAGCGGTTTATGTTTTTATCCGCAGTCATATGATTCTGTGAGCAACAATGCAAGCATCTTTTATTGTGGCAAGGCACTTCCAGTGAATAAGAAATCATTATCAGAATATGACAGCATATCAAAGAACAATAACCAAAGCACACACCATAGTCACAACACACAGAATCGCTCTCTCTCTCCCTCACATACACACACACACTTCACAATTCACAATGCCAAGACTACTTGTTTGAAATGTTAAGGCTTTTCAGAGAAGCCGAAACCAAGTTTCTGACAGAGACCGGAATCTAAACATTGAACAATAGCTCAGCCATTAATAATTCAGCAGGGCGGTTATGATGAAGTGAATTCATCAAATGCACCTCTCACTTTGGAGTCAAATTAAAAAGGAAAAACAATCGCTAATGTTCTCCTTTATGGGTCTGTTTATCAGTTTTGTCAGTTTATGAGCAGTAAGAGCATCTATAGCTATCATTCTGGGGAGTGAGCTGAATCAATGTTTTCACTCCACACAGACCCATTTGTGTTAGCTTCAGCGTTTCAGTGTGAGGTGTAAGAGCGAGGTGCAAAGTCCTGTCAGCTACTGTTTACTGACCTCTACACTCCCCATGAGACTAGTTATGCTAGTGGCGTAAACCTTAGGAGAGTATCTTATATTATTTATGATACAGTTATTGACATTCAGCTAGGAATTATGCATTATACAAGAGTGTAACTCCTTTTGTACTGTGTTGCTCACAGCCATCCCCAGCTCTTTTTATTTGCAGATTACAATTTTTTGTTCTTGTCAAATATAATAAAAGGTGAGAACATTTCAGGGCTGATGTGTGTTTGTTTATAAGGGAGGAGGGGTAGTGTGAGCAGCTGGGTCACACGTCAGGAAGCCCGGAGGAGAGTCGTGGGCTGCTGAAAAGTGAGTCCTGCAAATTGCCCTCCCATAAGCTGGGCTTCTGTCAATAAGTTCATTACATTTTTCCCTCCAGAAGGGTGCTTTGTATTATTAGTATTCATATGCACACTTGCCCTATACTGATGCGAGGTCACTGTACTGACAAAGACAAAGAGCGCTGAGATATGATCTGAACCACTCTCTCTGCCTCTTAATTATACTGGGAGATAATCAGCTGGGATGGAGAGGCTGCAGCGGGAGCCGGGTCAGTTAAAGTTCACACAAGTTGTCCCCATAAATAATATGAGGCATTGCAGCTACCGGGTTACTCAAGTGAAACGTCAATACTTTATCTTGGAATCACTGCTGTTTAAGAGTTCAGCTGATGAAGCGAAGCAGTCTGTCTTCATACAAGCGTGTTAAAGAAGATTATTGTCAAAAAGTAGTTCCTAATCATAATGTATGAATACACAGCCATAGCTGCGCATTTAAGTCTGACAGGGGCATACCTTATTCAGCCACTCCACCTTTTCCACATCAGGAAAGTTGACCTGTGAACAAGAAAAATTGTTCAGGCAGGCATGAACTTTTCATTTCATTTCATTTGAATTTGTCACGCTCATGGTACGCAAAAACAACACCAAAACATGTCTCTACAAACACACTATTGAGCGAAAAGGAGCAGGGAGAAGAATAAAATCTTATATGACCTGCCCCTTTCTAAAAACAACAAAATAAATACAAATAGATGGTCTACCCTTCATAAAAAAAAATGTTCACAGCCAAACAACTCAATACAATACTGCCATAAAATGACCTCCAGCTCTGAGCAGCAGAGCTAATACTTGAGATGAATGTTATATTTAAGTTTTTCTGTTTGTGTGGAATGACCTGAAGTAGATACAGTGGTTTTAAGTAATCTAAGTAATTTTAGATCATGCACAATTAAAAGATGAGAAAAAACACAGGCTGAGCAACTTAGATTGTGAGACAACATTTCAGGAAGCCATCAACCACGTGCGCATCAGCCTTTCCTCTAAACCACAAAGACATGAGATCTGATGATAGGGGCTGTCATCCCAAACACACACACACACACACACACACACACACACACACACACACACACACACACACACACACACACACACACACACACACACACACACACACACAAACAGTTTATTCCCTCGTGCTCTCTATCCAGATATGGTGGTCCTAGGGAAATATGTTGATGAGTCATCACGTGTTTGGAGCCGAATAAGGTCAAAGGCTGCTAGTGAAACAGGAAAGGGAAACAAAACAGAGAATCTCTCCTACTGCTAGATATAAATATATTTTTCATAATTTTAGAATAGACGTGCATTTCACTGTCTATCAAGTCGAAGATCCCCTAGTTTCATTCTCTCAACCTTTCCACTCCCTCATCTGACATTTAAATATACATTCCTGAGTATATACATTCCTGAGTGCAGTTAATCCTCCAGGCACTGCACTTTAGGAAAGTCTTAATATGGTGCTGGATTTGGATAGTAGGAAGATACTGTGAACAAAAAGGACAGTGTGCACTATGAGTGTATAATGGAGCAAAATGCTCTTTCTTTTTATGCGTGAATATCTTTACTTGATGAAGTCTGGATCCTACAATTAAACAGTAAGCCCCAACGAATGAGTAATATGCATGTAAGAGCCTATCACAGTCATAGATGCAAAGAAACTGAGGTGCAGCTCAAGTTCCGCCTGGAAGAGGAGGCAGATGTGACAGGTGAAACAAACATGCAGGCGGTGAGCCAGTGCTTACCCAGGGAGGTAAATCCCTTTTGGCTCTGAAAGCCTTCTCGGTGGTAAAACTCATCTCGTTGTCCAGGAGGTACATGGCAGACTTGAGCCTCATCACTTTCTCCAGTCGACTGTGTTTCCATCCCATGTAGATCATCAGCCCGAAGAGCACTACACTGATGCTGAAGCCATAATACCCGGCCAGGTACACTGGTAGAAGAGCACCGAGGCATTTTGCAAACGACCACAGCACACTCAGAGCTCGTTCACCTGGGGGCTGGCTGGGTAAGGCCGGGGCTGCGGTCGCAGTGCCTCCGCTCATGCCAGACTCTGCCTCCGCGGTTGGCATCGCACGATCCGTTTGAATTCACTGGCTCTAGCTGGCCTTCAGCTTCACTGCGTCTGCGACAAAGTGGCACTGAAGAATTACCAGCGTATTCCTACAGAAACCATCGAGAAATCACCTATAAACTGCGGGCTTCGATCGTTGAATTCATGATCACGGCTGTTCTCTGCTGCACTCCCCCTCAGTTCCGCAGGGCACTGAAGCAGGCAATTCCGACTTTCATTTACGTATAACGCTTCTCTCACAGAACAGGGCAAAAACATAGACCAGGAACCGAGAGGGCGGGCTCTTCTTGAATCCCTCCTTCACAAGAAATCCAGCAAAAACCTAAACCCTAGAATTAACTTGGAGCGTCATTCACCCACTCAGGCGGAGCGTATTGCGACTCATGTGCAAAGTGGATGACTGTTTATTTTAGCTCAAGACACCATAGGGATTTTTTGTTAACTTATAATCACCGTGTTAACAAAAAAAACACTCCGCCCAAAAGGATGTAGACACTGCCAATGCACATGCTGCACAACCCGTTATCTTGTCCACACAACCGGATCAAACCCTGCCGCATGCGCAAGCGCTCATGTCCTCTGCAGCAGCTTTACAACTGAGCGTAACAGCACCAACAGGTCTGTTGACAGAAAGGTGTAATCTTCCTGCTTTATGGATGTTCATTCATCAGCTGCCGTGGTGATAAGCGTCTTAAAAAGAAAATCCAAGCGGCAGAGTCATGGTCTGCACAAAAGGTCACTACGCAATGTTTACGCAGTACATTACAGGTCGGTCTACAATAGCCCAGTTTAGGATTTGTCATTCAGGTACATTTTGGGAGGTGGTTTTCCTTGTTTTTCATTCATAGCTTCATTAAGCTAAGCGACTGAAACAGCAGGTTGCCTAGATACAATGCATTACAGCTGAAGGTTTATATGCACAGAGGCCTAAAACGTTATCTAAATAGACACATGAGGACAGAGCCAAGCATTCAGTTAAACACCAACAACCAGTAAGGGCCTAAAGGCTGAAACAGGCTTACACATAATTAAAATGTCTTGATTTGATGGTTTAATAGGATATTCAGTGATAGGATTATATATTTTTAAGATTGTGTAATGCAACAAATGTATAGGCTGTAAAGGCTCTTTAAATAATTGTGCAGATAAATCTAAATATTGTTGTTGTAAAAAGATAGTAACAGCTTGGTGCTACATTTGGACCACATTGTAATGCCTTGTCTGTCACATGTTTGTGTTGTTGATATAGTAAACCTCCAAACTGGTATGACTGTGTTTTGTCTCTGCTTGGCAGCTGACTGTGTTCATAAAACATATTGGCTATCTGGCCCCCTTAGTCTTTTTAAACTTCCAAATCTGACAGGATCGTTGTTTACAACTACAATTTATACAATATGTATGTTGGCAGTAAACTGGTCAGTGATCTATCTGTAAAATGCCAATTGTTTAAGAATATGTTCTTATGCTTTCACATTATTAGTTTCTATTTTCTGCAGTAACATCATGACTCACTGGACTGTTTGATAGAAATCTGTAGCAATCACAAAAACGCCCCAAAGCGCACAGAAGGCAACTATAACACACATTTCACCTGTTAGGCAATGCAACAAGGAACAACCATACATTATGATTGCGTCTCAATAATGAAACAGTTCTAATGAAAACAGCTGTTTTGTTCTCTGCAAGCAGAAGTAGCAGTCACAGGATGATGTGTTTATCTGTGATGTTGAAATAATACATGTACAAAAATTAAACACAGGGCAAAGTTCAAGAACAGGTCTGATTCGTATTTTCCAATAAGTCTTTACATGGATTTAAAGTCAACGTTGCATATGTATTTAAAAAACTGTTAATTTGATAGACAAAATAATTTCTATCCCTAGGAATTATTGATGTTATATTGTATGAATGTATAACAATTAGTAACTACTTTTCATGAAATAGCTAGCATTCCAGTTATCAATACTTTCATGCTTATGTATAAGCTAAAACCTTTCCCTCATGTAAAAAGCATCCTGTATTTACCAAATGTGTTGAGTGAAGTAAGAGCTATATAGTGAAACTGCAAGACAGCCTATTTAAAGAGAATAATGTATACTCTTACAGCTAATTTCTGAGCACATATACGAGAGAAAACTCACTGGTCAACAACTTATGTTTTCAGAGGCTGCAGTTGCAAACTCAGCAGAGGCTATCAGAAGTGAGGATATTTGGATACCATTGAAGTACAGATAGAAAGTAAGGCTATAAGAAGCTAGATTGAATAATTAATGTTAAGTGTTTACTTGGCCATGTTGCCTCCAGACAACAGTTTTGTCATCTGTTGAACGGGCCTGTAAAAATCACTAACTTAAATTACATTCTGCCTTGAGTGATCGAGAAGATGTAAGCAGTGTTGAGTCTGTGCTCTTTGTGTTACATAATCCTATGCTCCACTTTTTAGGTCACTGCTAAGAGACAGGATCTCTTGGAGCTTGGCCAGCACACTTTCATTAACACCACCTGAGCAGATGAGAAAACACAAGGGTCGTAAATCTAATTACAGCTACAGATGATGATATTGTGCATCAGTCATTTATACCTGACAGGATAAGTCATGTCTTAAGACCTGATCCAAGTCTTTAGATTTTCCTGTTTTGAAACTGTGTTTTCCGTTTTAGAATGCATTGTACTTACTTCTGCATTAATAGGGGAAGCATGTCTTGTGGTTCCATCAAACATGATGTAATACATATAGTGTACTAAAGAAATCTGAATTCTCTTCACAGTTCATGTAAAAGAGAATCAGTTTGTAAAAGAAAATAAATTCAATCTGTTTTTTTAAATGTTATTCCAGTAACAGCCTGATTCAAATCACCTTGGCTCAGGACAGGATGAATGATTGGACTGCCTTCAAGGTTAAATGCAATATTAGAGTGGTTTTTCCTTTGACTGAGCCTCATAAAAAGGTTAAAGCATTCACACACCCACTCGAGGCATAGGATGTGGGTAGAATCTGAAATGATTTTAAGAAATTCACCCACAGCTTTCAATCAGATACCATATTCTTGCATATTCAACTGCCTAGAACTATATTTAGTGGCTGAAATGATGCCCCACTCATAAGAGGATCCATTACAAATACTAGACTATTTTTTTTTTACCCAAGGATGTTTTGACAACTTTAACCACTGGTCAGTTTCACTGAAGCAGTCGGTTACTTGTTGCCAATATGACTTTTGTGATTTCAAAACACTTTTAACCATCACACATGGACAAGCACTGCAGTGTCTGAACTCTACACATCTTAGCATTTGGAATAGTTGTCTTAATACATATACACTGCATCAGCAGAGATTAAGCAACCCATATGTTTATAAAGTTATTAACTTGAGTTACCTCTGCGAGTTCTGCACCACTAAAGTGATGGACACAATTCATACCTAACCCACTGGGACAATTCTGAAATTAGTCATTCAGCGTGAGTACTATTGAAGACTACAGTGCATTTTGATCCTTTAAGATTTTAAACAGTACTTCTCAACATTTACACTGTAGTGAGTCTACTTTTAAGCAAATGAAATATCAAAGTACTACTACAGATTATAGGAACACCTGGTAAAGGCACCTTCCTTGAAAGCAAACAGCTAGTAAAAACCAAGATCTGCTAGTTATTTAGAAACCAAAACCTTTAATCACAGTATAAACAAAAGTTGAGGAATTAAGAATAATGAGTCCAGAATGTCCCCGAGGAAAAGCCTGTTATCCAGCAAGTCTTCAATCAGCGCTCCAGCATGTGTCAGCTGCTGCAGCTCCGCCGCCTCGTGTTGGGATGGGCTCCTGTTGTTAGGATGGGCCCAACTGACAAGACTTCACACCGGGAGGGTCCTGGCCTGGGTCTTCAGCTGCTGCTCACCGGGCTGCTCGTTTCACCACATGTGCTGCCACAGCCATGGCGGAGAAAACAGCTTACTTGGACCTCTGCCTCATCTTCCTCCTTTTACGCTTCAGTCTGAAAAAAAGGTTTACAAGATGCAATGAGACTAAAATCTTTCAACATGTTGTAACTTGTATTTGGTAGACTTGATGTGTATTTTGTAAATTGTCTTATTTCTACTCTAACTCTAGGCATACTTCTTAATTATTGTTAAGCGATATTTCACTCTTTAGTTGCTGCAATATAAATGTCGCCTATGTGGGACGAACAAAGGTATTTTGATTCCGATACCATTGCATTAAAAAACATGCGCCATTAAGTCTTACCTGCGCATGCGCTTCTTCCTCCACTGCAAAAAAAATAAGAAAGACGACGTTAAATGACTTGGTTAAATTATGTGCATTTTCTTAAAAAGACATGCACATGTTTGCAACGGCTGTTCAACTACACATACAAATGGCATAATACAATTGTTACAACTAAAAGCAAGTGAGAATGCCGCGCTGGGCCGTTGACATGCTCAAACTGGCTAGCTCACTAATGTTAGCATCACCAGGAACAATGATTATTTAATCATACAGACATGAAGTACAAACCTTAGCTCTCATGCCGAGATGAGAAGACTGAAAAGAGAAGGAAACATGAGAAGGATTAGTTGGATTGATTAAAAAACACCATGATTCACATGGATTGTGATCAGCAGCTAAAGTCTCACCTACCGAACGCTAGGGAACCGTCTGCAGGAAGACCGTCAAAACATGGCGACGTCGTTTTTATAGTGGTTTTCATACGTCATCTTAATGTGACCGCGGGAAAATATAGGAAATGTAGTTTTCTGGAAAGAAAAATACTAGGTACGTCAAGCCAGCACCATATAGATAGTTATAATAAAATATAATATAGTTATATTATAATTCTATTATACAGCTCCGCGTCAAGCCATAACTGTAGCCTTTTATGTGATTTGCATGTATCTTGACCTGATCTTCACCCAGTTTATATTTTATTTCTTCATAACTTTGTACTGTGCAGATTTAAATGATAAATTATAAAAAATAAAAATAAATTAGGACATATTTTATATTAGTAGAGATTTTTTCTCAGGTGATTAGTAATACTATATTGATTCAAATATATTGTCTTTAGGGCCATAGCTAGCATTTATAACAGTCATGTGGTATTTTTATATTTAAACTGTTGTGTGTGTGTCTGAATTTCTTTTTATACACGTTTCTGTATTTTTAGGCATAGTATGCTCTTACAGACCAACAACGAACACAAGCGTCAGAACTAAATACTGACGCTTCTGAATTTTTTCTACCCAAAATATTTTTCCTGGCAGTGGTGAAGGATTTAATTAAGTTTTCAATCAAAAAACCAATATGATATAGCTTTAGTTTCATCATAACCTCAGTAAGTCTAAAATACATTCTACAGACTTTTCTCATACCAACAGTGTGTTTGTAGTACACACGTTAATGCTGGTTGTTAAACTGTTGTATCCTGATTCAGATTTTAAGTATATTTTAAAGTTTAGGATTTTAATATCAAAAAATTATCTTATCAAAGCATATCTAATTATGCCGTATATGTGGTCATATTCCCCAATAACGTGTTCATAATAGATGATTCCTTACTTATTTCATAACCCTTTTTACCCTGTACCAATCTTATGGTTTATGACTGATTTATGCAATGAAATAGAATTCATTTTATTTGAGGGTTGATCATTAGTATTCAAAATCATAAAAAAACACATTTTTCCCCAGCATAATAAGGTGAACACACGCAGTCCAAAGACACAACTACACAAATGATGTCAGGTGGCTTTTTAATGTCTCCAAAAATAGTCTCTGAAACTAGGATTTGTTTTACAAAATCATCCATATATCATCAGGTATGGAGTTCCTATGTAAACACAGACTCGATGGTGGCACCAGAAAACTGAATGCTGAACCCTTGGCAGGAGTTAGACCATCCACAACTGAGAAATATTTTCTTGTTAAATTGCTCAACTACAAGGTCTTCAGTTGTCAGCTTGAGAAATTGTTAGCAGAGTAACCTAAAGTTTATTCCTAGAAGAGTACACAATGTACTAGAGTAGACGGACTAAGCGAGAGCAGTATAAATGCAGTAATTAATGTGACTAATGTCAATCAATAATAATGATGTCATGCTTAAAACTTCATGGTTCAAGACAGGTGTTACACATTTCTGCCCACGACAAGTCAAAACTCATTTCAAAATGCATGGCTTCAGTTTTAGGACCTCAACGAATTTATCCAAATGCCACACAAAATACACTGACACAGAATTGTGCATTCATCATCCTTGGCCGCTCTGTCAAACTCATTTTATTTTCCATCTTTCACTACAGTTATGTGGATAAAGGGACGAAGGCTCAAGGAGAGTCGAATGGTTAAAATGTTCCAGTGACTATTATGCCCTTTCACAAAACATCCTCTTTTGTAGCAGAATTGTCCACTGTTAAGAGGAGAGGCTGTCTCAAGGACAATGAGATTTACTAGGGATGTACAAGTGTGTGTGTGTGTGTGTGTGTTATAGGTGGAGTGACAGAATTTAGGAGCAGCATCATCCCAGACTGACATCAGTTAGATTCAGAGGTATTCACAGCGGCTATGCCCGCAAGTGCCTCAGACAGCTGGGAGTCCAGGACAGAAGGATTCATGACGTCTGTTCTTTGGGTCATCACACGTCTGCTAGACACATTTATTCTGCAGCTTCGGTCTCCATTGCCTGTCCGGTTGCAGTCTCAACAGTCTTTGTAGCCTTTGATAAAAAAGATACAGATATTAACAATGATAGAAATGTAATAAAGGAAAACATTTGGAGCAAGTATTTTTTGATGCTGCCCTGTAACTCACCTTCTTTTTCTTCTTCTTCTGAGTCTTGCGGCTGGCTGAGCTTTGAAGCAAAGTCTTAAAATGAAAAAAACAAAACAACAATGACTCATATCCTCAAACAAAACAACACATGATGGCTTTGAGATGTAGCACATTTTACCTTCAGCTCTTCGTCCTGAACCTCATGCTCAGACTTGTAGAGGTCTGGGTCAAAGAGGCTGTTTGTGATTCGCAGAGGTCCATTGGCCATGAGCAGCACGGTGAACTTGAACTGGGCAACACATTCACCTGGACAAAGAAGGGATTGAAAGTTACATTAAACGGTCTGACTCAAGCTTAGAAATCTAAATGTTACAGTTCACAGGGCAAAATAAGACATGGACACAATTGTACAGATATCTCTAGAACAGACTCTACAGTCAATGCCTTCGTCCTACAGGTACTGTCAGGCTCGAGACTACGGTCACTGCGGGGAAGTCTTCTGCATCCCAAACCCATTTTCCATTGACATGACAAGAGGAAAACACCCGGTTCTTCCCTGATAATGCTACATTTTGAACAACAAATATAAAAATACACTAGGGCTGTTAGTTAACAGAATAAAATGAAATCTTATTTATTATGACTTTCCTTCGAACTGCATATCAGAAGAGACAGGTAGAGTCTTATCAACACTGCCAATCAGAAGAATGTATGAATATGCTTCTCTTCAAAAAATTCTTTAATTTAAAAACTGCAAATGACTTCATTCTTTTGCAGAATGACAATAAGGAAGCAAACCCTTTCAATGTCACGTACTGCTACAGGTACCAATGACATAGAAATACAATATAATACAGTCTGACAGTTTGAGGACACCCCTATACTTTATTTTCCATGGGACAGAAAATACTTATATAATATATTTTCTTTAGTACAATATGTCTGACGATTGAAGAAGTCACCTTGGGCTGAGAGAAATTCTTTTGGACGCTTTCACCATTTTCTTTTGTCCTTTTATGGACAATTCTATTTATCAACAAGAAATGTCTTAAATGGAACTCTTAATATGAACTGATGTTTCCCTGAACTTCCTGTTAACTTCAGGATGCCATTTTCTATTTATTTGGAGGTCAAATACCAGAGGATCGAATTCTGTGTATGGACCACTAGTTGCTCAAAGCCAGAAGGTTAAGCAAATAATAAATCACCCTGGCCGACAGATTTAGGTATAGGAACATTTTCCAAAGAAACTTTCAGACTTCACTTCATTTTGTTCCCATATAAACAAACGTATACGATTGTTTTTCAACTAAGCGCTTAATTACAGCCCTTCATGTTCCCCTCACCTTCTTTCTCATGCAGCACGTTGAAAGGCTGCAGAAGCTCATGTTTGGCACACTCCACCACACCCAACCTGGCCTTGCCTTCATCCTCAAACGCTCTGGTGACGCAAACAAAAAAAAGAATAATGAGTGGGTGAAACTTCTGTTTTTTAAAAGAAAAATTCAAGTGAAATAATTGATGTTTAGTTTTGAGAAGCTACCTCAGAGTGAACGGCATTGTATCGAAGCGCCTCTCCATCTCACTGAAGAATGTTCGAGATGTCTTCATCTTTAAGCCGTATACCTTGTTGGGGTCTCGTTTGTAGACGGTGGTCCTCTGACCTCCATCCCTTGCCTATGTTGCAAAACATTATATTAGATGTGCTTTTAAGAAATTGTAAAAATGAAGAGAAACAAATCACATTACACCAAGTTTCCTCTCACCTTTCCCTCTCCAGTGCTGATGAGCACATCCACTGCATATACCTCATGCACTTCAAACTCAGCCTTCTCATGGTCCTTTCTACAAAAACAAAGGGACAAAATCATCCACTGTTACAAACGCCCATCCGGTTCAATGTTAGGTTAGACAGGAAGTAGTGGTTGAGTGAACTCACTTTTGCTGGTCTGTTGGGTTTTGGATGATTGTTTTCTCCCCATCGATCACATGTTGTTTGAGCTGATGGGACAGCATCCCTGCACACATTGAAGGAATATGCTGAGTCAAGCTGGTCAAATGACATTCGGAAATGTATACCATTGGAATCACAAGGATTGAAGGTGCCAAATGTTCATAAACACCCACCTTCAATAGGGGAGCACTTGAATGACTTTGCAATCTTGTTCCAGGCGTCTGTGACCTGGGAGTTCTGATGGAAGAGAGGAAATGATATTTATTAGATGAATTTAAAAAAAGTCAGGGTGTTGCTTTTGTCAGTGGTGATGGCGGGTGAGTTTTACCTTGTTTCCTGGCTTAACAAGACGAATAGCAGCCTCAGCACACAGGTGCGCCGCAATTAGGACGTCAGCCTTGCGTCCAGTCAGTGGGGTTTCCTGAAGTGACACAAAAGGAACATTTATTAGTTAGATATAAGAGGTCACGTAGCAAAGTTTTACTAGCCATTAATGGTGTCGTATAATTCAACGCTGGCGACAAACCTTGGTCACTCCAACAACGAAGCTGTGAGCCACATTTGAGATGAAGCCATCAACGTGCACACCCAGATCACTGTGTACAAACAGAACAGGAAAACATGAGCCAGAGAAAGTATCTGCAAACCAAATATAATCTATCGTGTATCTAGTTCACAGGATGGACAAGGGAGACATTTTGTAGCTTACATTTTGACAACGTCTCCGTCCTTCAGTATGACATCAGGGTCACTCTTCAGAGGGGAGTGATGGCATACGGTGTTGTTAACCGACACACAAGTAGGAAAAGCACTTCCTGCGAGAGAGAAAGAGGGTGAATGAGGAGTGCTGACAGAGACATTGATGATGACTGGTGATGAACTGAAACAATAGACATACCTTTCTTCATGTCTTTCTCCTTCTTGAAGATCTTCCCCGTTTCTGCCATGACAAAGGCATCTCCCTTTTGGCACAGGCTGAGAACGGAGACTCCAGGCAGAGCTGCCTCGACCACTGTCTTCAGAGCCTCTGCAGGACGAGAGAGAAAAAGGAGACATGATGAAGTAAAAATGGTAGGTCAGTAAGCGAGTACATATGGGCTGCAGCTGATGATTATTTGCCTTATTGTTTATTTGAATGATTATGTTTAGGGCAGTTGATTAATATTTTTGTTCCACAAAACATAATTTATGAAATTTCCAAGAAGATTTTCTAAAAGTTTATTCGCCTAACCCCCAGTTCTAAACAATATATTTTCTGTTTATTTCTTTGATTAATCCCTAATCATTCCAGCAGTATTAAACAGGCTCACACACTGTGGAAACATAGCACGGTTAGTTAAAAGAAGGCTCTTGCTCACTGTTCAAGTTTCAATTAAGGGCTTGTGTGTGTCCACAGCATTAGAGCATCATTACACTGTGAACAACTAAACTGGAGCAACGTCAAGTAGAAAACAAACATCTGACAGATTGTCTGACAGCTGTACATCAGCTTGAAACAGCATAATGCAAGCGGTAAATTAGATGTCTTAACCTCAGATAAGTAGGTCAGCTGTGATAAATGTCAATACAAAATCAAAAGGACACACGGTGTCATTTATGCAACACTGATGTAAAGACCCTACAGAATGAATCTCCACAACCTAGCAGAGGTCCAAGGACAGACTGGGAATGAAAACCGACAGTCACTAAAATGTATACAGTGAGCCACATGATGTTCTTTCCGTAAAGACCAGGATAATTGGAACATTGAATATGTTAAGGCTAAAGTTAAGTGTTTCCCTAGCAACACAAATAAATTAT
Organism: Notothenia rossii; assembly: GCF_949606895.1. Lineage (NCBI taxonomy): Eukaryota > Metazoa > Chordata > Actinopteri > Perciformes > Nototheniidae > Notothenia > Notothenia rossii. The sequence continues at coordinate 20,502,204 of NC_136902.1, forward strand.
CCGACATTAGTTTAGTTCAGATTAACTGTGGCTAACACGTGGAGGTTTTACTATCGGTGTATTTAAATGGCGAAGGTCAGCTGTTCATTAGACTGTTGGCTTGCCAAACAAAGACTGTAGAGTAGCTGACAGGTGTGAGTGTGTGTAACATTTGAGTGTTAAGATGTTCAATGTGAAAAGGCGTGTTTTAACATGCCTTTTAACTTGGTTAATCAAATGTAAAAATGTTATATTTGTGTTTTGAATGCTAAAAAAAAATTCTGAAATATTGATATGCCTTAAGCTTTAAATGTAAAAGACTGATGCTTTTAGGTTTGTTGGATTAAGATTGTAAACACATACAAAACAACTTCAAGGTAAACTATTTATTCCACACTAATGATGTTGTGTGCTGCATACACGTGGTCTTGAAAACACTATTTGTTTGAACCACAAGCAATGAAAGCATGTTTAGCAACGTTTGCGATTCATGTTGGTTACTAAAAATGTACAATGTGATTTAGTTCAATACGTAATTTTAGTTGGACAGGCAGTAGTGGGTATTTAACTCACGCTAGATTATACTACTTACTTTTGACTTTAAATGACACCTTATAAAATAACAAGATTTCCAGTTTCTCAAGTTACATAACACTTTTATATATCTCAGTTTGAAAGCCCTGTATGTTTAAATTTAAATGTCGGCTACTCAGTATTTGAAACAAGCCCATATTGTTGTTCAATTGTATACTTGTCATTGTTATCCGTTATGTTAGCAGTCGAAGCTAGCTAACGTTTGCTAGTGAGGTAGCTAAGCCACATAGCTGCTCAGCTAGCTCACCAGGCTAAGTTGACAGCAAAGGGTCCTTTAACAAATATGGGCTGTGTTAAATAAAAACTCGACCTAACATTACAAGCTATAACAAGCGTTATGCTGTATTGATATTAAAACAAGGCCCGCTATCTAATATGATCTGCAGTTGGTACTGATGCGGCACATGGCACAGCAGCTGCCTGGGTATGACTAGCCAACACTGCTAGCTAACACTGCTAGCTAACATCACACGGGTCCTGATACTTATGGACAGTCAAAACGGTGCGTTAAAGCTGCATTTCACTCACGATTCGCAATCTCGGCCCCCATCTTATACTTGGTGACCACCAAGTCATCAGCGATGGTCTGCTCCTGTGAATCGTCATCTCCAGACATGTTGGCAGTGTTGTCTGCGAAGTCAAGAGTAACTTTTTGCCCGGCGGTTGTCAGTCAGTCACAGTACGGACCACGCTGCTCTCCGATCGGCCCGCCCGACTCCAGCAGCACAGCTCTAGATCCCGCCTGCTGCCCAAGACACACTTTACCGTCAAGATAGTTCACGGCATAGCAGCGTTTTCCTCGTCGCGTTACACCCGAAAAAGGCAAGGGTGATATTTTAAATCACATCATCGGTGTTTAAAATTAAACCATGGACAAGTATTCATAGCCAACAGCAAAGTATACTCGCTGTTAAAGTCTTCCTTCTGGCTATGGCAGTCTTTGCTAATCACTTACTCACATGAGTCACTTAATTCCTATGGTATGGAAGAAGCAACATTGATTGACAAGCTGATACTGTGTATGTACCATACATGTGCTTTCAATCAATCAATCAATGTTTATTTATATAGCCCAATATCACAAATGTTACATTTGTCTCAGTGGACTTCACAGTTTGTACAGAATATCAGTATGACAATATGACACCATCTGTCCTTAGACCCTTACATCGTACAAGGAAAAACTTCCACAGAAAACCCACAGTTTAAAGGGGAAAATGGGAGAAACCTCAGGGAGAGCAACAGAGGAGGGATCCCTCTCCCAGGACGGACAGACGTGCAGATGCCGTGTGTAAATTGAAAAGATAATACATTAACAACAGGTTGTCCAAATGTTTGGAAATGCACGTGTCTATAATAAGAAGATGATTCCACGAGGATATCCATCCAGGACTCATGATCCAAGACCACAGAAACAGGATCAGCCACGACTCAGGATCCCGGCGTAGATAGACACCAAAAAGACATTTGGGGAAGCTGGGTTATTCGGAACATGAGAGTACACAGGTATAGACATAGACAGAGAGAAGGAAGAAGTAAGGTGTCCCCCGACAATCTAAACCTATAGCAGCAAAACTATAGGGGCTGAATCTAATCAAAAGCTCTAAGCTTTATCAAAAAGGAAGGTCTTAAGAGCACTCAAATTTGGAGCTTGATAAGAAAAGGCTCTGGCTCCCATTGTACTTTTAGAGACTCTAGGAACAACCAACAACCTGCTTTCTTGTAACGCAATGCCCTAGTAGGACAATAGGGTATAATGAGATGGCGACTGCCCATCAAGGGTTTTTTTAGGCGAGAAGAAGAATTTGAAATGCTATCCTGTGTTCTATAGGCCAGGGAGCCAGTGTAAGGCAGCCAGAACAGGAGTAATGTGATCCCTTTTCCTAACTCTGGTTAGTACACGTGCTGCAGCATTTTGAATCAGCTGAAGCGACTTAACTGACTTCTTGGTACACCCTGATAATAAAGAGTTACAGTAATCCAGCCTTAAAGTAACAAGTGCATGGACTAGTTTTTCTGCATCGTTTTGAGGCAAGATATGCCTGATTTTTGAGCTTTTGATTTATATGTTTATTTATGATTCTAAGATATTTATAATATTTGTGTTTATGATTCTAAGAGATTTCAATGTGTGTTTATGATTCCAAGACACTTATGTTTTATTCGATTATTTAATGATTTACACTAATATTGACCTGTTCCCTATTTATCAAAAACAATGAAAATGTTATAATTAATGTGAGAAAAAAATCAGAATAAGGAAAGATCCCATTTAAAAGAAATGGAAAAAGGCAGCACTGAACTCTCACTTCACCGATCATCTTTGATTGTACTCCGACCAAATCGCGCGCGAGTGTGTAACTGATGCGTTCACATCCCTCCATCTCATTTTCTGCTGTTATCTGTATCACAAATACCTCTGTATCCTCTGTACATATTCAGAGCACATGTGTACAAATCATTATTCTATTTGTAATACATGATAATGATTTGAAAAAGTAAATATAATATAATGTATTATATACAAATATAAATATGTCCGATGTTTGTATTGATTTACTACTCACACAATGAAATGACACAGTTTATTTGATGTTTGAAAAATTACTGCATTTATTTATTTGTATAATAAAACATATTGGCAATAACAAATTGTACAAAAGACTGCTCTACAGAAATGCGTCCTCATCATCAAACTAGCCTACTAAACATTTCACAAGTCTTGTAAAAATGTCACAACATATTTATAGAAAATGCATGGCAACAAAGACATACAACACTATCATGCATAATAACTTTTTGTTGAGGAAATTGAAACGTTTGAAATGTTCTAATTTGTTATAAAGTTTGATATGAGTAGTCACTCATCATGACACATTTGGCATACATTTGCTGTCCAGTGTCTCGTAATTCTGGGCACCATATGGTAAAGTACACTAAAATAAACAAATCCATTAATCAAAAATACTCAGGTACAGCGTTTAGGTGAACTTTATAAGTCTCAACAGACACTTTCAAGCACACAACATGTTTCCCTTTATTTTGTGGTTCTGCACCGACTACCAGTTGGTTTCATAAACATTTATATACTGCATAAAACTGTGAAATGTTGCACAGGTGTATTTCTTTTATCACTTGAAGCTTTAAAGTTTGTTCGATGCTCAAATTCTTCAGGAAAAACGTAACAAAATAACCCAAGTTTATGGCAGGAAGGAACATCAAGCGGCAGTATGTGTCCCAGTCCACGTCATTAGGTAAGTACAGCATCTGGCTTGATGAACAGTCTGCTGTGCCAGTAGTCCGGGTTGTCAAATGAAGAGTTACTGCCAGGCTCCCCCATGCCAGCACACACCTTGATGTATCCCCCGATCCCCGCACACCTGCCACTGCCCATCTCTTCAGAAACATTTCTCCCCTTCACTGGGAGGTTCTGGTAGTCTGCCTGCTCCCACCCACTGGGCAGCGCTCCAAATCTGGTCATCTCCTCATACTCCTCCACCATTTCTCCCCCAGCTGTGAGCACATCTGGCCTGGGCATGACTATACTGCTCGTATTTCCCTGAAGTGCAGGTTGTTTATTTATGTTATGATCCTCCACTTCCTCTTCCTCTTCCTCCTCAAGCTCTTTTTTCAACACCTCCACTGTTTGGTTGGATGCCACTGCGGCACTCTTTGCAGATGTTTGACTCCCACGTCTCTCCCATGCTGGATCCTGTGCCTCCGTAGAATCAGATCGCCTGATATCCATGTATTCATACCTGCCTACTCCTTGGGCTGCCTCTGCGTTGTTATCCGCTGCTCTGATGCCATTATCCGAGGAAACCGTGAGCGGATGTTTCTCCGTGGAGTCTCTTTCCTCTTCAACACCTGCTTCACAATCCTCATCTACTTTTTTACTTGTCACAGCTGAGACTTGTTTCAGAGTTTCAACATGTGTTGCGTTCTCTATAGGTAATGGATTCATGAAGGTTGGTGAGGGTAAAGGTGAGGTTTTATGACAAACAGCAACAGAGGTGGCTTCTTCCGGTAAAAAGACACTGCTGTTTGAGCAAGAATGAGCACTTGACTCTTTGCTCATTATTTCATACTCCAGAGAGAGATTCACCACCACGAGAGACAGATCATTCTTGAGTCTTGAGTTTCTTCGTCCAGAATGAGACACTCTGACTGTGAGCCAGGACAGAATAAGTCAAAGAAAAAAGGTCAGGGGGAAGAAGCCTTGATTATGAATTGCTTTTGATAATATTTATTTCCTTTTAATACAGTCAAGCAGATAATATGATAAGTTAGCATGCTGATAGTTTACCTCTTTCAGGGGTCACAGGTGATGCAGCCAGGACATAGCCACAGTTGTCCACCTCCTCCTCTTCCTCTGCCGTCCACACCTTATAAGAGGAAGGGCTTGATGCTGTTGAGAGTTTCCTGTTCTGTCTGATGGACATACGAGGAGTTCCCCTCTCGGAGCCGAACCTGGCCCTGTGAAGTCTCCCGCTCTGTGACCCATCCTCTCGCGGCGCTGCCTCTCTCCCTCTGAACTCTGACCTCTCCGGCAGCGTCCGCACCGAGCTCAGTCGAGACCTCTGGAGCCACAGCTGAAAGAGAAAAGCAAATAATTGATGAAGCAGCTAGTACAAATCAATAGTATTATTTTCAAATGAGACCAGTGGGACCACCAGAATGATACATTTAGTCTTACTTCCTGAGGCCATGACCTTATTGCAGGGCTGGGTTGTAATATTGATTTTTAGGACTATCAGCAAAGTATAGCACTAATACTGATTGAAGAAAATGCTGTTTAAAGTTAGAGCTAAATATATCTATTACCTGAAGCGGTGGGAGAAGAAGCCAGGCTTTTACTTTACTCTGTTACAAGATAAAATCATGTATTCAAAATGTATATATTAAGTTGCATGCAAAAGAATGGACTCAAAGTACAAAAAGTAAAACTACCGCACGGCCTTTTTCCGAATAATATTAATATTTGTTATACTTTGGAATTTCACAAAGGGATCAATCACACACAATAACACTTGATAATAATAATTTGTGAGGTTTTATTATTGATCTGAATTCAGAGTAACTAAAGCTGTCAGATACATTTAGTGAAATAAAAAATAAAAATCTTCCCTTCACCGATCCCCTGTTCGATTACAGAGTGTGAGTGTGTGAGTGTGTGAGTGTGTGAGTGTGTGAGTGTGTGAGTGTGTGAGTCTGCATCACCTGACGGATGCTGTCCACAGGGCTGGGCGTCATCGGCAGGTATCCCACAGGTCCAGCCTGAGAGGTACCACTCTACAATTCAATGTAAACAAAAGTGTTAAGTGCTGGTTTCCTCTGCCTCTGATGTATTAACAACAATCCCCAAATAGTCTTAATAACAATTCTAAGGTGTATTTCATTACCCTGTAAGAATTAATCCGTGAACGGGACAAACTCCAGGATGGAGAGTGTTGGAGAGGAGGAGTCGTCAAACCGTCCTCCAGCCCCTCCTCGTCTTCGTCCTCCAGATCTGCATCCAGAAGCCCTCGCTCAGATTCCCTTCGATGGCTCTCTACCAAGGCAGCCTCTTCTCCTTCCAACTATACAATAACATGGAAGTCAATTGTTTAAGGTCTTAGTAAACAGCCAGTGGGACTAAGCAGTACAAGTGAAGCAGGTGACAGCCGCACCTTAATGACCAGGTATCTGGGGGGGTCTCTGGCCATGCGAGTAAAGTCACTGGCCAACTCTTTGAAGGTCGGCCGAATGTTTTCATCAATCATCCAGCCTAAAGAAAGGAGATCATTTAAGTTATGTAACAAAAAAACATGTACTTTCTGATAGTATCAGTAGGTTTGTTTATGTTTATTTTGCATTGAAATTGTATCAATACTTATACATGATTACTATTATTACTAATACATGTCTTACTTAATTTTGTATTTTATTCTATTAACAAATGTCATTTTTTGTAACCAGGTTCATTCATTGTCTTTCACAATGATAATTGATGTTTGGCAGTGAGCTGTCATGGTAATACAATTGAATGGAAACTTGATTTATGTCTTTGTGTGTTTGTGCATACTGGTCCCACTTACATTTCACCATGACCATGTAGACGTCTATGGTGCAGATGTGTGGCTGTGACAGCCGTTCGCCCTTCTCCAGCAGACTCGGCACCTCCTGAGGAGGCACAGATGTGTACGGCTCCGCCCCAAATGACATCATCTCCCAAACTGTCACCCCTGTCAGGGAAGAGAGGTCACATTTAAAAGCTCCCTTCCAAAAGATTGTTTTATTGGTACATACTGTCTAACACTACACAGACTCACAGGGATACACAGACACTTACCATAACTCCAAACATCACTTTGATGAGTGTATCTTCGAAACAAAATGCTTTCCAGTGCCATCCATTTCATGGGTGTCTGGATTAAGACACACATTGCAAAGTCAGACAGATGGCTTTGTTTACATCACCGGGGTTTAATAATTCAAAGTGTATGCTGAACTGAATTATTACCACCTTGGTGTCAGTGAAGACATATTTCTTGTCGTCGGGATAAAGCAGGTCTGCTACGCTGTAGTCAGAGATCTGGACCTGGTAGTCGTTCTTCAGCAGGATGTTTCGGGCAGCCAGGTTCCTGTGGACCATGCAGTGCTCCTCCAGGTAGTACATACCCTGAGACACGAACATACATACACTATATATAATCTGGCATCTTTATATATAACATTTAGTTGAAGTCTGAAGTCTGTAATTCTGGCTGAGCTCACTTTAGCAATCTGCACACACCAGTTGAGCAGGCGCTGGGGGTCCAGGCTGTTCTTGTGCTGCCTGATGTGCTCCAGTAAAGACCCCTGGGCACTGAGCTGGGTCACCAGCTGCAGACTGGGACCCGGACAGATGCCCAGCAGCCTCACAATGTAGGGATGGTCCAGGCTGCCCATGCACAGCATATGCTACAACACATAGCAAGGTGAAAAATCACAGTACTTTATAGATACTTATCTTTTATCTGTATTTCTGAATGAAATGTCAAATGTATTGCTATTTCTGTAGTTATAACTTCTTTCAAGAAGCTTTCCTTCTCACATCAGTAATCTCATTGAAGGTCTGTCGGCCCGAGCTGTCCTGGATGGTTTTGATGGCCACAGGGATCTTCACTGTCTCTCCCCAAGGAGTCCAAAAACCCTAGAACACAAAACAAATGTGGAGAAGAAGTCTCAAATGAGTCGGTGAAGCTTGATACTGTTTCAGATTAAAACTGTGTATCTATGAGGTTCCGGTAGTGCATACAAAATCATCACAATTACATTATTTATGCTACATAACTATACATATATGCAGTATAAGAATTGTAAACAGAGCTGATTATCATCATCTCAGCAACATGTTATCTAAAAACCAAAATGCTCTCAAATGGAGATATTTGGTGGACATTAAAGCTGCACAATTAATGTGTCAAGTCATTTAATGTAGTAATAAAGTAATGGCACTTAAATCATTGGATAAAATGTGTATGTGCTTGGAAACAAAGACGATAATGAATACCTTGTGCACGATGCCAAAAACTCCTGAGCCAAGGGCTTTGATTTTCTTCAGCTCCGAGGGCCTCAGGATGCGAGCATGAACCTTGGTACCTTTCTCTCCAGGACCCAGAGGCTCAAAGCTCTGCCAAAATACACATAACGGTTCATTTGTCTCACTCACTGTAACAAATGCATGTAGTGAGGGCAGCTCATGAGGTTGAATGGTCTCACCTCTCCACTCTCCAGGTATCTCCTCATGGCTCTCTTGCGGCGGATGGCCAGGCCTCGGTGGTACAGCACGCCCAGGAAAAACAACACCAGGCAGAAAATCAAACCAGCCGGGACGCCTAGAGCTATGCCTGTGATCTGACCACTGGAGCAGAGAGAGACGCATAGTGGGGATACAAGCGGAACATCAGAAACAGGGCTTCACATTCATATTCATTATTCACTGACTGTAGTAAAAACAAAAATGTGTAAAAAGTGGTGAGTGTGTGAAAAACAAAGAACATCTATCAGGGTAAATTTTTTCAAATCCTAAGTAGTTTACGCTAATATCCAGTGTACTTGTTATTCATTTACATCACTTTTTGAGTTCTTGCATTCATTTTGTGCATGATTTTTAGGACAAACAACTTCTCAATGACGAGGTCAAAGGTCGCAGGCATAGCTAAGCTCACTTACTGGCAGCACTCAAATGATATGAACTTTAGGATTCATGCAACTACTAGAACAAATTGAAAGAAGCATAGGACTTCACAGATCGAATTTCACCTTGGTCTGTACGGTAGGGAGGATTAATCAGTTTTTGTATTTATATTTTCCACTTTTAGTTTTGTTTATATTCAGTATCTTTATGGTTTGTCTCATTAAAGTCTAAAATTAAACTTAAAGGTTCAGGTGTGCAGTCTGTAAAGTTATTAGTCCATGCATCACATTGCAGTGTAGTGTTTTATATGCACCAGCAGGGGGAAACACTCACCTGCTGACTGCCAGTCTGACTGCCTCTAAACAGTCATTCAGTCCTGGGCCTGAACATCTGTCACAGATCAAATCATTGATTTTAATTTTGTTACACAGATGAACACAATAAAATACAAACATATATTTTGAGTCCAGTCTCACCCCTGTGTGCAGTTATGGTGACATGGTTCACAGTGACCCTCCCTGTTTGGGTATTTGAAGATCAGTCCTCTCTGTCCATCGTTCACTCCAGTGGGACAAGAGGACATGCAGTACGGCCCGTCTCGAAGGTTGGCACACGCCACACACTGGTCTGCACCCTGTCAGAGGAAAACAGGACATTGAGTCATTGAGTATTCTGGCCTGAAATGAACCAAAGTATATTGCAAGTATACTGCTTTTGTGCAGTACTTATAGATTGGTTCCAACTACGATTTAGACCATATGTTATTGCATAGGATTTTTTATATATTGGGTAAAAGGTGGAAGAGATTAATGAAAAAAAAGTCTTAATGGAAGTAATCAACAGTTTTGACAGTATTTTGTTAAGATCTGTTGCAGATTTTACATTTGGGTGGACATTGTGCCAAGGGCATCAGAAGTCTAAAGTGGTTCAAAATTAAATTAGTTTTCCGTAATTTACATGGCCATCATTTTTTTCAAAACATAGCTCATCTTCTGACAGTATTTATGTTACTGTTACTGATTTAAGGTTTGGGTTCTGAGGTGGTGTAAATCAAAATGCCCCCTAAAAACACAATGAGTGGGTATGAATAATTCATATAAAGGCACTAGGCCCCAGTTTACAATCAGACAAAGTGTTTACCGGTCCAGTACAGCTGTCTTTCCCCCTCTGAGGCTTACACTCAGGATGACAGGCGACACACTCGCCATCAGATCCAGCAAATTCCCTTGGAGCTCTGGGGACACAATATAAAAAATATATAAAGTCAGAGTCAGATTCATTACCATAACACACAATCAGTAAGAATATAAACACATAGATATATCTACTGACCCAGTGTTAAAGTTACAGCTGCCCACACACGTGCCGTCTCGACTGAAGTTCCTACAGGAGAGACACTGGTCGGGCCCCGAGCCCCAGCACCCTGAGTCTGAACACAGCGGGTCACACACATGGCCCTCTGCAACTGCACACAAAAGAATGATCAGAATCAGAAACAGGTTTATTGCCAGGTAGGTTTGCACATACTAGGAATTTGACTTGATGTCATGGTGCATAAATAAAATATAAAAAACAAGAAATCTAATATAAAACAAAAAATATTTTACACCGTAATAAAATAGAGTTAAATAGCAAATGTTTGGAGAATTTTTTTTTTTATGACAACAGTATAGCCTTTTTAGTATAATAATAAGATTGGTAAATGTATATTTCAAAGTTTGTTCAGCACAAAGAATACCAAAGGATAAGATGGTTCATTTGTATTATAGGCAGGTCTAGAGTGTCTCTCCTCACCACACTCTGCCAGCGGCCGGTTACTAGTGAGTTGGTTTATTCGAACTCTGCGGCCTCTGAACAGCTTGGTCCAGTTCACAGTGTGGTGGAAACAGAGGTTGTTATTCTGACTGATGTACACACTGCCGTCACTGATCTCACGGAGAGAGCGCAGGCCCAGTGAGGTAAGGGTGCGGATGCGCATCACCATCAGAGAAAAGTGCCTTTGGTGGGAGGATGGAGAAGGACAGAGACACGAATAAATCAGAGAGATAAAACATTGAAGTCAGCCAGGGAAATCTTTGAAGTAGAGCAAATTAAAGAATTAGTCGCACTGCAGCTTTGATTACAGTGTTATTGGGATCACTCACACTCACACATACACACACACACACACACACACACACACACACACACACACACACACACACACACACACACACACACACACACACACACACGCGCGCACACACAGACACACACACACACACACACACACACACACACACACACACACACACACACACACACACACACACACATGAGCCATACCTGATCACAGCTGCAAAGCATAAAGAGAGAAGATGGAAGTTAGAAAGTGTTAGCACAATGCACAGGGCTCATCATCAGGTGTTACATCGAGAGCAGATTAAAGCAGATAGATGTTATGTGAGAGTAGTGATGGCACATGCGTATGCAACACACTTTACTGTATGTCTAATACAGAGAGATATCACTTTAGGCAAGAACACAATAATAAGAATCAGACTGAGGCATAAAGAACATTTATTTGAAGTTACATGAAATCATTGTGGCTTTTATTCCGTTAAAATAAATGCTCTTGTTGACAGATTATTAGTTGTATCAGGTTCATCTTTTGTCCTTTACCCAACTTCTGCTTGGTCATCTTCAACTTACACAATAATAAACAACAGTGTTAGTGAATGAGCCTTACTTGAAGAGCGACCTCCCTTGAATGGTTGTGAGACTCGAGAAAACGGACAGATCATTCAGTTCTTTGGGCCACGACTGGATGTTCAGGATATCTGACAATAAAACACAGTGAAAGCATTAAAATAAAAGGTCAATTGAGGTTGATATTATTGTTTTTGTCCACCAGAAGCATTTTACATGTGCTGTAATGATGTTCTTCCAGATAATTAGATGGATAAATGCAATAGGCATAGAAAACAACACAACACACATTCTGCCGTATTGTATCCATAACTTGTTTAGTTTACTGTATTTATCAGAAAGCAGCCTGAATTTAACTGTGATTAAAATATTGTGCAGTATAAAAAATTGACATTATACTAACATTTATTTTAAACTATTGTCAACAGGGAACAATGACATATACATTTAAAACATACTTTGAAAATGTTATATATAGGCATTTTAAGATAAAGTAAATATGCCATCACAATAATCGTAATAATTGTTGAGAAAGATAATTCCTTTTCTTGGTCATTTTTGTCTGCATGTATCCCAATCTAGTAATCCATTATCAACAACATCAATCTTCGCTGTGTAAACAAACCTGTTATTTCTCTGACGGTGCGAAACACTTCCAACTGTTTGGCATCCAGGGGCGGGATGTTTTTAAAGTCATCTCTGAGAAGAATAAAAACAAGGTAAAATTAACAAGCCACCTGTACATCACTACACTTCAAGATCCTTCAGGTAGGACAAATATAAATTACCCAAGAATCCCTGTGACCAGGAAGTGAAGGCTGCCCTGGATCTTGGTGCAGTTAATGAAGCTGTCGATGTTGCTGGAGTCCACTGTCTGTCTCTGTTCAGCGCCAGTGCCTTCACACACTGCAGGGAGGACCAAACACTGTCATTATCTCTGAGGACTGACTATAAACTCAGAGTAGAAAAGTATTAATTAAGTGTCAACCTTTTGGACAGAGTCCGCTGCAGAGCTCACACTGCTTCTGGCCTTCTCGCTCCACCTCCATCTTACCCGGAGGACAAACACTCACACAGGAGCTGTCGTCCACCACAAAATGTGCTACAAGGAGGAAGAAAAAAACCCTGTTAGGATTCAGGCTTGCAATATCAGGAAGGTTAACATATAAGACAACATGTTAAGTATCAAACACTCACTGGGACACTGGGAGACACAGATGGACCCATACTGATACTTGGCATGGGGGTTGGTCTCCATTTGAAACGTCTGCTTGTTATAGATCAAAGTCTGGGGACACTGGGGCACACAGGCTCCAGAGTCGTTGAAATGACGACATGCCTACACGGGCACACACACACACACACACACACACACACACACACACACACACACACACACACACACACACACACACACACAGAATGAGATGTGAGACCCATTTGAGAAGAGATTGTAAGAGATTGGTAAGGGCGGTATTTGCCGTCCAAATTGCAAAAGAACAAGGTAGATGAACAAAACAAACACTTTATCAGCTTAACATCAGAGAACATCATGTTTGCAATGTATTTGTATAATAGCATCCTAAAAGTTAACCTTTACCTAAAGGCACAGAGGTCGCTAAAGGCCTACAAACTCACAGCTGCTATGGCTGCAGACATGTTATGTTGTCAAATAAACTAAACCAGAAGTTACAAATATGGAAATATTTTTTTTATTATAATCTCCATTTGTCTTTCCTTAAGCAGCTGCCTCAAATATCAGATGAAACAAAAGAAGAGGGTTTTGAAAACAGTTTGCATGCACAGCTGTACGCTGATGAGAAACATAAAGTGGGTGTAGCGTTCAAAGTGAGCAATTGTCTGCAAGGGGATTTCCAATCTACACTATTGTACACAGTATTACTGTAACGGAAATGTGTAGATGCATGGAAAAACCAGACTTGTTCGTTCCATAGTTTGTAATTGTAAAGTCCTTTTAACAAGTGTGAATATAACAGTAAAATAAAAGGAGTGAAGGAGTTTGGGGAAAAGGCTTCTTTACAGCTTCTTTTTTACTGAAGAATAAAATACCTACAGAGTATAGACTGCCTTTCTCTTCACGTGATCAAAGATGGAGTACTCACAAAACAGTCCATGTCCAGAGGGCCTTTACATCCCGCTGCACACTCTATGTGACAGCAATCCCTGGGGCTCGTCCCAAAACAGCGGCCATTACACTGCGGAGCGCACACCGTCTTAGTCACTGAGACACACAGGGAAGATGGGTTGAACAGAGGTCAGCAATGTGTGTGTGTGTGTGTGTGTGTGTGTGTGTGTGTGTGTGTGTGTGTGTGTGTGTGTGTGTGTGTGTGTGTGTGTGTGTGTGTGTGTGTGTGTGTGTGTGTGTGTGTGTGTGTGTGTGTGTGTGTGTGTGTGTGTGTGTGCAGAGAAAGAATGAGGGACACAGAACAATTGGGCACTCACAGATCTGACACTGGTCCTTATTTGGCCCCCAGCAGTAATCTCCACAAGCTTTGTGGCAGGGGCCTGAGATAGAGGGAAAGAGAGGCATTACGTAAGAAAGAGACATACTACAGATTATTTGGGGATGTGTGTAATAGGACTATTCTAACACCGACCTCTCTCTCCATTGAACTGGATTTCAATAGGAGCACTGTTGTCCCTAATGATATCTTGCCAGAAGATCCAGGGGCCATAACTCAGGTATTTGTTGTTGATAATCTGCACTCCTCCCTCCAGAATCTCTGTGAAGAAATGGTGAGACATTATGCTCAAAGAGAGAGCAGACAGGATATGTTAAGCAGACACTTCAGATAACGAACATGTTACACACTCCATGCTTCTGTTTCATCTCTAAACCCTCTTTTACCTGTCAGATTTGCGAGTCCTAGCTGCCGCAGGCCGTTGGAGCCGTCCTTGGGATAGTTAAAGAAGACAGAGAGGGCAAAGCGTCTCTCGTAAAGGCTGTTTCCTCTGATGACCCGAAGTTGGCCAAGAGGAATCTCTTGAAAATGGTTCATGGCAATAAGGACGTAGCCAGTCACCTCTCGGATTGTCTGGAGGGGAAAAAGAAGAGCACACTTAAACACCTTCTACATTTAAATGAGGAGAAAGAAAAAGGCAGAGAGGATTTTTACCTTGAGGTAGGAAAAGTCCCAGTTACTCTCAATCTGAGTGATCTCCAGGTTTCCCATGATGATCTCACAGCCATCATATCGTTCCTTAATCAGATTGTACTGAATCTCCTGAGAACCTGTGGAGCTCAGTCCGTTCTGCGTACCTGAACACACCACTGACATACAAGAGACACACATATTACTCTCAGTTTGACAAAACCAAGGAACACTCAAAGGGTGGTTCAGGGGCAGACTAAGAGAAGTGTATGTGTCACTTTTACTTTAAGATGTTTAAGGACTCTTTGGATGTTAAGCCTGTTTGCTACATATCCAATTTACTTTATATCACAGCTTATTAAATGTCAAACTATGCCTTTGTATTTTCGCATTTATTTTCCTGTCTGAGTTCCATTCATCTCTGTAATGGTTTATCTAATTTAGCAGACAATTAAAGCTTTTTTCATTGTGTGTCATCAAGTGTGTATTTGGTCACAGTTACACGGCCATTGCAACATGATGCACTGCAATAAAATGTGTGTGGTTTGGACAAAGAATAACATAGACTGTGATGCATTGCTTGATTAAAGCAACATTTAAGAGTTGAGTCTGCTGCTTTGAGTGGTAAAGGAGCTAAAATATACAAAAACACGTGTTTGGTACTTTAAAGATGAACCAATGATGAGTGTTTGAGATTGGGCGTTATTCAGTTTCTGCTGTATTTATGGGCGTGGTGAGTCTAGTCTGATATTGTGTGTGCTGCTGTGTTGGCTGGAGAGTTCGATGTGAAGCACAGTAAAACAGGCAGGCTGAATCCCTGGTACGTGAAGCAGGCCTGGGGCTGATGGAGTGGATGGAGGGTCGAGGCAGAGGGGCTTCCTCAGACAAAGTTCCTCATTGTGATAAAGCTATAAATGTGGACTGTGTGTCCCAGTGACTGAAGAGTGATGCAGTGACAGTGGCTCTGTGTGTGTGCATGTGCGTATTTATGTGTGAGTGTGTCTGCTTTGCTGAGATCATACCCACAGACAATGGGCCGTGTGTGAGTAGGACTTTCTGGCAGAGGGAAGGGAAATATCGTGGACGGAAGGAGACATGCACACCATCTCGTACTCATCAACAAAAACTGTGGCACTGGCCCTTGTGTGCAGAGATAAGACACCTGCTCGTCAACACAAGACACGTTTCCTGTCTTTGTTGGGAATATGCAATGGTGTAAAGCAACACTTGAAACATGTATCACCTCTATGAAATGGTTTGTGTGTGATTTATGGAAAAGGGCAAGTTGACCGATGACTGCAGAGCAAAACCCATATCTTTATAGTTATTCATTAATGCATGGGACTGAATATAATAGACACAGCTTATCTAAGATTATTATAATTCAGACTGTTGACACAATTCAAACTCACTTGATGGACTTTCAATTGAAACAATTAGGGTGTTTAACTTTTAGAAGAAAAATAAAATCATCTGAAGATTTCACAAATGAACATGATCAGGGTCCATTGTCCTCAGTAGCTTTTTACAACTGGGGTCATTGCCATGAAGGCTATTTGGTCTCCACTGCTGCCAGTCATCACTAGCAGCATATAAAGTGGTGATATATTGCTGCCTTAAGACTGAGCCTTGATTAGAGCCCATAACAGTAAAAAAGCTCTCGAGCAGGAGAGCACAGTGAGTGCTGTGTGAGGATGGACAAGGGAAAGTAGAGTTGAGGGTTTAGAAAATATAGAACCCTTAACCTCTGATAAATGTAGATTACATCCTCAATTAATGATTTGATCCTTTTCTATTCTAGTCTATTCTCTATCAGTTATCTTTTGTCCTGCCATTCCACAAAATACAGACTATAAAAGAAGCTGTGACCTTTAAAGGCAGCCAAATGCAAAACCAAGTAGCCATTCAAGCAAGACAAACAAAACATCTTTTTTTTTAAAGTGAATGATCAAAACAGGCTTCACACGTGTTCTGATAAGGAATGATAAATCCCCCTACCTTCATGAGTCTGGGATGATGCTGTTTCTAGCCTCCATGATAATGACACACATACAAGTATGACTCCCCATGAGATCATCTTGTCGATGTTGAGCCTATTTAGTTAGATTGTATCACATCACACAGGTTTAGGTAGTCCTCCAGGTAGCCAATGTTGTGTAGGAAAGTGTGGATGTAAACAAAAATAAAATGTTCAGGGCTCCCTCTCTGAAAAAATCCAATATCATTAAATCAAAATAAAGCAGAAATGCAACTCCTTCTTTAAAACGTCGCACAAAACATCAGTAATAAGACCAGATAAATCGCGCCAATTGCAAAACTGAAAACAACGAACAAGTGGCAGTTTATTTTGACGCTCGCCCCCCCTCCCCTAGAGGCACATGTGATTGGCCAGGAGCCCAATATATTGACCAATCAGAGGTTGGTCCGTCGTTTTTTTTACAAGCTAATGCATAAAGTGTTGCATTTAGCATCAAACCGGCTAACCTCCTCTTAGATTAAAGCAGAATATGTATAAAGAGATTGTTTTTGTTCCCCTCAACAAATAATGTACCTCACAACAAACTCATTAGGAAAATATCAAGATGAAAAACACTTCAATCCATGCACTTTTACTTACGTTAAAATGACTGCATTTATGCATACACTAATGATGATATACAGATTATTATATGGCAAAGAAATGCGTGTGATAAACTTTGTGAACAACGTGGACCTTATATGTCCCTTTATGTGCAGTTATTTTGGTTTCATGTTGTCAGCTGCTGTGTGGAAGCATGTGTGCTGGGGTCTCCCAGTAGCACCCAGTGCAGTGAGTGGCTGCACTGTTTCCCCTGTAAAGAGCACTATTGTCCCCACAGTGCTGTCAACTGGTTAATCACTTCTTTGATGCGTATGGAGCGGCCTGTCACAATGGGCCACATTGTCAGATGGTCAAGTGACTTCTGAACTCTAAACAAGAAAATGCTTAATTTGAGAAAATGGTCTCAAAGCAGACGAGATTCCTGAACATGGAGCAGCAAGTGAAAAGTGGACGACTCAATAATGGATAGATCATCATTAACTGATTCCGACACATGTACTGTTAATCAGATTTTTTATGAGAAACAGATAGAAGAACAGTTGCTGTTTGTTAAGAAGTATGGGGAATTTAAAACATATTCAATTGTAATTATTATCTGTTTTCAATGAAAATGTGATTGTAATGTTGATCTCTTGATCCATCTGATATGTTCTTAAAGCCACTATATACAAAAAAATGATGATGATAATGGTTTAAATTAACAGTAATTATCTGTGCATCAGCCTGTAATATTAAATGACATTTAAAGCTGTTCTCCACCATCAGTTTCTGTCCAGCAGGGGGAGACAGAGACAGAGGATTCAGAGCTCAGATATCAAATCTGTCTCAGGGCCAGGAGGAGGACTCTGGCCCTGTTTGCACCTACAGTGATGGTTTTACATAAATATTCTTTGACCCATACCAATACATATTTTATTCAAATCAACTGAGACTCGTCCAGTTGCCTCTGTAATGATGCAACACTTTGCAAAACATTGCTCAGTATGTTGGAAAACATTTTCACAACTTCATTCAATTAAATAACATCTGTGTGATTCTTCCATTCTTGCTCACTTAAAAAGTATACAGTGAAAATATCAGTGGGAATGAACAGATAAGTGTTCAGGGATTATTTTTCACATTCCCTATTGTCAGGGGCTCAGGGCAAGAAAAGTGGCTTCAATAAAGGCCTCCATGGTTTCTGCAGTCAGGCAGTTTTGCGTCGCCACCATGGTGTCCCCTTCAGTGTCCTCCTCAGTGTCCCCCTCAGTGTCAGCCTTGGTGGCCCTGTCCCTTCCAAGGCGGGCTGTTGGGGGGACTGCTGTGGCCTTTTGCAGAAACCACTCCCTTCAGAGATTGATGAATTGATTGTGGGGCTGCTGCCAGTGTGTCTGTGCCCTGGGTGAAGGCGTCCCGGTTACGGGTGGGAATCCCAGCTATGGCATCCGCCCTGGGGCTACTATTGTGGCCGTCCTGCAGGGGGCCCTGGGGGCTGGTGGCCCCGGGAGCAGCTCTGACCCACATACTGCTGTCACACCCCTGGAGACACAGCGGCAGTCTCCCCTACATGGCTCTCGGATTGGCCCAGACTAAATGACTCTGTGTGGAGCATTGCAATTCCACAGGGAAACTACCTGATTGTGCCAAACTTCTTTTGATGGCATGCAGTTAGGAAAGGCCAAAAGAGAAAGACGATAAAGATACATGTTCCTCCCACCTCTTTACCAGGCTCTTTTCAAGACTGTGGCCCCCAGGACATATTCAACAATCGAGTTTTTCGATTTAATTGTAAGAATGTTTCTCCGGTTTTTCTTTGATAAACAGACACAAATAATTATTTTAGAGTATTTTTTGTATCAAAACAAATGTGTAAGGGATAATTCAATTCTATTTGATTCAAAGTGGGGAAAAGGCTGAGAACCAAGCACAGTTAAATAAGCACCATCTCATAATGTCTTCACGGAGGAAGCAATTAATAACAAGGGAACAATGAGTAAGGCAAAGCAAATGTGTTTTTATATTTTTATTGATTGATCCACATAGTGCCAGAAATCATTAAATCATTCAACACTTTTGCACCAGTACGCGTTGTTTTTATTTCCTCCTCTTGATAATATTCCACTCAATTACATAATCCATGTTCAGCTTAAAATAAACCTTATTAGTTGGAATGTTCTGCACTTTTTCTAGTGGATATCCACCAATAGTCATTGAAAGAAGGATGTTAAGCCAACACAGTATAGTGCATCAGTGTTGCAGATCATAGGTGAGATACTCGAATGTTGGACATTCTGACATACAAACCGGTTATCAAAGAGAAAATAAAAACATTGGCATTATAAGGCCACAAAAACAATTTTCACACCAAACTGAACGTAATGCACATCACACACGCAAGCTGCTGTCAGTTATATATATCTGCCAACACACTGACCCCGAATCTACATGTGTATCAACAACACTTTCAATTTGACCGCAAATACCATGGTTTACTCTTCTTGTTACATAAACCTATATACAGTTGCGCTGACATAGAAAACCATGCTTTTGCATATTAGAAGTTCGTTTGGTAAACTTTACACTAAATCCATAACATTTATCAGTATAACATTGTTCCAACCAGCAGCATTAATTAAGACAAATATAGTCTGAGGAAATAGGCTATTATAATTCACTTTTATTACAGATCTTGTACAGTATTAACATGCCTTATGATGCAGTATTACGATTATCCTTTCTCATATTTTTTCAAATCATGGGGTTTGTAAAAACACGCCAAAAGACAACTGTATGAGCTAGAAAGCAAATCAGGAAACAACACAAAATCAACACTTGCCTTTTGGTTCAAAATAAATGAATACTCCATTCAAACAGACATTACATTTTGTACAACAATAATGCATCTAGAGATATTTTGTGCAACATAATACAGAGAAACACTAGAAACACAACATTTCACGCCAATCAGGTATGAATAAATCAGGATGACAAGCAGCATGAGTTCTGTTGACGGATATATTGCAGCTGCTCGCACAAACTGACTTAACAAATAAACATTCGTAAACAATGTAAGCTTTCTGATATTGCCAATCACATGCTCTGCTGCATCACTCTCAACAGGCCAATAGCAGTGTTTTTTCTCCCTAAGTCACGGAGCTGGTACGATGTGCCTGTTCTGTCATCTGTATCAGTTCAGCTATCACACCTCGCTGACGGCAGACAAATTGTTTAACCCTTATTTAGCCAGGCACGTCAACTCAAAGTAAATCTGTATTTACAGCAGCGGCCTATAGTTCACAGCTTTCACAAGCCCACAAACCAGTACTGGGGTCTTCTCCATCTCCATGCAGACTAGGAAGTAACATACAGTGATACCAGGGCTTCTTTTTTCACTAGCTGCCTTAGCAGTAAATGCATATTGCAATAAAGGGAGAGAAACCACACGATGCACTTAGAAAATCAAAACAAATGTAGGAATAAATACATGTCAACAAAAGTATAAATAGTTTAAGAATTTCCAGTTTGTCATCAAGTGTTGTTTCGAATAAAATAAATAAAAGAATAAACACATTTGCATATAATTATTTTACAGCAGAAAATGAGCTCTGAAGCACATAGGTTTGTGGCAAAACAGAAGTATGGACAAAAAGACAATTTTACATTTTTTAGAGCCTGTCTGAGTAAGATGTTTTAAACAACGTTATATTATTCTGAGATAGTAGTAATAGTAGTAGTTCCACTTATACTGTTATGACATTCTTTATAATTTACATAGGTTTAGTGTATCAGATGGGTGCTTTATGAGTCTATATCGTCATTATTCAGAAAAAGTTAAAACGTGATGGAGGTCAAAGAGTCTGCAGAGTAGGGGAATGTATATGCTTTTACAGTAACAAATGTACGTATTCAGCATGTAAGTCATTTAGGTCAACACCATTGGTTTGTTATCCTTAAGAAAATGCTCACACCAGATCCAAACAATTTAAATTAATTATAATAAAAGAAGTGAAACAAGTATTTTGGGGGGAGAAAGCCATTGAGAGTCACCCCCCTGGGGGCTTTTCAGCACAGCCTCTCCATGTAAACTCAATGGATCCACTTAATCCCTAACCTGGGAATGGCACCCCGGCTCTTCCCCACTCCACTGACCTGATACCTCACTTTTTGTTTTTCAGCTGATTGGCCAGCCAGTCCAGGCCCTCGTACAGACCGTCTCCACTGGTGGCGCAGGTGGCCTGGATGTACCAGTTGCGATGGCGTAGGGAGTGTAGACCCAGCTTATCTGTGATCTCTGCAGCATTCATTGCATTAGGCAGGTCCTATAAGGGAATCCCATCAGGTGGGTCAATCAGGAGGTCTGAGTCGGGATAAATGTGCAGAAAGAATTGAATGCAGATGAGGGGAATCGATGGAGGCTATACCTGTTTGTTGGCAAAGACAAGAAGAACAGCATCCCGCAGCTCGTCCTCAGCCAGCATCCTCATCAGTTCCTCCCGAGCTTCGTTTACACGCTCACGGTCATTGCTGTCCACCACAAAGATCAAACCTGCAGGGACAAATAAGTGTATTTTTTAAGGGTTAAATACATTAAAAAGTTATACTGTGCCAGTATCACTTTCCTCCCATGGTTTAACAATATGCTGACGTCATATTGCTTAACCAATTTTTTTTATTGCCAAAGCTTTCAACACAACTAAGCTGATAATAATTTGAAACAGTTGGAGGCTGTATTGAAATGACCTCATCTAAAACATTAGTCAGATATGCCCAGAGTTGCTGGGGGGGAAGTGTGCGATGCAGGATTTGCCACAGGACCCTTTTAACTCCAACATGGCCGACTCGTGCATCACCAGAGAGGCTGCTGGTCTGGCTCACCCTGGGTGTTCTGGAAGTAGTGTCTCCACAGGGGACGGATCTTATCCTGGCCACCCACATCCCACACGGTGAAGCTGATGTTCTTGTACTCCACCGTCTCTACATTGAAACCTGAGTGAAAAGCAATAATCAAATGAGTTACATAAGCGCAGTGACAGGTGGATCCGTAATAATCTTTTCCCACGCACCGATTGTGGGGATGGTGGTAACAATCTCCCCCAGCTTCAGCTTGTAAAGGATGGTGGTTTTTCCAGCAGCGTCCAGCCCCACCATGAGAATCCGCATCTCCTTCTTGCCTATCAGGCTCTTCAACAGGTTGCCAAAGAGATTCCCCATGATGACTGACGGCTCTCACCTCAACTGCAACAGAACTGTAAACACAGGTAACGGAAGAGACCTCTTTCCATATATAGCGATAAAACAAACCTGTGGACCACATATAGAAAGTAAAAGATGCGGTTAGACACAGTAGCTCTTCAAAAGCAACTCTCAACATTAACACCTCGTAAAAGTAAAAGCAAACTTCACACCTCGTCAGGCAGCTGATCAAACTTCAAAAAGCTGTTGCATTACATTTTTACAGCTAGAAAGGAAAAGCAACCACCATGTTGGATCTCTGTTATGTGGATCAGCTTTCATGTGGTGCAGAGTAACCACCTTTAATGCTGTCAATTGAATGAATGCCAGTGTAACAATCAATTCATATTACATTAAATAAAACATAATCTCAGGTTGAGAGAACATGTAATGCAAACAGTTTACAGCTTTGTGAGTGTTTGAGTGTGAGTGCATGAGTCATTGTGAGCATCTTATGTGTCTGACTAACTCCTGATTAGGTAACAGATGGGAGATTATGGGATGCAATGTTGTCAACTTGGTATTATGCACTCTGTTACAATGTTTACTTTGTTTTATTACTAATGGATACAAATTATGTGTATTACATTGATGTAACCATTTCTATTATGCTGCATTGAGAATACCAGTTTATTTTAGGGAATTCTCCTTCACATTCCCTTGAAAGTTATATATATTGTATTGTTTTACAACATTAAGGATATATGTCAATAAAGAAACACACAACACAGAAGCTTGAATTAGCCCATGCTGTCTTGTTATGGCTCCTTTAACTGGCCACCTGTCAACTTGGGCTAATATTTTCCACCTGAGTGGCAATTTGTATGTACTTAAGTGATATACCAAGAGTACAGAAATGCACACAAAGCCGAATGTGATGCTGCAAGAGGATCATTATTTCCCTGTATAAAGACGTTATTTTTATAATAATAATCTAGTTTAGTATCCATTCATTTATATCAATTGTATAGGCTTTACTGTAGTTGCTCGCACAGCCTGTTACAGCTGCAGTGGCCGCACAACCTGTACATCTGTCATGATAACGCAAGAGGCTGATGCTGCAGTCCAAGCAGGCGATGAATTTGAATGAGATACATTTCCTACATAAAGCGTAAAACGATAAGTATTCGAGCTAAGGTTAGATAGCGACAATATTACGTGTTCAGTTCTGAAAAAATAAATGTCTCTGGGTCAATTTGTTTGATGTAATCCTCCTCGTACAGTCACGACAAGGCAGCACATCAGCCTAACGTCGGCCTAATGTCGTCGATTAGCGGCGGTTATTTTACCGTAAAGTGTTACAAGGCGTTTAAACAGCAAAACAACGCTGCGGTCATCTTTATTACTTAGTATACATCTTGGAGCATTTTCAACATTTGCATCTCATTCACACTTACCCGTCCACGGCAGGCAGGCTACCAGCTGGATTCATGCAGAGGAGAGGACTCGAAGAAAGTCTCGCGATGATAAGAGGATGTGAAGTGTTGTATTCTCGCGATAGTTAAATGTCAAGATCACCTCTCACGTTTGCCATGACTTGTTAAAAGCCAGGAGGAATTGCTGGAGGGCAGTAATTTAAATGTCTCTTTATAAAACATGAATATTTTTGTGTAACATCAGCATCGACCTGCTTTAAGATTTTACCAGCTTCAGGTTTAATAGTGTCCAGCTTTAATTTGAACAAAATATTCTTTATGATAGATACACATTGCATGTATTAAATGTTATTTGTGTGGTGTTACAGCAGGCCAACAACAAAAACAATATGAAATGTTACACGGAGTCTGCAGCCAAACATGCTTAAATAATTAAAACAGGAATAATCTTAATGAATAAGTAAATGGCTTACTGTATAGGATGCCAAGTGATGCTTCCTGGCCTGTTTCTGTCAGTGAGGTGACAGGAAGCAACAAAACACTGAATCAATATCGCAGATTACTTACAATGAGTACTAATTGTGTCATAGTATCATATATCAGAAGGTGATACTGAACATGTATGAAGTGGTGAAATAAATGTACAAATAACAACTGTGAATATACTCCACTACAACTAAAAAGTGCAGCATTCAAAGCTTTACAAAAGTATTTAAACATTACCATACTTAAAGTATTAAAAGTCAAAGTACATTTTATGCAGTAAAATACTCCCTGTCTGTGTTTGACTATTATATACAATGCTTTTGGATTAATTCCCATTTTAATATTTAAGGTTGTGCGAATTTCAAAAATAAATAAATAACGTAATTACAGATGTCAGCTTTGTAACAATGCTTTTTCAATTTGATCCAATAAAGTTTTTAAATACTTTATTTAGCTTAATATAGGCTATAGGATAATATTCTTACCCTAAATGTGCTTGGTTACATTCATAATTGCATTGATGTGGTTTTACAGGTGGCAGTGCGTGTCAAAGTCAGGAAGAAACCTCCCCCCAGTAGGTGTGGGTTTAACTCATTACCTTGAAAAAAAAACCTATAGTGTGATTAAATGACACGCCGGATCCCAGCCCTAAAACCATAGGTGACTCCAACATTTATCCCCCTCTTCCTCTCTGTTGTGTGTCAGTCAGCGGTCCAGTGATAGATGTGTTTATCAACTCAGTGGTGAAGGCAGACGAATGAAGAGGGGAGCAGATGTTTGCAGCTGCAGACCAGATTATGGGGTGGAGTGGATGGTGGGGGAGCCTGCCGAGTTTGTGCGCGGGGAGTTTTGAGAGGGTTACAGGGGGTTACAGTGTGGCAGAAAGAGGTGGGGTGGGGAGCTATGACTTAAAGGAGCCTTTCCTCTGAAGTGTCTGCCAGCGTGCACCCCAGCAAACACAATCACAAGTCTCGTTGGTTCTGCTAGCTGAACTAATGAGGGCCTGCGCATTGAGGGCAGGGGCTTTGATGTTCTGGGTAGCTGGCTCCTTGTGTTTTCTCTCCCGCTCTCCTTCTCTGCCTGTCCCACATCAAAAAATGAAAGGGGAGTTGAGAAGCAGATGTTTTGAGGCATGTATTTATACAGAGTACACTTTATTCACCCCCTTCACCATACCCCATTTGTCCTTTGCTTCTGCATCTCCGCCGTACGTACAGCGAGGATCTATCTCCCCATCTTTATATCCAACTAAACACACTAAATCGCCTTACTTTATACATATAATCATCCTGTCAATCAAAGTGGGTCACTTTTATCTCTCCTAACTTCCTCTCTCGGCCTTCCTCTCTTTAATTTCAACCCAGTCTGGTTGTCATTACTCGGGGGGGGCAGTCAATGTGTTGCTATGCATGCGTCTATGTCTGCAGCGATGAGGGGGAGAATGGGAACGAGAGGAAAAACAACACACAGAGGGAGCGAGAAACCAATCCCAGGCTGTCCACCAACCTCTGTCTCACACATGCGAGAAACAGTGACAGGAAATTCCCTTTTGCAGCAGCTCCAGGGTGAAATGATAAAGGAAGGAAGAAATTCAAACCAGAAATCTTTTGCCTTATCATTCCATACGAGTTGCTGTCTCTTTTTTATTCCCTCACTAAATACCAAACAGACACAACAGTTGATTCAGCCACTGGCAGCACCATTCCTTAGGAGCTGAGGGAGGTTTACAGGAATCCATACAAACAACACTTGAATGGCATTAAATCTTATTGTGTCAGATAAAATATTGAGTTTGGATCATCCAAGATATCTAGGAATGCTGCCATCGTTAATTAAGTCAGGTGTTGACATGGGAATTTTGCTAAATCTGCAGCATCTCGGGTCACCAGGAGTTCTGTCTGACAGTTCATAAATGTGAGACAGCATGCATGGTTTTGATTGTGCATCAGTGCCAGTATTCCTACATGTAAGTGTCTTTGTGCATAAACAAATGCACGTGTTTATGTGCCTGTGTTTACATTTGTGTAGTCTGTCTCCCAGGTAACCATGACACAGCATCCCACGTGGTTTAGCGAGTCCCTTGGTTGGCCATGAACTCTGGGACAGATGATCCCCTCAGATGCTTGCACAGCAGAGACTGGTATAATCACCCCCACTCTCTGCTGGCTTGATGCTTCTCTCCAGTAATAAAAGTCATACTTTAAGGAAACAATATCCTGCAGCCATAAAAAGTCCTTCTCTCAGCATGAAGTGGCCATAAAAAAGCTCTCACCTCCCAAATCTGTAGTGCGTAGAACTTACCCCCCCCCCATTTACACAGCCACACACACACACACACACACACACACACACACACACACACACACACACACACACACACACACACACACACACACACACACACACACACACACACACACACACACACACACACACACACACACACACACACACACACACACACACACACACACACACACACACACACACACACACACACACACTACACACTTCCTTCAGCATCAGTTCAAGACTAAAGCCATCTCTCACTTTGACATGTACTACATGTGGGAAGAATTTAAGGAGTACTCGGGCTGATGAAATTGACAAAAGAAAGCACAGAATAAGAAGCGCTCTGTCATCAATTCATAAGAAAAATGACACATTGTATCACAGCTATATTCATAAAAAAATATGACTACTTGCGACCATTTTCTAACGTTCGAACGGTTTGCATAACCAACATTGTGTTAGTGGTTCAGCCTTAGGAATTTCAGGACTTTGCCACTTTTAGTTTTACTAGTATACAAGTGTTCTCTCTGTCCTGAGATCTATCAGATGTATCAGTCAGTTAAAAACCACAAAAAAACAATTTCCTTCTTCCATTAGTTAAAGCCTTGTCTAAATGTTCTGACTTATTCAAAATAAGTATTGTGGCCCTTTTCTATTCACAGGTGCAAGACATTCAAATGGAGTTAATATCTTGGAAATCTGCTTACTCCGCAAACCCGACTCCGGATACCGGTTGAAAACAGATGGATGTATCTTGATGATCATCAGAAGAGACCAGTTCAATGTGATATCAATTGCTCTGTTTTACAGCACTAAACCACTCTTACGCATAAGTCTGTCAGTAACTATAACCAAAAAGAAAGGTACAACACAATCTTAATATTAATAATAATACATTTACAAATATACATGTACACATTGAAATACACACCTATTATACAATGTGATGAGTCATCATGTAGACATATAGAAATGTCTACAACAGGAATGTTTCTTTGCTGTTCACTGTTGCTTTGTTTGGTGGGATAGAAAAGATTGGGTATTTGCTGTTTTCATGGCTGAGAGGGCAGCGTCTAAACAACCATAGCAGGACAAATGTCGTGAGTCACCTCTTCAATCTCTGACTTGGCATTTTGAGAATAACAGCGGCTACAAAGAGAAAATAGATCCCAGATGATGGACCCAAAAAAAGGAAAGGGGGGATAAACAGACTTCTGGGAGAGTTACACAAGGAGGAAAACAAAGGCTCGAACAAAAGGAGTGGGAGAGGGGACAGGCTCACCATCTTGAGTCTGGGATAGGTAAAGGCATCTGGGACAAGATCTACTTGCACACACTGACCCACTCTGTGAGACGACACTCCTCACACAGCACGTAGCAACACCAGTGGAACCTGCAGTTGCAGCGCTCACTGCGTGTCTGTCTCAGGATGTTGTGTCCGCGGCCGCAGCACAGCGAGCCGCAGCTGTCTGTGCTGTAGCTGGTTTTGTTGCAAATGCGTCCTTGTGTACCTGGAGAGTCTACAGAGGCATCGCGCTCACAGAAGTCAGGAGACTTCTCAAAGTACACCAGCTCTCTGGACATGGTCCGTCGGCGACCTCTGTTGGGTCCGCCTGTGCTTCCGCCGGCGCTGTTTCCTGTTCGAGGGTTGAAAACCCCATTGTTCTTGTTCTGGGAGTTGACAAAGATGGCTGACAAGAACTTTTCCCTGAGTAGAGAACCCACAAGCCGGAACTCTGGAGACACATGCCAGCAGGTCTTAAACTGGCAGCTCCCTGATGTCCCGTGACATTTGCACTTCCTCTTCATGTTGTCAGTCACTATCTGTGTAAAGAAAAGACAATTGTGTTACAAATCAGAAATGCAACAATGTCACCTATGATTATATAGGCCAGTGAGAGTGTGGAAGTGAGACTGCTCTCTGAGCAACACTAAGACATTGTGGATAATTCCTCACCTGTCGTCCCACACGGTTGTTGTGTATCCTCATGCGAGCGTGGATGTCTCTTGGAGAGCCGCGGGAGTCCAGCCAGTCCCTGGAAAAACGGTCCCCAAAACGGACGTCATGGCTGCAACCCCCCCACTCCCACGTCTCCTGCATGGAGCTCAGCTCATCTGGTATGGGCTTGAGCAGGGCCGAGGGATGGGTGGAGCGCAGGTTAGCGGGCAGGTCGCCATGGTGACCGTTTAGCTCTGAGGGTAACGATCGTGACATGGCGAGGCCTACTCCACCCTTCTGCAGGGTCTGCAGCTGCAGCTGTGTGAGTTTCAGGCGGATCTTGTCATCGTCCTGGCGACGCTTGGCCTCACAGCCACACCCCCGCAGCTTGCCCATGCTGCAGGCCGAGGCCACAGAGTGAGCCACGCCCGCTGCCAACAGGGCCAGGGAGAAGGCACTCTCGCGAAAACCTGGGAACAGGAGATAAACACTCAGAGCAGAGGATGACAAAAATAAACAGACCAGCATCTGTGTGCAGAACAACCTCTACTCCCATATTTACATCTCCACCCCCTGTTAACCCAGGTCACATTATGACCATCAAGCATGCCTCCGGCTCTCACCCCTGTTGAGGATGGTGTTGTGGTGGGGAAGCTTGCCAAGTCCCTCCAGTGAGGAGCAATTCCAGCGCTGATCCCGGAGCTGGTGCTGGCATTCATGAATGGCCACCTGGATGCCCTGCAGAGCGGAGGCCGTCACATCGGGGCTTCGCACACACATCCTCATCTGACGCTTGCTGAGGCCTGCCAGCCTCAGGCACACTGAGTTAGGGGTTAGCACTGGATCTCCTGCCACCTTCAGGTTGAGAATATCATTACACAGCACCCTGCAGAGAGGAAGAGAAAGAGAAAGGGAGAGAAAAAGAGAGTTAGTGGGGGGGGCATCAGAGCTGGTCAGGAGTTCATTAGTCAAATCCGAAGAAGCAAGATGCTTTTGGATACTTAAGAAAATATAAAAATACAAAACAAGTAAGATTTAGGATGGATATACTTCACAATAATGTATCTCATTTCTAAGTGATTTGCTGAGGCTACATTTATAAAAATGTGATAATCAATTGCACAAGAATTTACAACAGTTTCATCAGATGTTGTTTAAAGCGGGGAAATATAATTCTAAACAGAGCAGCTGTGAAGTCCCAAAAGCAGAAATATACTTGCCAAACACATCTTCTGGAGAAATAACAGTCTAATCTAAAGTAAACTGATTTCTTTATGGCCTTGCTAAGAGTTGTAGACTAAAATATTAGTAAAAATTGATTCTTATGTTTCAACATTACACACAACCTGCCTGTAAAATCATAGGCAGAGCTTTCACTTTTAAACTAAATATGTTAAGTATTCTTTTAAATCTTAAAGTCATACACAGTAACTTCCATCAACTCTCCTCGCGCTCTCAAGTGCACTCACGTTAATGCAGGTGACATAAGTGCTGCTGCCAAAATCAGGAATTGGTCCCAACGGAGTTTGTTTGATAGCTCCATTTTGTTAAGCGTCTTTCGCGACGTGACATTAAAACACTCGTAATAAAGTCCTGTATTGAATGGGAATATCAAAAAAAGAAGAAGAGTGGAGTATTATCGATGCACCGCCAAACGAGCGAGGAGTGAACACGGAGAACAGAGGAGCTCGGGGGCGAGAGTAAACGGGAGGGGGGAGAAAGAGGGGAGGGCAGGAGATGCCTCCACAGGCGGCTGTTTGCTAAATATTGGCCAACATGAGAGTTGGATCAACAGTTGATTATTTTATCATTTGAGAGTGTGAACTTTTTTCCGAGTGTAAAATGACGTCTCCAAACTTTTTACGCACAAGTTCCAATCCGCGCAATTGTCAAAAGTTTTGGTAGATGATCAAAAGTACTGGATCATACGAACATATTTAATAGCTTATATAAATATTATTATATTTATACTTGGTTTTTATTGAGGGGAAGGTAAATTGTGAAACACATTCCTTCATTTTCGATGACAAATAACAAAAAACACTCAGAAAAAATGAAATATGAAAAGTCAAAAGAGATTTTGTTCATAAAGGGTTGAGTTAAATGATGAATGGGGGGAGGGGGAGCTCTGCTGGTTCCACTGTACGGCAGGGAGGCAGCAGCAGGCAGGCGGCTCCGCTAACAGACCCTCCAACAATACTGTTTTTAGTCATGTGGTCCCCCTTCCTCCCTCCTCCATCAGTGCGGCTGTTCCTCATTGTTGTGTTTGAAACAACTTCACTTTGTCACTCTAAAGTCTTTATTTCAGAGAATAACATTATATACATAAATTACGGGAGTGACAGCTCTTTTTTTGGGTCATGATTTATCACATTACGGCGTGACGTGCTCCAACAAAAATCTAAAGGCAAATAACACCTCTTGGTTTTAGAAGGCAGTGTGTAAGTATGGCCTCAATGGTCTTTAAACATTTCATTTATATACAAAATATAATATCGAATCAAATCAATGTTCATGCTCAATAATGACTGGAACTATGCTCAGGCACTCTGCCAGCATTTAGGATACTGTGGCAGCTCGGCATCGAATCAATCAGCATATTGATAAGGCAACACTAAATCAACATGTCCATCGCTGATATAATTTTCTAACAAATAAAAAAGGATTCTCGACCAGACATTAAACAATAAGAGACACTGCTGTTGGAATTGGGAAGGTGCATGTGGGTTACTCTCATAAAATTAAGTTAAAACCCCCCTCGAACACCGTTCGCATAGTGACACCAATTCATCTAATCTCCTTCCATTCCCTAAGCTGCAGCAATGAAAAGTGCATTAGCATTCTGCCTTGGCGTGTATATATAAGTGGCTTAAAAAGTGATTTGAAGTTGATTTGTATATAAAAGGCCCCCTTTATCCGGATTGAAGCTCTAATCTGCTCGGTGTCGCTTGACTGCTCCAGGAAACTCGTTTGAGCACCTTCATATAAGACTGGAGTTTAAACGTATAGCTGTCATTAAATCCTTTTTTTTTCTTTTACAAAAGCCCACTTCCTTTTACTGTCATCTGAGGGAAAAGAGGGAGAGAGAGAGATGAAGCAAGAGGGATGGGGAGAGATTATCCAAACTCCACCGCTGCAGTGACTAACGTTGGAACATGCAAATTAGCAGATAAATGTCACATAATGAAAAATTCCGCCATGAACCAACATGGAGAAGTTTGGGGACATTGAAGCCTGCTCCTAGTCTGGGGTTAGATGGAGATGCCGCAAAGTGTCTCAAGCTGTGATTACACTGGGCTACATGTGCGTCGAGGGAGGTCTGCAGGCCAGATGTTTGGAATGGTTTTTATACTCGTCCCCCTCTTTCCTGGTTCATCATACATCAAACTTCTGAATGGAGACCGTATATCATCCCTACTGCGTTTGAAAAAAACAGGGAGTGTGAGTAATATGACAATTTAGAGCGACAACTGCAAGTTTCGTTGTGCGTGTGCATGGCCATGGGTTTATAAACATTGGCGATAATAGTTGTGTCTATTGGGCCTAATCTTAATAAATGAAGAGCACCTCATGAAAAGGTTTTAATAAAATATTGTTCATTGGTACAATTACCTCGTGTGTATTTATAAAGGGATTTGTGTGAAAAGGAAACGAAATGAACAGAAATGTCCTTAGTCACTGCACATTTTTAGAGCGCGTTGGGAGAAAGGAGGAGGAGATGTGGTTAGGGAGTAGGCTAATCCAACCACCGGGTAAAAAGGGCAGTTTTAGATGGCTCATATTCCGCTGTTACTGTATTGCACCGTGACACCAGCTTCGAGCAGCGGCGGAGCACCAAACCGGGCGCACCCACAGCATCTGTACCAACACATCACTGCTGCAGGGCACTTCTCCTTTCTGCAAGACTGGATGTGGAACCAAGCGCACGGCCAGTGGGAAAATACTTGCAGCCGCACACATTTACAGGGAATCGATTATGTGGTGACCGTGAGATTCCACAAGTAATATGCGAAACTCTTGCTGGATTGCCCTATTTCTTCTCTTCCTTTCTGCCCAGTTGTGTTTCCTTATTCATTGTGCGGCCTATGAAGAGCATTAACTATCCCTCCCTCCAATCCTATTGAAAAGGCTCCGAAAAAAACAGAGGGAGATGAGAGCAGCAAATCCCTTTTTTATTCCCTTCGTAGCGCTCAATAAGAGAAGAATGTGTTGCCTATCAGTCACCGAGGGGATCAAGTCTTCGGGACTGTCCCACGCGTTCAATGCGCCGTGCAGAGCATCACTGAGAGAGACAGAGTGAAGAGGACTGCAGCAGCACTAGCATCCTGCCTGGACACTTCACATCATTTAGCAACCTGTCTCCTCTTAACATCAATTTAAGTCAATTAGGGCTGTCTGCTTCTCTCACCTTTCAAGTCCTCTCACCGGACCGTGGCGTGGTGAGTATCCACCTTGCATTACTTTAACTATTGAATAGATCATTAACATGTTAATCTCTTATCACACTTAATGGGTTTTTCGTGATGCAAGGAAACAATGTAGCCTATTGCCAGACGTCTGTCGATTTGTCCCTGTTTAAGACAAAAGGTTTATTATGGGTTATTAGATTGTTTAACTCCAAGATGTGCTAGAGTTCAGATGATCCAAGGTATCTGGGACTTGGCTATAACTTTGTCTGAACAAAACCCATTTGACATTTCCCTCCTAATTTGACCTGAAGACACGATGAGGAGTCTGGCGCTGCTGATAGGGGTGAAAGCTGCCTGCATCCTGCTGGTGTCCTCGCTCTCAGGCACAGGGGCCGTCAACAACAGCGGCCGGTGGTGGTGAGTTCAGCAGACATCCACATTAATTCAGTGATCAGCATCCTACAATCGGAAAAGTTCTGTTTAATGCTGGTTTGGGCAAGGAAGACCATGCGCTACAGTATAACGGTGTTTTATTGGCGTTGCCACATCCTGTGCTGCATGCTCTAAATAATGTGTTAGTTTTGGCATCCTTTACGACTTCTGAGAGAGTAACCGCATGATAATAAAGTCTGTGGGCTTTTTTTATGTATTGCTCTTTCAGTGTAATTAGATTATCTATTAAACAGTAAACGAATTACATTTGTAATAATTACAGGATTACCTTTTATTTGCGGTAGATTTAATTTGCTCTCTCTTTCTCGCTACTGCCCTGTCATTTGGACAATGTGGTTTGAACAAGAGACAAGATTTTTCAGTCCAATGTGGGAGAAATTATATATGGATTTGTTTCATAGCTTATAGGAATCCCATGAGGTCTTCTCAAGGGTCACGTTGTTCTGATACTGTAAATTCGACTGAAAACAAATACTAAAAAAAAAAACCGGCCAATTCCACAATATTTTGTTACAGAACAACACTATAATGGGATCTGTTTAGTTTTGCGTCAGTGGGCATATTGCCTTGCTTTTGTTAAAAAGTGTATAAACTGTGGGTTGGGTTTGTGGAGGTTATGATTTAACGAAATAGTTTGTATTTTTTGCGGTCTCATTAGATGGACATTATTTGCGCACAACGGCGGGCGTTTCCAAATATTTAAAATGTCAGCTGATATAAAAGAAATTGGGAGGAAAAAGACACCGCGGAGTTGTTGGAAGGAAACAAAACATTCAAAAAGTCGACATTATTATTAATGCTCCCAGGCCTCACCACACAACTGTCTGGATTGGCCCTGTAACAGGCCAAGACTCCCCGATTTTCCGGATGATAATGCTTAACAGGAGACGCATACACTACATGTGAATCAAAAACACATAAATCTAAAAGAGTTCGCCAGGAACTAAAGTGGAAAATTATGCAGCCTGTGTACTGAAATACTAAACGTATAGTTGTTCTGAAACATGGCCAGTAAAAGGAGTGCATTTAAGCCATGTTCAGTGATCTGAAATGTGTAGCCCATAATGGAGATGAGCAGGTGCCACTAACTGATATTGTTTTGAAGCCAAAAACACATAATACTTTGTGATTGCAACAAACACTTAGTTATTCATAAAAAGCAGAATAATAATTGATGGACGACTTGTGACATTAAGTTGTCTAAAGAATATGAGTTTTTACATCTTTGGCAGAGAGGATTTTAAATTTACAGCATAGAGCTTAAGGCCTTATGTTTAGTGACTAGGGTTAGTACTTGTTGACAGGATGGTCATATTGGAAAATGTCTTTTGACACTTTAATCCAAAAGTGCATGCAGGCCATTTTTTCTCAGCTTTTGGGTATTACTTAATATTTGAAAATAACTAAAAGTAAATGAATGGTAATCCATCTGGACAATACAGATTCAACATGCTGATGCATCATTTTACCAGTTTGGAGGTTCACAGAAGGAGCTACATCTATAAACCGCTAGCTCCTTAACACTAATTACCCTTATTTTTGTGCTCTGCCAGGGGTATTGTCAATGTGGCCTCCTCATCCAACCTCCTAACCAATTCCAAGAACGTGCAGTTGGTCCTGGACCCAAGCCTTGCCCTACTGAGTCGACGCCAGCGCCGGCTGATTCGGCAGAATCCTGGCATCCTGCATGCCATCGCCGCTGGGTTACACACTGCCATAAAGGAGTGCAAGTGGCAGTTCCGCAACCGCCGCTGGAACTGCCCGACCACCCACAGCCCAGCAGTCTTTGGGAAAATTGTCAATCGTGGTGAGCCTCTCTTGTCTTTCTCACTAGCATTATTTGAACAATTTTGGCCAGGATGTAATGGAATCTGTTGTGCACTGTGTCTCTAAATATTTTCCAATTGTAGGCAAAGAAATTGGCACAGTTGAGTCTAAAAGGCTGGAATTGGTTCTGATGGGAAGTTTTTATGTTGTTTCTTTAGGTTGCCGAGAGACAGCATTTATTTTTGCCATTACCAGCGCAGGGGTGACCCACGCTGTGGCTCGCTCCTGCTCAGAAGGGGCCATTGAGTCTTGCACATGTGATTACCGTCGCAGAGGTCCTGGAGGGCCAGACTGGCACTGGGGGGGCTGCAGTGACAATGTAGACTTTGGCCGGATGTTCAGCCGTGAGTTTGTGGACTCCAGCGAGAGGGGCAGAGATCTTCGCTACCTCACCAACCTACACAATAATGAGGCAGGCAGAATGGTAAGAACTTGAAACTCAAACTTTCCAAAATTGTCTATCTTCATCAGAAATCCCAAAAGTTTAAAAAGCATTTGAAATCTCCACTTTGTTAAAAGCTTATGTTCTTCCTGTTTGCAGACTGTGTCATCAGAGATGCGTCAGGAGTGTAAGTGCCATGGCATGTCAGGGTCCTGCACCGTGCGCACCTGTTGGATGCGCCTGCCCAGCTTTCGCACAGTAGGAGACTTCCTCAAGGACCGGTTTGATGGTGCATCCAGAGTTGTTTATGCCAACAAGGGAAGCAACCGTGCTTCTCACAGAGCCGACCCCCGCCATCTGGAGCCTGAAAACTCTGCTCACAAACCACCCTCTGCCATGGACCTGGTCTATTTTGAGAAATCACCAAACTTCTGCTCCTATAATGGCAAAACTGGCACTTTGGGAACTTCTGGGAGAACATGCAACAGCTCTTCTCCAGGCCTAGATGGATGTGAGCTGCTCTGCTGTGGACGTGGGTTAAAGACCCGGACCGAAAGTGTGACTGAACGTTGCCACTGCACTTTCCACTGGTGCTGTCATGTCAGCTGCTTGAATTGCACAAGTACACAAACGTTACACCAGTGTCTATGATCACAGGAGGACATCGACATATGAAAGGCAAAGAAGAACTTCTTAGCATGACAGGCTGAGAAAACCACTGGCACGGAAGGGATTTGAAATGTTAGGTAGGAAAACTTCAAGGCGGGTATACTGATACAGGGATCAAAATATCAATCAATGTTTTTGAATAGAATGAAAAGCACAAATATATGAACAGGGTAAAGAGGGAGTACATGTGCTTGCTCCTCGCCTTTGATGCCTAAAAATATCAAGAGGGTTTTTAAACACCACAAACATCTGTGCAGAATGGAAATCATTCATATCCCTCAAGTGTTTACACTGTGGAAAAATAGATTTAGTAGTAAAAAGGGAGAAAAATGTTTTGGTGGCGAATCGATTGCTGTAACCAGGTAGAGCCTCCTTCTCTCCCAGTGAGGGCAGAGACTGGACACAATGTTTCACAGATGTTTCTGTGGCCAGAGAGCCTCAAACATGTGCTCTCATAAACTGGTGAAGACCTCTAACAAGAGGAGAGTAATTTGAAAAAAAAAGATTTTTTTTTTTTTTCTTATGCGGAAGTTTGGCTTCTCTTAAATTAAACTGTGTGAAGTTAATCTCTAGGGATGGGCCGTCTGCTCCCAACTTGTGTACTTAGGCCCTTGATGCAGCCCAACCACTTATAATGTCCTCACCACATTTGCCCTTTTTATTTAGTTTCTCTAGTTGAATACACTTCAATCCTGATTTACCACTCTTGACTTACCACAGGATGGTCCTGATGACTGGGGCCCAGTGCTCAACTAAGGAAAAAACGAAACTGAGTGAACAATTGTTACTAAGGCAATGTAATTTGAATGTATTATCAATACACTGAATATCACAGCATGACTAGATGTAGTTTAGCAAATCAGAGGGTTCAATATTATAAAAAGAAACTAAATGTGACCTGCAGAATCTCACCATTCTCTCAAAAATGAAAACAAATGCCATTCCGAGTATATTAAATGAACAAAAAGACACACATTCCTGTTAATAGATGCGTAGTATAAAACTGGTGCAGGTTTAAAATGAGGTGTATGTGTAATACTCCAGGATAAGCTGTTAACAGCAGATGACATTTTACTTTGAAGGAAACAACCTCTGCAGGAGAGATGATTCTGTATATCAGCTTTTAGAACCAAAATGTTGTAAATATTAAAATATATGAATATATTTATAATGATGTCATTTGTAAGTTTGCTGAATGATTTATGCACCTGTCAAAGGCTGGAGAATTTGCTATCAAAAGTGTCAGGAGATGTTTCGATCTTTTTTTATTTAGGTGTAATGCAGCTGACACAAATCCGACTCTTACTAGAAACCAAACATTATCACGTCTTTCTGTCCTTTTTCTGTTCCTGTAAAAACACTTGTGTTCATGCACTGAATATTTACTTTTTTATTAGTGTAAATACTAAATATTTATTTCTGAGCATTTTTATACTGTTATAGAGATATGTAAAAGAAGAAATGTTTTGTTTAGATGTTAATCAAAGGATTTAGGCTCCAGTTGGTTTTGTATTGTATGATAGAACAATAAAGTCTATATTTTCAATTAAGTTGCCCTCCTGAATGTGTCAAAAGATGCCATTATGTCTGTTGTAGTCTGTGTTTGAGATAGTTTTGACAACCAACCAAGTGAACATATAAGCCTGTCCCTGGGTGTCCTTCGCCTAATCCTATTACCATCACCAAAGCAGCCTTTTTTCTCCAGCTCACAAAACATCCCTGCATCTGTGCTCCCAACCACAAGAGACGGCCCCTGCTTATCCAGCCACATACCTTATTTGATACAGTATAGGACTTTACTGAATTGAATATTGTGCTTAATTTGCCTAATGTGAAAAGGAACTATAGAAATAGTGTGAACAATCATGGAAAATCTTAGTCTCCCTCAGCGCCTGGCAACCTGACTAACCACAGGAGTTTGGAGAACTTTGCACTTTCACCACAGCACAGAAGCACCCAGGGTCATGCTGATAGAGCATGAGTAAGGCCACCAACACACACTCGACACTCACAAATAACAGAGCAACATAAGTAGTTGCAGGAAGAGAGATAGGGGATCTGGATGAGACTTTTCTGTGAATTACAGTCATGATGTTACCCAAAAAAAATGAGGGAGGTAAATGTGTTTGTCTGAAGAAAGCAAGCATTTAAGCAATACATTAATACATTGAGCAGTGAATTGCCAGCATCTGAAAGAAAGAGTTCATATAGAGCTGGAAGGTGTAACATAAAAAGGTCAAAAACAACAATATAGACCAAACTGAATCAAAAATACTGGGGTCACATGAGGTTGGAAGGCCCACTTAAAGAGAAATACGAAAACTTAAATTATATATTGCTCACAGAGTTACACACTGAATTGCTTCCAAACCCTAATACTCTGTCTTGTATTACTGCATCAGGGGTACAAATATGATATGGCTTTAAGTAGGATATAATAAAGAAAGTAAAAAGTCAAGGGAAAGCAACAGGTCACAAATGTGAATATGATACAAGTCTGTCTGGAGAGAGAATTAACAGTCGATCAAAGATACACAGAAAGAAACCAAAGACATAGAAAGTGGCAAACAGATTTAAGGAAAATTAGAGGGGAAGGCAGAGTTCAAATCCCAGGCGTGAGAGTGAGGTGGGAGAGTTTGGAGGAGAGAGTGAGTGGAGGGGGTGCTGCCTGTGGGAGTGCTGAGGAGTCAGTGATAATTAGCTCAATTAGTGACAAAGGCAGTGTAATAAATACCGACTTAGTGTCTGGGTCCCTGCTGGCCTCTCCCTGCGCAGCCTGCGATGTGGTCCTGGCCTGACGGACAATTCATTAAACTGACAAAATACCCCACCGTCCAGGCGTGACGCAGCGAGTTAGCCCCCTACAGGCCCGGCTCATTGTTCTAATTGTCTGGGCTGGAGTCACTTTGTGGCCGCCTCCTCCTTCACCCACCCCGCCTTCACGCTCTGCCTTCAGAAAACCCATGGAGTTAATGCCCCTACCTTACTCTGTAAGTAGGTGATCGGCAGGTTGGAGAAAAAAAAGCAGTAAGAGTTCCTTGGGGTGGGGCGGCTGGTGGGGGAGGCAGTGGGATTAGCGAATGGAGGTTGCCTGGGAGTGCTGGGAGCAGCCCCGATCGGAATGTAGGAGAGATGAGTCCAGAAGCTCGGATGCAGGACAAAGCGAGAGTTAATAAGGAAAGATTGAAGGGGCTGGCGACAATGGGCCGCCACCCGAGTCGAGATGAAATTGCTTCCGAGGATTATTGGGAGAGGGTGTGAGCGTTGTAGGCTTTTTGTGTGAGTGTGTGTTTGGTTGGGCATTTTGTGTGTGCAGGGGCAGGGGGGGTGCTGGATTGATGGCTGCCCCTCTGGTAGGGGAGCAGGGGACCAGGGGAGGCTAACCGGCTGTTCCCACAGTCTGTTCTGCTGCAGCCACCTTTGACACACGGGGCTGCCAGGCGGCGAGCAGGCAGCCACGGTGGGGAGGGCACAAACAAAAACAACAGCTCCACCACACAAACGTCACTGTCTCTGGGAGGCTGGTGGGGAAGCGCATGATGGAGGTGAGGGTGTGAGGAGGCAAAAAAGGGTAGGAGATCATGACAAGTGTGACAGGAAGTATGAAGAAAAGAAATAGCCATGGCACAAAATCCCCTCTGTTACCGTATTGCCAACATTTAAGATGATTTCACTTTTTAAGTCAACTGTTTTTGTGGAAAATGACAAGGTCCTTTCCCTATCAGGATAAATCTTTATCCCAAAGAAAAAAGCTTTTTGGCGTTGTCTTTAAAGAAGCCAGTAAGCATCATTACAGAGACAGGGGGTTAAGCAAATTGACACTAACAACTACAGCCACACTGCCTGCAATTGACCTGAGAGTGAGTGTCACTTAGAGGCAAAAGGTTTTTGATGATTTAAGCTTGAGAGAGGAAACACTTTTCCCTT
This sequence comes from Notothenia rossii, assembly GCF_949606895.1. Classification (NCBI taxonomy): domain Eukaryota; kingdom Metazoa; phylum Chordata; class Actinopteri; order Perciformes; family Nototheniidae; genus Notothenia; species Notothenia rossii. Next base: position 20,542,291 of record NC_136902.1, read on the forward strand.
GCCCACATTGTGCTGCTTACAATAATCAGGTCAATCACCAGAGAACATGCAGAGATGATACAGGACAATGAAGGCTCAGCAGCTTCCTATTAAAATTCCTGTTAAATTGTGGGAAAATGTTGCCCCTTGGGTGGAGTTGCCTTTAATATGAAGGGCGTATAATGTGGAATTTAGAATTGGGTCTGGATCACCGCACTGAATGATGGACTGCTCACTGTGGTCGTGATGGACAATGTGGCATGGCTTGGATCTGGCGCACTATCCTGATTTGACTTTCGTGCTGCCTCAACAATTTATTCTAGCATTAAAATTGTGGGCACACCGCCAATGAATTGGGACATTGTTATGACAGAAACACCCTTACACCACTCATAATGATCTGAAGCATTTGTGGGCATGGGCTGTAATGTATTAAGTTGCATTTATAGACGAATGAAACATAAGGAATAATAATAATAATCTCAACTTCACCTCAAAAAATTAACGGAGGACACTACAGTGAGTCAAACGTACTGAAACTCAATTCAGATGTATAGGAAAGAATGGAAAGAGTGTGAGTGTGTGAATCGTGTACATGTGTGTGTGAGTTTCAGCGCATACTTGAGTGTGTGTGCATCTGAGTGGGTGTGTGGATGGCAGCTGGGAGGCAGACACGGTCCAGGAGAATCGTCCCCTAGCAACTGACCTTTCGGCAGATGGCAGTTCCAGACTAACAGCCACCCAGCATCACAATGGCCGTGGCCTCCTAACATCTCCATCACTTCATCATCTACCAGCCTGCCACAACCTGTCACACACAGGAGAGAGGGAAGGTTACATTCATCACAACACGCATACACGCACTCAAGTGTCCTCTCGACTCGAGTCCACAACATTCCACAGACATCAGTTCGGTTCTGCCCTCGACTGTTCCCATGTTCCTGGGGTAAGCAGCGGGGCAGTCGAAGGGGATGGGAGGAGGATAGATTTAGGAGAGACACAGCGGACACTCACTGCTGTCCGCAAACCTCCAGACACTCTCAAACCACTGTTTTCCGTTGTTGGGTTTTTCTGCACATACTGAATCAGGGTGGGAATGTGGACAGCCCACTCGACCATGGTGAGCAATCAGTATGATGTCTGTGGTCGGGCTCTGCGCCCCTGTGGAGCGAGATGGAGAGCGAGCCCTGCAGTTAAAGGCCAGAGGGATATATATTTTTGCAGTGTTTTTGCATTTGTGATATGCCAGCACTCTTCACGTGTATGAAGATGTTGTGAATAGCAGTGTCAACACACACAGTGATATATATATTTGGACTTATCAACACTCCCCGCCCTCTGCACTTACACAGCATGACCTCTTGATAGTCTTGGCTTGAAGGCCATTTTCTCTGCTGGCCCATTATGTGTCGATATTAAATACTTTTCACGACCAGAACTGCTGAGATAAACACCTCATCGCCATGAAACATCACCTCTAACTAAATACCTGAAAGTGGTCTTCAGTCTATTGCAAATACCTAATGGTCAGCTTTAAGTACCATTCAGCCAAAACATTGGATTGCACAGGCAGTATTTATCCAACAAGGAAAAGGTTAAAATACCCAATGACACATCTGTGAATGGTTAACCTAGCAAGACCATACAAGAAACAACAAACGGATAAAGTGACATTTCAGAATCGGTTCCACAGGGATTAAGTGTTATAGTTGGAAAACTGTGCGTCAGAGTGCGACTTTAAACCACTGTATATTCTGAGGGAGATCCTATGCTAGCAAACACTGTTAGCATTCTTGTAAACAGAGTGGTAATGACAGGGAAAGACACAGGGCAAGGACAACCAACAGTGAAATATGTTTACAGACATCTGACAATGTATGGGTACAGCAAGGCAGCATTTCAGCTCGGAAATTCGTCATGAAATATGACACAACATAAAGCTGCACATTATTTCACCTGTCAGCCAAGATGACACCTGCATTTATTTAAATAAAGCAGAGTGGTTTGTGATAAATAAAATGACAGCAATATGTGTCCGGCTATATCAACAATATCTATGTTAACAGTTATCTTCATCAGAATCTAAACTGTCAGTATGTTTGATGTTTTTGTACAGTTACTGAATTTCTTACTAGATGTGAGATAATTGTGCTACACAGTAAACTATGATTAACCACAGTAAGTCAGAATTACTGTAACTGCACTGAACCAATAAAGATGATTTTGATGGATTTATTATCAGTTGGCTCACTTTGACACATATCTGGACCAAAACATGCCAATAAACAGTACTGAGACATTTCTGAAGGCATAGGGCCCTCTATTGTAGTAATACTGTTGGAAACAAAAGGAAAAATGCTCAGTTTTTGGTTTTAATTACAAGCTGTGTTTTACAGCGACAGTGGGCGAGGGCTCAGCACTGACACAGCAGTAGAGGAATGTTTATTTGCTGCAGTTTAGGAGCTGAGTGGCTTGCAGGCACTATGACACATTCCTGTGTCACTGGCTATTGCTCTCGCAGACACATTATGGCATTCACACACTGGCGCCCCATGTGTCGCTTCACGGCTGCACAGACACACACAACTACTCCCTTATGCACACATCAACAAAATGTGCCACCTCTGGAATCTGTAAGCATGCCCAACCCATATGCTCATTCAATCGACTTATTGTGACATGACTTACTAGGCCTAATAATTCCCCTGTGTGTGGTTGTATGTGTGCGTGTGTGTGTGGCAGTTGTACAACTTCAAGATGAATTATTCACGCCTTATCTCCGCATTATGGAGAGCCCTGCCCACAAAGTATGCAACGTGTGAATGTGTGTGTGTGTATTCATATGCGTGTGTGGCTGGCTGTACGCACCTCTCCATCTTTCCTTCTGCAGTCCTATCCATTATCCCTAGCATCTGGCAGCCAAAGCCTGTAAAGAAGACCTTTCTCTTGGCAACTGTTTTTTTAAAAGGCAGTGACACAGGGGACAGCCAACCACAGGAGCCACACATCTTCCAATTTACATGCATACTGAGAACTGCTTGCATAACTGAACCGCCCCAATCTCCCTCTCTCTCAAAACACATACAAGTTCTTTCTCCATTTCCCACTCACGCATGCACACATGATACTGCTCCCACCCGCCCTTGTCTCTCTGCAAAATACTCACCCTAATCACTTCCAGAGCAAGATCTGTCCTACAAAGTGTGCCAGCAAGCTTTCAGTACATTTTGCACCCTAGAAACTTCCTTCTGGCGCCTAAATGAGTACTGTGTGAGTGTCACACACAAGCTGGGTGAGCTACACTGCAGAAGTGCTGTGATTTGATGTACAAATGTGTTTAATTTAGGGACATAAAATGTGGCATGTTGTTGACCAAATTGCAGAGTTAAATTATGAAAATGTCATAATTTGGGATGCTACAGCTATCAACAAATGCTGAATGGACACTGAACCCTCAGCATTGCCTTGCAGACGAGACCACCAAAATAATAATTGTATGCTGGGTTCACCCTAATGTGTCCTTGGCTGACACTTAGCTGTTGAAAATAAACACATTCTTTGTATATTTGAAATGGCACACAAATGCCATTAATTAATATCACATGCATATTGTAGCCCATTAAAGCTCCAGTAAGCAGCTCATTGGAAGACATATTGGTTTTGCTTGGCTGCTAGCTACTTTTCTAGCATCTGGATCATCTAAACAGGCAAATGGGTGTGTTAGCGTGATATAATAATTGTTTTTATTTTGATAGGCTACCAGTTACACATTTATCTATCAGCCAGAGGATTTTAGGTTTATTAAAATTCTAATTGATTTACTGTTTAGAAGATAGATTAATAATGTGGCTTATAGAGAACTGTAAATGTAAGATATGTCAGGTGAATTGTACACTGTATTGTCCGCACATTAGTCCAGATATTAATAGTGTGGGAGTGTGTTTGCACTGCAGGGGTGAATATTTTTTCTAAGGGGTCTCCTTTCTTGTTTATGAAGAAATGTGGTCTTCAGAGAAATAACAAGACTTCATCTTCAGGGTTATATATATTTCACCTGCAAGGCTCCTGTGGGTCCCTGGAGAAGGAATGATAAGGATAGGAGATATACAGTATCTGAGGAAAGATTGCTTCACACAAGCACACCTTAATAAGTACTTGTTCTGGAATTTTAACACAAAACATCCTTGAGACAATAATGCTAACTAATGAGCCAATATATTTACTTGTAGGACTACAAAGGAGTGTAGTCGACCATTTCAAATGTATTGCTGAACACATTCTACATAGGCCTACAATTCAGTTACCAAAAGCCCAGTGGTCTCTAATTTAGGGTGAATGGGGAGTGTGGGGAAACATGCCGCAAGAACATGCACACAATATAAGCTAAACCTATTATCTGGAATTCACTGTATGTTTTACAACTGCAGGCAGCAGTAGCGCATGCTAAAAAGGTCTGCCCAGCAGAGCAAAGAGAAGACATGGCCCTGTCAAGTCAGCGTTAAAGAGCAGTGCTGCCATCTAGTGAAATAAATGTCGTGTTACACATTATCAAACAAAACTATCTATATTTGCACTGCAGAAGTGACACACTTGTTGAGAAAGTTAATGGCACACAAAAAAAGACGAAGATATGCTACAAGAACAGAAAGACGGGTTAAACTGCCTTTGTTTACGCTTACAGTTAGGACACTTTAGGAGGGAACAATGGGTTTCCTCTGCTCGAGTGTCCCAAAAACAAAGTGAGCCGATAGACGACATATTAATATCCTTGACTAAAACAAGGTTTATGATAGTCTCAAAAAAACCGGAAAAAATACAATACATTGACGTTAAATTATGTTAAATGGGCAGTTAACTTACCTGAGGTCTCGAGTCACTTCTCAGGTGAGCGGAGCAGTAATGCTAACGTTAGCAGGTAACGTATAAGCTGCTTTAAAACAAAGGAAGCATAAAATCCTGGGTTTCCTAACACAAATAGTTTATAAAGTACCTATGTGGCAGAATTGTGGGAAAATATAAAGAAAGGGAGAATATAACAACTTAGTAGGTACTCTTACAGAAACTGACATAGCTTGTTTCACCATCCACAATGTGTGGATGTGTAGGCCTAACGGTGTGCTCACAATGTGCGTTGATGTAACGTTGTTACTAACTTTTTGAACAAACAAATTAAAAAAGAAAAGCCAAGGACGTGACTATGGTAATCAGTTATTTCAGGTTGGTGTTTGACAGACATTCACTCTGGATCCAGTTATCCAGTGGCGTCTTCTTCCCCAGTTTCACAGTGTCTGTAGGACGGTTAGCTCACATCCGAGGCCTCGATCTGAACCACCTTTATACAGTAGATGTTAACCTCAGGGGTTCACTTAGGGACCATCAATACATTCGGCTACCGTTTAAATAATATGAGATTCCAGGGCTGATTTTGAGTCCCATCCCGCCCCTCCTGAACACCGACCTAAGAAGACCCAACTCGACTTTATTTTCAATTGTAGCAATTCATTTAGTAAACAAATACAAAATCCAGCTGTTTTTTACTGATAATTTTTTCATCTCTTTCCAGGTCTTGTGACCCAAAGACACCAAGCATTGTGTTACACCACTGGGCAGGTAGGACACAACTCTTGTTATTGTTTATCAGTGTTTTTTCTGTTTAATATAAATCTATGTAATATAATAACATTCTTTTTATTTTAAATAACTTTCTTATCATGTGACTCAGTGACTCCACATAGATACAATATAGTAGTAGTAGCTAAAATGGAACAACAAGACAACTCTTTTTATTGTACTTTAGTCCCCTTTGTATGTAATATTTGTATTGTAAATTGGGTGGGTTAACACATCACAGAATGAATCAAAAGAACAAGCTTACCGAAAGCTTCCTGTTGAAAGGCAATTCTTTGTAAACGTAAATTCACAACTAAAACTCAGTCTATTCAAATAGGGATTGTGGGCAGATTATTTCTTCAGAATTGTAAAATCTGTGCATACCACAAGTACGGATATTTCTCAAGTTCTCAAGTAAATCCTTACCTTTTATTGATTGAAATCCCCCATCATGTGTACATTAAATAGTTTCAACATCTCTTATCTTTATAAAAAAAATATTGATGTTTTTAGAGGCAGTGACAGCCTGACTGAAAAAGGGTTTCCCCATTCAGAAGCCGTGAATTAATTAATTTTGTATTTCCTTGTGCTGTTTGTTTTGTTTATTGTTCAAGTGAAATTTGCACTAACAAATGGTTCAGATTTGCACGTGTAGTCAAAGGTCAGCAAATTGAAATCTAATTTACATTTTAAAATTCTACTTCAGTACAAATGGGGGCATTTAAGGTCACTTAGATCTAGAAGTGTGAGTTTTCAAAGTGAGACACTATATTCTGAGTAGTCATATGTGGATTTTACATGTAATTATTATTTTGTACATGAAGATTGGTTTCATTCACTTGAGGCTGGCTTTGCTAATATTTTTTGAATTGCACCCCGAAATTTCTAGGAGCTCAACCGAATTTCCACTGCAGACGGAAAAAAAGGGGGTTCTGAGCAGAGTTTCAAATGGTTCCACTGCAGAAACAACCAACCTGAAACTGACATAACAAAAGTCTCTCCAAATCTAGTGATAGACACACTAAGAAGTGGTTATGAATTGTAGTCAAGGATTAGAAACATTTCAAATTAAAACACTTGAACTCTCCTTCAGTTCACTTCAATACTGATGGGTGCATTTAAGGTCACACACTGCAGCAATGCGTGTTGTCAAAGCAAGGAAGAATACGCTGTGTTTTCGTATGTGGGTTTTACATAATTTGGTTATTTGCACTTCTGATGGCTGCCATTCACTGAAAGGGTTGTCTTTTTTTTATGTACTTTCTGAATTGCACCTGGAATTTGTATGTAGGAGCCGCCGCACACAGAGTTTCCACTGCAGGGGGAAAAAGGTCAAAAGCAACCTGAATCTGACATTACAAAAGTCACAAAGGCCAAATGTCGGTGTGAATATAATGCAGACTATTTTAAGCCTTATTCATTTTTAACATTTTCCTGTTTTCAAATGTGTTTCTCGGAAGAAATTAACTGCTTATTTTATCTTTGAAGGCTTAACATTCAATTTAAAGTTCAAATATATTAAAAACTAGTTAAAATATATTAAAGCAACACTGGAAAATACAATAGATAAATACATAATATTTACTTTAGGGTGACAATATATAATATGTTTTACGATTTTATGTTTTTTTAAGACATTTTGTTAATTGAGAAACTGATGGAAAAACTCTTAATGTATAAGTCAAACCAGAAAATCACTTTAACAATAAACTCAACTTTATTGACAGTAAAAAGTTTTGAGAATATCAAGGGGCACGCATTTGTAACGGCAAGAACATCTTGAAAAGCAACACGACTTGTTAAAATAATGAGGCAGTTTTACATCTTTAACTTTGAGGTAAAGTGTTTTGTCATGTTACATCTTTCACAAAATATCGTATAACATTGAAAAGTCCACACAAGGAGACAAAAACCCATGCCTCATTTTCACTTCTTGAAATCACTTCACATTTTCAAAAATAATTCGCAATCCAGGGAAAAGCAGAAAATGACAAGCACACATGCTATATTCCATTCACACACATTTCTCTATTTATCAAACCAAGTGCATTTTTAGGTTACTTTTTTCTCGAACAGTTTCAAGTATATTTTTGCCTGCAATCGAAGGAAATTAAGTTAAGCTATGAAGCAGCAAACCAACAATAACAAGTAAGAATACTGAGTTTGGTGTCATTCATGTTCCCAATATTAACATTATCAGATAACTCACCATACTGTAGCAATAAGGTATTCGGGTGCTATAAAGAAGCAGGAGGTAACATTTCATGGACTTGAGGAATATGCTGGATAAGATTTGGAATATAGCTGATTAAATACACCAAGGCTAAAACAAACAACACTAAATAGATAATCACAAGGGATAACTGACAGATCCAAACTGATTTGTTAATCTTTCAATATTAATTAAATTAATTTGTTTTCTCATTATGCAAACTGTTTAAAACCTCAGCCTTACCTGCTGAGTGCAAAACCACAAAATAACGATTGTAGTTTAACAGATTTTTGAATTCTCAGTTACACATTGCAGCAAACTTGAGTGTAGACCGCAGAACCAGCGCACATGGTGGGTTTCTGTAAAATGTCAGCTCTGTTAAAAATAAACTGTTGTTGCAAATTAGATGATCAATTATTGTGATTACTATGCAATTTATCAGTGCAGTAGAACAAAAATCAAATTGTAAAGCCATCAAGTGATTAGGCAAGGATGTTCATATATAAGCAGGGAACCTAAAAAGTGCAATCCTGTAAAAGCACTCTGGGCCATCTCATGACAAGGCTCCTGGTCTGATCTGCACCAGTATTCTAAGGCTCACTTTAAAATCCTAAAAAACTGTTCTAACCCTGAGCCCTGAAGGCCCTAAAATGTTTTCAAGTTCATTTCCCCTCACAATTTCATTTTGTCCTGATAGTCTCACTGCGTTGTCTCTCTGTGAAGCATTGAGGTGACTTCACACATGCTGTAAACAATGTATTCCCACAGCAACACACTACTGTAAGAGTTAAGGCAATCCATTTCTGTGCTTTGTCTGTGACAAAAGCTTTTCCTAAACCCAGAGCTACAAAGCTCTCAGTGCATATTAGGCTTACCTGACACACGACACAGTACCCTCCTCAATCACAAAGACAAAGCTCTTAGTGCATTCTTAGCGTACCAAATAGAATTAATAAAATGTACATGCCATGCTTTCCTTAACAGCCTGTGCACATGACCTTTAAAAGGTGCTAACTAAATCACTTAGCAAAAGATGGCTAGTCAAGTTTTTTTGAGCACCACTTCCCCTCCATTTTTTTAAGTCGAGAGGAAATCCCCAAAGAAGGCACTTTTGAAGCAAAACCAGTTGTTTTGCCAGATGATTTGATATGGGAGTGCAATCAATCATAGAATGTATTTTGCCTCCACCGAACTTTAAATGATGCGGTAAAAAGATTGTTTTACTCACTTTAGTTTAATAAATATCCTCACAATAAAACCATATATCCTTCTACCTACACTAGGGATTTAAAGCAACTGATCTGGTGCAGAACAAACAGGAGCCTACAACTTTAAAGCGCAACAGTCACCTCTCCTAATTTGTCTACTATCCCCTCTCCTCAGTCCACCTGATGCTCTCCGCGGCTGATGTGAGACGAGAACTCGTAGCGGTCCTGGCTGCGGTGGCCACAGATGTTGCATTCGAAGGGTTGGCGGAAGCCGTGGCAACCCATGTGGATGGTGAACATGACATGGTCAAGGAAGAGGATGCGACAGTGCTGGCAGTGGAAGGAGCTCACAGCCCGGCCATCCCTGTCTAACACCTGCACAGTCCCCCTGGAAGAAAGGGGTGAGACAGGGTTCCTCTTTGCTATGGTGGGGGGCACAGGACACGCTCTCTCCCACTCCAAGTCTTTGGCCCGCCTGGGGCTGGAAGTGGGATGGTTGCGGGGCAGTGCTGGGGTCTGGTAGTGGAGGTGGTGGTTGTTGGAGGTACTTGTCGGGGCTGTAGCCCTTGTGCTCTGCTCTTCTGCTGTGCTCTCTGTGTCTGTAGAGTCGGGGCAGCCGTTGGGCGAGGCAGTGTGGCTGGGGGCTGAGCGTTGGTCATCGCGGCCTTCACCTACCTCATGCCCAGCGAGGCCTAGTGACACTGCCACCAGCCCACCCCCACCACGTGCTCTGGGGCCTTGAGGATTCACGTTGCTTTTGATTGAGCCCATAACCGTGCGTAGCTCTGTCAGGAAGGCAGGATGGAGCTGAGACAGGGCAGGCGGCTCAAGGTGATCCCCTTTACCCCTGCTGCCTTGGAGACGGGAACCAGCCAACCCAACAAGGTCCCCTGCTGTCTGAGAGCTCATAATGTCCCCCTCTTTCTCAGAGCCGGAGGACAATTCATAAGGTGCTTCAGGTAGGTCAAGGTGCATGTGCTTTTCACCTGTGAGAAGGAATATCAATAATCACTATTTCCCGCCTCGTGGTCGAATGCTTTGAATTTATTTGAGGTTGTCATGATTAGCATATAAATTCTTGAGGAACAGAAAATAAAAATGTTATAAGGTCACAGTGACCTTTGACCTTTTTGACAACCAACATCTAATCGGTTCATCCTTCAGTGGAAGTGGATGTTTTTGTGCCAAATAAGAAAGAAAACTTGAATGCTTTCCTGTGATATTGGGTTCTTGAGAATGGGACAAATGGATGTAAAGAATGAGAAAGTGATTGACAACACAACGCTGACGCGAGGCATTATAACAATTAACATCGATTCTGACTTCACTGCAGGACAGCTGTTGACATTAGACTTCAGTTCATATGATTTATGTTTTGTTTATCAAGCTAAAAACATATCAATATAACTATATAATGGACATTTAAAAAAGGAATATGCATGCATAGTAGGTTATACAGTACACTTACTAATTCTGACAAACATGGATTGTCTTTGTCAAAAATAAACTCACCTAAAAACTTCTGTGGCGTTGACCTCTTGCGTTTGGTGATGCTGATAGCCAGTCTATCCACAAACTGGACTTTTTCATTGGATGGCTGGAGCAGAGCTTTAGTAATTGTCTCCATATTTACTGACTCTTCACCTTAAAACAGAAAACACATAGTCATCAATATACCAAATAACTCATGTGCATAAATATGTTTCTTTCTTTATTCAATCTATTTGCATTTACAACAATGCAGAAACGTATACGTTTGTTGGTGAGTTTCATGATTGCTTGATATGTTACCCTGTGCTGTCTGTGCGCCGACTGCTGTCTGGTGCTCCAAACTCTTCAGATAACTATGGCAGCGCTCTAGATGTTCACCCAGTGTGCTCTGTTGTTTGTAGCTGCGACTACAATAGCTGCACTTGAAAGGTTTGCCCACGGTTGGAGAAGAGGCTGCAATTCAGAAAATTCAGAAAATATATTAAATCAAATCTGCAGGTAGCTCAGCGGTCCATATGTGGTCTCCACTGCCAAGTATGCGGGTTCAACTCACTATCATAGAACGTCTTTCCATCTGTCTTCCCCCTCCGCCTTTATCTATCAATGAAGGCACTATCTGGCCCAACAAAAAAACCTTAGACGAAGGAAACTGTTGATCAAACCTAAACCCAGAGTGGTGATGTTTATTATTGTGTTTGTTGGAGGGGATTTTTGCAAAATATAACTTATTTATGGCTAGGTATGAGAAAATGGATTTCCCCGTTGATTGGCAATTCCTGAAATCGTTTTATATTGCTCGCCACTGATGACAGAAAACGCCTCACCCTTTACCGCAACGTTTCCTCTCCGAAAGCCGTCGAAAAGGCTGACGTCAATTCGCTGAAATCCAGTTTGCAAGAATCTTTTCTTCGAAAATGAACCTGAGACCCGAGGAAATCCACCAAACAAGACCTACTGTAACTGGAGGGTGTCAACACCTGTTGAATGTTTGTTCCAAAATCTATAGAGCCAACAGGATTTCCTGTTTTCAAAAACGTTTTAAATGTCATATTTAGTCATGTGTTTTACAGTACATTCTGGTGAAGATGACTTCCTATTTTCTTCACAGAAGGGGGCCGTTCTAATGAATCCCCACTGTTACACACTTTAAAGCCTTCATCATAATACAAGTAATAATAATGTTATGGGACAACTGCATCCATCAGGTTCACTAAATAATTAGGTACATGAAAAAGCTCTTCATGCTTTTGATGATAGTTCCTGTTGTCTGGCATTTAAAGCTCACTTTACCTGCATGTGTGCGCAGATGTCCAGCCAGGGCGTCTCTCCGGCGACAAGCGTAGTTGCAGACGTGACATTTAAAGGGCTTCTCTCCTGAATGCAACTTGATGTGGCGCAACAAGTTCCCTTTCTGGGTGAAGGAAGCTCCACACTGGTTACACTGGAACGGCCTCTCACCTATGAACACATGGATAAATGGACGGAGGATTTAATGACATTGAAGGTAGTATTCTGTCTCTAAAATGTACTTGTTGGCTTGTCCTCACCTGTGTGGCTACGCTTGTGCACCATCAGCACGTTGGGTCCAATGCAGATCATCCCGCACACCTCGCACTGGAGCTTCCCATTGGGGAGCCGGATAGGTCCTGGTGAAGAAGTATTTGGACTTCCCATGTCATTGTAAATGGTTCCTCCGTCTTTTCCAGCCCTAGCATACTCTGTGCTCCCTTCCTCCATGGGGTCCCCTCTGTCATCCCTCCTGATATCGTCCCTCACAGCCTCTCTGTTCTCCGGCTGTGGAGCACCTGGTGACTCATCATCGCTGCACAGCTCGACCTTGATGGAGTTTTCTGAGTAGAGAGGGTAAGGGGAAAAAAACTCTGACTTAAAATATTCATTTCATAGAGACTATGGGGCCACAATGAAAACCGGGGTTTAATAACTGACCACTAAGGGAGCGGTGTGGTGAGGACTGCTGACTGTTTGGAGATCTTACTGAAGGGCCCTGCGACCCGCTATAAAAATCCTGTTCCGTAGATGATTCTCCTCCATTACCTGAAACACAATAATGCCCATGTTATTAAGGGAAACATTGAAGCCCAGAGACTGTACCCCAATATACAAAGTTACTTCTTTACATATAAATGTACCTGGTGCATATGAGCGTCCATTGCAGTCATCAGCATTCATTCTCTCCCCAGATGCCTACAAAAATAGGATACAAAAATCTAAATGTTACTATTTTCAAATTGTTGATGAATTAATTTCTTAAATGTTAATCACATGAAAATAGCATATATCAACTTGGCTGCTTACCAAAAACAATATCCTTACCAGCTCTTTGTTACAAAGATATAGCTCTTTGTTTTCGGATCTAAGTGTCTTAGTTCACTGTTATATATTAATTAAGTAAACTTCTGCACTTATGTATCATGTAGATTCTTCCACGCCGTGGCCAGCAAATGAATATGAGAAGTCTCACATTTATACAGACTTAAAGTTTTAGAGGAGGAGTTAAAACTCCAGGGTTGGACAAAATAGCTGGAACATCTTAAACCTCATTGACTCAAGGAGGGAAAATAAGCAATAGAGCAGAACAAGATGACAGAGATTGAAAGAATACGGATGGATAAGAACATTACTTTATGGCTACAATAAACAGATTTTTGGAAATCCAAGTTAGAAAGCTATAAATAGTATGTTCCTTAACCAGTGTTCATAAATGTATTTGCAAAACCAGCATATGTACTGTATGATATATTCCGTAATTATATAGGTTCACAAATCTTCTAATTTTTTTTTTTTGAGAATGCAGGTTATATATTTTTTTTGTAGTTCCTTAGTTCTACTGTTCCTGTTATTTTGTCCACCCCCTCTGCATACTTGTAATTGGATAATAATTATTCATTTGGGTTTTTAATTCTAGGTTACATCGTGCAGTTACCTCAAGTGGTATGCAACACATTTTCAACACTGGCGGTGTAGAGTAACAAGGTTTCCAGAGAACATGTTGATTTTTTGTGACCACAGTTATGGCGAAGCTTGGTTTATTTTCATGATGGAAAAAAAATGGACAGAAAAATAACACAGATGCTGCACCTTTTGCTCAAATGGATGACAACAACAATGGACAGAGGAGACTGTGAAGCGGGAAGGGGGGGCGGAGACAACGGATCGCAGGGAAAATGAATATCCTGGCATTGGCCGCGCATGGGGAGCAACAGGCGCTGATGCAGCCCGGAGACGCGCCAGTCACACCAGGGCACGGCGATTAAAAAAAATAAAGGGGGGGGGGGGACGGGACGCGCACCAGCGACAACCCTTGTCTGACAGTCCTTTCAGGGCGACTGTGCTATAAAACATACTGCCTTACATGTTCAAATAACTATCATGCCTCTTCTTCTGCCATAAGCGTGGCTACTTGTTGTAGCTGCTCGGTGGATGTGCTCCGTTAATGTATGACACCAATCAGCTCATAGACGGTCGAGACAGCGGCTAGACAACACGACAATTTGTTGCAGGAGTTGCCCCGGTCCAAATTGTCCGCATGAAGGCGGCTGTCATCCACCATCGAGCACGTCAAACCGGCCAGGGCTATACAATGTTTCTCATGAGCCGTTGCTATGGCACCCGACCACACGACAAATGGCATTCACCCAACCAACTATTCAAAAACATGCCGCACTTCCACATCAAAACCGACGGATGGTCTTACCGAGCGCCGCGGTGAAGTCCACAAGCCTTCACCTTACCTGGCGACCGATCGGTGTTTTCCTTTTTTAATTGTCTGGATGGCTTTTTGTTTTCCCAGGCGACGACAGCATCTCCGGGATTTTTTTTTTTTTTACCTGGGAATCCCAAACAACTTCCGGGCCCATGCTGGGATACAGACCGAATAATTGTACAACAGAGCTCTTGATTCAGTGATCGCCGAATGCATCGATGCATGTCAGCTTCGTGTACAGGTGCTAAACATTTGATGTTATGTTTGCCATGACAATAACTAATAGGCAGACTTATTTTGGCTGATGAGCATACATTTTTGTTTGGATAAAGACACACTGGCTGCACAGAGGCCAGTTTACCTGCTACATGTTATCAAGTTATTCAAAGCAAATGCAGACAGTTTATCATCAAGGCCTCTTCCGGAAATGCAAGAGGATGGAGTAGGTTTTTTTTTTTTTACAAGTTATTTCCCTTTTTTGGCGTCTGTCTTTGAACTATAATAACATGAACATAACATAATTGAATTTTTTATTTTATTGAAATGCTCTAAAATTACAGGATATCTAGGCAACTTGGTGTTGTTAGGCAAGCATGTAATATCAAGAAAGCACACAGTGAAACAAGTACAATTCTTGTGATGAAATAGTTTATGGTGACATTACACCTGTAACAACACAAGGTGGCAGCAAAGTGCTGCTTGAGACTAAATATGCCAAGTACTCTGTGAAATGCTGTGTAAGTCTTTTTTTTTAATTGATGTTCAATACAGAATATAAAAAATGACTGAAAATCATTGTCATCAAGAGTCTCACTTTATTCAGGGAAACTATTTGAATCTCTGAGGTTTGTGCCGTCGTAGAAGGATCTCATAAGCCTCATTGATCTTCACAAACATGGCCTCAGCATCCTTGCTGGGGTTATGGTCTGGATGCCATGTCTTGGCCAGTTCCCTATAGCTGCGTGTTATGTCTTCTAGGGAGGCCTCTATTTCCAATGACAAGACCTGCAACACAAATATATCCACATACACAGTTTTGAGATTATGACAAAGCTAGATGAGTTGCTTTACATGCTAAAAATGCTCAGACTGATGCACAGTATACACCTTAAGGCATATATGTCACCTAGCCTTTTCAAAGGTATGTGTTTACTCACTCGCAGAGCCTCTTTTTCTTTCTCAGTGTACTCTTTTAAAAGTATTTCCAACATCCTCCTCCAAGCGTCTTCATAGTAACCCCCTCCAGTAATTACACACAAGAGCCGATATGGCATTAAAAGAATGTACTCAAACACATTTCGGAGCCAAGGCAGGAACCAGAATATATCCAGCAGTGCTGCTACACAGTCAGACAGGTAGTACAGTGTGGCTGTGGTGTTATGGAAAATACAGTAACCCAGCGGAGCAGAGAAGGCCAGCCAGGCCAGACCAAGCCTGTAAATCCGTGGTCCTAAATAAGACAGAAGAACATTTAATTGTAGTGAATCTTAAAGGTTTGGTGAGGGACAGTGAAAGTACAAGTAGAACTGATGGTGTTGTCTTGTGAGGTGTTCTCACCTAGTTTCTGTGAGCTCCCTGGTGGCGGTGGAGGTCTGTGCCTGCGGTGCGATGCAGCAGTAACACTGGCAGCCAGGCTTATAGGGAGGGGGGATAAGCTGCTGCCATAGAATATTGGGGAGGTTATGAGACAAGTAGTCAACGTTTTCCTGAGATCCGAAGTCTGCTGGCCGATACATGACACCAAATGTACCCCTGCACCCACACATAAAGGCAGGACAATCAAGTAGAAGAAGTTGAGGGAGTTCAGTCCAATCAGAGCCACGGTGCCAAAATAGATCCCAACAAACACCTGTCCAACAAATCTGACAGGGCTCACAGGTGGGAGCACCATAGTGGGACGTGTTTTTCTGTCTTTTTCTGCCTCTTGATTGGCCTCGCTAACATATGCAGGAATACGTATGAACTCTCTGACCCAGCCAAACCCGAATCCTCCCAGGGTGAGCATCCATAACAGAGCATGGCTGTCTCTTCCTAAATATACATGGTGAAGGCCCAAAGGCCCACCCATTGCCCACAGGACATAGGCTACCATGACACTTTTTGCCATCCTGTGGCCTTGGTGGATCACTTCCTGTACAGTTCAATATAAGTCCTCCTTCATGAGTACCTGCAACAACAAAAAAAGAAGGAAATAGTTAAGTCTTCATTTATGGCATTTTTTACATCTCAAAACCACATCATAGAAAACCCACCATAACAATCCCTGAACACCAGACAAAAGAAAGACATGTAATAAAATAGTGTATATATGAGTTCTGACTAATACTATAATTGAAAATAAAAAACAAATAGACATAACCAATAAACTAAGGTGAATCAAAACACAGTACATACAATGTTAAGTACATTTGTCACATTACTTCTCCGATTCTCTGTTATGCTGCGTTGCCTGCTGATAGCTATTTTACATTATGTATGCATTTGACCTTTCACAAGTCATTGTTGTACATGTCACTGTCAGTGTGTTTTCTCAATAGCGTGTGTGCTCCTGGTATCTCTGCAAAGTGATTTTAATCTCTTTCCTGGTTAAATAATATATTATATAAGAGGGATTTATCTTAGCTCATGATTTTATGCCATTACATGATTGAAAATGTTGCCGGCTGTAACTGACTATGTTTTTATATGTATTTTTTCATAAAAACCTCACATGTTTTACAAAAGTTCCGAATTTGACAAATGCCCCAACCTTTTTTATAGAACCAATCCACAGTTATTCCAAAGGCTATATCAGTCTGCCCCCTTCAATGTATTTATTTAAAAAAAATACAACTAAGATCTATTTTATTTAGCAGATAAAACAAGGTTACTTACTTAACTCATGATTTTAAAATCCTTATCCCCATGAATCCTTTCCTGTTCTTTCAGTAGTTGAAGTTGTTGCATGTTATTGCAACAGTTGGACTTTGAATCATGACAATGAAATTACGCTGAGGCTTCATCCGCATTTAGGCAAGACAAGGCAAGGCACCTTTCAACACAAGGCAATTCAAGGTGCTTTACAAAAATCAAAGACATTCAGACAAAGGCATTTAAAAACAGTCATTAAAAAGAAAAGACAATAAAAGAAACATTAAAATAAAAAATACATTAATAAATAGTACATGAATAAAAAGTACATGAATACAAAGTTACAGTGCAGTTTAAGATATGAATAGTTCACACAGAAGTTCCATTTGACTGATGCCTTTCTTTAAGGTTTCTCCGAACATGATCTGTGTACGCTTGTATGGCACATAGGTCCCGAGCAGCATACACAGAGAAAACCAGCCAGGACAAAGTCCCCAGACACTGATTCCCTGGGGTTACTAGCCCCAAATGTTCATTAACCAAAAACGAAACACAACCGCTCTGTTTCAATTAAAAGCAGCGGCAAAAAGACAAGTCTTCAGCCTAGATTTAAAAGTAGTCAGAGTTGCAGCGGACCTGCAGGTTTCTGGGAGTTTGTTCCAGATATTTGGTGCATAATAACTGAACACTGCTTTACCATGTTTAGTTCTGACTCTGGGGACAGAAAGCTGTTCTGGTTTATAATTTAGCAGTAGATCAGAAATGTATTTTGGGCCTAAACCATTCAAAGCTTTATAAACCAGCAGCAGTATTTTAAAATCTATTCTTTGACACACAGGAAGCCAGTGTAAAGACTTCAGAACAGGAGTGATGTGATCCACTTTCTTAGTGTCAGTGAGGACTCGAGCAGCAGCATTCTGAATCAGCTGCAGCTTTCTAATAGATGTTTTAGTGAGACCTGTAAAGACACCATTACAGTAGTCCAGTCTACTGAAGATAAAAGCATTGACAAGTTTTTCCAAATCCTGCTGTGCCATTAGTCTTTTAATGCTATTATGTTCTTTAGATGATAGTAAGCTGATTTAGTCATTGTTTTAATGTGACTGTTGAAACTCAGGTCAGAGTCCATTTAGGTTGTGATAAGGTAAAGAAAAGGACACGTGTACGAGAAAGGACAGTGATTTAAAGTATCTTAAGTTACTCTGTACACAAAAATAATTGTTCTCCTTTGTTTATGATCTCAGAACAGTGGAACAAAGTGTATTCCATGATCATTGCAAAACATTGGGCAGATTTATTTTCAAGATTTTTTTGTTGTGTCCACCACTACCCCATGTTCCCAATAGTAACAACAGCAGAAGATTAACAACAATAAAATGAATTTTTAGCCAAAAGAAAAACATTACTGTCATGTCATATCTTGCTGACACACAGTATGCATATGTGTTAAGGTTCAAATTAAAACCTATGATTTAAACTCATGGTGAACATCTTGTGGCCGAAAGTAATATTGCAACAACAAACAATCCCCTCCTTCAGCATTTCCCCCTATACCTCATTGGAGAAAAAAACTTTTTTTTAAGAAACTTGGAAAGATTATCCTTGCAAAGCAAAACCTTTTTTTTCACCTGTTCTTCAGGATTGAAAACAATTGAGATTGAGATATAGACTTTGAAAATGGATCAAGATATATTTGTTTTCTCACTTGCCTCTCAGTGCTTCAAAACATAAATCCATCTCAAATGCAGACTTCACTCACTGTACTTATTAAGTAGACCTACTTCAACAGTTGTTAACAGTTGTTAACATAAATAGATTTACTCTCAGTACTGTACTTAAGTACAATTTTGTGAGACTTGTACTTTACTTCAGTATTTCAATGTTTTGCTTCTTTGTAATTCACTACAATTCAGGGGTAAATGGTTACTTTTACTTCACTACATTTAATACTTTTGGTTACTTACTGAACAATGGTGTGATACATAATCAACCCTTAAATAAGACTTTAGTTAAACCTGGAGTAAATTCAC
The DNA here is from genome assembly GCF_949606895.1 of Notothenia rossii. Taxonomy (NCBI): domain Eukaryota; kingdom Metazoa; phylum Chordata; class Actinopteri; order Perciformes; family Nototheniidae; genus Notothenia; species Notothenia rossii. The sequence continues at coordinate 20,561,395 of NC_136902.1, forward strand.
ATGCTACCTTGCATTAAACAAAGATATTAAAACATGCTCCACCTTTACCAGCTATGATAACACTCTAATGCATCAATACTTTTAATCAAAACATTTCATATTCTGAAATGGGCCAATCTGCATTTACTTTTACGTTTGATACATTAGCTATATATAGATGCAAATAGTTTTCTAGTTGTCTTTGAGTAACTATTTGAATGACTTTTACTTGTAACATGTGTAGTCACTCAGATCTGAGTATACAGTAGCCTACATGTGCACATCAAAGTGGTGAACAATACAATCCGTATCTGTGCTATTTCAATTATGTAACTATGAATACCATAATAAGTGTGATAATACCGATGATGCTGACGTACAGTATTAATTACACTGATGACGGACGTTTACCTTAGAGAACTCACTGCTCCATAGTTTTAGTTTCCCCCTCTACATAACCATGAACATTTTGCACAACAGCAACTTTACACAAATGTAATCTATATACTATCATATGTTTCTGCTAATGTAATATATATATAAGTCTGTCTATTTCTGTTGCTGTAGTATGTTGGTCTTTTATAGAACAGTCTAACTTATCTAGAACATTTTACAATAATTCCTTTCTACTGTATACACTGTTGCCCATAAAGTTAGAATAAAATATGTTTTACCTCTTCTCATGAAATGATTGTGACAATTTGATTTTTTTCTTGATAGATAAAGTGTATAACTTGTCAAAACTGTAATAATCAATCTCTTCCAAACATATCACAGTGAAAATTAGATAGGAATACAAATAGGAATGTGTCTGAAAACCAAATTATTCAAACTTTATGGGCAACAGTGTTTACTTGCTGTTTATTATTTTCACTTTTATTTTATTATTTGATCACCTCTTAATTATTTTAATTAAATAAGTTCCCAATTTGGGATCAATCGAGTACCTACTGTATCTAACTGCACACATGTCTGCTAGCCCCCTCCCCCCCTCAGCTTGGCCCCGCCCCCTCACGACCCCTCCCTGCTTGTCTTTTATCAGAGAGTGACTGAAGCTAGCAGCTCACGGGCTAACTCAGCAGTTTAAATGCAGCCGGGCTCCACAGCCACACATCCATGGCATTACTCACAAGATGCCCCGTGTTTTAATTTTGTTAACACATCCTCTCCTCCAGCGCTTCTCAGCCTGAGGACACTGTAATGGTTTCGGAGAATGGAAACGGAAGACGTGTCGGTTAGGGAGCAACTTTTCCACAACCGTGTCCGGGAAACCATAGTAAGTAACGTTACCGCTGTGCTAATGTAACGTCAGTTATTATGCATATGAGGGGTCTCCTCTGCTCTCACAAAGCAAACAGCTGCATAATCAGGGCAGGAAAGCCACGTCGTTTAATTAGAGTGTGTATCACTGCTCAACGCTCCAGTTTAAGTTGACAGTGTCCCTTTTCAGCGTTGTGCAACAGTATACAAGTATAAGTTTGTCGTGACTTTTAGGTACTCTGATGTTAATTTTCTGGCAAAACTTCTGTAAACGTTCATAAAAGCACGCAGGCAGCTGGTCATTATTGTGTGACACAGGAACATCAAGGAGCTTACTCAGCATAGATGGTGCTCTTCCTTTGTTTTTCTGAAGTCCCAGACCTCTTCTCAATTCTCCATTTTCTTATGTCCATGGTTTGGATCAGCCTACTTCACATTTTTCAGTTCGTCTATTCTGTTAATGATGCATCTTACTCTTAACTCTGCTGTGATTGACACTGACTGACTGACTGGTTTGTGCAACGCCTATTGAACTTCAGACTTGCAAGAAAGATCACTACAGTTACAGCAAGGCACATGGATTGTGACCTTTAACCCTTAAAAAAGTACAATCCGATTGGGTGAACGATGTACGATGTAAATGAAAATGAATGATCCGATAAGGAGGTTGAGTAATTATAAAAGCGAAGACTAAGGTAGAATAAAATAACTCGTGGAGCCAAAAGGCCTTTTGCAGAGCAAGCCTCTCCTTAGCAGCAAAACCACAGATCTATTAACATCAATCATTTCATATTGTGTTTAGGTGTCCCCATTTCAGGGTTCTGTTATTTTATTGGTTAGGAGGTTATGGTACTTGGCCATAGTAAGTGCTTAACACCCGTGATTTGTTTAGCTTTCTGCCTTCCTGGATTTTTATTTTCAAGGTATTACTGAATCTGCCAACATGCGGTATCACAGGCAGAACTGATTACATCCTTTAGACCAGGGGTGTCAAACTCAAATACACAGTGGGCCAAAATAAAAAAAATCGGTATAAGTCGAGGGCCGGACTGGTTCAATGTTTATTGCAAAACTTATTGAAATGAACTTATTGGGACTAACAAAGCTTTAATTATTGCCTATAAAAACAACATTAAATAATCAGTTGCTTTAATTTCTTATGGCTCTATCGGCAGCTTTTCCGGTGTCATTTCTTATGATTACATTTTTACACAGGCCAACAACAGCTTAAAAAAAACAATTCCCCTCAAAGAAAAAACTAAACATGCCCTGTTGTCACAAGCAGTCAAAAAGTGCAGAAGGAAACATCCATTAAACTCAGTGTGCTGCTCTGTGATGCTAGTTCAGATACTTGGCATCTCATCTTGGGTGCAAGTTCATCAACGTTTGGGGTCAGGCTCTGAGCTGAGGAAATCCTCAGGATTGAGTGAAGGTGTGCGTGCAATATACCGGCGGGCCAGATCTAATAGTAATTAAAAATTATCCTGCGGGCCGAAATACATTTTAATAATAATAGTAATGATTTGGCACCCGGGCCTTGAGTTTGACACATGCTCTAGACAATCCTACGTCAAATAGTACTCTGAGTAGCAGAGAGATTTTCATTTGTGTGTAATCAACTTTACACAAGCAGCATATAAAGTACTCATGGGTAGTCTTATGCCCTTGTTTTGTCATTGTCCCTTTCCCCTAATGCTATTAGTCCACACATCCTTCTTAATCCCCTGGCTGACCAACAGCTACCATCTCCTCCCAGTGCGCCCTGTCAGCTGCCCCTGTTTAAAATGAATACATTGACCAAATGTGGCCCCAAATGCTGGGAAAATTTGATTAAGGCCAAACGTCTTTATTCACTAGCTAACATTGTTAGAGCACCATTGTTTATCATCTTGGATCAGAGCATCTGGCAAGTTAACAGGTGTACATTTGTCTAGATACATCGTCATGGTAAGATGGTGTTCACATTAGAGCCAGGAGAACACTCCCATAGCCAACGCCTGAGCCGCGAGGGATTAAGAAGGATTAGTTATCAGCAGAATATAAAGTAACAATACGTATCCATGGAACTCCCAGCATCAGAACACCTTAAGATATCGAGTCACATCACACTCATGAAAGATGGTTGAGTACCATGTTATCTGATGTATTATGGCTGTGCTTGTGGGAAAAATCTAAGCACACTTTCACTGTTGTTATACTTTTTCTGTTCTCAATAACAAAATCAAAATCACTAATCTATCACATATTGCATGATGTGGTTCAGTAAAATGATCCCAACAAACTACCGCTGCCAACCACCTTCTTTTGGATTAGGATGGCTTTGCCTGTGCATGATTTGAAGTTATTTCTGGCTCTTGAATAAATCTTGAGTAGGACTTGCCTAATCTATCCTCTTAGTTATAAACAAAGATCGTCATACTTTGCCTGAACGTGTTTAGCTGGGCGCCCCTGAAATAATAAATTCTAAGGGAGTCCACTTGACACTTAGCAAGGGTGTGCTGTGACACTGCCAACCTCCTATTCCTTTGAGTTATAACAGGAAATATGAGGTTATGCAAGATGGGAAATCATTTGAGCTTTATTGTGTTTTGCTTGAATCAGCACAAAGATGTTTAGTTCAGTCTGTGAATTTTAAAAGATATCCATCTGGATGCTGGACTCTTTTTAAACTCTATGGCCTGCTAGGTTCACCCAGCTCTCAACATTGCCTGTCAGTGCACACGTGTCCCCATATTTGTGGACTAAAGGGGTGTTTTTCTACTCATCCACATATTTCTCACCCCAAACCCATCCTTTGTTCCCTGCTTTTCCCTTTATTTTTTAACATACCAAACTAGTCTGCATCATGTTGCAGACTGAGCTGGTTAGTTTTAAAGCCGTTGTTGTTTGTGTGATACAGCTGGTATATTTCTGACGATCCAGCCCACTTACACTGTTTCTCAACAGATTTTATGTTGGTTTTACATAAGATAGTTTATTCAACAAGTCTTTGTTTACATTGTAAAGTGGGTCAAACTCTTGCAATTCCTTGAGCCAAACAGGAGGAGGGGTGTAAGCCCGCACCCCAACTCCATTGTTATTGTAACATGTCCATATGTCCCATGGATCCAATTTATAATGAGCGTGGAAACATAATTTAAATGCACACTGTCTCACCATGAATAGTATTGCGAGGCCCTCTATACCGTTGAGGGTATTTTTATTGTTCACAGTACATGTATTGAACTATTCCATTGCAACATCACTTTAATGGTAACCCGATGCTAATAAATCTGTAGGCTTTTTGTTCTTCCATGAAGTCATCCATTTAAGCATTAAGCGTGTTACACCTGTAAGTATGTCATCACATTTCTGTCTTCCTACAGAGACACTCTCTTTGTTTGCTTTTGCTGTTCTGACCTCAAGGGCAAACTTCTACTACTGCTACCCTTACTGACTTCTAAGTTGCCATGTGGAAATAATTTCTGATCTGGCAACATCACTTCATTCAACTGTCAGTCCAACACTTTTGTGAACTGCTTCTCAACTATTGAATGGATAAAATATGTAGGAAAACAGTCCAGCCTCAGCTGTTCTTTGACAACTAATAGTAATACTTATAGGTAGCAGGCTACACTACATGCCATTGGTTTATTTTACTTTTTGAAAGTACTTTAAATCCTTGTTTCACATAATTGTAACTTGCACTCTCTTACACAACTAACATACTAACCTACTAACATGGCTTGCAACATAGAGCTGAGTTAGACTAGCTGAGAACTGGTTTCCCAAAATGCCTGCTGCAAAGAGAGTAAAGAATTAAGATTTTGCTGACAAGGACCATTTTGACCAGTAGGAGTAATGATAGAACTGAAAAGTTATCTATGAAATGACTTTGTTGTTTTTGTTTAAAATAAGTGCTATGGCCTAGTGGGGCACGAAGTGTGGCAAAAGGATTTAAGTCTTGTTAAGATTGCTATTAATGTTGAAAATTAGTAAGGGGAACATTGTGCCCAGATTAGTTTGGGGTGCATCTGTGAATTGTTTTGCTCTGACGGCATGTTTTTTTTACCTAACAGGTACACAAGGTTTAGAAATATTGTATTATTAATTTGTAATCATACAATGTGTGTCTGAGCAACAACAAGGTGTTCTACATACTGTCACCCGTGGTGCATGGAACGGACAAAGCTGAAGTTAAATTGAAAGATGTGAAGATTTATTTTGTATCCAAAGGTATCTGTTCCATCATGTTTTGTGTTGTCATGCATGCAGTTTACTTCAGTATTTTGGGTTGAAAGGTTAAAAGCTTTGCCAGACAACTGATTACTGAGTGAATGTAGGTTTAGTCTAAATTGTTAGCAGAATTGGAGCAATGTCAGATGATGATCTTTACAAGCAGCATGGGGTCTATCTGTCACGGGTATAAACCCGTCTTTCTTCTGCTTCTCCTAATCCCCCCGAGTTCATCACTGTCACTCATTTCACTCTTTGTCGGGATCAAGTGGTAATCTGCAGCCTCCATCTGTCTTTTGTGACCCGTGCAAAATGGTGTATGTTTTGGGCTGTTTGCATCTATTAAAAATATTTCTGCCTGTTTGTTTATATGCAACAGAATAAACTATGAAAGAACAAACTGTTGAAGCTGACCGTGTCCTTGCCATGTCCTCTCCTCTTATCTTTTTCCTCTTATTCTATAAGTGTTTGTGCCGTGTACAACCCCCTCTTTTAAGAACTATCAGAATATCCTACACCAGAGAGCCTGAATACATGTGTTGCTTATCAGAAGTATTGGGCAGAACATGACTGTTTGTTTTTATTGCTGCATTTCCTTTATGCGATTAGCTGTTTAAACGAGTAAAATAAATAACCTTATCTCTTCTTTCTGTCTTTCTACAGATATGTGTGCTCCTGTTTACTTGCCTTTACATAGTGTCCTACCTCATACTTACCCACTTCAAGAAGACTGCAGAGTTTATCACAGGTGAGTTTTTTAATATGACTCATCCTGGATTTGAACAGGTGCACCACACAAAGACTGCTCTGTGAGAAGATTTATTTCAAAGGCTTATGTAGAATAGCTTGGGGGTGAATTGATGGTGTTGACAAGTAGAGTGATTACATCTGAGTTTTGGAATTTCTTCCACAGAGTACGTTTGCCAAAGCAAGCCCAGGTTTTGTTAAAACACCACTTCTCTATTTTGAGTCAATCGGCTCTTATTTATAGTTCGTGGCTGAGTTTACGGCTACAGCAGCAGCAGGGTCTAAAGCTAGATGAATCTAAGGAAAGCAACGCAACGACTGAGTAATGTTTGCTATTTCCCAAACCTTACTCAGTTTCATCAACGTTCCTGATATCGCCATACTTTTGAATGATTGTATTATACATACACATTTGTATATTTGAAAAACAGCTATTGTTAACAGAGCTTACGTTGAAAGTTACAATGCCAGGCATGCACGTTTTAACCCAAGGCTCTGGACCTTGGCTGGAGCATTCCAGAGGGGAAGAATGTGTGTCTTGTAACCTGTACTGTGTCTTCAGGGGGTATCCCTGCTGATCAGGGTGGTGGAGGGGCGCTGAAAAATGTTGCTACATGGAAAACAGTTGCACTTTGGAGTTAATGTTTGAAGGCTTTACAACAACTCAAAAGTACAACTGTGTTTCATATAGCAACATACTCTGCTACTACGAGGAGAGAAAGATCTCAAAGTACTTTTTTTTTTTAACATACTGTTCAGTGTTCAACCATCAGCATCCCAAAACTGGCTTAATCTCACATTACTTTCACTTACTGCCTTCTTTTATTTTTGACAGTTGTAACAACTATGTTGTGTGGTCATCACAGTAATGCCAATCAACACATTTTTACTGACAAGCATTTTCATTAATGCAACATGCCTTGCATATTTGTATCTACAGTTATTTCTCGATTATTAAAACTAAGAAAATATTTAAAGTTCTGCAGGGGGAATTGGCTGCCAGAAACTTAACAAATCAAATAATATTCCATTATTGGAAGCAGATGTTGGATCCTTTGCAAGATCTCTCTGCTCGACTGAGGCTGGGCTTAGTTAAAATCCTGGGATATGACCAGATCTTTTCTTTTTTTGAGGGGGGGACCTGCTATGTACTAGCCCACTGTTGTAAATGTTATCTTTGCTTCAACAACAGCAGGACAGTTTTACCCTGCAGCTAAATGCCGATTGTGCAATACCTCTCTACTGACTTGTTTGGGAAAATAAGGAGCCAAGAACTGGTTTCTGCTCCTCAGGCTTTTTGTCGTTATTAGAAAACTGTGCCAACATTTGCACAAGAAGAAATGACAGTAGCATGTTTTCTATGGAGCACAAGTTTAGAGATGTATAGCAGGTTTTGTAATACTTTACAGTGCTCTGGGCACATAGTAACATTTAGAGACTGCTCCCTTTCACACAAATAATTCTCTCTTTGCAGTTTCCTCCTCATATGTTTTGCACTTTTCACGAGTGAAAGTTGGCCTTGCTTGAACAAAATGTTCCTAACATGCTCGCCCCCACTAACTCCCCACTCTGAGGCCAGGGAGACCCTTTTTATCCTGCATAGAGACTGAAGCTACTACACCTTTTCCCTATATATCTATGTATATACAGTTTACACACACTGCCCCAAAAGCTTTTACTAACACCTGCTCAAAAACACATAAGTTGGCTATATCTGTGGCAACATATAGTTTTAATCATGTGTCTAGTTAAAACATAGATTGGGCACCTTTTCAAAAAATTTAAAATAAATCACACTTATATAATATATTAAATACAACTTATTTCTCTACTCTCTTTCAGATGATGTCGAAGATGCCACCGTCAACAAAATTGCGTAAGTAAAGCCCTTTTTAATAATTGCCTGCTTAACAGCAATCTGTTTTTACTCACTCGTATAATTGTGTCCATGTGAATGATTGAGCACATTAGTCAGGGTGACGTCTGGTGGGCTGAGGTAATTGGGCTGTAGTTTTATTGCCCTGGTGTGTTGGTTGGGATGAGGGCACTTAGGTGTCACTCTGCCCTTTGTCCCTACACGCTGGCGCTGTATTATCTCAGTCAACCTTTCAACTTGGCTGTTAGGCTAAACACAAACACAGTTGTGACTTCACTGATGACTTGTTTTTCTCCTTCTTCCAGGCTGTGGTTGTGCACGTTCACCCTGTCTGTCGCAGTGTGTGCTGTGCTCCTTCTCCCCATCTCCATTCTGTCCAATGAGGTGCTGCTCACCTTCCCACAGAGCTACTACATGCAGTGGCTCAACGGATCTCTCATCCACGGTACACCCTAATGTTTTTCTAAGTCAACAACACCTAAGGGTTAATATTCATTAAAACCTGTCTAACAGCAGTAGGCATTGATTTAACTTTCCTAGGCCATGGACAAAACACATTATAATTTAAGTGGTGTTCCACTTTAAGGATCACTAATAATAACCTCCAAATCAATACACTGTGCAGGCCTGTGTCCAAACAGATAATTATTATGGACTGAGTGTCTGTGACCTTGCTGTGGGCAGAGCAGTGCATGTTCAAACTGTTTCACAACTGCTCATGTTGACCTCTGCCGAGCCCTTTGACTCCGTATAATTACTGTTTTACTTTCAACTGATCCTGACGCACACAAACTTAAAGAGGCCTGTAGTGTTGATTCATATGAGAAACAATTGAATGTAAATATTTTCACAAATGTTTTGATATTTTATTCTTTTTGGTAGGACTATACCTCACAGTGGTTGGCAGTGGTACTGCTGAAATGCCATGTCACAGCCCTTTTATCACTAAAGAATGTGTGCACTGAAAACTGACAGAACATCTCTCTTTCTCTCCATCAGGATTGTGGAACCTAGTTTTCCTTTTCTCCAATTTGTCGCTGGTGTTCCTCATGCCTTTTGCCTACTTCTTCACCGAGTCTGAGGGATTTGCAGGGTCCAGAAAGGTACTGCCTTCAGCATTTACTCATCAATTGCACCTCTAGACTCCAGAACCATTTAATAAAGACTTAACAGAAAATTCAACTTGACATATTTTATCATTATTGATTACTATGTGGATTATTTTGTTGTTTATTTGATATAGTTTATTGTATAAAATCTCAGGAAAATTCAAGGTGAAGTCTTGTGTATTCAGTTTAAAATAACCTATAACACGGAAATCAGTAAATCTCCATATTTGAGAGGCTGAAAACAGATTTGATTGCCTTTACGCATAACATAAGATGAATATACAGTTATCAAAAAAAAAAAAAGTTGGCTATTATTGTTCTGTTGCACATCACAGAGTATGTGTTTTGTTTGTGTAGGGTGTTATGGCTCGAGTGTATGAGGCCGTTGTGCTGCTGTTGCTGCTGGCTCTGCTCGTGCTGGGCATTGTGTGGGTGGCATCGGCCCTCCTCCACGACAACATCGCCAGGAAGAGCCTCTACGGTGAGTCACACGCATTATACCTGAAGAACCCTGCGTAACAATGGGTTTTACAGTTTAATAAAGCTGCTCTCCTTTTCTAAATGTCAGACCTGTGGGAGTATTACCTTCCCTACCTATACTCGGGCATCTCTCTGTTTGGAGTGTTGCTGCTCTTGTGTAAGTATGTCTTAATCACAATGACTTGAGCAGCTAAAGGCTATGACATATGACACTTTCACATCACCATCTGTGTGCTTCCCTCCTCAGTGTGCACTCCCTTTGGGTTGTCCCGAATGTTCAGTGTCACTGGCAGCCTGTTGGTCAAACCGCGGGTGAGTCACAGTTACTACACTTCCCACTTTGCATAGAGTAGTCTTTATATTAAGTCATCTTGTGGCTGTAAACTGTAGTTTCCATAGCGATTGATGTCTCTTATATCCCTTAGCTGTTGGAAGATGTAGAAGAAACGTTGAACTGTACAACATTCGAGGAAGACTCGCTCTCCAGGAAACTGAACTGTGAGTGTGTCACCATAAACATTTGCCTTTTTCTTCACATTTAAAGCGGAGTGATTGACTGTTCGTTTTTATTATGTGATGTTGTGTCCGGTTGAAGACGGCGGATCGGCGTCATGCTGGGTCAAGCTGAACTTGGAGGCAATGAAAAAAGATCATCAGACAGTCCGGAGCAAGCGCATTGCCCTGGGTAAGACTGTTCAACCAAGCTGCTCTCTGATAGGCTTATCTCACTGATTTACATTGTAAAGCAATATGTTGCTTTACACTAATTTTATTGTTGGTTCTTCTATTTTATTATTTTGGCTTACCTCACAGAAATGCGTAGGAAAGCGTCCCCATGGCAGCGAAACCTGGGATATCCACTGGCCATGCTTATGCTGCTCGCATTGACGGTACCGTACCATTTTTTTATGTATTCTTACTGCCTGTTTTAACTCTGTTTTTCACAAAGATGGTTGTTTTTAATGATTGTATAATTACTGTTTGTGTCTTTTCAGGTGATGTGCGTACTGATGGTCTGTTTCAATGTGCTGGAGTTGCTCCTGGATGAGACTGCTATGCCCAGAGGAATGGAGGTGAGGATTTATTCAGAAACAGCCTGTGAAGATGCTTGGTGTGCTACACTGAGTCATTTGTGTACACTGATGGTTGTTTATCTTTCTGTCTTTTAGGACCCTAACCTGGGGATGGCCTCCTTCTCCATGTTCGGCGCGCTGGGCGCTGCAGTTCAAGTAGTCCTCATTCTGTATCCTTTTATTCCATTCACCTGCTGTGAGTGTGTGTGACCATGTCCCCTTTGGCTCTGACTCAGCCATTTACAGACTACCATTCATATTTGACATGCGAGTTATGTTTACTCATGATGTTCCATCCATACATTTAATAAGCATTCAAAATGCGCTTGGATATTTCTATCTCTGTAGTCTTCTTTCCAGTGTTTTTCTTAAAATGAATGTCAGCTACCTGATGGTGTCCTCAGTGGTGGGCTTCTACAGCTCCCCTCTTTTCACTAGCCTCATGCCTCGTGCACAGGACACCAACCTCACACAGGTAAATGAAAGCTAACCTTTGCATGCATTTTATCGCATAGTGAGGTATACGAGTGTTGTGTTTATTCCTCATAGTAACTTCAACATTCCTGTTTTTTTCTTTAGATAATCGGAAACTGCGTTTCACTTCTTATCCTGAGCTCAGCACTGCCAGTCTTTTCACGCACTCTTGGTAAGGAAATGTGTCTATATAAGACTACAGACAGGTCACAGTTCTATATATCATACTGATTTCTAGCAGGTTTTGAGTATGTCGTGTCTTTACAGTGGAATATTGAAGTATACAAAATATTCAGGATGCATAAAAAAACATTTTTGATACTTGAGTGCTGTTTTGTTATTGTTCCACAAGGCAATGCACAAAACTAAAGTAAAAAAAATTGTGAGACAGTTCAAAGGAGGTCGTTGAAAACCTAAAAAGCAGTATTTAATCTGTGGAAAAATGTCCTTTTTCGTTTAGATTTATTTTATTTAAAAGGAATATCCTTTGACAATAAAAATTATAATAACTTTAAGCCCCTTTCCAACCGCATTTACTAAGTGCTTTACAATTGAAACAAAAATACATATTACATTTAAGCCAAATCATCAAAAAGCTTCATTTTAAAATCCAAATAGTTTGATTACTATTTGGATTTTAAAATTAAGCTTTTCGATGAATTGGCTTAAATGTAATATGTATTTTTTTCTATATATAAAACATGGCAACAGAGCTTGCTGATTCAACATTTTACTCGTAGTTTTAGTAATGCCCACAAGAGGGCATCTGTATGCCATGACCACTTTAGCTGAGGCGTAAGCAGTTTAATCAAGCAGAACATTTTATTTTGCTTATCTTCCATCAGGGATCACCCGCTTCGATTTACTGGGAGACTTTGGTCGGTATAACTGGCTCGGGAACTTCTACATTGTCTTCATGTACAACATGCTGTTTGCTGGACTCACCTCGGCCTCCCTGATCAACACCGTAACTTGGGCCGTGCAGCGAGAGCTCATCCGTGCCTTTGGTCAGTCTAAGTTTTATTTTATTCTTTCAAGCAAATCCAAGTAATCTATATGCATATATTTCTCTGTGTGACATTGTGTTACTGAAATTCATTGCACTCGTATCATACGTTTTCCCACCTTTGGCCCCATTTCCCGATGGGCTGGTCTCTCTTCCTCAGATAGAAAGAATACAATTCTTTCAGGAAAGTGTAAGGGGACAAGAGGAGAGTCAGGTCTCCTTGGGGACCTTTAGGCACACCGCCCTGGACCCCTCGCAGCACACACACCCACTACCTCCACCCAACACAAACAAGTGCTTGGAGCTTGGACACGCCAAACACACACACACATGCACACATTCCCCTTCCTCACAGTATAGATAGCATCTCTGCACCATAGCAGCTCTCCTGCACTTTCCCATTGCCTCCCAACCTACTTTTGTTCTGTGATTAATAGACCCCAATTCAACCTAAATCAGTATTTTTCTTAGCTTTGCAAGTAAAGTGCTCCACTGTGTGCGTGATGTTAAAGCCCTTCATTTTTTTTTTCAGGTCTCCACAGATTGCCTTTAACTGTGTCACGCTCGACCGTACCCTTCAGGCTCCTCCTGGCCAGTGGACTGTCTAAAATCCAGTGACTTTTCCTCTTCACTACTGCCTTTCCTGAACTCACCCACTTAAAATGTGCAACTATTGGATTAAAGGCATTTGCAGTTCAGTCGGTTTGCCAGTTGGTACACGGGACAGGGCGCCCAGTGTGAAGAAACCCAAGAAGGTGACAAGTCTCCGTGTCCAGTGGGAGCTCTGCTGTGTTTGTTGACCAATACATCAGGGTCCGATATTGTGCAGTTCTTTTTTTGTGGTTAGCTGAGTCATGGTTAAGACTAAGACTAGGGAAAAGGGATTTAAGCCATACCGGCAGTCTTGTCATAGTGGACAATAAATGTGCAGTCCCCCTCACAAAGCCTGGTGCTTCATAAAAAGAGGATCCAGTTGATAGTGGTGGTTTAGTTGACACATGTGAAAGTCAGCAGAGTTATTTTGAAATATTACATTGTAACTATGACTTAATTTCCTCTTCCTGCTCCAGGTCACTTGAGCGCTCTCTCTTTCTCTGTGGCTTCCCCACGCTTTTCCCTCTCTGGTTGTACCACTATTTTAAGATTGGGAATCTTACTTCCTTGTGTTTGGTTGTCCAGTCTGCACCGGTGTTATGTTAGTAAATGAGAGGAAGGGCTTATTGGGAACAAGTAGGACACAACGTACCTTGTCTATCTATGGATCTTCAGGTTACACAGGGAATATGTGAGTGGAGTTATGATCTTAGTGTTGGAGCTATTTTTATAAACCCAGTTTACGAGCAAAACTAAGCATTTGCTGCAGTGATTATTAATCAGGGTTTTTATACTTTAGTAGATGACAGTACATTTACTGAGTCTGAGGGTTACTCATACATTGACAAAGGTACATTAAAAAGAAAGCTTTACACTTTGTCTTATGCAAGACTTTTGAATGTCAAGTGACACTCACTAGGAGGAACTTCTGCGTTTTGACCAATCAAACTGTGAATAAAGAATCTATGGGGAGAAGTGCAATATTTCAAAGGTAAACGCACAACATTTAACTTTACCAAAAGTAATTTTTAAGTCTTCTTAGTGCTTTTTATTTTTATTTTCTGTGAAGTATTTGTTCATCTCGTTCCTCTTTGAGAAAGCTCAGAATAGTTTCTAGAATATTTTTGAAAAGTGAATGTGACCACCACCAATGCAAGCATTTCCAGTGTTTTTATTCTTACCCAAATGCTTTTATGTTTATCAGCTGTATCTCATCCTCTTAAATGTGTTGGTGACCCTGTGTCACCGTTTGCCATTGCTGCTGTATCAGCAGGTTATTAGCTGTTGGTTTGACCAGCAGAGGACAGTGTCTCTTAAACCCAACACCAGCCTCTGTGTACGGGTAGTCTCTCTTATGTATAATAAATATGGAGCACTCTAAGGTTTACTTATTTCACTTTTCTTCGGGAATTTTCTTTTTGTTTTTTATTATTTATGGGCATTTTGGGATCTATACTTCACATGTTAACTCTTTTTAACAGTCATTAAAACTATTTCAATGTGATACGGTTGAGACAAAATAAATTCTTTAGAGTTGTTCTCAAAGATTACAAAAAATAGTTTTGTTTACCTTAAAAATGTTTCCGATTGATGGACATTGTTTTAAGAGCAAAGGGCAATAAAAACAGTCTTGTGTTTTTAACTGCTTTGTGTCCTTTTTGGATCGAGATGAATTTCACTGCTAATGCCGCTACATTTCATTTAATGTAACTACACTACTTCTGATCTGCTGTGGTGAGTGTGATGGTGTAGGCGTCTGTCCTCTTTGTCCTTCCACCCTTTTGTTGCACTTCTTTAATCAGCGGCAGAAGAAAGCCATATTTTGGCCTGTCTGTCAGCAGTGTCCAGCCGCGACGCCACTACAGTCATAGCCCACGCTTTCCCCACTCTGATGCAACTGCCAGATTAAAACCTGCAAATCAGGAGGAGAAGCCACATCCACTCACATTCACTCTTCACGTCCCCACCACCCACCTCCTTTCTACCATCCCTTTTCCTTGCCTATTGTTCATTTCCTCATCTAATTTTTCTGAAGTCAGTTCAAGAAAACCCAGTCTCTGATTAATTTCTCCCTCTTGATTTTTGTTTGCATTTCTTGTTTTGTTTTGTTGGATGTTTTAATTAAGCTTATTTGGATTAGATTTTGTTTTGCACTGCGTTTCCTTTGCCGAGAGGAAATGAACTCAAAGGTCGCTGTAACATTACTTGCACATCTGGAGAATGGTTACCCTCTGAGGAAACATGTAAGGCAGATATAAGGTGTGTAGAAAAGAAGTTTGTGCATTATCATTGTCTTGAAAGAAGAAGCAGTTTTGAGTTCAAAAGGGCCAGTCATTATTCACCAAATTCCTTTGGGGAACAACTTGGACAGCACACTTAGCCATTGCTGAACAATGCTAAGTAAATATAAACAATTACTGTAATATATTAAAATTGTTTGTATAGTGCTCTCCCCAAACTAAAAGTATCCTTGAGTTTAAAAGAAACAATGCCAAGTTTTACTTTTGAAAGTTGTTTTTAAGCCAGGTGATTTTTATTAGCTTATTAGAGAAAGTAAAGCAAACTGGATTTGAGGTACATTGTTCACACAGACAGCAAGTAACAACCTGATATATTCCTTAATCTTGGATTTAGTTGGAGAAACATTGGGATAGCACCTCCCTTCAGCAAAATATAAAGGTTGATAGCAGTGCAATCAAAGTGTCGCAGCAGTCCCATTGGGTAACACACACTATTGGACTGGCTGTTGGGCATATCGGGGACAAGGCGGGAGACGGGCAGTGTGTAATGGGATGAGATAGGCTATCTTTATTGTCAAAACATAAGAATGAAGGGGGAAAAAGATACAGATTAGCTTTCCTGACAGTCGGCCTTTTGAAGTCGGTGCCAAAGTGCATTAGGGGCTGTTATTCCCTCGGTTGTACGCTCGCAAATACAGAACCACTGACAGGAAAAGGCGAGACTTGCCCCCTAATCAACTGATAATGGGTCACACTGTCCATTTGTCGTAGCTGCCCGCCATCCTGCGTGCACACTCACGGCACACTTGCTTCACACAGTCGCCTGTTGCAGGCCTTTGTTTCATTAGGTCAGGGTGAATGGCCCGAAATGGCTGTTGAGGACTGTAATATCACAATAGTTAATTATTCAAGCATACACTGTCTGATCTTTACAATGTAAATCATGTTTTTTGGGTCAGGTTTACAAAACAAGGTACGCATCATGCATGACCTTTGACCTGCTTGTCTGGGCCAGGAAGTCCCACCCTTTTTATTCTATTGTCCACTTCAGTGCAGCATCGCCTCAAACTCAGCCCTCTGGCGTTCGTTTTGAAAGGCCAAATCGAGGCTGAGCAAAGCAGCTTGAACCTGGAGTTGGTGTACGCTGATGTCCAGCAATTTGTGTTCTTAAACGTCTCCTACTATTTTTAGGCATATATTATTGGTCTCAGATATATACAAATATATAAAAAAACATGTCTATGAAGTGTTTTGCTCAAAATACCAAACAGATCACCCATTCTAGCCATGCCTCATACCCCTCTATTTCAGGCCTGTTAGAGAAGTGCTGATTCTGGGTCCCTAGCTAATTGAAAAA